>NW_028227266.1:72195526-72945526 GCF_978045245.1 Mus caroli
GTCAGTCAGAGATGGGGATCCAGACAGTGAGAATCTCAGCACAAAGGCTAGTGCACAGTTTCAGAGACATTCAGAGCACAGTTGGAGCCCATTTTGCTGCAGATTTAGAATTTTCAGCCTCAAAGGGTCTAAGCTAAAGAACAGATGCTCTTTTTGTGTAGTTAGCTCACAAACTGGGCATGCTAACTTGTCCTGGTTAGATTGGAACCAAGGAAAAGTGAATAAAATCAGTGGCTTGCTTGTAGCTCTTTGTAGGTTTCTGCTGGTTGAAAGCATATGGATCAATTTAGGTAGTGCCTGGATCTCAGGGAGAAAGTAAAATGTTAAGAAATTTTTTATTTGCAGAGGCATAGTCTAATATAATGTGATTTCTACAGGGATTTTCTCAAAATGACCTTGAAGTCTTTCGGGCCCCTACTGTTTGCTTTAAATAATAGAAATCAAAGGAGGCATCCAGTAACTGCTTTCTTAATGTAGCCAGAGTCATAAAACAGATTTTGCAATCTGAACTATCTAGACTGGCTGGCTGCAGAACCAATTAAGTAGATGGTTAACCAAATATCTAGACTGGCTGGATGTAGAACCAATTAAGTAGATAGCGCCACATGTACAATCCACAATGGGGATTTATCATTTTATAGTTGATCTTATTTTTCATGAAAAGTTCCCCAGTCAAATTTTTCTACCCCTGTGTGTGCGTCTGTTCCTCATCAGTATTCATTTAGATCCTACCAACCTTTAAAATACCCAGCTCAAATGGAATTCTCACTCTCCGACATGATCGCCATTCTGTCCCCTATTATGTATATTTATGTACCTTTCCTTTTTTCTTTTCCAAAATTATCAATGCCTTCAAGGCAGAATCCGTGCTTTACTTTGAAATACTTCCTCTATCTCAGTGTCACTACTGTGTGTTAAAACCCCATGTCCAAAACAACTTGGGGAGGAAAGGGTTTCTTTGGTTTATATTTCCACACCACAATTCCTCATGATAGGAAGTCAGGACAGGAGCTCAAACAGGACGGGAACCCGGAGGCAGGAGCTGATGCAGGAGTCATGGAGGGGTGCTGTTTACTGCCTTGGTACCCATGGCTTGCTCAGCCTACCTTCTTATAGAACCCAGGACCACCAGCCCAAGGATGGCAGCACTCACAATGGGCTAATCCTATCCATCAATCACTAACTAAGCAAACACTTTACAGGCTTGTCTGCAGCCCAACCTTTGGGGGGACTTTTCTTCATTGAGGTTCCCTCCTCTCAGATGATTTTAGCTTCTGTCAAGTTGACATAAAACTACCCAGCACATCTTCTAGCTAGTGGCTTTAAAATCACACAATCTAACTGAGCTCAGAGAGCGTCTTCAACTTTCTATATCTCATACAACTATCTGTGGCTTAAATATTGTTAACTTCCACATGGTTTGAAAGGTTGTAACTCTTTCTAACTTTTTACACAATCTCATTTTGCTAAAAATGATAAGGAATTCCACATAGGTGATATAATCCAGTATAATTACAAGTGGACTATGAAGCATTTAAAATAGGGGCCAGAAGGTAGCTCAGTGGTTAGGTGAACTGATGGCTCTTCTATAGGACCCAGGTTTGATTTCTGTCATCCACACAGCAGGTCTACGACAACTGTCAATAACTTCAGTTCCAGGAAATCTGATGCTGCCTTCTAGATTCCATGGGCTTTGCATGCATAAGGTACATACATATACATATACATTCAAATACTCATAAACACAGATTTTTTGTGAAAGAATATAAACTTATCTAAATGTATTAAAAATAATGAACTCACTTTCTCCATACTTGTATTTTATAATTGGTAATATAGATCCAAAAATTACCCTGCTAGCTACTGGTATTATCAAAATTACCTAGATGTTCCATATTCTTTGTAATTTTGGTTACAGAGTATGTAAAGCACAGAGGCCTTATTAGTGAAAAATGATGACCCAAACCACTGATTGGCATTCTGAAAAGGAATTCCCCACATGATGAATCAGGATCATCCAGTCCTTCTTATTGTCTATAACCACTGTATTCAGCAACCAAATGCTAGTGTTTGTAGAGACTGAGCTCTCTATGACAGAGAAGAGCTGTATAGCAAGATAAATTCCAGTGGGACATTTAGTGGATAATGCAATGAAATTCTGCTCTAAGAAACTGAAGATAGGAAGAGATACCTCCATTTCTTTGTTTTCTTCTTTCCCGTACATCCTCCTGCCTACCTACCTTCTGCACACTGCGCCGCCCATTTGTCTATCCTCCACAACAGTTTTACTCACAGAGGACAGTGAGACTTACTGAAAGTATAGCATCCAGAACATCAGCCTTGCACCCGCAGTCTGGTTCTAAGCAAGGGGAACAGAGTTGAAGTAGACACCACGAATGTGTCCAAGAGGCTCTTCCTGTGGGATTTTGCTTGGTTTGCTCTCTCTTTTTAATTCTTATCCCTTTGTTAATTTGCCACAACAATAATACGTGAGATAATGTATATAAATTACCATATGTACATAAACTACCATGGATCTTTCATATGCTTTCAAAGTTATTTGTTTTTCTTGTCCAGTACCAGATCTGATTCTGAGTACAACTCACGCCTCATCTGGAATGTCTGTAAACACAATGGTCTCTGATTTTTGAACTTAGGAGTTTTGAAATATTTATATTGATAAGGCAAAAAATTTATTGGAATCTGAAATGCTCTAAAACTCTCACCCCTACCCTCAGCGCTGGCGCATAAACCTGTAGGCATAATGTTTTTGTACACTATGTTTCAATCTTGTTTCAATCTGGGCAGGGCATTGTAATGCTTACACCAAAAATCTTGTCTTAAGATTTTTGTTCAAGTTCATGTAAACAGCTCTTACTACTTATTCTGTACCTTGCAATAAATGCTGATCACCCAATGGCTGAGCAGAATAGAGAATAAGGCGGGACATCTGCCAACCAGAGGAAGGAGGGAGGGGAGAGAGGGAGGGAGATTCAAATCAGTGAGGAGGATGGAGGGATTGGAACCAAAAGCAAGGGGTCCAGAGAGAGATCATGGAGACACACACCTGAAGCCCAAAAAGCCAGATCAATAATCATATGCAAATATCATGGGGTTGTCTGGGAGGCAGCCAGATTAGCGAGGAAAGTAAATATAGATTATTTAACTGTTCAGCTACTGAGATGCAGCTTTAAATGAATCTTGGTTTCTCTGAGGAGTTATTGGGGACTAACATAAGGTAAAGACACACAGCTGTAGGATTAATTCACTGTTTACATTTATATTAAGAATAATTCACTTACACGAACCCAGGGCCTAGCATCTGCTAGAAAAGCCTATGCCATTGAACTACCTCTCCATCCTGGAGACCCCGAAACTGTGGCTCAGAGTCTAGAATATTTCAGATTTAAGAACTTTGATTTAGGGATGTTCAACTGGTGTGCCTATTTATAACATCATGTAGCTATTTGTTAAATGATTCAGGCCTGTGAATGTATTTGAAAATATTGTTGCCTTGAGTCTACAGCCAACTTACTAAATCAGAACCTTTGAGCACAGAGACAGGAAGGAAACAAACACACACACCAACCAACAAACTGAGCAGAGCTTTTTTAAAGTTGTTGTTGTTGTTCAAAACATTCCATGCCAACCCACCCCCTGGGCAGACTGCAATCTCAAAGGCACTAGTGGCATGGGCTTTCTCTAATCTTTTCCAGTGATTAGAGCTGGGTTGGACACAGGTGGGCACCAATTATGGCTGGCTTTGCTGAACTCATTGTATTCACGCATGTGTTATTTTCTCCTGTGGGTTTCTGAAGAGAAATAAGATATTCTGGATTCAAATTGGCCTTTGTGCCCAAAGAATGGAAAACAATGTGCTATCTGAGGAGCAGGGACTTTGAAATGGTTCTGCTTTGGAACAGCAGCTCCCTGAGAGCCACCAACACTAGTTTCCTCTCATTCTTCTTGCTCATACAAATCCTATTAAAAGTGTGTTGCTCTGTTTTGTATGTGCATATCCAAGTATGTGTATATGTGTGTGTGTGTGTAGGTGTATATGCACATGTGTGAGTGCATGTGAAGACCAGGTGACAATCTTAGGATGTCATTCCTCAGAATCTACCCACCTTTGTTTTTGAGACAGTCTCTCATTGGCTTGAATTCATCGAGTATGCTAGACCGATGGGTGAGACCCAGGGATCCACCTGTCTCTGTATCCTCAGCACTTGGATCAAAAGTATGTACCATTATGCCCAGCTGCTGCTGTCTTTTTTTTTTTAAAGATTTATTTTATTTTTAATTACATGTTTCTGCACTTGCCTATGTATGGGTATGTGCATGTGAGTGCAAATTCTTACAGAAACCAGAATAGGATTCCAGAGCTAGAGTTACAGACAGTTATGAGTTTTCTGTATGAGTGCTGGGAACCCAACTCTGGTCCTCTGTGGGAGCAGTATGCCCTCTGAACCCTCAAGCCACCTCTTCTGGCTGTTTTACATGGATGCTGGAGATCAAACCCTGGTCCTCATGCTTGCCTTACAAATTGTATTTATTGAGCCTTCTCTCCAGACATTCTTTCAAAGTCACCTTGTACAGAGAAAACCAAAATCTCTCCAAAAGAATTACCAGTCACCACCAGGAATTCTGGGCAATAGGATAGGTTAAGGTGGGTTGGAAACTCACGTCTTATCCAAGAAGTCCATGAGCGGCCTCAGCACAATCTCTGCATCCATCGCCGCACTGTTCTTATTCGCTGTGCTGTTCCCGTTGGCTCGCATTTGATTTAGCTCGGCACCCATCTGCTTTATACACTCTTCAATTGTAAGTTGGAAACTGAAAATAAAGAACATAAAAGGAGAAGCCGATAGGCTGCCTGGGTCTGAAGTCTACTTCCTGTAGACTGAACTGTTTCAAATGGAATTGTGTCCCCTCCCCGTTTGTTTGAGGGCTTAGTTGCATTGAACACATACTTTAACCTCTGTATGCAAAGCATGCAACATGGACGATCTTCAGGTGGGTCACTGCAACCACTATGGGTGTGCATTCAGCTACCACCTGTGGTGGTGACAGCTGCTGATCCTCTGAGTACCTTTGGAGAAGTGACTGCTCTAGAGAGAATACGGGCATTGGGACCTGACTTCTTCCCCATTTTCCATAACTCCACATCCTCTTTGCTTTCTCCAGTCTTTCCAGCAACTCCTTTCCAATTGACTGACCATTACTACTCTGAAGTAGTGAAGAAGTGACAGATATATGAAGAAGCTAGAAAGTGGTGATGGCTCCATAATGATACACAGCTGGAATTAACAAGTTGTATGCCCTGAATGTATATAGGTTTTACAATCAATGATGTCATAATAAAGCTATTAAAAAGTGAGGGTTGATTGAATGCACCCCTGGAGCACCTCCTTCCTCTCGCCTCCTGTCTCACTGCTAAGGATTTAAACAGGCTGGAAGAATCACCCTCGTTCTGTTTCTATTTACTCTCTACTACTGATGGAGAGTGGCAAGGGGGAGTTTAAAATAGCAGATGCTTGACATTCATTACTAAGATGCTTCAAACAATGGGGATAATTAGAACATAGGTGCACCTAGGTGCAGAAAAACCACTTAGGAGAAAGAAGGTGTGGGAGACAGTTGAATTTCTGAGTGGTAATAAGGAGGGGGTGGGGCTTGACCTCAGCATTGTTATCAAGCCAGTCCTGTTCTCCCCCTGCACGGTGATGACACAGGTCATGTTATCAGAGAGGTTACAAACACATCAATCCCTTGGATTTTGTGCATAAGTTTGAAGTTTTGCTGCATACTGATTGTTGTCTGAATTAAATGGAATATACATGTGGGTTTTTTCCATGTGCACACATTTACAAATATTGCATAAATGCGTACTATGTCCCAAGCACATGTTCAGAACACACAAATAAACAAAATGGACATACACTGTTCCCACAACACGAGATCTTCCACCTATTTTAGCATTTACCACGTGGAAAATATTAGTCTGCTGTGAAATATCTCATTTTTTAGAAGTTTCCATTCAAAGCTAGAAAGCACTCAGTAGATTTAAAATTAGACAACTTGGGTCTCTCTCCCTCTCCCTCTCCCTCTCCCTCTCCCTCTCCCTCTCCCTCTCCCTCTCCCTCTCCCTCTCCCTCTCCCTCTCCCCTCCCCTCCTCTTTCTCCCTCCCTCCCTCCCTCCCTCCCTCCCTCCCTCCCTCCCATTTATGATACCATTCCATACTTGACATCTTATTTGGTTCATGATCTCTATGGGTGTGGCTCCTTTAGTACCTGTTTATATTACATTGAAATAACCTCTTTCAGTCTCTCACCTTAATTGGTTTTAAACCCTTACCAATTAGCTTTGATGTGACTAGATCTGCTGTTGGCCTTTGGTATCTACAAGGAAGGGTGGAAGAAATAGGAAATAGGCCGGGCATGGATCTTTGTGGTGCATGTGTATTTGTAGTAAACATATATAAAATATATTTAATATGTGAATAGTCACAGATACTTGAGATCATGATAGAATACAAGCAGTGTTGGGAATGTGTACATGATTGACTGACCACAGTGGCAGTTAATGAGCCTTCTAGCTGTAACTACCTCTAAAGTAATTTCCTTTTTAGCTCTGATTCTCAAGCTTGTATACTGAGGTAAGGGATGGACTGAGCAAAGCACACTGAATCTCTGTTTCCCATGGGGAAGAAGCAGGCTCCTGGGTAGATGTAGACTGTGAACTTAATCAGCAGCAGGGATGTGAGATGGAGCATCTGAAGGAAGTGTTCATGGTATAGATGGACAAAGGCATTCTACTTTTGCATGAGTCTAGAGTAAACCAAAGCACAGTTTACCTGAAAACCCTTCTGTCTCCATTCTTGGTGAGTTCACTTACCAGTTATTCTCTTCTTCTATTCCTTTTTGTTTGAAAAAGACATTATTGACTACCTCGACTCAACGTAGAACCAGTAACTAATGACAGAAGCCTTCTTGGGCACCCAAGGAACCAAACAGTCCTCTACTCCCACCCCCCAAGAGTTCCTAAGAGACAGCCTTGAAATATTTACACCTAATCCAGCCAGTTTGGGGAACAATGGTTCCAGTAAAGAAATGGAATGAACCAGAGTAAGTGAATAATGTGTGTGCAAGCAGAAATTTAAGGGGCACAAGATGTGAACCTTTTAGACCATCTTTAATGCATCACCGACATGAAATCACTTGGTCTGTGGAGGGGGCAGGCGATCTGGAAGCATGTCGGGAGCCTGTGAAAGGCTTCAGACTGGTTTGCCTTCATCCTGGCATTATTGAAAGTCCAACCTGACATCCGAGGGTACTGAGAACGGACTAAACTTTTTAATGCCATGAGATGCAGTTGGCTTTTGGAGTGAGTTCTCCCCTTATTTGTAAGGCTTCAGCCTCAGCTCCTGAGAGGAGCAGGCTCCTGCAGTTCTCCAGATTGACTTTGACATGATCGTGCTGCTTGCTCCGGACTTCACACCCACCTGTGTGTGACGTATCATAGCAACAGCAAAGAATAATTATTCTTCTTACAAGGCAAGCATGATGGGTGGCTTGTTTATTTCAAGAACACAAATGACCTTAGCTGAACTCAATTTATTGTGATATTTTAAAAATAATGAAGGATTGCGTACTGGGCATCTAAGAGTTTTTGGAATGTAGGATAAAATATACGATATTCTGTGTCTGCGTCAGTCTTCTCTTCTATTCATTTTTGTTTGAAAAAGACATAATTGATAAGCTCAACTAAAAGTAGAACCAGTAACTAATGACAGAAGACTTCTTGGGCACCGAAGGAACCAAACAATCCCCCCTACCCTCCAAGAGTTCCTAGGACACAGCCTTGAATTATTCACACCTAATCCAGCAGCAATGAGGACCCACTGAAGAAAAAAAAAAGATTTCATTCTGGCCAAAAGAAAAAATCTCCAGCCTAGGTAAAGATCTGACATTCCAAAGACTTGGTGTAAAGGACTGCTCTCCAGGGAGGTGAGACCAACCCCTAGGAAGGTGAGACCAGCCCTGAGGAAGGTGGGCTCATTCTAAGCCATGCCAAGGACACAGGCAGAGTAATTGCCTGTTTAGTTTCCTTCCCAACATTTTCCCAGCACAGTCACTTGCAGGGCTGCAGCAATGCAGCTTCAGGTTCATGTCTACTTATTTGCTGAGTTACATAGAGCAGCCTTCCCCTTCCTTCATTCTGTCTTGGCTTTGATGTTTTGGGCTTCTTCATGCTTCCTCTAAAGCCCCCTTCTTACCACATGGCTGACTTCTGTTCTCCCTCCTCCTCCTCTCTCCCTCCTCCTTCTCCTGGTAGCTGCTAGGATTTTCAGCTTACCTTCCCTGTTTGTTTGTTTGTTTTTTTAACTCTAATAAAACTGTCCTCACACTTAACCCTGTTAAAATAATGCACTTCTACAGCCCTGATAGCAGCAATCTTTCCTTTATAACCAAAGTTTGTCTCATTTTTTTCCAAATCTGAATATATAATTTAGTCTTTGGAACATCATTAGGATGATAAATCTTGCTAATATATTCAGTCTTTCTCTCTCTTAAACAAAACACAAATTCAAATTTTTCTCAGCAAGAGGAGTTAGACAGTTTGCAGAAGTAGTTTCTGCTCTGTTTAGCCATCTTACTTCCCAAAAAGTTATGAGCAGGCCTCACTGTATTAGACTCTGCTTTCCTTCCCCTAAAATCGCTAAAGAATTTCTTGCTGCCTTTTGTAACTGAAGGCAATTTCTTTCCCACCCCCCCTTTCGTTCTTTAACATTTTTGTTTGGTTAACACATCAATTCACAACTAGAATGGAGGCCAGCCCAAGAGGGCTGAACCAAAGCCCCATTACTGTCACCTCATGCCAGGGCAATCAAACCCCACATCTCTGAAACAAGTCCTGCCATTCAAATCCAAGGTAGAGAGAGCCTCCATCTTGCTGATTAACAGTCAGGCTGAGTCAGCAGTCTCATGAAGATCCTAGCAACACAGCACAGAGGCACAGAGGTAAGATACTAAGCTTAGTGCAGAGCAGAGGGAGGACAGGTGTCCTAAGCTCCATATAGGGTGGTCTGTGTCTGACCTGAGAAGTTAGGCTCCAGCAAGACCACACTACCCAGCTTAGAGGAACTGAGACCGCACCTCTGACAATCAAAAGGATTCTAAGTCTAGGGCACTACTGTGCTTCATTCTGCTATCTGAGAAAACACAGTGCTTCCAGAGTCCATTTGGTCTTTCTCATAAAGTATGGCCTTAGTTATCATTAAATGTTTACACATCATTTATCATTTTAGAACCAAATAGGAGATGAGAAGTGTTCAACAAGTAGCTTTTGCCATAAAGATAATTTTATAGCCACACTGGGAAACCGAGCACAAAATTTAAATTGATAAGCAAACATTTATTGAAGTAATGAACCTCTTCAAAGATATATTTTATTTACACCTGTTTTAATAATTGGTAGTGAAATGATTGTGCTCTCATACTGGGACAGAATAAAGTTCGTTATCAGGTCACTTGTTCTTTAGAAACATATCAGAGCTGAGGTAAGTTGACTTAAAAACATAGATGCCCAAAGTCTCTAAACTCTTGCTCGTGAGGTAGTTTGGTCATGATTCCTAAGTCATGCTGATGGGATCCCGTACAGAGCTGGGTATCGCCCTTCTGAAACACAAGCACAGTGCTTCTCATGCACTTTAAGCATGGATGCTTTTTATGTAAATTTTGCTTCTCCCTCCCTCTCTCTATTCTCTCCAGAACCCTCTGCTCTCTAGTCCACCCTGGCATTGCAAGTGGTTATGAGCTAAGATTTCTGCCTTTAGAGAAAAGAGAGAGAAGTAAACATCAAAGTCTAGAGACAGGTGTTGTGAGTACCACCAAAGTGAAGGTTGTACAGACATCTTCCAGTAAGACATCACTCTTGGATCCTGGAGTCACGAAAGGCTTTTCAGAGGAGATGATGCTTAGACCAGGTCTTGAAGCAAAGAGAGTGATAATTACAATTGAAACCTGATGTAGTCAGACAGCTAATTAGGCCGCTTACCTTTCTCCATAAGTGATGCTGAGTGCATCCAGAACCCCGTTGAGTTTGATTTGAAGTTCTTTCAGAATAGTGCTAGCTTCAGGGTCTAGCTGCAGAGAGACCATAAACAACATCACTTGGGAGTTTTAAGAAAGAAGCTCCCGTCTGTTCCTCTGAGAAGTGTTGCATGTGGAATACGGCAAGTCTACAACAATAAAGACAGACTCGACAGTCTCTCTCTCTCTCTCTCTCTCTCTCTCTCTCTCTCTCTCTCTCTCTCTCTCGTCTTTATAATGCAAAGGCTTAGGAAACTGAGGAAAGCATTAAGGATTCTCATGGGAGAGAATGCTGATCGATTCACATAACATGCTGAATGAGGTAGGAGCGAGAGGGCAAAGCTTTTCTTGTTTTCAGTGATGGGACAGAAAGCACAACAAGATTACTCCCCAGAACATGATAATTTTGTGATTTGCAAAATCCAATACACTAATTATATACACTATATAATTATATACACTAATTGAAAATATGCTTTGATTCAAAATATATTTCAGTGTCTAATATAACCATAAATAAATAGTATGTTAAAATAACACTCAATTAAAAAAAATAACTTTTGAGAACAGGCTGAGTATCTCAAATCTAAAATGCCAGGGACCAGAGTCTTTCAGATTTCAGAATTTTTCTGATTTTGAAGTCTTTGCCTAGAGTTTGCTCACTTCACAATCGTTATTTAAACCCTGAAATCTGAGACAGTTCAAACTGTAAAACTTTTGAGAACCCAGAGAACACTGAAGACACCTTAAAATTTGGAGCACTTTGCATTCTAGACTTCAGGATGATGGCTACCAAGCCCAAAGTTCTTCCTGGGAGTTTTTTTTAGTACATTTTCTAACTGTAGAATTTTAAGTAGTAGGACATGCAGATCCCCTAAGCCCTTGGGTTTCTTTGGAGAATACTGGTCTGACTCTTCTCTCTGGGTACAACCCAGAGTCAGGTTCAAAGATATGCACTTTACTTATTTTTTTTTAATTCATTTTTTGTAATGACAGTAAAAGATCAACATGGAATTTACCATCTTGAGAAGTTTATCCCATTGGTTGTGTTTTTACAAATTAAAAGTATAGTTGAATTATAAATAAAACAAGACTTTCTAACATATGTATACTATCAAGCAGAGATAAATTCATGTAAAGGGTAGTGTGTCACAGTCTCTGAAATTGAAATGTCAATATTCCTTCCTTTGAGCCTTCAGAAATTATATTTCCTCTCATTAGTGTGTGTAGTTCTTTGACAAATTGGTCCTCTAATGAAAAGAGGTTGGGATGGAGCCAACTTCTTGAAGGAAAACAAATAAATTCATGACATATAAGCCAAAGACCTAGGAAGTATATGAAATAAGTGCGAGATCTGCTAGTAACAGAAACTCCTAGGATCTTATCCAAAGACGTGGTCCTGGAGTATACAAGAATATTCCCTGGAACAAGATAATCTGCAATACTCCAAGGGTGTTTTTTAAAACTAAGAAATGGTTAGCAAGAATGGTGTGTGTATGTGCATGTGCGTGTGTGTGTCTGAACATGCACCTGTGTGAGAGGCGTGAATACAGAAGATATGTTTGATGTATGTTTTTTAAAAAAGTCTTACAAAAAAGATTTTTAGTAGGCAAGTGTTTATTTACATTCGTTCCCATAGTCTCTGTTTGCCTCACCTCACCTTGCCTTGCCTTGCCTCTCCTCTTCCCTCCCTCTCCCTCTTCCCTCCCTCTCCCCTCTCCCTTTTTCTTCCCTCTCCCCTCTCCCTCTTCCCTTCCTCTCCCCTCTCCCTCTTCCCTCCCTTTCCCCTTCCTCCTACTCCCTCTCCTTACCTCTTCCCCTTTCCTTCCCTTTGTTTGTTTGTTTCTGAGACAGGGTCTCTTTACATAGCTCTGGCTGTCCTAAAACTTGTCTTGTAGACCTGAACAGGCTTGAACTCACAGAGATCCTCTTGTCTCTACTTCCCAAGTCCTGGGATTAAACCCATGCACACCACATCTGACTGAATGCTTTTCCTTTAAAGTATAAATAATTTCTCACGTCATTTCACAAACCTTCCTCAAGCATGCCACCAGAGGCAGGCAGCAGCATGGCATGTGCACTAACTGTGCCCTTGTCTCTTATTTTGTATTCAAAACTCTTCTATTGTCTTTTCTATAGACTTTGGCTTTCTATGCAAGCCAATGCATCTTTCCCAGAGTCCTGTAAGACTTGCATGTTCTAAATATATGAAAAGGTGACTGGAGATGATGCACAAAGCCAACAAGTTTCCCCACAGAAGTTATCCTGATGGCCAATATGGTTCTCCATAGGTACATTTTCTGTTAATGATATACTTTTACTTTTGAAATAAAATCTTTTATTCATTAGCAACAACCTATTCTGACTTATCAAGTTACTCTTGATTTCAAATACCTGACTACTTGCCAGACTGTGTCAAATTATACTCTGACACTGGCTCAGAATTCACTTACCATATCAACTCTGCATGCATTTCTGCTCCTTTTTCTAGCACCCACTCTCTCTGTGTGGACCTAATCAGAATATATGT
This sequence comes from Mus caroli, assembly GCF_978045245.1. NCBI lineage: Eukaryota > Metazoa > Chordata > Mammalia > Rodentia > Muridae > Mus > Mus caroli. The sequence goes on from NW_028227266.1 coordinate 72,208,149, forward strand.
TCTTTAACCCTCTTAAAAGCATTGGCAGTTTAACAGATCATGAAGGTCTTGCTGCAGTGACTGCCTGTAGGCTGCAGAGGGACTTTTAAATGTGTCTGGTATCTCGTTAAAGTCACCTGTAAAATAGATGCCATGGAGGAGCTCCAGGTCTTTCATGTGCCATTTACCTCATACCCGATTGCTGCCCTTGCCTTCCTTTTCCGCAGCCTGTAGGGCTCCCTGCTTTGTGCTCAGAGCCCTGCCTCCGTGTTACAGTGTGTCCACTACCCATCCATAGAACTACAGCCGAGGAGGGAAGGCCATGTGGCCTGCCCATCATCTCCTTAGAAAATGAGTCCAATGTGTAGATGTGTAGATCACATTTTCTGTATCCATTCCTCTGTTGAGGGACATCTAGGTTGTTTCCAGCTTCTGGCTATTATAAATAAGGCTGCTATGAACATAGTGGAGCATGCGTGTGTCCTTATTACATGTTGGAACATCTTCTGGGTATATGCCCAGGATTGGTATAGCTGGGTCCTCAGGTAGTACTATGCCCAATTTTGTGAGGAACCACCAGACAGATTTCAAAAAAAAAAAAAAAAAAAAAGAAAAGAAAAGAAAAGAAAAGAAAAAGAAAATGAGGCCAAGATATATTTGTGTAGTGTTTAAATGCTTCAATATTTTAAAATTAGAACCCTTAATACTTTTTGCATCAAATCCTTTAATATATCTACATTTATCCGTTCACTATTTTTGCATTAGATCCTCTGACATTTTTATTTAAATCTTTTACTATGCAAGGTCTATCACCATTTCTATGAAAACTGAAGCATCGTATCTTATAAGCCCTCTGTTCTGTTGAGGACTTCCTCCCTCCCTCTGGGCCTTTAACCACTCTTCTCACTTCTATTGAATCAGTCCATTATTAATCTGAATTTCCTGCTCTATGAACATATGCTGATAATATTCATGTACAAACAAAAAAGCAGAATAATGGAAGAAAAGTCAAATATATTGGGACTAACCTTTTCACCAACATCTGGCTGCTTTCTCCCTTTCCTTCACCACTGGACTTGCAACACAAGCCTGAACCTGTTCTCTATATCTGTCTGCACCTTTGAAACATCTATTGGTCCACTGCAGCCTGGCTTCTGCTCTGGACACCCCACTGCAGTGCACAATACAGGTCACCACGATCCCTTCACTGCCAAGCCTGCTGACCTTATTTATCCCGCTCTGTTCATCCTGCTGTTTCTCTCTCAAGCCCTTCCTTCCTTGCTTGTCTAGTTTTGCATGGCTTGTCCTTCTTCCTGTTGACTGTAAGTCCTCTACATTCTCTTTAAATATTAATGGCCTTCCATCTCCCTTTCTGTTCCTCATTTTACTTTTCCCTGAGCACCTGTTCAGGTCTACAGCCCCAACTTTCACTCCTACATGAACAACCTCCTAATTCTCTTCTTTGCATTCTCTAAACAGCAAGCCTGGACATCTTGTCTAGTTTCCTAGGTGCCTAGTAGATTTTTCCTTCTGAGGATCCAATTGAACCTCCATCAAAGTGTATAAACATGGAGGTTGTTATCTTTCTGGCTTAATTTATTTCTCTTCTTGTTTTCTCTGATTTGGTAAAATGCAGATGTCATGTTTGACTTTTATATTCTTCCTCCATTTACCCTTGGATATGATACCAAGATATGCCCAACCATGCCTCTGAATCACTTATCCTTTTGAAGTCTTGACTTAGTATTTTTCTCATTTTCTTTCCATCCTCCCTCAATGGCTGTTCCTAATAAATAATAATAATAATAATAAATGACAAATAATGGTTGATCTAATAAACTCATTTGATTTAGCATTTTCTGATCCCTCGAGGTGACTTTCAGTGGGGAAGGGCTTCCAGCAACTTCTCACAGTCTTTTCTGGCTCCGGTTCTTTGTTTTAGAAAGGCTGATTCTCTCCAACAGTTCCAGTTTTCAGAGCCTATTCACTCCCTGAGGCCTGGTTCAACCTAAAATAAAACTGGGAAATCTGTGAACATTCCATGGAGAACCTGGCGTTAGAGCAATATCCTTGCAAGTGGTGACATCCCATCAGAAAGTGGTGCGCTGTCTGAAATAGAGTATCTGGTTTGTACTGTAAATAATTAATCACGAGTGCTACAGCTCTGATGCTGCTACTCTGTTTTCAGTAGTATTTGTATTCCTTTCTGGAGAGGCCCTCCTCAAGAACTCTCAGGATCACATGCAGAGGCAGAGTACTGCATATCCCTCATCCAACCTGGAAGGACATGGATGCTGAGCTAGAAGTGTCTGTCACTGTGCGTAAATTCACAGCTTGCACTGTGGTTTCAGAAAGTTGAAGATGCTCAGTGGCAAAAAAGTCACAGCATAACTAGACAGTGTATGTAGTTAGATGCCATGACAGTATGTCAGATCAACTAATACGTTTAGACTTAGGTATTGTCTTCAGCTTTGACAAAACTACTGATTAGGTATCAATGAGCAACAAAAATTCCTGGAAAAAAAGATTTGTGTCTTCAAAGACTGATTAACTGAGCTGCAGATGTTGTGGGGAGTTTGGGGTGCTGCAGATCTGGAGGCTGATCACCATATCTGGGCTAGCTTTAACCATCTGAGTAGCCATTTTTTTTCTACCTCTGTGTCAGAATTAAAATCTTGTGACTAAAAGTTAAGAAATTTTGGAATCTATTAACTTAGCAGACCACTGAATTTTACCAACCAGAAAGCTAAGAATGTCATCACTGGAGGCCTATAGAAAACCACCTCCCATTTTGCCATGTCTGTCTGTCTGATGTACCCACCAATGTATTTTAAACTTGCCTTGATTTAGGACCTTCTTTATTCTGTAAAACTACAGAAGTTCATGAAACTGCTTCCATGTTAAAACATGGAATCCAGGGCCACCTAAATCTGTGTTCCTGTACCAGGGTTACTCAACTTTGCTCTAGAATAAACGATCTCTTATTTCCTTTAAGGCAGTGGTTCTCAACCTTCCTAATGCGACAACCCTTTAATACTGCTCCTCCTGCTGTAGTGACCCCCCAATCACAAAATTGTTTTCATTGCTACTTCATTACTGTAATTTTGCTACTATTATGAATTATAATACCTGATATGAAGGATAGCTGATATGTAACTGATATGTGGAAGGGTCATTTGACCCCCCCCCAATAGGGTCAAAATCCACAGGTTGAGAACTACTAGCTTAAAGTGAAAGCTGTGCTTTTCTTAGTCGAATAGACCAAAAAATAGACACAATATAGATTCCAAGAAGCTAAGAGTTCTACTGCTGGTTACACTGGCTTATGGTATGTTAGGGCAGCTATAAACAATAAGAGTGAATTGTTGTGGAGAATTATAAGATAAAAGAGAGCTATGTGTCTATCCCTCATAGCTGTGGTGTATGTATCTCTTAAGACAGATGTTAGTTTAAAAAGAATCCTGGCATTATGTAGGTGACCCTGCAGATTGTCAGAAATTCTGGGGAGCAAGGTTAACAAGCAGCACCTGTCTGGGTCCTGCATCTCATTCTGACATGGGCTGCCAGCTCAGAACCTTGTCTCGGCTCAGAACCTCCTTGCTACCTTACTTTCGCAAGTTTAGCCATTAAGCCTGACTATACGTGGGAGTTGCTTTGGACTCAACTGTATTTGTTAAATCACGGCAATCAGATTGCTCTTCTAGCTCATTGTTCTCTTAATTTTCTATTAAATCCAATTGAAAACCCTAATCACAGAGGTGGTTGGGAGGAGACAGAAACCAGGCAGCATCTGCAAACCAAAGGCCAGAATGCCTGACATTCATTTCTTGTTTAGTGCTATGAAACTAAAAATAATTGGTTGCATTTTCTGACCTCAGCCGCATGCCGTCTCACCTTTGGGTTATATCCACACAATGAGATGCTAGAAGTTCGAGTTTACTGTGGAATAAAATACAGCATTTGAATTTGCCTTGTGAAAGGTGCTTCCAAGATTAGAAAGTGATCTCCCCTCAGAACCCTTGTCTCTTATTATTGCGGCTTCCTGAATAAACCCAACATTTAAAAAAGTAGAGTTATCTTAGCACTCGTTAGATTTCAGCTGCCTAGTATGGTTTTCAGTGCTTTGAATCATGTGATAGATGGGTCAAGCCTGAGGTGCAGAGATGGGGAGAGATGCTGAGAGTGGTCCAGGTAGCATAGATGCCTAGCTTCTAGCTTCTGAGTGTGTGGTTCTCAGCATTCTTAATGCTGAGACCCTTTAACAGTTTCTCATGTTGTGGTGACACCCAACTATAAAATTATTTTGTGGCTACTTCATAATTGTAATGTTGTTACTGTTATTCATCATAGTGTAAATATCTGGTATGCAGAATATTTGATACAGGACCCTCAGAAGGTCATGACACATAGGTTGAGAACTGCTGTTCTAGGTGCTGAAAGGTAGCCTGGCTCTTAGTAGCTGTTTTATGAGTGTTGGTTCTTTGCAAACTCCTTGAGGCCGAAGACAATGAAAAATGCTTTTATTTTCTACCCCATTTCCTGCCCTCCTGCAGGTACAATAACTCTGAGTAGACACAATGGATAATTAAACTTTTTAATTTACAAATACTTGAAATTGCTTTGGGAGACAATTTTAGAACGGAAAGTAAGTTATAATTAATTGAATTGTCTGCTTTATTATTGAGCTGCCTAATATATGTTTTATAATTCAATTTATTCTAAAATTTATTTGGTAGTTGCTGAAAAATGATAAAAACAGGATATTGATCCTCATTAATTTATTACTAAATGATATTTCTACTTATATTCAGGAGCCAAGATCAATCATATCATCTGGAGACTTGAATATATGCTTATCATCTTAATTACAAATTAAAATAATGTAAATACTACTAAGCAAAACAATGCATAAAACAATGAAAAGTCTATGTAATATTTTAAGGAAATGATGAAGTTTTGCATATGACTGCAAAATAGTTAGCTATATTTTAGGACTATTATATTAACTACTAGAACTTGACTGTACTATTGTATATTGTCCCAAATTTCATCCAATCATGTTAAATCAAGATTCAGAAAACAGGAAGTGTGATGGTTGAGGGTGGTCCAATGATAAGATAAAGGCATTTTGATTTGTTATCTTTTCCATTAAAAAAAAAGGAGATTTAACTTAGGTTTATGTCTGTGAGTATTTGTATGCATGTGTGTGTATTTACCATGTATGTGCCTGGTATCTATGAAAGCTAGAGAGATCATTGGATCCCCTGGAACTAGAGTTCTAGGCAGTTGTGAGCCACCATGTTGGTGCTGGAGACTGAAGATGGATCTTCTGGAAGAGCAGTCAGTGTTCTTCACTGTGGAGACATCTCTCCAGGCCCTGAGATGTTTTTAATCACACTCTTTCTAGTTTACCAAGACAGAGCAGTGATGCCGAGGCCCAAGGCCAGTGCCATCAGTATTACCATCTGGGAATTTGTTTTCTACTCGAATCACACAGTCCTGCCTGTTACCTGCAGATCCAAATCCGTGGCTGGAGTTCAGCGGTATATCTTCAGAGTCTCACCCCAAAGCCAGGGTGCATGCTGAAGTTTAGTGACTGCTAACATGGAGACCTCCTGTCTTTAAACAGTGAGCCTCACCCTGGGTTCCCTGCTTCCCTCTCTGACCTGGAGCTGCTCCCTAAGTCTGTGTGGTGAATAGGCTTGGGGAAGAAGAACTTCAGTGAGTTGTATGTCACACTCCGGCGCAGCCAAATGCTAGCTCAGCGCTAAAAGATTCAGAATAATACAGATGCACATGATTGAAACACAAGAATGAAGCTGCTCGCCGAAACGGACAGTGGGATATGCTACGGATTCCTTGGCTCTATTTTGTACAAACAAAACGTACTCTTACAGTCAAATCCCCACTGTGACTTGACTCAGAAAACTCAGTTATACTTGAGACATGTCAATAAAAACCATGTTACCATGGCACCAACTGGGCCTGATTTATAGTAGGTAGGACGGGAAGGCAGCTTAATAGCAGCTTTCTTTGGCTAAGATCAAAAATTCAGGTGACAGCAGATGCTGGCGAGGATGTGGAGAAAGAGGAACACTCCTCCATTGTTGGTGGGATTGCAAGCTTGTACAACCACTCTGGAAATCAGTCTGGCGGTTCCTCAGAAAATTGGACATAGTACTACCGGAGGATCCAGCAATACCTCTCCTGGGCATATATCCAGAAGATGTCCCAACCGGTAAAAAGGACACATGCTCCACTATGTTCATAGCAGCCCTATTTATAATAGCCAGAAGCTGGAAAGAACCCAGATGTCCCTCAACAGAGGAATGGATACAGAAATTATGGTACATTTACACAATGGAGTACTACTCAGCTATTAAAAAGAATGAATTTATGAAATTCCTAGCCAAATGGATGGACCTGGAGGGCATCATCTTGAGTGAAGTAACACAATCACAAAAGAACTCACACAATATGTATTCACTGATAAGTGGATATTAGCCCAAAACTTAGGATACCCAAGATATAAGATACAATTTGCTAAACGCATGAAACTCAAGAAGAATGAAGACCAAAGTGTGGACACTGTGCACCTTCTTAGAATTGGGAACAAAACACCCAGGGAAGGAGTTACAGAGACAAAGTTCGTAGCTGTGATGAAAGGATAGACCATTTAGAGACTGCCGTATCCAGGGATCCATCCCATAATCAGCTTCTAAACGCTGACACCATTGCATACACTAGCAAGATTTTGCTGAAAGGACTCAAATATAGCTGTCTCTTGTGAGACGATGCCGGGGCCTAGCAAACACAGGAGTGGATGTTCACAGTCAGCTATTGGATGTATCACAGGACTCCCAATGGAGAAGCTAGAGAAAGTACCCAAGGAGCTAAAGGGATCTGCAACCCTATTGTTGGAACAACATGATGTACTAACCAGAACCCCGGAGCTCTTGTCTCTAGCTGCATATGTATCGAAAGATGGCCTAGTCGGCCATCAATGGAAAGAGAGGCCCATTGGACTTGCAAACTTTATATGCCCCAATATAGGGGAATGCCAGGGCCAAAAGAATGGGAATGGGTGGGTAGGGAAGTGGGGGGCGCTATGGGGGACTTTTGGGATAGCATTGGAAATGTAATTGAGGAAAATATGTAATAAAAATATTAAAAATCAAAAAAAATAGCAGCTTTCTTTTCCTGTAAATATCTCAATAAGGAGTAACTCTTAGAGTTCGGAGTACTGTCAATATGCATCAAGCCGACGAGTAACCAGAGGTGCCACCATTTCAAATGGTTGCACCACAGTGCAGATCGTCTGCTCACATGGCACAGTTGGGATTCCCCTAAATCAACTTATGTAACATTCATGGAGTATCCAAACCACTATATCATGACTCCCTGCAAAGAAATTAAAGTTCTGATAATTTAATTTTCTTTTTCATATACTTATGCAAATTAAATTGCTAATCAAAGGAAGATTTGTAAGTGACTTCCAAGAGCTGTAACAATATGCTCCTGTTAGGAAATCAATACAAAGAAGTTGCAATAGACACACGTGGAGTTATATTCAAAAGAGGCAAACTAGTATAGGCTACAACATTTTCATTTTGAGTTATTCTACCTATTGCAAAATAACCAGACTATCATTCTCTAGTGAATGGCATTCCCATGATGCTTTTATTGTGGTACACGAGGGTGCCACATGACACGGTATAGTGATGGTGGGGTAAATGGTTAACTTTTGTCTCAAAGTCAGATTATAATATAGGCTGTATATTTCCTATTAGTCACTACAGCGATTCCCTCAGGCTTACTGGCAATGTTTCCATCTGGACCCCATGCAGACGATGGCTGTTTCACAAGTAAAGAGCACAAAACCAAAATGCAGGTGTGAAACACTTCTGTGTCCAGAGGAAAGAGGTTGCCTGTGAGGGAAGAGCTGTCCTGGCAGTCAGAGCAGCACCATGCAGTCATGCTTGCAAGCGGCCAGCTGCGGCCAGCTGCAGACAGTGCTAGAGGCAAGCAACCTGTGGGGAGAGCCCAGCTAACAAACACATAGCATTTAAGGCTACTCTGAGCAAATGATCAAACTGTCATTTGCTAATTTGACTTTTGTAGAGAGAAGTGCACACCCCGGCATAGTGGGGCCCATGTAACAAACTCCCGAGAGAGGAGGAACTGGCCTGGAATGGAGAGTGCCCCTGGTATTAGTTAAGATTCCCTATAGTAGCTTCATGGGGATAAGAAATTGGCAACCAACATTAGTTTGCTTGGAAGAAGTTATTTATGATTCAAAAAACTATGTGTGTGTGTATGTGTGCTGCATATGTATGATATATGTACACATGTTCAAACTTAGTGCATGCATACATGCTTATTCATACATGTGAAGGCCAGACAAAAGTAATGGGTATCCTACTCTGTGACTCTCTCATTTATTCCCTGGATTCAGGGTCTCTTACTGAACCTGGAGCTAGGCTGGTGGTCAGCAAACCACAGAGATCCTCCTGTCTCTGCCCCTTAGAGCATTGATGTTACTGGTGTGCACTTGTGAATGTGACCATGCCTCGATATTTGCATGCATTCTGGGAAATTGAATTCAGGTCCTCATGCTTGCATAGCCAATGGTCTTATCCACTGAGCATGTCCTTAACCTCACATGGTAAAACTTTCAAAGGCTGTTGAATATGCCTGCATCAAGTACTGCATATATGTCTTATAGCGAAAGGTGGCTCCTGGTTATACTGTATAATGTTACCTCTTTTTCTTCTCCCTTTGGATAACTTTGGGGGTGGTACAGGGTCTCACATATCCCAAGTAGCCTTGACCTCACTATGTGGCCAAGGACAACAGCTAACTTCTCACCCTCCTGCTTCCATTTCTCCATTTCTGGGATTTCAGCCATATGCTACCACAGCCATAAAATACTTTTTGATTTCTATAAAAGCCCCAAGTGAAGGCACTTGTTTAAATTACTGTCTTTCACAGATGCCCCTACCAGCAAGAATCTGCAGATCATCTTCATAACTTGGGTCACCCTACAACTCTAATATGATTATATATTAATTAAGCACAACCATCCTAGAAATCTGTGTGTTACACTTGGCCTTGGGTTTGGGTCTTGTTTTATTTCTGGGCTTCATGTACCTCTATGCCAGTTCTGATTGGTTCAGTTTAAAGCTTTTATTTATCAATGGAAGCCAGGTTAAAAAAGAAGGGAAAACTGGATAGAAAGAGGGACAGAAGGACGGTGAATATAGGGAAGAGTTGATTCATCTGACAGATTAGATAGAAACCAGGCCTTTGTTTTATCTCCCTTACTCAATCAACTGCATTTTTCATGTATGTTATGTATAAGGAGCTCAATAAATGGGCATGTCTTGCATTATAAAGGAAGAAGTTGTACATAAACATAGTTTATAATGAGAACCTACACCTTTCAAATTGGTAATTGCTCCACCAGTAAGAATCACTTTTGCCTGGTAAACAAGTCTCCCTGTTGGGTGCTTAGCAAGAGATTGACTTGGTCTACACAACTTCCTTTAACCATGGGCCCCATGGGCCTTTAGTCTGTCAGTTCTGTCTTGTCTGCTTAGACTCGTTTCAGCAAATATTATCTGCATCAGAATCCAAGCACAGAATGGTAGAGAAATAGTTAGGGTACGGGGGAAGTTTCTAGAAATAGGTCAGCCAATATATAATTTCACTCTGACGTGATTCCTGGTGTTTCCATTTCACTGAATTTTGGGCTGAGATTTCCCACAAGAAATGAGTGACTTCATCACCAAAACTATTAAATAGATTTAAATGGATGTCATGAAGCATCAGGACAATTAGAAAAGGGAATCTTATGGGATGATCCCCAACTGTCATGCCCATTAATTTCAACAGAAGAATCCAGAAATGAGATTGATGCCCCGAGACCTTGGAGCAGGCATTAGCACACTGCAGGGAGCAAGGCCTTATTTCACATAAGCTGATCTGAGACTACCAGTGAAAGAACTCATGTTAAAAAAAAAAAAAATTTTTTTTTTTGTAGCATTGCACATGATCCTGGTGCTTCCCATTTCTAGGGGGTTAAGTAGCACCTTCATTTTTTCCGGGGGGGGGCAGCTGAATTTCTCCTTTGGTTTAAAGACTCATCTCATGTGAAGAGGCTGGTGCTAAACGCGGCTCATTAGCCTCAGACATTTGGAAATAAAAGGGAAATTTGCTTTCATTTTGAATCTAGCTTTCTGCATGGGCCCATGGATTACTATACAGAAAGTCTGATGTAAGTGAAGTAGAAACACTGTAGACATAACTTCATTGGGTCTGTTTTCTCTTGTAAAAATATTTACTTTCTGTGTATGAGTGCTTGCATGCATCGAAGTGCCATGTGTATGCAGTGCCTGAGAAGGCCAGGAGAGGGCAGCAGATCCCCTGGAACTGGAGTTAGAGATGGTAGCTGATGTGTAGGTACTAGGGATCAAACTTGGGTCCTCTGGAAGAGCAGCCAGTGCCTTTAACTGCTGAGCCAGCCCTAAGGGTTTGTTTTATTCTTGATGCTGTTGGCAGCAAGCAGGGTGAGTCCAGAAAGACCAGCTGTTCCAGTGACTCTCGCCTTTAATGACTTCCCCGTTCCTCATCCCCCCACCCTCCTACCCCCCCACCCCCGCCCCGCACACCAGTTTGTAAGGAAAGACAAGACCTTGGCAAGCAGGAAGAGGCAGGAGCGAGCTAATTCATGTCTTGCTCTTTGTCTGATCTCAAGAAGCAAATGAGAGAGCACGTGCACGCGTGTGCGTGCGCGCACGGGTCACGCAATGGTCTTTAAATGGCGGGTGAGAAGGACAGCCAGGGGAAGCGGTAACGCTTGCTATCACAAACCTCATAGGAGAATCTCTCTCCTTCCTTCTTCTGTTCGTGGAATTGCAAGGCACGGATGTTGAATAGAGACACGACACATTACAGACACAACACACAGATAGCACATTTGACACAGCTCTCACGATGTGAAAAATTAAGCACCGACATAGCACTATTGCCACAACATAGATTCTAAAACAAGCGTCAACTTCAACATGACAGTATAAAATGTAATCTTTGTCATACTACTGATCACTAGTTTATATGCATACATTTTAATTGTACAACAAGTCGGCTGGCTCTCTCCCTGTCCCTGAATAGACCTCCATTTACTAAAATGCTGTCATAGTGACTGCCGTAATTGCTAATGGGATTTTAGAGATTAAAAACAATCAAACAACCAAGCAAACAAATGCTGCTTCCTGTTCCTTGGTAAAAACCAATTCAAAAGGTAAGATGCTTTCCAGAACAAAGCAAAATGCTACTAACATCCACCCAAGAGTCCTTTGGTAAAGACAAGAGTGGACACACACTCACCTCTTTTCCACCCATGGATTCAAACATTTTTTCCAGCTGGACCCGCAGTTGTTGGATGTTGTTCATCAATATGCAAGGCTTATAGAAAGAGAAAGAGAGGCAATGTGATGATCAGCATCCTTCACATCCTCGCACCTCTGGAGCGAGTTTAACTTCTACAGTCTATGGCTGTCACCTGTGGCCTGTGATACACACCAAACAATCATTAGGCTACTTTGAATGAGGGCTTTTAACAGCTGGGAATGGAAAGGAAATAGATGACCATTTTGGGGAATACAATTTAACAACCAACACGTGCAATAGCACATGGAGGCTGGCTATCGGCACCCCTTTTCCTCTTCTTGTGGTATTTTAAAGATCAGAATTAGCCACTTTTTCTTTATGGTTTTGTTGGATACAATGTTTCTTATGTGCCAGGCTAGTCTCAGAGAGCTGAGCATGACAGTGAACTTCTGACTCTCCAGCCTCTACTTCCCGAGTTCTGGGATGGCAGGTGTGGACTACCTGATTTCTGCAGTGCTGGGGATTGAACCCAGGACTTCAGAGATGCTTTGCAAGTGCCCTTCCGATGGAGCTGTATCCCCAACCTACCCTATTCTATGTTGTAAACTCTTTTTTATTTTGAGAAAATCAATTAATTTCAATTCTCTGGTAACTGTGCTGCTTTAAAACCAAAAGAGCATTTGTATTTCTTCTTCTTTTTAAACCCAAGAAAACTTCCAAAAAATTTAAAATGACTTCGATGGAGTTTCTGTCTGTCACTAAAGCCAGGAAGCTGAAGACTACCCCTTCATTATCTGGCTCAGAACAAGTGTGTTTCTCTTCTGACTTTCCTCTCTGTTTATTTGGGCCCTTTTCCTTCATTTAGATTAGAATTTTCCTACCTTGGTTTTTAACTTTTCTATCACCTACATTGCCTTTGCTTTACAAAGACTTTACACTGAGGTTTTTTTTTTTAATTTTTATTTTTTTATTGTCACCAGCTAACGTGAACGCTGTGCGTGCTGCTGTACACTGGGTAGACTGCAGCACTGTGCTTGCACGGGACTCATACTTAGCATTTGAGTTGTTTCTAGAGAGGTAGAAAAGGGCAGTGGTGTTATAAAACTTTGTGACAAGACGAGATATCAATTTGGAATTAATTTCAAATCAGAAAATAGATTTTGGCCTAGCTGCAAAGCTCACTGATGGCTGCGACACATCGATTCTGAAGAGTCAGTGGCTCAGAGCTGGGGATGACAGAGACAGGAAATGGACACACTTTCCAAGTGGCTGGGAAGGGAGCCAGCAATGAATCAGAAGGTCAGACAAAGGACTCATGGGACATCAAAGAGGCGTTAGCTCTCATCAGTGGAAAGATTTTATTATTACCTTAACCACATCACAGACCTTCGAGAGACTTTGTACTTGACTCTTAAGTGACCACAACCTAAGTCTGATTTATGGAAACAATTCCACACTTCTATTCTGTTCCTGGATTCTGGCCACTTAAATATTTTATTTTATTTTTTTAAACATAGGTAAGTGAGATTATACTCCTGAGTTTCTGACTGCGGAGCTGGGATGCTACAGACAAGTTTTGATGGCCTCTACTCCCAAAAATCACAATCTGCACTCCTTGATCCCAGCATACTCTACTTGATTTATTTGATGTTAGCATTTAAGTCTGTTCTTAGTATACAGAACAAAACTAGAATACCAATTCTTTACATAAAAAGCCATACATCAAGTCAAATATGGTCATTTCTGATTTTCAAGAATGCTAGGGAGAGTTGGGCTCACTTGGGGCAATGGCTACTCACCACATGGAAAGAGGATGAAGAAGAGAGAGGTAAGAGGGATTTTTCTGGGTAAATGTAAAGTTGAGATAAATATAAAGCTCTTCGCCTTTACTAAACTTTTCCTGACCTTGAAATGCCCCAAGTCCACTGTTATTACATCGACTTATTAAATCATTAATAAGAACTAGATTACTATTCAATTATACCCCATATTTAAGCACAAAACAGATTGATTCTAACAGTTCTGTAGTCAGCAAGTCAGAATAAATGCATTAATGTTTTAATAAATCCATCCAGACATGGCACATGCCTTGCATCCCAGAACTGGGAGGCTGAGGCAGGAGGACTCAATGTTCAAGGCTGGCATGGGCTAGGTAGCAAAGCTATGCATTAAAAATTTTCAAAATAAAATCCCCGGTAAAAGGAACATTATCCCAACGGAATTCTATTGCTTACTGAAGAGTTTATGGAGAGGAAAGAATATGTTTGGGCATAGCTGTCATTCAGTATGTGTACCGTGTACATTTTGAGTTTTCTTATAAACATATCGTATACATTTTATTTTGTCTTAACTGGGAACAGTCAAAAACCTAGAATACGATGTATACTAAAGTTTTATTCAAACTAGGGACAGACATTTCTATACGGCTAAAGTGTTTGAGCTTAAAAATGTTTAAAATAAAGAAAAATTGATTTGGAAAAGGATGCTCTGACTTGTTTGGGATGGGGACAAAAGGCATAAAAGTGGTTTGACCACTTCTGATTTAAATTGTCACAGTAAGAAGGGGCCAGATCGTACACAACAGTAAACCTAGCACTCGAGGTGAAGGGAGATGGATTAGAAGTTCAAGGTCAGCCTAGGCTACATGAGACCTGTTTCAAAAACAGCAACAAATTAGTATGCCATGCTACAAAAAAAAATATAATCTCAAGTAGACATTTGGTTGAACTATGGACTTTTTAATTCTGACTTTGGACATATCAAATGTTATAGTCACGTCTTTTTGAAATTTTTATTTACTTACTTTCTCTGTGTGTGTGTACATGTGTGCATCACGGTATGCATGTAGAAAGGAGCCAGTTCTTTCTTTCTAACATTGCTTTTAATGATGGGACACTTGCCATCAGGCTTTTGAGTTTACCCACTGAGCCACCTTACAGATCCTCACTGTTACACCTGGAATGTCTATCTTTAAATGTTTCTCACTCCATTTGCAGATGATTAGGAACATATGATGAATTTCAATGCTTTCATTTTTTTTCTTTTTGAGACATGGTCTCACTATATAGCTCTGGTTGTCTGAAACTCATTATGTATACCAGGTTTGCCTTGAACTCACAGAGATCTACCTGTCTCTGCCTCCTGAGTGCTGGGATTAAAGGTATGTGCCATATCTGACTTATGGTTTTGAGTCTTAAAAGACATTTGTAATGTGTTCATGAGAAGGTACAAACTTCTTTTTGTGATGACTTGAGACAAAGCTCTGTAAAGCTACATATTCAATCAAGACACCTTGGTGAGATTAAAATGATCTTAAACTTAAACCATAGAATCCAAAGGTAGCCAGGAGACTGCTTGCTAGGATGAAGGCAAAGAAAGGTACAGGTGCTAATGGTATAGCTATACTTCTCTATGTATACATTTTGATTTTCCTTATGGCAGCGGGAAGGGGAATGGGATAGGGGGTTCCCAAAGGGGAGATCTGGAAAGGGGAAACATTTGAAATAGAAATAAAGAAAAATATCCAAGAAAGAAAAACAAACCAAATCATATACACGTAATCTTAATTGAGATCGGTTGTAACCCTAAAAAATAAGGAATACTAAAGTTTGATTCAAATTAGAAACATTCCTATATGGCTTAAGTGTACACTAAGGGACAGGTGCTGGGCTATGTTATGCACACGAGCTTTTAATTAACTACACAATTCCATTTTGGGGGCTGGAGAGATGGTTCAGTGGTTAAAAACATGTACAGCTCTTGCAAAGGGCCTGAATTAAGTTCCTACCACCCACATTAGGTGGCTCAAAACTGACTTCAGCTCCAGGGGGATCCAATACCCTGTTGTGGCCTTGCCCCTTGCCTCTGTGGGCACAGAATTAACATGTATAAACCCTTATATACCACACACACACACACACACACACACACAAATACTGGAATAAATGTTTTTGAAAGATCAACTCCTTTACAAAAATAATACAATATATATTGATTTACAATTATAGGGCAGGGGGAGGTTTCATATGATCTGGAATTTAGAATGTTAACATGTGAGATAGGAGGCTGCCCAGCATTTAACGAGCTAATGGAAATCAGTTATTTCTCAGCCAACTTCCCAAATACACGTCTTGCCATCTTAATAAAAACAGAGTATTTGCTGAAACTACAAGACACTCTTATGATCTGCAGACATACACGGGAAGTGTGAATCATCTTTTAACCTTTAAACGAAAATATATGCTTCCAACAAGTAAATAGTCTCCCATGTAGAGGGCTGGAGTCAAAGGTGGCTGGAAGTCAGTGCTGAGATTGTCTGAAAGCTATCATCGGATTGCTGGGCAGCATATTAATGAAAAGGAAGGAGGCGTCGACTGAAATCTTCAGGAACCATCAGGACTGGCTTGTCTTAATGAGCTGTCAGCCAGGGTGAGCCGGGTCGCTGCCGCCCGGCTCGTGATTCCCCTTCAGCCTTGCCAACTAGTGCGGGCTGGTTTTCATTTCATCTTTATTTTTCCAAGGGGGAAGGAAGAGTTGCTCTTAAGAACCCTGTGGGTGTTCCAGTGTTACTCATTTAAAAAAATTTCCACAGTGTTGGCCTACATCTCTCTTAATACTAAGTACAGAAATAAGAACACTTTCCCTTACATCGTGAAATCACTCCGATTGTATGACTGCACATGACTTCAGTTCATCTTGATTTTTTTTTTAAATGCCTTTTGCTGAGTAGTTGCAGTTCTGCTTTGGACTTTATAAGTATTTCCTAGATCATCAAAAACCCACGGAGATAGGGATAAATCACAGGCGGAAGCATCACTGCCCTGTATATTCACTCTCCTTCTCAATTGATTTGAAAACCGAAAGACTGAATTATACTTATTCGAGGGTGGGTAAAAAGCAACAGGGGTTGTTATCAACACTCACTTGATTCTTATCTCCCTAGTTCTCAGCTCCAGTGTTTTATGAGTTTGTGCATTTTTCCATGGTTTACCATCTCATTTTTCTCAACACGGAAAACAATCGGGCAGGCACTGGCCTCATTCTCCCTTCTATCCAATCCCGATAGGAAGCCCACACGTGATGCCTGGTGAGGTTTGCAGGCAGCACCCTGAGATTCCGTAGCTCTCATCACCCACTATGGAAACTGACACAGAGGATATTTCCTACTTACTTGCAGTTAGAAAGCACAAGTTTCTATTTTGGGACACTCACCAATGGGGGTGGGGTGGGCGTGGTCCTACTTACCACTGTCTCCTTATCGCAGTATGAACTGAAGTCACTTGATACGATCGCAGCGTACTGGACCAGAACCTTATTGATGGTCTGTGGAAGAAAATAGCATGCAAAGCATGTCAGTTGAGTGAGTTAAATGTGCCACCTTACAAAAACACTATCCAGGCTGAGACAGGCAATCCTGACTCCTTTTTAGCGAAGGAGAGTCATAAGTGGGCTCAATCCATTCCCGTGTCCAAAGAGGGATCACAAATCGCTGCATGTATATGTCAGTTTGTCAGGGTTCTGAACAGCATTTCAAACATACCTCAGAGATCTATAATCTATCAGAACAGCATCCATACTATCACACAGTTATTCTCTGACTTTACTCAGAAGAGATACAGGCTGTCCCATGGCAACCTCTTCACAGCGTAGGGACTTAAGATCTCATGATACCGGACACTTGCCCACCTTTCCCACTGATGATGCTACAGGCTGGAGTTCTCCCTTCTGCTTCTTTCTGCCTCTTAATCCTTTTTGTCATCTCATCTCTACCACATAAGGTTATCTGCAGTGGGCGTTTTTCTCAACTTTCTCCATCATGTCTCAGTGCCTCATGAATAAGAGAGGTTGGACATTCTTATGACACCACTCCACAGTGACTCTCTTCAGAAACAGGGACTTACATTGTACACTATCTGTTCAAGTGTGAAAACCCACCTCTCACCTACCCTACTCTCTCCTTCTCAGTACATTTGTCCAGTTACTGTTATTCAGCAATGGATTCTTTATTTACTGTTATTTAATAGCACACCAATTGCTAAAAATGTTGCCTGCTCACTTCTCTTTTGTACCAAAATTTGATAGTTTCTTCCTTTCTCTAAAACTTCTTGTGAGCTCCTGCATGACCCTTGCTTCTAATAATTATAGAGAAGAGAGAAAAACTGTACCAACTGTATTTATTAAACATATTGTAATTGTGTAAAGATACACTGACAGGTTTGCATTCTTCAGCTTTTACATTCACATAGAGGTAACTGGTTTGGTAATGCCAACTGTGAATGCCATCTTCTTAGAAAAGATAAACCAACAATAATGATGGAATTATGTTATTTAGTCATAGAAAAACCAAAGAGCCAAACCCTCTCCTTTTAAAATATATTTCTTTGGACTGGAGAGATGACTCAGAAGGTATGAGCATGAATTGGTCTATAGGAACCAAGTTCCATTCTGAGCACAAATAGCAGGTTCCTTCCAACCACCTGTAACTCTAATTCTCAAGGACCTGATGCCTCCCCCTGGCATCTGCAGGCACCTGCAGATGCCATTCATATATACTGACACTGAGACCCAGATACACATACATATAAAAAAAAAATTCCCCCCAGTGGTTCACGATTCACTGGGGGAGAGATTCCCAAGAGTTAACTAAGCTAAGGAAGGAATATTTAGCCGGGCGTGGTGGCGCACGCCTTTAATCCCAGCACTCGGGAGGCAGAGGCAGGCGGATTTCTGAGTTCGAGGCCAGCCTGGTCTACAAAGTGAGTGCCAGGACAGCCAGGGCTACACAGAGAAACCCTGTCTCGAAAAACCAAAAAAAAAAAAAAAAAAAAAAAAAAAAAAAAAAAAAAAAAAAAAGGAATATTTAGCCCACAGACTGAATCCAGCAGATTTGACTATAAACTTGTTTTATCGACTTTTAAGTTCACAATAAGAAGCTAGGAATTACGAGCTAGGAATTACGAATAATGTGTTGACAGGAGATTGATGCTTTCCAGAAGTGCATGGTGCTAAGATAATGAGAGTCAGTTTAAACAGAAATTTGGCCTCAAAAAAAAAAAAAAAAAAAGAAACCAAACCAGAAGATCTCATTAAGCCGCAGATCAATAAATCCCAGGAAACGGACGGCTGGTTAGGCAGAAGTATGTTCTGAGTGAAGCTGTTCAGAGTTCCCTTCAGATGCCGTGCAGAGCGACTGTGGGATTTCCTGGGGGGTGTTTGCTCATCTGTGCCTGTGAGCACAACTCTCAGTGCAGAGTTTCTTAATGACAGTACAAACTGTGGCAATTATCTTACCCTGTCTCCCAAACTCACACATACAAGCCATCGTTTTCTCACTTGCTATATCTTGGACAGAACAATGCTGTGGGTGAGATGTGAATGGAAAAATGCCCTTCACAGTTCAGTGTCATCTAGAAATTCATGTGGCTGCTAGGTGACTTATTGGCTAGCCTACTTGGTTTTCTGGAGAGGGAAGGACAATTTACATGGCTGTCTATAATTGTTCTCAGTGAACCCCCCATGGTATGCTACTTTCATCTACATTAGCAGAAAACTTCACCCAGGTCTCCCTGATTAGAGAAAACTAGTCCTGACTCTCATATTTACTAGCCTTACAGTCAAAACACAGGATAGGCTGTGAGTGAGGAAAAGCATGGGTCATAGTAGGTGTGGCTAGAAACCATATACTTGGAGCTGTAGAGTACTACTATTATAGCCCTGGGAATTCTGTATTCCTGCACCAGTAAGCTTGAATGAAAATCTTCAATGCACATTTGAAGACCAGCTTCTATTTCATTCTAATTTATTCACTAAAGTAAAGCAAACAAATCTGGTCATTGTTTCTTTACTCCAAATTAGCAGTTGCTTGGAGCATGCCTCCCAAATTACTGCTTCTCTGACTGTGGCACTGGGAAGTGTCATTGATATTCCCTGCAAGTATGGAAAAGCAAATTCTTATATCCTACCTCAGATCTGTGCAGTAGCACTTCTGGATCCTATTGTGGATGGCCCTGGTGCTTTTGTATTTCGATGTTAATTCTGCTTTCCCAGGAGGGGTTGTCTGGGATGAGGAATGAGTCACATACTCAGGTGATTCCTTGTGAACCATCCCCTAATGAATAAAGGACTCTATCACTGGGCGGGCGAGTAGGTGGGACTTCTGGGTTGGATGAGGAAGAGAGGAAGCAGGAGAGAGTTAGGGGCTTTTGGGATGGGGATAGTAGGAGGACAAGATGTAGCTACTAGCAGCTTCCAGATTAGATGGCGAATCCTGGTGGATTCACCACCATTTGCCACCAGAGAATTTAGATTTTAATAGTTTACAAGATTAGTATTCTAGTTGTGCCCAGAGATTGAGAAACTCATTGTTTCTGAATTGAGTTTGTGTTGCATTTTTCATTACTCGGCAGCTTGATTGGGTTCAAGAGAGAAAGGTATGGTGGCAAAGCATGGGTTTGTCAGAAGTGCACCACAAAGGCTGTGGGGGATTTGAAGCATGAGGCTGGCATAGCAATGACCTGCCAGTGGGAACTTAACGAGCTGGGTAGAGAGATTTTGGAGCTCTGAGTCAGAGAGTCTCCACAAGATAAGAACAGGCCGGCCATTGCTGCCAGTGCATGGCTGGCCAGCCTTCCAGGGCAGAGAGTAGCTAGATGTAGTGTAGTAATTTGTTGTTCTTTTAATATTTCCCACTCTAGGAACCATCTCCAGCAGCCTCTGTTTTCAACAAACCACCTTTAGCACCTTCAGCAGAGTAAGTTGCATGCCAAAACGTAAGAGGAACAGGCAGCTGGGTAGAGGTCTCTGTTCAGAGAGGAGCTGCTTGGGGAAGGAGTACGTAGCAAGGCTCACATGGGGTTTCTACCTATCAAGTGTTCTGAGCTATAGAATCAGTAATTGTGAAGGGGATGGGGAGGGATGAAGAAAAGGAGAGGGATGGAGGGATAGAGGCAGAATGAACACGCTCATGGGACAGTCTCTTGGTGAATGTCTGCATCTTTTGTTTCTCAGAGTTTATAGGAAGAAGTAGGCATAGTCGGTGAGGGTTCTTCAATGCCACAGAAGCACAGCTGGTGAAAGAGCTTCAGAATTAGAAACATGGAGTCATAATGGGGTTGTGGCAGTGAAGTAAGAATCTATTACATTTAAAGAGTCAACCATGATGATTAGACTGTCCTCTGGCCTGGGAAAGTTCTGCTATGACATGTTACCACTGCTGGCATATTGAGGGGGGCTGCCTGTCAACACCCAGCAAAGTGCTATGATTTCCTGAGCTAATATCAAGTCAACATACTTGGGAGGCCCATCTATTGCATCGATCTAAGGTTCTGTAAGTTGGGAATTCTGGTTTAGAATTATCTCAGGGTGTGTGTGTGTGTGTGTGTGTGTGTGTGTGTATGTGTGTGTATGTGTGTAAATTAGAGATTAACATCAGGGACTTTCTTCAATTGCTCTGACAGGCCACAATGAAACCTATGACTCCTCCTGTCTCTGTGTGCTCAGCACTAGGAGAACATGCACATGCCACTTTGTTCAACTTTCCCCATCTGTGCTGGGAATCAAAACTCAGGTCCTCATGCTTGCATCGCAAGTGATTAACAACTCAGCAGACTCTTTAAGCATCTTAATAACTTTTCAGGTGTCAACTAACTCTCTAAGGAGAGGAAGACTCTCATACCAATTTAACCTCAGCAGAAGAGGGACTCTATCCAGGTCACTATGTCCTCTTAATACATCCTGCATATGATAAATCTCCCAGTTATTCTGGCACAGATACCCAGGCTTGGCCTTAAAAGCAAAAATAATTGATGAGATTCTGAAGTAGAAAGGTTCTGGATGTGTCATGTGATGTAGACTTACATGGTGTTTTGCTGGGGACCCATGGGAAGACATGGTATTTGGAGAAAGTATAAATAGGACTCAGATAATAGCAATGCTTCATTGGTCTTGCATCTTTGCTAATCTTCACCTTGTTGAGAGAGGCATGTCAGAGAACTCCTGGTGTTGTGGCTTGTCCTAGTTGCTCCCACTGACTTGAGCTGATTTGGTGGAGGCCTGGAGGTTTCTGCTGGATTGTGCTGCTGCTGCTGCTGATTTGTGTTTGGTATACTGACATTACTAAACTGGACTGCTGGTATCCTGACAAATGGAGACTGGAATTGCCCCAAGGAACTATTTCTAAACTTGTCCACATCCCCTTGTTCTATTTACCATCTTTTCTCCCCTATCTTTGGCTGGTGGACTAGAAGGGGGATTGAAACATTTGAGAACCTCTATTAACAGCAGGCTTTGAAAAATCTAAGCCTACAAGATTCTATTCTCCAAACCAACAATGGGTTTCAGATCATATTGGGGTGAGAGGAAAGTATGGCCAATGGTTAGAAGTACTACTCCATGCCATTTCTATGTGGTGTTTCCTCTCAGTCTCCACATATTTCCATCCTATGACATCATTCAAAAAACTTGGGAAGATAATAGTGTATACCTCATAGGGAGATGAGTGAGGCACTGTGAACAAAATGATTAAAATACCATTATTCTCGATGTATTGTCATTATTATTTTTAAAGTTAGGATTAGGTTTTAGAACATAAGGAGGAACAATATGCATGTCTCATATTGGCAGACACCACGATATTTACCAGGGACCAAAGATGATGTTTTGTTTTTGAATAATATTAGAGATTATTATTTCACATGTCTTTAAACAATTTTATAAACTTATTTATTTTATGTGTTTGAGCATATGTTATCATGTATGCATATGCACATGACAAACTACCCACAGAAGCCCATATTGACTAGAACTGTGGTTTGACAGCTGTGAGCCACTATATGAAAAGCTGAGACTTGAACTTGGGTCCTCTACATGGGCAGCCAGTGATCTTAACCACTAAGCCATAGCTCCAACCCTCATATTTCTTTATAAAATTTAACCACCTGTACTTGTCCAGAACAGTAGGAAAGTCACATCAATGTCTAGTACTGATGTATCAGATTTATAAACCCCTCTGTACAAACCCTTACAGACTCCACGCATCTGTGGATATCATTACCATCTCTCATCAAAAGTAGATATTTTAAATCATTGTGCTATTTCAGTATAGTTTGATGCAAGGAATCAAGAAAGGCAGAATCTTCAAGACTAAAGATCACACCTTATGTTAAAATGAAACAAAACAATCTTATAGTCTATTGTTAATGTAAGATATGAATTATATTAGCCATCAATTTTAATTTTTTGTCAACTTATTTACATAAGATGCAAATTGTAGATTAAAAGGCTGATATTGGTAATGAATTTGGGTGAGTTTTATTTACTTTTATAGTCATATAATCAATTATTCCAGCCTTTTATTTTTTATTTCATTGTAAGACTCTGTGAGAGTTACTAAGAGCTCCATGGCTTTTCAAATTATTCCCACAAAATAGCATTTCTTTTTCAATGCCAATTACTAATTGCTACATTTCCAAAGAATGTTTTTAGAGTTTGTTACATTATTTTCCTGTGATAAGAATTGGACATTAATAGGATGTCTAGCTTTCCAGGTATTAAAAATGCTTTATTTAAATGGATTTTTTATTGTGCTAACAAGACCTTACAGTTTCTCCATGACTCATGGAGAAAGAATGCAATTCTTCTTCATCTTGCATACATGATGTGCTTTCCTGTGTTTATTCTTCTCAAACCTTGTTTGTGGATCTCCATCTTCATCTCACACTGTCACTTTGAGACATGCTGGAAGTTCAGAGCTGCTGGGGGTAAGGAGGGAGCCCTAGCTCTTCACTTCTATATGGTCTTTCTTCCCTTACAAGTTGCTTCAAACACTGCCTTCCTACTGGTCAGTTATTGTTCATTTTAAGAGGCAACTATATAATATTTGGCTGTTAGTTAAGGAAGGGCTTTGATAATTTTAGGGACAATTGTACAGATTTTACCATATTAAGAAATTTTAATCACCAGGAAAATCCTCTTTAGGAAATGACCCAAATAAATCAATCTCAGCTAGTATCTTAGCAAGCA
This sequence comes from Mus caroli, assembly GCF_978045245.1. Lineage (NCBI taxonomy): Eukaryota > Metazoa > Chordata > Mammalia > Rodentia > Muridae > Mus > Mus caroli. Next base: position 72,231,537 of record NW_028227266.1, read on the forward strand.
AAGAGTCTTCTTAGTCATCCTAATCAACAAAGACTTGAATTTAATGCATTTCATAGCAGATAAAAACTGTCACAGAATTTGGCTGACAGTTTGCCTGGAATCCTTCATGGAGTCCTAGCTGTTAGCCAAGTGAGGCCAGCCATTTCGACTATCTCTCAAATTTTTTCACATTGCACAGCTAATTTCCCCACTTAGCTTGTTGAGCCTTCTAGAACCCCTGCTCTCCCCTTGTCAGACCTCTCTGACAGGGGCTCTTGAGTCATACAATAGTGGAGAGGTCCTCTCTAGGGTTACCTGAGCTGTCTGGTGTTCCATGACCCAGAAGTAAATCTCTGTGAACCATGGAGTTTATAGATGTAATTGTTACCACAGGATGATCTGATCTGACACAGTGAAAGAAGATACTATCTGCTAGAAGACATCCGTACTAATTAGAAGAAAATGTGAGCATTCTTCTGAGAGACAGGGACGATGACGGGGTCAGAGCTGAGGGTCCCATTCACAGAGGACCTTCACTCTGTCTTTTGGGGATAATGACAAATGAAGTTATAGACATGTTATGTTTGTGGCTAAAAAGCAGTCATATATGCTTAGTGTGCCTATTTGTTATGAGCTAAGTGGTTTTCTCAAAACTTAATAGCCAAAAGCTTTAATCACTAGGAGCCCAGAATGGGGCAAATATTCAGATAGACTATCTTCATTTTGTTTAGAGATAAGGCCTTAAGAAGGCGATTAAGTTGAAAAGGTATCTCTAGGATGGATGCTATATTACAATTGGCAGGTAACATTGTAAGATGAAAAAACTGGATACTCAGGGACATCAGGATGCTCAGAAGGCAGTCTCCGTGAAGGCAGGTTGGAAAGGGAGCCTTCAGCAAGCTACAGCGTCTCCGAAGAAACCAAATGGACAAATACGAGGACCCCGTACTATCTTCCAAACTGTGAGAAAAGGGATCTCTCTTGTTTAAGGTCCCCAGTGCACTATAGCAGTCCTAACAAACTCAGACCTTAAATGTTCACAATTTAAGTGGGTTTTGGTATTTCTTAATTTTCTAACAAGATAAATGTATTTTATTTGTGTTTATTTAGTAAGAGAACAAACTTTATTTCTTATCTCACGAGACCCAGAAAGTGTTTTTTCTTTTGACTTCTCTGATAGCTTGGTGGTTACATTTCAAATAGCCATGGCATAAAGTTTTAACATGGTCATTATGAGTGTTTCGGAGTCATAGATTATGCTTCTTCATGAGAACACCTTTAAAGCTAGGTGAGTAACAGGCCATCGATGAGTTCTTCTCGAATGACCATCTGGTATCACCTCATCATCCCAAAGTCAGACCAGTGTTTCCCTCAGTCAGTCACAAACCTGTGAAGCCACACTCCCAAACTATGAAGTAGAATGTAACTACTCTGCTTCAAGATTCTAAGATGGGGTCTGTGTCCAAAATGGTACCAAATCCTAATCTAGGGTGGCTTTTCTTGGAGAAGACATGCCTTATGCAACCTACCTTTGCAAATCGTCTCATTAAGTGTGATAAGGCTTCAGGATTGGGGCATTCCAGTTTCTTAATGATCTCAAAGCTCTGGTTAAGCTGAGCAAAGACATCAACCACAGAACAGGAGAAAAGGGCGTGGTCCGATGTCTGCTGGAACTGAGGGGTGAGAAGAAAGACTGTTTGAGCAAGGAAGGGAGAGAAGGGAACTTCACTATGTTTCTTTTTTTCTTTTTTCTTTTTTCTTGGAAATTTTATTTATTTACATTTCAAATGTTATCCCCTTTCCCAGTTTTCCTCTCTGGAAACCCCCTATTCTATCCCCCCTCCTCCTGCCTCTATGAGGGTACTCCCTCCCTCACCCACCCACTCCCATCTCCCTGCCCTGGCATTCCCTTACACTGGGGCATTGAGCCTTTGAAGGACCAAGGGCATTTCCTCCCACGGATGCTCAACAAGGACATCCTCTGCTACACATGCGGCTAGAGCCATGGGTTCCTCCATGTGTACTCTTTGGTTGGTGGTTTAGTCCCTGGGAGCTCTGGGGGGTCTTGTTGGTTGATATTGAACAACAGATACTATCAAATCTGGTCCCTGTGTTGGGATTGAAGTTCGGTGAGGAATGGTCTCATGATCAGTAGTTTGTGAACCTGAGAATTGAAGTCCTATGGCTTGCCACCACTTTGGAACCAAACTATGGGACAGAGATGGGAAAATGAGTTTTGTTTTGTTTTGTTTTGTTTTGTTTTGTTTTGTTTTGTTTTTCAAGCCTAGGGTTACAGAAATGAGGTAAAGGCTCAAGGAAAAAATTCTTAATTTCTGAAAGGAAATGTCCTTGTGGATTTAAGCTGTCATGGTTTGAAGATTCCCATACTTGGTAGAGTTGCCCTCCTTCTCCTTTTCCTCCTCCTCTTCTTCCTCTTTCTTCTTATCCACAGACATGTTCTTTGACCTCTTTGACCCACAGCTCTATAGTGCAGAGACTCGCTCTATCTTTTCCTTAGCAATCAGCTTTGGTAAGGCATGGTGGTGATATCTGTAAGCCTAGCACTTGATAGGCTAAGGCTGAAGGATCAGGAGTTCAAGGCCAGCTTTGTCTAACATAGCCTGGGCTACACGATAGTTGTCTCAAGAGCAAATCACAACAAATCAGTGCTGATCCTCACCTCTCCCTGGTAACACTTTAATTTTAAGGAAGGAGAAAATATAGCTGCCCATCTGTAAGATTTAAAACACCACATGAAAGATAGCTATAAATTCGATATAAGGGCGTCATTGAGGTTCATTAAGTGACTGCATTTCCTTTTTCTAAAGCATGGCTCTTTGTGTGCATGATCATTTGTGCACGCATGTAGAGGCCAGAGGTTGATGCTGGGTGATTTCCTCCTTGCTCTGACTTTATTCCTGGAGGGCTCCATGAAAACAGACATTTTATATAAGCCTGGAGACCTTGTAGAGTCAGACTCACACAATAAAGAAGAATCTTGTGGCAAAGGAATGATTGATTTTTCTTGTTTCCTTTTTATTTAATCGGTTCCTCCAGCTCTTTGAAATCATGTTAAATCTGCTTAGGTCACCAAGGAATTAGAATGAAACTAAGCTAAAACCAATGAGCCCCACATTCCCTACTTGCTCAGAGGTGAGAAAGATAATTGAATCCCGGCCACGTCTGGACTCACTCCATCTTTTTTGTCTCTTCCCAGTGCTCCATGAAGGAACTCCATGGACACATCTTCATTTTCATCTAGCCATTGCATAACAAAAGGCTCAAACCACCTACAAAAAAAATTAGCAAGTTACCTTCCAGGACATCATTTACATGTGGTAACAGCTATGTTGCTCCCATATGAGGGTGATTCAGGGTCAGATATCTCTTTCAGTTTTGTTCTTTTGTAGAGATTATATTCATCAACTGTATCTTCCTAACCCTCAATCTCTCTCTTTGCACTCTCTCCCATGCTGCCTCAAATATGCTTAGTTCCCAACACCACCCTGCAATTCCTTTCTTCTCAAGATTGAAATTCCCATTGACTGTAGACCTCCCTTGCTGAGTCTCCAGATGTACTATCCCACCATCCCATAATGCCTTTCCATTGAGCTATGTAGACCCAACAACAGGCAATCTACTTTACCTTCAACTTCTTAAATACACCCTGCTATGGTTTTGTAACTAGTCTGAGTTAAGTTTTAAGGATCTTTTCCCACAAGGATGCCCAGTTGATCTAGTACCATTTATATAAAAAGTCCATTCATCAGGCAGTGGCATACGTGTGGGTCCATCTCCAGACCACTGTGTCCTCTTGGCATATCTGTACCTACTAATGTCCTACTCTTCTAAAACTGTATCTTTTAAGGACATCTTGGTAACCAATAATGTCATCCCCTAGCTTTTAAAGATTGCCTCCAGCATTGCCTGCTACCAGGAAAGTTCAACCCTTGATCTCAAAAAGAAACTTTGGGAATTTTATTGATAAACATCATATTTCTTTAGTTATTTTCTTTTTAAAAACTAAAAAATATTTTAATGGTGTGTGTCTTTGTATATGCGAGTGCAGTGTTAGAAACCCAGGAGAAGGCACTGGATCCGCTGAAGCTGGAATTGCAAGTAGTTCTGAGCCACATAATGTGAGCTGAGAATTGAACGCAGGTCCCCTGTGAGAGTAGAGTGTGCTGGTACCTCCTGAGCTGTGACTCCAGCCCCCTTAGTTGTTTTCATACTATTTTTATTTGTTTGGTTTTTATAGGGCTTGTTTTTATTAGGCTAAGATAGGTTTTAGCAAACAAACAAACAAACAAGATCATTTTTAGATGGACATGGTACCCTGTGCCTTTAGTCCCAGCTCTTGGGAGGCAGAGGAAGGCAGATCTCTGAGTCTGAGGCTAGCTTGGTCTACAAAGTAAGTTCCAAGACAGCCAAGGGCTACACAGAAACCATGTCTTGAAAGCCAACCAAACCAAAGCAAAGAAACCAAACAAGATAGTTTTCTTCTATTTTCAATGCAGTAATTATTTTTGTAACTGTATACATTCTGCTTTTTCAATTTCAGGGACTCACTTTTTAAAACTGTACACACTATTTCCTGTATCTTTTGTCATTTCTTTCTTTTGGAGGGGTATAATTTATAATTTTGATACCCTGTTTATATATATATATATATATATATATATATATATATATATTCTTTCTAAACCTATCAAATTATCTTTGTGTCTCTTGTGCTGTATATAATTTATCATTAATCTTACCTATTACATTTTAAAATTTAAAACAGTTCTATAATTTCTAATTCATTCTTCTAGATTCAAATTTTCTGTTGAAACTCTAACATTTTAAATCATAAATCAAGGTCTATAAGTAATAAGATTAACGTGTGTTTTCTCTTGGGTTCTAGACATTTGGGTCCTCTGCTGAGATAGGTCCTAATTTTCCTGTTGAATGTTACATTGATGCCTACAAGGAATTGCTTCCCCTTTAAATTTTGTGTCTCTTATGTGTGTAAGAGTTTTTCTTTCTTGTCTGTACATGGCATGCATGCCTGGTGTCCATAGAGGTCAGAAGAGGCATCAGATCCCCTGGAACTGGAGTTACAGATGGCTGTTAACCATCTGGGAACTTAACCCAGGTCTACTGCAAGAACAGCCAGTGCCCCCAACTGCTGGGCCACCTCTCCAGTCTCATGTGGACCTTTTATTGACCACCATTTACTCCAGGGAGTAACTTAGATTTTCCCTTAGTGCTTTCACGCCTCCTCTTGGACATGGCTGGCTCCTGGGTCATTCTTTTCATGTTTGCTCTTATTTCAAGGACAGAGCCCTCAAATCCCACTGAAAACCAGGGCAGTTTTCAACCCGCCATTCCTCTACCCTCCCCATCCCTGCCCCAGAAGTCTGGACCTCTTACTATTGTTCCATTAGCATTGTGAAGCTGTTGAAGTCTCCACTTAGTTAACAGACTCTTGGTGACTACTTTCTATTTGATGGCTTTCTTCCCCCATCTTCACACTTATGTAAGATATGTCTGAGAACTATTCAGATCCCCAGAGCCCATGTAAATACTGAGTGGGTGGGGCCTCATGGCAGTATACACTTAATACCTGTACTGGCTATTTTTGTGTCAACTTGACACAGCTGGAGTTATCACAGAGAAAGGAGCTTCAGTTGAGGAAATGCCTCCATGAGATCCAACTGTAAGGCATTTCTCAATTAGTGATCAAGGGGGAAAGGCCCCTTGTGGGTGGGACCATTCCCTGGGCTGGTAGTCTTGGGTTCTATAAGAGAGTAGGCTGAGCAAGCCAGGGGAGGTAAGCCAGTAAAGAACACCCCTCCATGACTTCTGCATCAGCTCCTGCTTTCTGACCTGTTTGAGTTCCAGTCCTGACTTCCTTTGGTGATGAACAGCAGCATGGAAGTGTAAGCCGAATAAACCCTTTCCTCCCCAACTTGCTTCTTGGTCATGATGTTTGTGCAGGAATAGAAACCCTGACTAAGACAAATTGGTACCAGCAGAGTGGGGTATTCCTGTGACAACCTGACGATGTTTGGGGGAAGACTGTGGAAGGACTTTGGAACTTTGGGCTTGAATATCCATTCGTTGCTAAGAGCTCTGTCAGATGTTGTGTAGGAGCTTGGAAGATAATGCTGAGAACAGTGCAGAAGATGGAGGCCTGGTTTGTGAAATTTCAGGGGGAAAATTAAAGACTCTCTTCAGGGCCATTGCTGTTTTTATTGTGAAGATTTTGTAGTTCTGGTTAGCTGGGGCTGAAGAATCAGCTGTGATTAACAAGATACCAGAACTACTAAAGCAAAAACTTTGCATTACTGGGACTATTGATGCTGGTTAGCTGGAGCTAAGAAATTAGCGGTGATTAAGAAGAGACCAGCATCGTTGAGGTGACTTCTTCTGGGAAGTGTTTTCTGAAAGCACAAAGAGGCTGTGTTCCAGAGATAGGCAAGGTTGTACTCCTTCTGCAGTGGGACTTGGTAATGTGTAAGGGTCACCCAGGTGGTACTGGTTTTGAAGGCATGAAGGGGTCACACAGAGCAGCTGAGGCTCGGCACTGTGAGAGGCCATGGAAGGCCATTGGTGAAGGTGCAGCCTCAGTTGCAATTGAAGGCCCAGGACTGAAGGGGTCATGCAGTGTTTTGGAGATGCCAGTACCACGAGATGACCACCAAGAGCAGCAGCAGCAGTGGAGTACAGGCATCTGGAGCCCAGAGGACGACGTGTGTGCTACAAAGGGCATGGCTGGAGAAGTGACCCAAGCCCTTGGAGGAGCCCAGAAGATCGTGAGTTGGATCCCAGACGTTGGACGGTTGGAGATTGATTTTTGCTTTGATTGTGACTGTGCCCTGATATTTTCCCTCTCGAAGGAAGAAACTGTTTTAGTGGAGCCCACAGTTAAGAGACTTTGGATTTTAAAAGAGATGGATATTTTAAAGAGATTGAAATTTTAAGAATATGTAAAGACTGTGGGACTTTTAAAGTTATTTAGATCTTGGGGATGAATAAGAATGTAAGGGTTGAGGCTTACTAGTGATGTGTTTGTGTGTCAAGTTGACAAGGGGTCAATTGTACTGGCTATTTTTGTGTCAACTTGACACAGCTGGAGTTATCACAGAGAAAGGAGCTTCAGTTGAGGAAATGCCTCCATGAGATCCAACTGTAAGGCATTTTCTCAATTAGTGATCAAGGGGGAAAGGCCCCTTGTGGGTGGGACCATTCCCTGGGCTGGTAGTCTTGGGTTCTATAAGAGAGTAGGCTGAGCAAGCCAGGGGAGGTAAGCCAGTAAAGAACACCCCTCCATGACTTCTGCATCAGCTCCTGCTTTCTGACCTGTTTGAGTTCCAGTCCTGACTTCCTTTGGTGATGAACAGCAGCATGGAAGTGTAAGCCGAATAAACCCTTTCCTCCCCAACTTGCTTCTTGGTCATGATGTTTGTGCAGGAATAGAAACCCTGACTAAGACAATACCAGCTTTTGGAAAATGAAAAAGGGATTATTGGAGTGGGTGAGTGGAGAAGGTGGCTAGCCCAGTCTTTGAGGTGAACTCTGGGATCAATTGAGAGACCATGCTTCAGTCAGTAGTGTGGAGAACGATCAAGGAAGACACCAGTTTCCAATCTCTGGGGGAAATACTTGTGGAGTCTTGTGCTTATTTTTCTGTCCTTCCTTTCTCTGTGGTTTTGGCCCTACACAGATAATGAGCCTCTTAGTGCTGGACATCTTCTGTCTAGGGAGATTTCTGTAAGCTCTGAACTTCTGGCCACTGTTTGATCTCAAAGTCTACAGAATTGCCAGCTGGCCCACAGACATGAAGGTGGACCATGGTGAGAAGCCACCGTGTGTAGACTCTCTTCTGTGTGCTTCTGCCTTCTTGAGGGTACCTATTGATTCTTCATTCTTGGCTGCCTTGGTTGCTTTCTGACTCTGTTAAATTTTGCTCACTTTTGTAGCTCATGCTCAGTAAGCTTGCAAGTGCAATTCCAGCTTAATATAGTAAGTCTAGACAGCTCGAGCCAGGCGGCTGCCAGACAGCTCTTCTGTTTTACCTCCCTATTCTCAACCAAGACACTAGCAAGTATTTCGTGTGCATTTACTTCATGTCCAACTCTTTGCTTATTTCCCTCATATGCTAATTGAACAAATTCTGTAAATTCTGTCTTCTGATTTTCTCTCGCATGTGCCTTTTTCACCCTTTGTGTTCTCATTTCTAGTGCTTTATATAATAGTAAGCCTTTAAATAGGCTTAAATAGCACATAATATACTTTAAATAGTACTTTAAATAGTCAGCTTTTAAATAGTACATAATTTTATAACATTTTGTTTTGAATTTTTTTAAATTAGTAAGCTTTTTATGATGAAACACAGGCTTATTATAAATTCTTATGATTCGTGTATATTTATTGATAAATGTGTTGAAATATACATACATTGAGGAAATATTAAGCCAGTTAATTAGCATACACAATGAATAAAAACAAAATCTGTATAAAAAAGTCATAGACCTCATTACTTTGTATACCAAATTAAAATATTAATACTTTATCATAAAATAAAAATATATTACTCAATACACTTATGGCATTTGGGGTCCGAACACATAAAATCAATTTTTAACAATGTCCTAGAAGTTATTTTATTATTCTTTTACATATGCCTGTGGAACTTGGAAATAGACCTCAGGTGTCTTCCATGGTTGCTTCCCACTTTCTTTATTGAGGCAGAGTCTCTTAGTGATCTCAGAGCTTACTGACTAGCCTAGTATACCAGTATCTTGTCCTAGGGATCTTCTGCTTTTCAAATCGCTGGGTTTGCCAATGGGCCTTTGTGCCCATGTGGCATTCACATGGATCCTTGGAGTTCAAATTCCATTCTTAACATTTGAGTAACACGTGCTTTGACTGCTGAGCCACACCTCTAGCCCAATTCTTAGCAAGTTTCAATCATATAATATGCTGTTATAAAGCATAGCCACTCTGTTTTGTCATAGCTCTCTCTTGAGAGTATTCCTCTTAACTGAGGCTTGTATCCTGCGACCCGCATCCTCCCCTGCACCCCTTGTGGTATAGACAGTTAGCTTGTGTCACCATGCTGTTCTATCTCATGCACCCCTGAGATGAGAAGACTACTCAGAGGCTGTTAGAAGCCTGTCATTACATTGCTCATTAACTCCTAAATCTCTCCTCTGTCCCCCCGCCTTCTCTGTTGCTTCCAATTCTCATGGTGCCTAATGCCTGGCACATGCTGCACAGAATCTATTTATAACAGTCTAGTTTAAAGCTCTTTTCTGGTATCACCTACTGGTCTGGGGAAAATACTTTAGACCCCACTAGAAGAGCAATACTATCAATATATCAGAGCCTATGCAGTCTGAACTCTCAACCTTCATTTCTATATCAGCACTTTACTGGTATTTTCTTTTTTTTCTCTTGACATAACCTGATTGAGTTTTTAAAGTCTCTAATAGATGCTATATCAGTCTTTCAATGGGGGTAACACTCTTCTTGTGATGTGTTTGTATTCTTCAAATTAACTTGCTTCATTTTGCTCTACCTTGTGATTATCAATATTGCCTGCATATAAGCTTTTTTGGTGGTTAGGTCTTTATCTTACACACCAATCTTCTACACATAAGACTCTGGATGACCCCTCCTGACCAGGATAAAAGAGTCCTGGTGCACATTAAATGCTCAGTGCTTCTGAGTGGCTGTGTGATTACAAGTGTACCTGATAGACACTGTGATGGTTAATCTCAACTGTCAATCTAATAAGATCTAGAATCACCTGGGCGATGGGCCTCTAAGCCTGCCTCTGAGGGATCATCTTCATTCAGCAAATTGAGCTGTGAAGACCTACCTACTGTGGGAAGCACCGTTACCTGGGCTGGGATTCTGAACTCTGTCAGATGGAGGAAAAAAGCTATGTATAAACATTCTGCTTTTTGACTGTGGCTGCAATGTGACCAGCACCTCAAGCTCCTGCCTCTGACTTTCCTACCGTTATAGAGCAGGTATACTCTATCATATATCTGGAACTGTGAGCCCAGAGAAAGCAATCACCCTTACACTGTTTCTGTAAGGCATTTCATCACAGACAACACACAAGACACTAAGGCAGAGACAACCTCATAAGATGAAAATGCCATTGTTAAATAATGACTTCTATTTCAGAGACATGAATTTCTAAGACAGTTATAACTTATTAAAATGAAAGTCTGGCTATCCAGTAAAGCATTCTAGCATTTCTTCTTTTCTCACTTTTCATATGTGTGTGCTGTGTGTTTAGGTACATGAATGGTTTTGCACTGTGCGTGAGTGCTCATATACACGTTTGAGCATGTATGTAGAGTACCCAAGGTTGTTGGGAATCATCATCTTTCGCTTTTCCACCTTATTCACTGAACCAGGCTTTCTCAATCAATCCCAGAGCTCAGCGATAGGGCTAGTCTTTCTAGCCAGCTTATTTTGGGGGATTTGCTGTCTGTACCCTCTGACAGGACATCCACCATGCCCAGCTGACATTTTTTGTGTTTCTGGAGATCCAACAACTGGTTCCTCAAGCTTGTGTGGTAGATGCTTAAACTGCTGCACCATCTCCCCAGTATTGTGCATTCTAGCACTTCCACAGGGAATCATTTCATCATCTAAACCAAAGCCCATTCTGCATTTCTTTCTCTTCAAATGTCTAAGTAAGGCATTCTTGAAATATGCTATGCCATCTTCTCTGCCTCAGAGACATGCAAATCTTTCTACATTAGTTTCACTACAGAGATATCTGCATTCAAATGAGAAGTATGTGAAGAGCTCTTAGTCCTTACAACTCAGCTGTGATTTTTGCAGCACTGTGAATTCAGGACAAAGGGGGAGAGTGGAAATCACTACTTACAGGGAATATTCTGGAACAGCATCCTTGAAGGCAGGAAGTTCTCGTACATACTCATTATAAAACCATTTCACTTTGAAATGCAAATTCATATAATCGGTGCTCTTGCATAAGCGTTGCTTCTCATGTTCTGTAACAGATAAAATCACACAATTAATAAATGTGGCTCGCAGACAATGCCACTGGGTTCCGATCGACCTTTATTGTCAGCATTTCTATAAAGAAGAAACTTGTGGTATCCAGGCAAAGTGCATTGCTGAAGGCAGAACTAATGTTATGCAGCATGCAAAAATAATCCTGGAGAGACAAGAAAGATGCTCAGGGGTTGAGAATGTTTGCTGCTCTTTCAGAGGACTGAAGTTTGGGTCCCAGTGTCCATGGCTCACAATCACATGTGATTCCAATTCCAGGGGAAAAGATACTGTCTTCTTGTCTCTGAGGAGACTTACACTCATGTGCACCACCCACACACAAATACACACATAATAAAAAAGAAAATAAAACAATCTTGGATCCTGTGAAGGCAGGCCAAGTGATACTGTAAAATGGTTTGACTATTGTAATGTGTCTCAATGGAAATAGGTGACACTTTTGATAGAGAAAGATGCTCCAGTGTAGGGGAACACCCTCATAGAAGCAGGGGGAGGGAGGACTTGATAGGGTGGTTTATGGGAGGGAGGGAAACCAGGAAAGGGGATAACATTTGACATGTAAATAAAGAAAATATCCAATAAAAAATGAGCAACATTGTAAAATCTGCATTTATTTGGAGGCTCTCAGACTTTGGCTGCTTTTAGGGAAATACACAGTGACAGAAAGAATTAACATTGTAAGGGATCAAACATGACTTAAAGTAGGAGCCATAATCGCCGATTAACATGGGACTTGTGTGACACGTGCATGGTCAGGCCACATCCTGACCTAGTTTTAACACTTAAAGAATCAAGACGGTTGAAGACAGAAAGATACATTTAACTTCAAAGCCATGTTATATTTTTTGTGTCCTTGGAAGAGTTTTCTAATATGTGGTTTAAAGAGGGTATCCTAAATTGTTTATAGAATATGGGTTTATAAGACTGAGGTGGAGAAACATACAGAACATTAATGAATGTATTGTATGTGTGGCTGAATGTGAGTGTATGTGCATGCATGTGCATATGTATGTATAAGCATGTCTAGAGGGCAGAGATAAAAGTGTCTTTCTTAATTGAATTTTTAAATTTATTTTATTGAGACAGGTCTCTCACTGAAGTTGGAGCGCGTTGATTTGGTTTGGCTGGCCAAGGAGACACAGGGATCCTTCTCTTTCTGCTTCCCTGGTGCTGGAATTACAGACTCTCACCAGTGTTTCTGGCTTTTTATCTTAGTTCTGGAGAGCTAGACTCAAGTCTCATGTTGTCCAGCAAACCTTTTACTAACAAAATGTTTCCCCACCCCCTGAATATGTTTTCCTCTCTTCTATCTCATTTATATTAACCCCATGGTCAGATCTGGCAGCAACCATAAATACAAGCAAATCCTAACTATTTCTGTGATCCTACAGGATGAGAGCAGCCTCTGAGAAGTCCCTTTGGGAATTGGTGACTCTCCGTGAAGCTGAGGGCATTGCCTCATTCTGTGGTAAATAGTGAAAACATAGACTGAAGAAATTGGATTGTTATTAAGAACAGAAGCCATTTCTGTCTCCCAAAACCAGATCATGGGGTGATATGAATACCAAGAGAGTGCACAAGAGACTACAATCCTAAATCAAACCTTTAAATTATCTGAACATTGTTAATTCAAGACACTGTACAGCTGGGAGAGGTGTTCTCACATAGAAAGTAATGAAGCAGTATTCCAGAACAACACTAAACAAGTTGTCAACACGATGGTTTGCTTTGGTCACCTCTAGCTTCATCCCTTTTTAGCTCTGCAACAATCTTCCCTTTTAGATCTTTGGTGTTCCTTCATTTTTAAGAGGAATATTTATTTGGTCAATTCATAGATAGGAAATTAATACAATAGTACCCTGAGACACCAATAATGGGAAACTCTTGCCCTGTTGCCCTGTGACTCAGCCATTTATCGTTATATAGACACTGTATAGAAATGGCTCATGTGTTCTTCTACTGGGATCTAGCATTTTCTGTTGGCCTAGAGTAAACTGGTAGGCTAAGTCTCTTCTCTTATATCTGTACCACTGTGGTAATGATTGATAACCCCTAGGCCTCCAAACAGTGTAGTTCACATTTTATTCCATATCCCAAACTACAAAAGTTACTGTGGCAGTGCTTGGGTAAGGCATTACACTAAGTTGCCAGGCTCTAAGTATTGTGAGGAAATTAAATACATTGTTGCATGGTGAAGTATTATTTTCAAATTAACAACCTCACATTTTAAAAATCTGGCTCTGTCTTAAATGCTTAGTTATTCAGAAGTTTTTCATAATTCTAAACATGTATGTGCTAGCTGCCTAAGATGGTGAATGCTATATGATTCATATTTCCCAGGCTTGTGAATAAGTTAGTTGTGATGTACATGAAGTCTGGTGTTGAGTCTTTGACATCAGCTGATCATTGAAGGCTATATTTGTTACATACCAGAAACCCCAGTCACATGGAAGGGCAAGAGAAGAAAATTGCTAGGATAAAGCCAACCCAGGTCACTGAATTATGTCTCCTTTCTGTGAGACTGAGGGGAGAACTCTGAAAATTTGCAGACTCTAATGAAAATGGAACACAGCCTACAGTCAAAGCAGCTTTAAGAGATTCTTAGAGCTAAGAGTTCCCACAACTAAAATAAATCAAAGAGCTAAAATATATAGCGCAATATCACATCTCAAGATCTTAGAATAATTGTAACAAGACAAAACTAAATCTACTAGAAAGAAGGAATAATGATCAGAGTGAAACTGAGATTAAAAGACCAATGCAACAAGGCGATAAATATTACTGAAAAATCTTTTTATAAACTGATCTAAGGTTCAGAAGAAGGGATGAAAAGGGGGCGGGAGATACAGACACAGGCAGACAGATACACACACAGACACAGACACATATACACCCATACCCCAAACTCATAATTACCAATCTGTTACCAACAAAAGAAGAAAGAATGAGCAGTCTAATTAATAGATGGGCAAACAATCTGAACAGACACTTCCCAAAATAAGAATTACAAATTAGCAATAAATGTGTAAGAGAAAAAAGGTACCCAACACCTTTAGCTGCCAGAGAAACATGAACCCAAATGTTCCACTGTATACTGTGCAGAATGGCTATATCCAAATGACGAAGGGAATAAGTGAGAGAGAAAAGGAATGGAATCCTCTTACACTACTGCTAGCTGCTGTGGGAAAAACTACAAATATATCACATAATTCAGGTTGACAATGCCCAGGTATCAGGAAGGAAATGAAGTCAGGATACAAATACAGAAGAGTTAGCTATGTTTACTGGCACAGTCCTCACAATGGCAAGGTTACAGAATAGAGTGAGTGCCCATTGATGGATGAATAAAAATGTTGTGTATGTATGCAATGAAATTTTGTTCAGCTACCAAAGGGAAAGAAACTGTATCATTTACAGGAGAATGGATACAACTGGAAACCCTTATGTTACATGAAGCAAAATAGACTTTCAGAGGCAAGTGTTGTATATTCTCTCACATTCATGGAACCTAAGAGGAAAAGAGATCTGAAGGTAAAAGAGTGACTGTTAGGGCTAAGGCAGCTAGGAATCTGGCGGTAGGAGGAGGCAGGAAAGGATGGGAATCGATGTGGGGAGGGTAGAATCAACTAAAGCATAGCATACACCTGTATGGAACATCACAGTGAAACCAATAACTACAGAATGAGTGTGAGTCAAGCTTTACACAACACACACACACACACACACACACACACACATAATGACAGCTTTAAATGTTTTATGATCAAAAATAAGTGGATGACAATTGGATCTTTAGAATTATTCAAAAATTTACATAAATTGTATATTAATGAATTAAATTTTTTAGGATTAAAATTTTACATGAAAGTATCCTTTTCATGAGCTATAGGATCAACCATATTATTTGGAGATAAATTTGCTGTTTAATTCTTAAATTACAAGGATGAGTATAAGCTCAGATTGGGTAGAAAAAGAATAATTGCGAGTAGAGCTGAGACGAGCAAAAATGACTGGAAAGAGAATTAGAAATGAGAAAAACCTCAAAGCAAAAGGCACTTACATAGTTTTAAATAGGAGAAAAAGTTAGAGCAGATAGGATGCATAGTTCAGAAAATGTACTGTTGGGCATGTTTGTACGAAGAATACAAATTATTTGAAAATCATATTATTGTTGTATAGTAAGTTTGTTTGTTGAAATAAAGGTGATAAAGCATATTTTCTAGGAGAATACAATGAATTCTGGGTATATAAGGTTAAATATTCAAATATTATCAGTCAGAGTAATATATGCAGCCTCACATATACATACTGAAAATTAAATTTTAGCTTGGTCATCTTTCAAGAAGTTAAAGGAAAATTGGCACTAGGCACCAATTCTATCATGTCGCTATAGAGAACCAGTCATCAAGGTTGAAAGAACACAGTAACAGCTCAGAGCAGGACGGTCTGGGGCCACCTGTTCCAAGTGTGTTCCATATTAACAGAATTCTGAAGGGAAGGGCTACCAGTTTCATTAATAGAGGAGACGTTTATGGAGTGCAGGTCAGATCTCGGGTGAGGCACTGGAATATGAAACAAAGGTTCCACGGGCTGTGCTCTCTATCTGAAGTGCATTGTGGGTAAGAAGGAAGGGTAACAGATTCACCAGTGTGCCAATCGTGAGACTTACAGGATGCTGTAAGCCTGCCGTAGGAGATGAATTTAGTCCATCTGCTAGATAGCCACAGAAATAATTTCCTATAGCGGAATTTATTGGAGAGAAGAGAAAGACTAGGCACCCAAAACAGGACCTAATGCTGTATATTTCATGCACACATTCTCTTTTATGAAATTACATAACTGTTCCAATAAAAACTCTGCCCCCTCCCCCATTTTCGTCTTTTGTGTTTTGAAATGATTTAATGGTAGTTTGGGTGAATCGTATGTATTTCACTAATTTGCCCTTGGCAATCCAGCATTCTCTGCAACATAAAGCAATATATTTTTTTAATAGAATATTTGTCTATTTGTTTAGTCAGCTTGAACTTCACTTTCTCTGAGGACAAAAGTTCTTTCTTTTTGTTAATTTACATACACAATTTAGAACTCACAGACCTCATGGAGACTAAATTTTTAGACATCCCCTCAATGCCCCCCTCCCCACAGTCCTGTTGTCCCTTGAGCTCCAGGGGAGTACTCCCATCATCCTGATTCACTGTTAGCTACCCTGGACAGGCCACTTCTTCTTCCCCACCTCTGAGTTTCTATGGGACAGGAGATAGACATGGCATCACTGACCTTTCTAAACATCTAAGTCTGGTTTAGTCTTACCTGGGGACTTTTTTCATCCCTAAAAATAACCTAGAAAATGGTATGGAGCTATTATGGTTTTCTGGGGGAAAACAATGTTAGAATTATCAGTTCAAAGTTTGTTTATTTGGAGGCAGGGTCTCAGGTAGCCACAGCTGGCCTCAAATAGCTATGTTCTTCCAGCATTGGGACCACAGATGAGTGCTGCTTCAGTGGTTCGAATGTGAACTGTCCACAATAGTTTCAAGTATTTAACACTTGGTCTCCAGTTGGTGGAGGTGTTTGGAGGGGTCTGTGTGGTGCAGTCTTGCTGGAGGAAGTACTTCACAAGGGGCTATCTTTGAGAAAATAAAGGCTTTCACCATTTCTAATTAGCTCTGTCAACTTCCGGCTTCTGCTGCCATCTTTGCATGGCATTTGCTGCCATGGTTCCTCACCAGGAAGGGATGGACTCTTATCTCTCTGAAACCATAAGCCCAAATATACTCCCCCTTCTCTAAACTGCATTGATTATTGTAATTTATTACAGTAACAGAGAAATAACTAATATACAGTCATGATGCCTGATTTGTGCAGAGCTAGGGATTGAACTCAGGGCATGCTAGCCAAGTACTCTATCCAGCTACATTTCCAATGCCAGCCTTTCTTACACAGAAGGTAGCTACCAAGTAAGCTACTTTCCCAACCCTAATTTCTATGTCTTTGAGATGTTGTTTTTATTCTCATACACTATCAGCTGATATTTGCTACTCTCTATGGATGGAAAGAGGAAACTTACACCACCAGCTATTGTTGCACTCTGCCAGTTCAAGAGAGTAACTGACATCTCTCCAGGAATTGTGCTCCTCAGCTAAGCCAAAAGTGACCTGCAGTACATTGAATTAGTTTGTGTCAGAGCTCTGATCTTGAGGGCAGTATAAAGACAAACTGAAATGAGAGGGTCTACAGGGTCTGCCTGTGATGTTTCCCCATAAACAGCAGGAACAAAGATAAGCTTTCATTTATATCCTTTTATTTCCTCACAGTGACTTTCTGTAAACACCATGAACCTCCTGTCGCAAATTTGACTAGTTGCCAAACTTTGTCCTTTTTTTTTTGCCCAGGTGCATAGGCAGACTACATGTGCTAGTCTTGCTTGATGTATGAATTTAGGGCTGAAGAACATCATGGGTCTAGGCTTCTTATAAAGAAACATTTGCAAACTTTCCCCATCATTTTACCCTTATTTACTGGCCAAATGGAGACATCCAGAGCATAGTTCCAAGGTCCTACAGATAGTAAAACTTCAAATGCTAGGATGTTAGGTCCTTGAACAACAGGACATGGTAGAGGTGCCCAGACTCTGACTTACACAAGTAAAAACAAAGCAAAACGTATATTGTTCTAAACTGTGGTGGAGTTGGGCCACATGATATTACATTTCATTGTGTCCCAGAAAGGTTTTCAAAAGCTATCACTTCTTAGTTATTCCCCTACTGTGGTGGTTGGAGTATGCTTGGCTCAGGGAGTGGCTCTATTAGGAGGTGTGGCCATGTTGGAATAGTTGTGACCTTGTTGGATGAAGTATGTGACTGTGGGGGTGGGCAATGAGACACTCTTCCTAACCACGTGGGAGCCAGTCTTCTCCTATAAGTCTTCAGATGAAGATGTAGAACTCTCAGCTCCTTCTGCTCCTAGATGCTTCCATGTTCCAGCCTTGATAATAGTGGACTGAACCTCTGAACCTGTAAGCCATCCCTAATTAAATGTTCTTATAAGAGTTGCCTTGGTCGTGGTGTCTGTTCACAGCAGTTAAACCACAACTAAGACAGCTACCTTCTAATTTCCAGTTACTGTATCTTTATTAAGTATGTGTGTGGGATGGTGGTGGTCATGAGATAGGGCCTCATGTAGCCCAGGCTGGACTTGAACCCATTATGGAACTGATAATGACCTTGAACACTTGATCCTCCTGCCTTTCTCTTCCAGGTTCTGGGATTACAGGCATGTACAACAGAGTCTGGCTTAGGATGGGAATCAACTGACTCACAAAGAGATCGAATCCAGGGCCCTGATGTTATTAGAATCACTCTATAAACATCTAAACTAACTGGAAAGGGTGATATAGATTTTAAGAAATATACTCAAACTACTGTAGTTTGGATGTAAACTGTCTCTTGGGGCTTTGTGTATTTAAATGTAATCCTCATTGTGGGGTATTAAATGAGTGGCCAACTATAGTATTTAGAGTTGGAGATTCTGGGAAAAGATAAGCTAGATAAGGCCATTAGGGGTCATGGCCATGATTGGAAAATAGAAGCTTTAAAAAAAGAGTTCCAGACACACAGACACACACGTTCCTGACACTATATGATAGACACAATGACAGCATGTGATGGTTGCTCTTGGTTGTTAACCTGGAGAGTGGAAATTCTAACTGAGGAACTGCCTGCATTAGCCTGGACTGTGAGCATGTCTGGGTGAGTATTTTATTGATTGCTAATTGGTATAGAAGGGCCCAGTCCACTGTGGGTGGTGCCACCCCTGGACAGGTGGGTGGTATAAGAAAGAAGGTTGAGAAATCCATGGAGAGCAAGCTGGTAAGCAGTATTCCTCCCTCCCAGGTTACGGCCTTGACCTCCACAGATAATGGATTGTGACCTGTGAGCCAAGCAAACCCTTTCCTTTTATTGACCAGTTGATTTTGGTCAGTTTTATCCTAGCAACATCCATCAAACTAGAGCAGACTCTCATCAGACTCTATAAATGCTAAACAGATGTTAAGCCTCTAAAACTTCTAGATAAATAAATCTTACTATTTTTATAATGTTGCCTGTCTCAGATATTTTGTTGTAATCATGAAAGTTAACAAATTTAACAAAATTAAAAGTCAAAATGACGCCCAATGTGGGCAAGAACCCATAAGCGTGATTAAGATCCTTATGCTCTACCAACTGAGCTAGCTGTTTACAAAAGGGATTAGGCATTCTAGCTAGCATGTATAAAAGACAGATAATCCAGGTACTTTATTTACAAGCCATAAGCATAGATTGGATAGGTTTGGAGTGATTCTAAATTATTTCCCAGTTATAATGTCCCTTGTTAATTGCTGTTTTTCCTGGCCATGTGCTCATGGTTCATCTCCCCCTCATGGCAGCCTCCTCCACCTCCCTGTCCTTCTTCCCCTCTTTTCTCTACCTAAAAAGCCCCTCACTCGATCCTCAATTCCCACCTTTCTCCCTCCACTGACCAATCACAGGCTCTAGCCTTTTATTGACTAGTAAACCAGCAAGGTTTACATAGCATCACTTGGTCTACTTGAAGATCTGATCATCATCAGGGCAACTAGATCTTGAGAGCCAGTATTTAGCAGTGGAATACAAGCAGCATCAGGCCAACCCACTACACTCTGGATGTAAAATAATTATGTATGAGAAGCATGCAGGTTTTGTGGACTGTTAGCCTCCCCCTCTCCCCGGGACTTTCTGGACAGCCTAATTCATCCTCAGGATTCTCCAGTGCATTTCAGGAAATCACCACAACCTCAGGGACTTAGGAAGCATTGCATTTCGGAATCCAAACCCAAACCTAGTTTTCCTTAGTGTGTTTTCCCCATGGTGTACAACTGTACATTATATAGAAAAACTGTCAAAAAGATCCCATAATTGCATCTACAGTATGTCCTACCAAATATCGCCGGGAAAAATTATAATATCAAATTCAGAAATATACTTCAAGTCATTTTGAATCCTATTCAATTATTTATGTGTAAGGCTGACTCTGTTAATAAAATTCTCTTGAGCTCATGTGACACAAATGATTCTTAAATTTGTTTAGCCATCAATCCTCCTACATTTTTAATTTTGGCAACAAAGACTGGACTAGCTCATTACATTTACAAAACAAACCATTTAATTAGCTTTTCCAAACTGCAATATAATAATTTTTGTACAGAATTTAATCTTTGAATTTCAGTGGGAAATATGAATATTTTACTAGGAGAATAAAAAAATGCTTACTTAAAATTATACAGAGGAAAAGCTTGGCAAGTGAGAAAAATTTGACTGTTGTCCTTTAGAATGTGTTTATTAGCAATTAGTTGGAAATGTATATTTTTCAGGGAGTTAGCATTTGTGCATAAACTTTATACATAATGTAGTAACATGCAATTATATGTGGTTTATATAATAGGGGTAGCACACACATAACTGAATTTATGTTTTTGCTTTTTTTTGAGATGGTCATGTATAGTGCAAATTATTGCAGAACTCATTATGTAGCTAAAGATAATCTTGGACTCCTGAGCCTCATGGGATTATAGGTGTGTATGATACAGCACCTAGCTATTCAATCCACTTTCCTGCTGTCTGTCACCACCACAGTCCTCCTTTGATATACTTTACTGTACAATTATTTAAGAGCTGGATAGCATACATTATTCTTTCTATACAGTCTTCAAACCTCTTCCTTGCTGATTGACACCATTTTCTATTCCCTATAGGTGCTGATTCAGGGCTGGAGGTAATATCAAATATGAAGCAGAAGTTTGATTCAAGGTCTACAAGGCTATGTTAGGTGTTGTGTGTTCACAAAGGCACAGGCTTATCATCCAGAAACCTTTTGAGTACCAGATTGCTGTAAACATGCACATGTACACACACACATAAACACACACACATACACACACACACATACACACACCCCTCTGATATTGTAAATCTTTAGTAAGTATATATAGGTAAAACTTGTGGGTTCTTACTCATATGCTGAGATAATTAAGCCATTTTATATATGCCTGATAGAGATCTAATGACATGGTTACTCTCAGAAGGTGAGGTAGCACCTAAGATTCTGGCTTCCAAGTAAGGTGTGATATTAGCAAGGTGGAATCTAGGAGGAACAAAAGAAAAGAAAACTGTACATAACATTTTTTTTTTAAGAAGGATCTTGGAATCAGGTAAGTCTTCCATAAATGAGAGCAAGCAAAGAGGAAAGAAATCTTAACCAGAAAAGTAGATCACATTTGTCAATAATTGCTGAATGTGATGTATTTCTGACATTCTGATTACACACACACACACACACACACACACACACACACACACACACACACAGAAACTGAAGCTAAGGGGGAAAAGAAGAGAAATGAATGCCTTGCTGTGACCACCGTGATGGATCTGGGAGCTCAAGAGGAGCGGGCAACCTGCTCAGGGTTCCAGCAACCTCCTCAGCGAAAGCCCAGAAAGATATCCAGGCTTTCTGAGGTTACAAAACTGCACATCACGTGGGTAGATTTGCCTCCTAGATAGATCCTCCAGTGCATCCACTTACAAGTCTAATCTAGACCTTCTGGCCACAAAGCTGTCTGAAAGCCTCACAGCAAGCAACCAACCCCTCCTAGAGAAGGTTGGGGCTGAGCCCTGAGAATGTCAGGGGCAGCAGACATGTAGGTCCTTCTCATCTGGGCTAGGATGGACAGCCATGAGTAAAATATACATGGTATGGGTGGAACAGCGTTCAAAACACAGGGAAACATCAGTCTGAAACACAACAGTAAATTCCAGGCACCCAAGAAGCTACTGCCATGAGCTGGCGAACTTGGAACAAGCAAAAGCATTTCAAGGACTTCTCTTAGCTAGTGATTTTTTTCTTTAAAATGTGTTACTATAATAATCATTATTCTGTGTGCATATGCTATGTGGGGCACAGTATACAGGCGTTGTAAACCCAGGAGGTCAAAGAACAACTCTGTAGGATTAGTTCTCTCCTCTGCTTTCACTTGGGTTCCTGGGATTGAACTCTGGCTGTTTTACATGTACTTGTAACCACTGAGATGCCTCACTAACCCACTGTGGAGTTTTCTTCATCAGAATCCTGGTGGCGGATGCTGTGCAGAGTATTTTCAAGAGTCAGAACCAGGAACTGAAATATAGATTTCATTCATGTTTATTATTTATTAGGAACCAGGTACTATTCTACTCCAAGAGAATATAACATAGAAGAAAATGGTATCCTGACTACCAATGTCTTATGATACAGACATGAGAGATAGACAAGCACTACTTGATGTCTTGTGGAAGGCTAGAAAGGGCAGAGGGAGGGAGAGAAGGGGAAGGAGGGAGGGAGGGGAGGGGAGGGAGGGAGGGAGGGAGGGAGGGAGGGAGGGAGGGAGGGAGAGAGAGAGTGAGTCAGAGCACCTTCTTCAGCAGAGTGTTCTGGAGGTCTCTAATGAGAGGAAGCCAGAGTAAAGGCACCCACACAATCATTTCCCAGAAAACCGTTGTTAGGAAAAGGACAAAGTGACAGACTAAAGCAGAAAAGGCAGTCTAAGGTCCAAAGAGTCCAGGTAGGTGGGGAAGAGGTGGTGGTGGTGGTGGTGGGGTTCCTGCAAAGTTTAGTTCAGAGAGGCCCCAGGACCAGGTCACACAGGAAGCCTGAAAAACCTCTGCAACAGACCTTTCTCCTGTACCATGAATAACCCTAGATGACTTGTATCTAATCTACATACTTAAAAGGTCACCTTGGTTCCTGTCTGGAAACAGAGTCTCTGGGTGAATGAAGGAGCAGAAGCAGAGGAGCAAGTGCAGAGCCACTGTGGTAGAGAAAGCTCAGGTGAGCATGCAAAGACTGTGGTAGTGGGATCAGGCATTGTGGGGGCAGGAAATATTCTTTGTACTGGATCTTTCCAGTGTAGACCTCCACCACTCACCCCTTTCCTTCCAAAATTAACATTCTAAAGAGGGCAATGGAAGTTTATGAAATTTGCTCCCCTCATCTCTTATGCATAAAACCATGGATGGGTGTATGGAAGAAAAAAATAGATTGAGAAAATATGCAAAGGGAAAACGGAGGACATGGTATAGTGATTAAGAGCAAGGGCTGCTCTCTCAGAGGATCTGGAAGGTTCCCAGCACCCACATGACAGCCTGTAACTCCAGCTCTGTGGGAGCTGATCCCTTCTTCTGGCCCTCATGGGAATCACATGTTCACGGTGCACATACACACACGCATGCAAAACACACACATAAAATAAATATAAACAAATCTTTAAATGACATGTAAAGAGATGGCTTTTTGCCATACCTCACTCCATTTTCCCATCTGTCTTCCTGAGAACAGAATGGGTCTTCGATCACCCTGTAGGAGGGGGGTCTAATCATCGCTGGTCTTGGTCTGTACATATTTTGGCTTATAGATTCTACAAGGGCAAATCTTTGTCATATCTCAAACACCCAATTTTCTGCAATAAAAGGCTCTGTTTATGCCTTCCATTTTTTATTA
Organism: Mus caroli; assembly: GCF_978045245.1. Taxonomy (NCBI): domain Eukaryota; kingdom Metazoa; phylum Chordata; class Mammalia; order Rodentia; family Muridae; genus Mus; species Mus caroli. The sequence goes on from NW_028227266.1 coordinate 72,255,114, forward strand.
AGACTTGTCAATAAAATACAAAAGTGATTTCTCCTTTGGCACATAGGCTATGTAAGCTACTCAAAGGTAATCAATTGCTTGCATTTCTCAGGTGTTTGTAACCTTTTACTGCATAACCACTGCTTAAAATATTTTTATTACAAAACTCAAATCTTTACTGAATTTCTTATACACTAGTCATTACTTATTTAAAAATAACCTGGAGTTCAGACACCTTTTTAGAAACAAAATCAATTTTTATCAATTATTTATGATACCCCCAAACAAAAAGAAAGTAATTCTTATATTGGTAGGTGTAAAACAACTGATTTCACCTTAGTGTTTTGGGTTTGGTGTCATTTCCTTACTACTCAGAAGGGAGTGGAAGGAACCACTAGGCCATTAAGGTAAAATGAAGAAAAAGATTCATTTAGATTACAGTTTGTAAATAATTGACAAACGAAATATTTAACTATCTTTGAGCTTATCTTTGATGCCTTTTTTTCTTTATAATTTATTTGTTTAAAAAGTTCAAGTTTTCTTTCTCTTCATGATTAGTTTAATATGATAGGCTTGAGTTAAGTAGCAGAGCAGGACTCCTTACAAAAGCCTGCCTCCCTCTCAGGCAGGCAGGGGTGGGGTGGGGTGGAGGTGTGGGGGTGGTGCTCAGTAGGCAGAGCATGAATTACAATAGCCTGCCTCAGTCTCAGGCAGGCCTGGGGTGGGGTTCAGTGGGTAGAGTATGCAGACCTGGCTGGGTTCCATCCCAGCCCTGGTGGGAATACTTCTAACCCCAGCACTTTGGAGGTATAGGCAAGAGGATCAGAAATTCAAAATCATCCTCAACTCAGTAGTGAGTTTGGGACCTGGACTGACCATGTAAAGCCTTACACAAAGAGGGGGCAGAGTGAGAGAGGGAGTTGGAGAGGGATAAGATTATAAATACAAATACATTCATGATAACTGGAAAATAAAACTAAGCCACCACCTTGTCCAAAATCTAGGAAGACTTTTCAAAGGGCCTGATCCTTCCCCCATGTTCTGAGTGTGACCTGGTGAGTCTGGGCTCTGCTTCCACACCTTGCTGCAAGTTCCCCACCTCCAGATGGTTACCAGGCATGGCAAGCTGCCCTTCTGTCCCTCTTGGAGGAAAATCCAGGGCAGCTTATTTTCTCTAGGAGGAACTTGTTAACACACCCGGGTACCTATAGCCTATGGCTCTTACTCAAGGGACTTAATGACCTGCATTAAGGAGTCAGTGGGGTTTTGCATCCTCAAGTGATCTTAGACCTCAGAAAACAGAGGGAGATACTCAATGGCTCCCACATAGTAGCTGTGTTCCTGGAATGAGAACTGAGCTGAGCTTAGTGCAGAGAGGGGAAAGGGGGAGGGGAAAAAGAGAAGGAGGGAAAGGGAAGGAGAGGATAGACAGGGAGAGAGAGGAAGAGGGAGAGGGGAAGGTAGAGGGAGAGAGAGAGAGAGGGAGGGAGGGAGAGAGAGAGAATGTGTGTGCTCAGTGCACATATAGAAAGATCTGGGCTCAGGTTCAGCTCAAAAAGAACACCCCAGTTTACTCTAAGAAGAGCAGCCTAATCTTTGCAGATGAATATTGGCAGCCCTAGGATACTAACAGGATGTGGTATGCCCTAATTTTCAATGTGACACTAAATGCTGAGACAGAAGATTGGATGCATATAGGAAAAAACCAAACCAAACCAAACCAAACAAACAAACAACAACAAAAGCAGAACAAAACAGAAAGCTACTAAAATCTCTATCAGATGAGTTAGGGAGAAGAACACTACTCAACAGCGATTTCAAAATTATGATAAAAAAAAAAAAGGCCATCTATGGCAGGATAAAAACAAGAACAAAAAGAATCTTAACAAAGAGAAAGAATAAAATGTACCAAACAATAACTGAATAGGCAAAGACTACTACAGCGAGTGGAGAAAACAAGGGATGTGAGGGCTCAAGAGAAGATTAAATCAGGCAGGAGGAAGGACCAGGGAGCTTGATGATGGGCACGGGAAGTAATTCAGCCTGTGCAATAAAGATAAATGGGAATGAAGATGAAGGAAGACAGTCCAAGACGCACCATCAGGCGTGCCAAGAAGAAAGACAGAGAGAGGGACAGAACCATGTCATTAGAAGCAATGGTTGAAAAATGTCCTCAGTCTTGGCCAAGAAAACAGAATCAAGATTCAGGAAGCTAGAGAAGCCAAATGATTTCTAGGAAGCCCACCCCAAGACACATCATTATCCACATCATAAACTCTTAACATCTATCGATGGAGAGTTCTTTGAAGGCATAACAGAGCAAATTATTAGGTACAAGGAAACCTTAGTATAAGTCTTGTAGCTAGAAGGTGATGAATCCTGAAGGGCAAACCATTTAAAATCCTCTAAGTACCCAACATCCAACAATCCTGAGTTAAATGCAAAGAGGTGATCTGGCTGATGAGATGGTTCACTGGTGCAGGTGCTTGCTGCCCAGCCTGATAACCTGAGTTCAAAACCCAAGATCCACATGGTGGAAGAAGAGAACCTGCTCCTGCAACTTGTCCTCTGACCTCCACAGGCCTCACCCTCACATAGTACACATACATATACACACTGATTAAATGGATGAATGTAATAATAAAAGATAACTTGAAACTACAAGGTAGAGGCAGAAATAGGACTCATGGCGCTTGTAACCACTGGTCCTAACTAACAGGACTGCTTTGAACACATCTCTAGAATAATACTGCTCCATACAGTAGCTAGAAATTTAGGGATACCCAGCAACTTTATGACCCAATATTAGCTTCCCCAATTAGCACTGAAAGATTGTCAACTGATTTCTTTTCATCCTTTATTTCTTCTTATTTTCACAGCTCTGAGTGATCTGTACTGGACTGGTTTTCCTTTTTGAATTTTACTTAGTAAATTTCCAATTACTAAAGTCACATGTGCTTATTATAACACACAAACTCCCCCTTCACATCAATCTTTAATTCCAATGCTACCCTTCTACTGAATGCCCCTAGAATACTTACCAGACCTTCTCCTTCTGAAATAAAAACTACACAGGTGCATCTATGCATGTGTGTTATATGTGCATGTGTGTACACATTCATACATGTGTGCATGTGTGTGAGCATGTGTCCATATGTCTGTGTGTACTCTCTTGTAATTTGTACAGGGGTTCACTCTTTGATTACTTGAATATACTTAGGATTATTCTGAACTTTCTGAGATTTCATTTACTTCATTCCAACAGAGGAAGATAGCAGTGGAATTGGTGCATGTATTGTGTGTGTACATATGTGTGTGTGTCTGCATGCGTGTATGTATGCATGTATGTATGCAGAGGAAGGCATTGGATCTCCTGGAACTGGAGTTACAGTTGCCAGGCACTGGAGGGGATTCTGAGAACTGAACTTCAGTCCTTTACAAGAGAATGCTCTTAACTGTAGAGTCATCTCTCCAGGCTCTTAATAAAAGTTAGAGTGAATCACAAAATTATATGAGTTCCAAGATACAGAGAAAAGCAATGTTCTAACATGTTTTAAATGGTTCTTTCAAAACATCTTTATTTTTGAGTCCTGAATTGCTGTTCTTAGGAAAGTACTCAACAAAATCCTGGACTTCCCAGAGTCACACATGTCACTACCTGTCTCTCATTCTCTACTGTCCAATCCCAGGTTTCTAGAAGTATTGCACCTCCTACATGTACATGATTCCTCATAAAATTATAAGTCTCTTATTTCTTTTCATTCAAATGACCTGTTGATTAATTTTGACATTCTTCAGCTAAGACATGCCCTTTTCCTTGTGTTAACTATAGCTATGAAATTTTCAAAACTATATTTAAAGTGCAATTTTTCACCTTTTAGAAGACAAAACATTAAAATTTTAAGTCAATTATTTAAATTAATTAAAAAGTAGTAAATAACCTCATATCTTACCAATCTTATGTTCTATTTAAAAATCAACTGGTAAATATATCAATTACAATACTTTAATTGATATTTATAATTGTTATTAATTAACTAATATTTCCAACTAACTTAATTAATGTTAAATATAATTAATATTTATCATTAATATATAATTATAATATATTATAATGTTTATTTTTTTAAGAACTGTACTAAGAGCACTAAGATATCAACATGAAGTTTCAGGGAGTTATATTGAGACAAAAATAGCTGAGGGCAAATTTTCTCTGCTCCTGGAACATTTCTTGGAAGTAACTAAGAAAAGATGGATACACTGTATATTTTAGAAAGCTTCTACACTTGGCATGGCTTTTCAGACTCTTCAGTGTTGGTTGTTTGTTTCTGTATTCTCTCTTCTACCTTGCACCCCATCCTCACCGATTTAATCTCTTATCATTTTCTCTTTCCCCCTTTGCCCTCCATACCATCTACCTATCCCGTGCCTTGAAATCCAACCCCACCATGACTGCCTGCTTCTGACTATTCTGAGCTCTTCACCATGTGCACACAAGGAGCCCTGAGTGGATGCTATGAGTTTAGATAGAGAACCCGTGAAGTCGGAGGGACATGGGAAAGGGAAGAATTAGAGGGGGAAGGGTAGGGGTGGATTTGATCAAAACGTATAATATGCCTGTATGACATTATTAAATATTAAAAAACAAGCAAATATAAAATAGATCTTAATAAAATCCAAGAAAGATGTACACACTCTCCAAAAATAGTTTAGTGTTCATGAATAACAAATACAGAAAACTACAGTAGAATGTTCTCATCCAGCTGTGTGAAGTGTTTGGAAAGGAGAATTGTATCCCACAATACTATTTTTCATGAGGGGTTATATTAAAGGTTGCACATGGTAACAACATACTGACAAGTTATAGGCAAACAGGCGCTGACTAAGCACTTCAGCAGAATCACAAATGACACAGATTACTGGAAATTCTTACTATATCAGGATTCACTTGGACTCTTCAGTGCTCTCTGTCTTAATCATCTTTGCTATCTTCATTTTGTATATTCATGTGTATGTGTGTGTGCATGTGTGTGTAGGTGTATGTGTGTGCATGTAGGTATGTATGTGTGTGTGTGATTGAGAAAGCACAACAACCATGCATACAGCAGATCTAATGCTGTGCACTTGGCTTCTACCATGAACATTTCCTCCAGTTCTTCCTCCCACCTCAGCTATTCCCTCTTGTGGTTCAACTCCCTACTAATAACATCATCCTTTTGAATTATGCACTTCAGGAATTTCACGCTTTAAAAAGCATCTTCCTCCATATCAAATCTTAGATTTGATGAGAACAGGAGGAAGACATTGACTAGGCTGTTTTAGGGTTAAAAAGACCCTCCCCCACCCCCAGCAATTATCAGTCTATTTTTTTCCACTAAACCCCATAAATTTCCTGGGGCAGAGGCCAAAGATTCCAAAAATATTTAATTCAAAAGGTCTCTGGTTTTCTCATGGCCAGAGACTAGGGATGTTAGAATGGGGGAATTTTTGAAAAATCTCTTTTAACCTAGCAGGGCACCTTTTCCTGGAATCCATACTTATGTCTCGGAAACTATGGAGCACCTGAGTACTTGAGACAGAAACTGAACTGACCCACTTCCCTCTTGCCTCTGAAACCTTACTAACTTGCAAGGCCATGAGGCTTCATGGTAACCTACTTCTGGGACCCTTCCTGCTATAAAGGGGCTCTGCCTTTCTCATTATTGGTCTCCTTATAATGAAACACTTCTTTCCAAAACTCACCCTTTGTAGTCTGTGAATTTCATCCTTCAAATTCACAAGACAAGGACTCAAATGCTGTCAATGGGGTGACTTTGATGACGTCTGAATTTCTATGTACAATCAAGCTGAGAAAGGCTCCATTGCTCCCAAAGACACCCTGATTGATACCCTGCATCATCTTAATTTCTTTGTTTTTTTTCCACAGAAAACTGTGTTCTCCATGTGAAAGTTCTGCCCCCAGCTTCTTTCTCCTCATGTAGCCAAGAGGTTGCTGCTATGATCATAGACTGCATACATCTTCAACTGCCAGACTTTTTCTTGTGTGAGCTGTATGAATGTATGTACTGGGGGTTGGTCTGATGCTATGTATACAAATGGTAAATTCTGAACCCCACATTCTGGTTGCCATCCAGATGAGTGCATTCTCACACACACTAGCCTTTGTTGTATAAACCTTACTCCCCAACTTAAATTTGATTGTTTAATAAAAGGCCAGCCTGTAATTGGGCAGAAGAAAGAGAAAGGCAGGACTTGAGTGAAGGGTCTCAGGAGAAACCAGGAAAAGAAAGAAAGGGAATATGGAGAGGGAAGGAGGCTGCCATGAGACCAGATGGATCATGTACACATGACCATGAGAAGTATACCCTGAGGACAGGCTGATGGAGCAGGTGCAGCCTCCTTGTGTCTCAAACAGCAAGTAACATTGGGAGTATAGTTTGGATATAGGTGAAAATAGCATAGAACCTGCTCAATCTAGACTCACAGATTGTAAATAAAATGACAGGTTTCTGTGTTTTTATATGGGCTAATTAGAATAAATAGTTCATTCACATGTATATCTGCACATGCCCATGCCTGTGTGTATAAGGAGGTATGGCTGTTTGAATGGGAATGGCCCTATAGACTCATATATTTGAATGCTTGGCCCATAGGGAGTGGCACTATTGGGAAGTATGGCCTTGTTGGAGTAGGTATGGCCTTGTTGGAGGAAGTTGATCACTGTGGGCATATGTTCCCTTAAGGTCTCATACACTCAAGCTAGGCCTTGTGGGTTAGTCATCTGCTGCTGCCTGCAGGTCAAGATGTAGAACTCTCAGGTCCTTCTCCATCACCATGTCTGCCTGCACGCTGCTCTGCTTCTTGCCATGATGATGAAGGACTAAACCTCAGAACCTGTAAGCTAGCCTCCAATTAAATGTTTTCCTTTATAAGAGTTGCCTTGGTCATGGTGTCTCTTCACAACAATAGGAATCCTAAGACAGGAGGCTAGAAGGAGCTGGGTGTCCTACTTTATGACTCTCCATCTTTTTCCCTTGTGTCAGGGTTTCTCATGGAACTGGAAGCTAGGCTGGAGGTGATCAGACCTGAGTGATTCTTCTGCCTTCACCCCTCCCCCACAGATCTGAGGCTACAACCAATTATTTCTGTTTGTTTGTTTGTTTGTTTATTTGTTTGTGCATTTTGTTTTTTTTTACATGGGCTCCGAGGATCCAAATATAGGAACTCATCCTTGTACAGAGAGGGTTGTTTCAATGCCAAGATGAAAAGCAGAGGGACTAGAGAATTAGCACAGTATATATACAAATCAAATTATAGACTAATAGAGTGTTTTCCTAGATAACACTTAAGCTAAATGAATCAAAATAGATTACACAACACAATAAACCTGTACAACAAAAATAATGCAAATCCAATGGAAAATGCCTTGAGGAAAAATTATACTGTAGAAATTTTTTTAAAAAAATGAGAATCTGAATTTTATAAATAATCCATTTGACCTGAAGCTTCAAACAGTATTGAATGAACAAAAAAACTAACACTGAAGGGCAAGAATGAAATGAAAAACAATAGGGAGAAATAAATTTCGTCAACACATATAAAACAGGTGCTTATTTCCTTAGTTACAACATAAATTCAAAGTCTAAGCCAGGAGCTTTGATTTGTAAGCACAACAGCAAACTTAAAGTCATTACAGTGTTCTACTCAGCCAGTGGTGTGCAGAAAGAACAGCCATCTATTGCTTATGGCAGTGTGCACATTTGAAAACATTGGGAAATAATTTGGCAATGAGTCCTAAAAGGCATACAGTATTTATCTTCTTTGAGTCAGTAATTCCTAGTAGTTAACCCAAAGGTATAAACAAAATAAGGAAAAAAAACCAAAGTACAAGTATGCCTTTGTTGCGGCATTATCCATTACACCTTAAAGAATACTAGCAAGTTGATTATTTGAAAATAGGAAGTGGTGGAAATAATGATAGTCAGAGTTCAGGGGGTTATTATGTAACGATGAGCACACCAGGGTCCTTAAAACGCAGAAACAATACTGAAATGTACCAGCACCAGCATTTCCATCATATAAATTCTTTATGTAAATGAGATTGGGCACATTCAGGATGATTGACTGCTAAAGACATCCTACTACATTCATAGATTGATGTCTAACTCAGCCTCATCACACTGGACAATGTGCAGAGAGTGAGAGACTTTGGAACACTCAGTACAAAGTGTGATGTCTTCATCAAAACCCCTTCCCACAGGGCTCAGGGAACTATGTAGAAAAGGAGGCAGAAAGATTCTGAGACCAGAGAGGCTGGAGGACACCAAGGAAGCAACATGTTTCAGACACAACAGGACCGGTGCACATATGAACTCACAGAAGCTGTGGCAGCACACACAGGGTCAAGCCAAATGGTGTCTCGGTGGCAAGAGGTGGAAGGAGACATGTGCTCTCATTCCTAACCAAGAAGCACTCTGCAAATGACAACCACTGGCTAAGGAAAAATTAGTTTTCTCCAATGGAGGCTCACTGGGTAAATAACCACATTTAAGTTTAAGGCCAATATAAGATGAACTTAACGGTATGTTTGTAGGCCTTTTGCCTCATAATGCATTATTTGGGCTTTTTGAAAAAATGTCCTGCTCATTTCCTTGCATATTTTGGTTTCTTGTTTATCTTTTCTTGTGTGTGTGTTTCTTAAGAGCTTTCTTTTTAAAATACATACTCTTGTTTGTTTGCTGTTTTGTTTGTTTGTTTTTTAAAGAAAGAGAGAAAGAGGGTATAGGGTTGGGTGGATGGGGAGATGGGGAAGATCTGGTAGGAGTTGGGGGAGAGTGCCCATTCTAGTTTATATATATATAAAGTAGAATGGAAAGATCATGGTCAATTTGAAATTTTATACATTAAAATTGAGTAGTATAACCGCATACTTGAAAAATTAGCCAGTTATGAAAGAGTTCCCTATGTTTTCTGAATGTCAGGAATCCATTTTATAGATATTAATTCAGGTTTTGAATTACTTATGCCTAAAGACAATTCCCTAGGTTCTGGGGTCTTCCTGTTCTCCGAAGAGCTGTAACACCACATGTAGATAGCTCCTTCATGAAGACTAGCTCATTATACAGTGTTGAAATTGGTGTTGCTATGAATGGGGCTTAAGCAAAGGGTTTTGTACTGAGAGAAATTTCACCTGGCAGAGAGGGGAGAGGGAGGTTTTGAGTTCAGTCAGATCTTAGGTAGTGGGAACAAGGTGGCTTGTAAGGTCCAACACCTAGTAAGGTTTCCATGGAGACAGTGCTCTGGGCTTGTGGGTATGAGAGGCAGAAGACAGGGAGGAAGGACAGATGTGGACAAAGCTTTGCCAGCATCTCAGGAGTGAGGACCAGAGGAGGGCACATCCTGACTTAGGTATCAGAGTGAGATGCCAGGGTCAGAGTGATGACACTGCAGCCACAGGAGATGGAGGAAGAAACGCTTTGGAGAATGGACAGTTTCTTGACATTCTGGCAGGATCCAGAAATGTTACCCAAATCAACTGCCTATAGAGAATGGTTATGCCTAAAAGACAGGTAGGTGTCTTGTGAGTAGTCCAAGAATTGGAGAAATTGTAGGCATGCATCAAAGCGAGGGGTATCAACATTAAAGTGTTTTCTCCTTATCATCCTAGAAATAGGATAAAGATTATGATTATGTAAATCTCGGAACAGAGAATGAGGGCCATGTATGTTGACTAGACTATAGAGTAATCAATCTCCATTTAAAGTCTGTATTATGAAAATATGCATGCTTACAGTTGGCAAGGACACAGCTTGAAACTGGAAAATTCTATGTTTAGGCCTCAGTTCAATTATAGACATGAGAGTTTTTTTTTTTTTTCTTCTAGAAGAAAAGCAAACAGATGGCTTTTATACTGAAATCCCTTTCTATACATATTTTAGAAGAAGAATCAGGATCATGAGGAAACGCATGCAAGGAATTTATTTAGACACAGGCTCTATGCAATTCAGATATCCTGTTCAACTGCAGCTATTGGCTGGGTAATTTGACTTCAGATGTCAACACTGGCTAGGTTGTAATGCAATGTATTCCCCTGCTCCCCAGCCTAGGAGAATCTAAAGGCTTAACAAAGTACAGCCCATCAAATAGTCTGTCTGAAAGCTAAATAGGAGATCACTCAAAACTTACTCTGTTTTTCTCTTTGGAACAATGTCTCCTTACCATTTAAAATAACTTACAGAGTTTTACGATCAATGAAAATAAAACACCCCCTCCCCTGCTCCCCACATCATGTACCTTACAAGTTTCCTGCTCAAACTGTTTTTAATGACATAGACTTCAAAGGTAAATTCCAAGGATGGAATGTAGGAGGTAAGCAGTAGAGTCTGAGGAAGAGAGTTCAATCCCAGGCTGTGTCCTCACCACCTCACCAGCCTTTTGTTTGTTTGTTTGAAACAGGGCTGACTGAACTCACTCATCTCTTGGATAACCCTTACTAGCCAACCAATCCAGCAACACTTTCTCCATATAAACTGTCCAAGTAACCTTCACCTGATGTCTGGCTTCTGGGAGTGGCTGAGCCCTGTGCACGGAAGCTAGGAAATTTTAAAAGGAAGGGGCAGGGGCTGTTAGGAGGGCAATCATTGCTTGTAGGATCAACTTGGATTTTTTAATTTTATTACAAAGCCCCCAAATGTTTGGGAATTATGAGTTTTATAAATTTTGGAGCCATCTGTTGAGTAGAGGGTTTATTTCTTTTCAGCTTATATAATAGATGCAACAACAATAGTTAGATGCTACTGAATATGTATATCAAGCCTGCCAGCTAGGAAGTGTTTCGTGACTAAAATATCAGGAGCATAATAAAAGAGCTAAAGATGGATGTGTGTTTCCTCTACGGCAACTTTCTGGGGACTCTCTATCAAGAAAAATAGTCAATGCTAAACACTGACCAGTAAGAGCAAGCAAGGAAGAAGTCAGTTTTACGATGGGGACAGCAAGTGGGTGAACAGGCATGCACAGGAGACAAGCTCACAGAAGGCACCAGCAGAGAGATGCAAATGCCAAACTTCACAGGCCAAGCAATTACAGGATCAGTCTTTTTTGTTGTTGTTGTTTTTAGAGACAGGGTTTCTCTGTATAGCCTTGGCTGTCCTGGAAATCACTCTGTAGACCAGGCTGGCCTCGAACTCAGAAATTCACCTGCCTCTGCCTCCCAAATGCTGGGATTAAAGGCGTGTGCCACCACTGCCCAGCTACAGGATCAGTCTTGAATATTCAAAATTAATAGTTTAGAGACAAATGTTGTGCTATGCATTAGTTGCTTTGCATTCTATAAATAGCTCCTCCCATCCCTTTCTAACTTGTTCAGCAGATCTGGTACCAAAAATAATTCCTTGGGGGACATTTCTCTGCATTTATTGACAGAATAAAATAGCCATCTCAAGCCATGTCCCTCAAGCATAGACTCATCTCTGGCAGAAGTTAAGTTCACATCTGCCTAAGTATTTGACAAATACCTAGCTCTTGGGTAAACAATGACTTCCCCAAGGGCAGAATTTCTGTATTTTTTTTTAGTCTAAAATACTTAGCACAGTCTTTATGTTAGCATACTATATACTATACACACCCCAAACCACCCACTGATACTATACTTATGAGCAGCCAACTGAATAAGTAACTTTTTAACACAGTTAGGTATATTTAATAACAAGGTACAGATTGACTGACAGCTTAAGCAAGTTTTAAAGTTGGCTTTGAACTGACAACTTACAGAATGACTCATGCTTAGTAGTAGTGATATTACAGAGTCACATGATCTGAACTCCATGACATGTGTCAGTAGTGTCTTCTACTTTATTCACAATTCTCTCTTAGTTGCCAAACCATGTAATTACATTTAAAAGGTATAGTTCCTGTAACTACAGGGCATTCTGAATTCTCAACATTTTTACCACGCCAAGAGAGTAATTTACAGAATTTAAAATTAATAGTCACTGGTGCTGCAGAGATGGTTCAGTGGTTGAGGGCGCTTGCTGCTCTTGTAGAGCAACTAGGTTCAGGTCCTAGCCCCTGTGTTGGAAGACTCACAACCACCTATGACTCCAGCTCCAGAGAATTTGCCATCTGCTTCTGGCCTCCACAGGCAATTGCATGCCTGTGTATCTCATAAATTCACAGAGGCAGTAAGGCAGGCAGACGTGTATGTGCAAGCATGTGTGAATGTGTGTGTGTGTGCACGTGCATGGATACACTAAATAAATACATTTTCAAAATTGATAATCTTTAAAATTTTGCTCGGTGGCATTCAACTCTCAGTAAATACACTATGGCACATACACTGCTGTAAGAAGATTGGTTTTGCCCAGGAATGGTACAGAAATCCATTTCATCAAATGTCAGAGTTTACAACTGATAAAGCCAGATGGATAGGCATTTTAATATTCTGCCATTCATGACAAATAGTTTATCTGAGACATTGGGTCAGACATTCTAAGCACACAGCCATTGGAGAGAGGGGTACAGCCTGAGGGTTCTTGTGAGGACAGAGGAAACAGGCTGGGCTTTCAGGCAGGAAAACTTGTGCTGAGGGCAACAAGACTGTCAGGAGAACTCACCAGTATTGCAGCCCCCATATGATAGCCACCAATATGGTAGGTCCCAGTATGGTGGCCTAAAGGCCAAAAAGATCTTAAAATCTGAGGGACAGTGAATTGTCTCATCTAGTAAAAGCAGTTGCCACAAGAGCTTGATGATCTAAGTTCCATTCCTAGAACCCACAAAAGTTGTCCTCTGAGCTCCATATATGTGCAGGGGCATTAAATTAAAACTAAGTAAAATTCTGAATTATTTTAGGAAATTTGATTATGTCATATATCAAAAAAGCATCTACTATATATATCTTACTTTTCTTGAAAACAAAACCCAATAAAATCAGGGTCTGGAGAGATAGTGGAACAGTTAAAGGCATGCACTGTGCTTGCAGAGGGTCAATGTTCAGTTTCCAGCACCCTTGTTGGGTAGTTCACAATCGCCTGTAACTCCAGCTCTCAAGGATGTGATACCTTTAGCTTCTGCCTTCACACACTCTCTCTCTGTCTCTCTCTCTGTCTCTCTCTCTCTGTCTCTCTCTCTCTCTCACACACACACACACACACACACACACACACACACACACACACACACGCACACAGACCCGTACATATGCATAATTTAAAAAAGAAATATTAATAAAACCAAACATTCACCAAAGGCCAAACCACATACTTTGCTTGCAATCTTCTACCCTGAGTAGAGTTTTTCCAAATTACTTTGTTTTTAAAGGACATAGGAAGCTATAATTCTATGAAATTTGCCTCCTTAAACAGCATCACTCTGCCCACTGTTTCTCTGAGAACTTGAGATAGGGTTAATACTATCCAAACTTCCCACGGGAGGTGTACTTCACTAAATGGACAAGGTTGGTCTAAACCCAAGCACAAAGTGTCCCCTCTGCTGCACTATTGATCTGAATATAGTTACGAAATGCCACATGCTCCCTGTGGAGATGGATGAGAGATGGATCAGTGCTCTTACCACCCAGCGTGCTCATTCTGCTTCCCAATGTTCTTAGCTTTTAATGAACATTGAGTGTAGCTATTAACCTCACGGGCTGTGTCCTCCCTATAATGGACAGGAAATGAAATTCAAATCCCCATGCAAACAGTTTTATTCACTTAGTGCAAATTTAAACAAGATAAGTCTTCACACTTTTGACTTGGCATGGGGACTAAGGTCTGACAAGCCACTTAACCTCTGGGCACCTTCATTTCTATGAGTCCTGTTTAATACTGAATTACTTCATAAAATGTTGGACAGCTTAATAATCTAATGAGAATAAGAAATGAACACATTCAAAAATGTCTAAACTTGTAAGTGAAATGAGATCCAATATAAAGAAGATGGAAAAGATTAATAGCAAATGTCTAACAATTACTTACATTTTAACACCAATTATCTAAAAATTTGAAGTTAATATCAGCTTGATTTGGTTAATCAAATGGGATGGTTAGTTTTAATTGCCAACTTGGTACAACCTAGGATTGCTTAGGAAGAGAGTCTCAGTTTGAAATTGTTTTAATCAAGTTGGTCCGGGTCATTTCTGTGAGGGATTTTTTGTAATTGTGTTAACTGAGGTCTGAAGACTCACCTTGAATGTGGGCAGCACCATTCCCTAGGCTGGGGCACCAGAACTGTGTGAGAGTGGAGACAGGGAAGTTGAGTACAGGCAGGCAGTACCAGCAAATGAGTACGGATATGCATACTTCTCTCTGCTCTTAAATGTGACACCATTGGCTGCTTCAAGCTCTTGCCACTGTGACTTCTCTGCTTGGATGGACTTAGACTTGGACTTGAAAGCCAAATGAGTCTTTTTCTCCCCTAAGTGGTCATGGTATTTCAGCAAATCCACAGAAATGGGGGTTGGATACCAAAACATGACATTTGTACAATGTAAAAAGCAAATAACAACAAAAACCAAAAGCAGCAGGGCATGGCCATTCCAACCTGGGTAAAATAAAAGTTAATACCCGTGACTTAAGGGGTATATGAAGAGAGGTTTTCCCTCATTTACAAACCAGTGAATATCAATCTGAAACTTCTATTTCTTATATTCAGGACTGTTTCACGGCTAAGTAAATTCCTGAGTGGGAAGTGTGCTTTTAAAACTGATTTGAAGGTCAACATTATACACTTGCTCCTATAATTATACTCACAATCTATCATATTTTAGGTAATAAAATGCTTTAGTGATAGTGTACACTGCAGTATACCGTATGCATTTCAAACAATAAAAGACAAAGTGCTATTAAAAAATTTAATGTTACTATCTACATTTCATCTAGTACATTTACTCAGGAGGACATGATGTTGAAACTCCTGGGGTGATTCAACACCTCTCTCCTTAGATGAGAGACGTCAATTCATGGAAGAATTGTTGAAGCAATGTTGTCACTACATTGCCTTTCAAATTTCAGTATCAACTTCCCATAGAGATAAGGAATATGAAACAGTAGATGAAAACTAGGGCTGGCAAGATGGCTCAGTGAGTAATGGTGCTTGTGGCCAAGCCTGATGACCCATGTTTAATCTCTAGAACCCTTGGATGGTAAGAGAGTATCAACTCCTGCAAGCTGTCCTCTGACCTCCACATACACATGCCTTGGTGCACACACATCCATAAATATGTTTTTAATTAGAATGTAATGGTTCTGGGCAGAATTAAATTACAAACAATAATTGAAAGACAAGTGAACATTTTAAAATACCAGTATTAGTTAATAATTGAAGCTATCTATAATTTGTCTTATGCTATGTGAATATGCTAAGGAAAAGTGATAGAGACAATTGCTAACTAATTATAGGTAACATTTTATGGGGAATGCATTCTATTTGCCATAGTTTCTTTACAAGGAGTTGGCCTCTATCAATCATGAAAATAATTACCCATTATGGTCTGAGGGAAATGATGAATAAAAGGATAAATAAGGAACCGCTTGGTGGGAATGTACCCCAGTTGGTAGATGACTAGCTTACCAGACATGAAGCTCTGGGTTCAGTCTCTAGTCCTGCATAAACTAGGTATGGTAGAACATGCCTGTAATCCCAGAACTCAGGCGGTGAAGGCAGGAAAAGCAGAAGTTCAAGATCATCTTCAATTATATAGCAAAATTGACTCCAGCCTGGACTATACGAGACTTGATCTCATAATAATAAATCCCACTACTATGGATGATGATGATGATGATGATGATGATGGATGACAACTTATTCACTACATGAAGGTACAGGAGCAATGGGGCATTTATAAAATGCTTACAATTGTTATCCTCAGAGCTTCTTCCATACTTAATATTAATAGTTAAAAAGTTTTGTATAAAATTATATTTCCAAATCACTTTTTGTTACAAGTGTATTGAGGTAGAATTTACACACCACAAGGTTCACCTATTCAAAGCCTCTAGTCCCACTGGCATGGCAAGACAGAGCATGATGGCTGATGGGAACAGATTTCTGTCCAGGATGATGGAATTTGGATTACTGTGAAAGGTATACCACTTGTAAAATTCCTCAAGGACCCTGATACTGTTGACTTCATTCTTACAGATGCTTTAGGAGGTGAGACTTCAGAGAAAGATGGTATTTCTATGCAGGAAGGTAGAGAAAAGAAGTCAGGGAGAACATTCCAGCATTAGAAGAGGAGGCAGGGCTGCACATGGTAGAAGAGCTTGCATGCCAAGCACCTGGAAGGCTAAGGCATTTCGGGAATCCATTCTAGATTACATAGGGAGTTCCAATCCAACCTGTGCATAGAAAAAGTAGTGGGGCCAAACCTGGCCTAACTTAAATCGATGGCTGTCAATCTGCCTGCTAGGAAGTAATGGATTTCAGGAGAGTAAGAATGGAAATGTGCTAACTATTCAGGGGATCTTGAGATAGCAGAGTGGGGTAGGGGTCATAGCTGGAACCAGCTGAGGGTGATAGAGAGGAAGGGAAGGGGAAGAACAGATACATTTTGGATGTAGAAGAGAAATAATTTGTTTATGGATTTGTGTGGTACTAGAAACAGTGGGAATATAGGAGGAATACATGGAGCAAAGATACTGTCTGACAATTGTAGTACTCCCTCCCTCATGGATCACTGAACTGCGTAACCAATAAAGCACTGCAGAAATGATGGGCTGTGGTTTTCCAAGCTGTGTATATGTATGTACGTACATATATTTATTTATATTCTTCTCTCACATATTGCATCCCATTGCAATTTCCCATCCCTCTACTCCTCCTAGTACACGCCCTCCAACTCCCCTGTGCCCCAGATCCACTCCTCCTCCATTTCCCTTCAGAAAAGAG
The DNA here is from genome assembly GCF_978045245.1 of Mus caroli. NCBI lineage: Eukaryota > Metazoa > Chordata > Mammalia > Rodentia > Muridae > Mus > Mus caroli. The sequence goes on from NW_028227266.1 coordinate 72,271,980, forward strand.
CAGGCCTCTCAGGATATCAAGTGAACATAGCATAACAAGTTACAATAAGACTAGGCATAAACCTTCATATCAAGATTGGACAAGGTACGCTAGTAGGATGAAAGGGTCCCAGGAGCAGGCAAGAGTCAAAGACATTCCCTGTTCCCACTGTTAGGGGTCCAACAAGAACACCAAGCTATGTAACAATAACATACACGTAGAGGACCTAGCTAAACCCACACAGTGTCTGTGATTGTCACTTCAGTCTCTATGAGCCCTTATGAGCCCTGCTTAGTTTATTCTGTGGACCATGTTTTCACAGTGTCTTCTATCCCTCTGACTCCTACAATCCTTCCTCTTATTCTTCTGGAGGGTTCCTTAAGCTCTGCCTAATGTTTGGCTGTGGGTCTCTGCATCTGCAGCAAGTGTTCTTAACTGCTAAGTCATCTCTCCGGTCCTGGGATTTAAGTTCAAATAACATCTCAAATGGAAAATTCCAGAAATCTCAGTGTTTCTGTGGAGCACAAAGGACCAGGCTACAACATCAGACAAAACCCTGCACTGCTAGTTCTCACTGCTCTTTATTTCAAAACCAAGTAGAAGAGTGTGTGAATTGTAACTAGAATATTTTTTGTTACAGCCTGACAGGCAGAAGAGAACCATCCATCAAAAACCTTCATGTCCCCTTTATATATTGGCCACAGCACTAAGATAAGTATCTGAATAGGCAATGTGGGACTTGCCAGGTCTATAGAAGAGCTCACTGGGTTTCTGGAAACTCAGTTCTGTTTACTTCCACTACTGCTAAACTCATCAATGTGGAAAGCAAATTCACCACACTTAATTTCAGAACACAAAGGGTTGTACACCAAAAGAATTTGCTTCTATTGCTAGTGAGAGACACATTCATCGTCTGAGATACTTGGTTTTGATGTTTAATTATCTTTTCATCTGGACCCAAAGAAAATGGGTTAATTGTATACCTACTCTGATGTCTATCAAAGGGACACAGTATATCATGTGGGTCATAATATTTTAATTATCTTTCAGTCAATTAGATAATAAGGTGAATGGTGGCCAGTTAAAGGTTCAGGTGGACAGCAGTGTCACAGGTCCTCCTGGACATCTGTTTTGCTTTCCTGTCTCCACGGACAGTCACTAAATTAATCACACACATTGTTTATCTTGCCTGCCTACTCCAGAAACATAAAGCAAGCAGTTACGATTTAATTATAAGGAGGTTAGGGAAATAGGAGGGAGAAGATGAAACTTTGGGGACTTTCAGAGGAGGATACTGTGAAATGTACCTACTGTGTGAAGGTGCCATGTTCCTATGTGCACGCCAATTGAATTAATCCTGATGCTTTCCTTGAAAGCAAAGATGAAATGAGTCTCTTGAAATCTGAAAAATGTTTAGGAAGAAACAGAGGGTGACATCATCCACTGCAGTCACCCTCTTGGTTTCTTTTATGTTTATTTCCATGCATACACTTCCTGCTCACTCACTGTGTGCTCACTCACTGTCCACTGCTAGTTCCACCTGTTGGTTGTGATTCAGATACTTTGCTCTACTTATTTGTATTTGAACTCTTCTGGAGTACAATGTTTCAAATAATTACATGTCTGGAAGGCTCTGAGTTTTCCAGGTGCTGAAGGAAGTGTTATAAAGATGGGTGGGACAGGAGGAACATCTAAAATAGCCAGAGCAAGAGGGCTAAAGACATTGGTCTATCTGGATACCCACTCTCATGAGTATCCATAGTTTTCCATCAAATGACACTGGGAATTTTGTTTTCAAACAAAACTTTCATTTTTATTTATGAATATATATGCATGTTTGTGAATGTGAGTCCAGGTGTCTACAGAAGCCTTCTGTAGGCAACAAAATCTTTGGAGCTGGAGGTATAGGTGCTTGTGAGCTGCCTGGTGTGGGTACTTGGAATACAATTTTGGTCTTCTTAAATAGCAGCAAGTGCTCTTAACAATGGAGCCAGCTCTGTATCCCTACCATAGAGTATTTAATAGATGTTTCTAGATTGTAAGATAATCTGAGAGTGGATTTTATTGGCCAGTCTGTGATACCTTTTGATGGTTGCAATTTGGCTCTATCTCATAAAGGGAGACTTTTACCATGGTTCTGTGGAATTCCTGCTACTGTACAATGGAAAGTTGTGTATTAGGTGGTTATCCTGAGGATTAGCAAGCAAACCAGAGTGATAGAAGCTATGGTATTGCTAATAAGTAGTAGACATCGTATGAGAATTCTGGAGGAGAAGCAAGGGAAGCTCATGACACTCTTTCCAAGGTTAGTAAGACAAAGACAGACCATGTCTTTTTGACTTCATTGTCTTTGTGGTCACAAGGCCAACAGAAATACCTTAAGTTTGTTAAGTGACCTGAGATCTATATTTCTGTACAGTAGATAATGATAATGGTAACAGTGTTTGGAGAGAAGCCTTCTCTCAGAAACCAACCAACATAGAAGATAGGGGAGTAAGTCCCTTCATAGTGTATTGATTATGCAACTGTTTATAAGTTGAAGGAAGACTGTCCTTGGATGATGTGTGTACAGTGTTAATGCCAACAGCTGTGCATGATGCTGTAAAAGGTCAATTTGAGAAACCTCAACAACCTGTAATGTTCAAAGGGCACCTAAGGAACCAACAACAGTGATTGGTGATTAAGAAACAATGGTAGAACTCAGCCTTCACTTTCAACAGCACTTTCGAGAACCACTGTCTTCCAGCCCCCTCACCACTACCTCATGATGCAGAGATGAAGGACAGCCCCTCCAGGCTATAGTACATCCACACAGAACTGCATTTTAATGAGAGTCCCACATTGGTTCCTGCATAGACTGAAAGTATTTAATCTTGATCAAGGAGACTAAAGCCAGGTAAAAGTTAACTCATATAAGTAATCTCTGTCTAAGGCGACTGAATAAAATAGTTCTTAGATAAACTGAATTCTTTTCCTTGAGTTTTCCCTACCTCCAGTAGGGAAGATCAAACACAGGGCCTTGGGTATGAACTCTTCAGCCTCTAGTTTAAAAACAGATATGAGGATGTAATGAATTTGGCAGAGACATTGGACATCTGCCTGTCACTCTTGTCACTCTCAGATATGGACACACTTTCTAATATGACTTGAGGCTCAGCCACCATCTCTTTAAGAACCACTATTTTATGGAATCCTAAGCAGACTTTCATATAATCATTATTTTGAGTCTACTTTAAGTCCCGTGGACCTTCTCTCACATCTGGCCCCTAACATATTATCCTGAACATCTGACCCTTAATGTCTGACCATTAATGCTTGGTCCCTAATACCTGGGTCCTAATATCTGAACCCTTACGTCTGGTTCCTTAATACCTGGGCCCTAATATTTGAATCCTAATATCTATCCCCCTAACACCTGGGCCCTAACATCTGACTCCTTTCTTTGGAACTTACAAAAGTTGCTCTTAATAAGAACTTTGAAGGGATGAGTCTGTGTTACACTAAAGAGAAAGCATCCAGGTTTAAGACTCTCCAGGCAGCCAGGTTTAATTAATACAACGATAAACACAATGTCCATTGATTTTCTGACTGGTCAAACACTTCAGTAGCATGAATATTGAGGCATTTGTATGTTTGACATGATGGTTTGCCCTCAAGTTCTTGCTTATCAAACCATAATGGGTAAAGTTATCAATAATTAATGTTTGTTGAGTATTTATTAACCACTTCTCCTCCCTCCCATGCTAGTCTGTTGTTATGTTTTCAAGGCTTTGTCTGTAGGATTTCACTCAGTTTGTAAATGTGGAGAGTGAGGGTTGGTAAGTTTAACAAACTGCACCAAACTGAGGAAAACCCAGAGCAGTGGGGCCCCAGATCAAAGCTGGGCCTGCCTGCCATCTTGGGAGATATTCAGACAAAACTCTGCAGACCAACTGTGTTTCAGCATAAGGTCAGACATCACATCTGAGCCTCATTTTGCACCTCTCCTTTTCCCTCAGATTTTCTTGTGACCTTAGCCTTGGCTGACTCGATTGATACAGACACAGGGACTGCAGAAGCACACCTCTAGTGCTCCTGAGGGTTTTTCCCGAGTGGGTTCAGGAAGCAGGCAAGACCAACCCTGAATGTGGGGAACAAAGCCAGCTAGCTTAGACATTTTCTCTCTCTGCTTCCTGGCAGTCATGATGTGAGTGTTCTGCTTTATCATGCTTGCCCACCATGGTAGCCTGAATCCTTCGCGATACGAGTCTAGATAAACCTTTCCTTCCTCACATTGCTTACATCTAGGGTTTTGTCAGGATAGTAAGGATCTTCTGGTACCTGACGTCACACAACAGGTATTATATTTGTAGCAATTTTTACATAATGAATTTGAAAGGTGATTCATGTCAACCAGAAAGACAAAATACATTGCCTCAAACAGAGTGAGCAAAGATAGGGAGAAAGTTATTTTATCTTTTAATTAGAAGCTGATGAGTTCATTTGGTAAGGACAGAAAGTTATCCCCCAAAGCAGCCAGTGCTTAGGTCCTAGTCAGCTCTGTTTTGTTGACCTGACTCCATCTGAGCGGCTCACCAGTCACACTCAGACACTTTGACCACAAGGCAAATTATGTAAGAACAACACAGGCTGTCTAGGTCAGTGGCTTGAAGCAGTGTTCCACAGCCAATTAATTTTAACAATGTTTTATGAGGCAAATGGGCAGAATAACAACATGCAAAAGAGCCAGCCAGAGGACTGCTTTTAAGTATACAGCTTCAATTCTTGAGATACTCTTAGTCCTCATTTTCTATATTAATTGTTACTTATGTAACATAAGAAGGGGATGTTTCTTGAAGACACGTTGAAATTGAAAAAGGGAGGAGTGTGTGCCAGATTGTCACATACCTGTAACTTCCTCCACTCCAACTAACTCTTTGGAAATTCTGGGAAGTCCTTTATCCCTTGTATGGTGATGGAAACATTCTATTTCTATTAGTACCTTGCTTGAGAACTTGCAAGGTACGTTAAAGACTCACTTTAGAGTTGGAGAGAGGGCTTAGTTCTTCAAAAGGACTGTGTTTAGTTCCCAGCACATGCATTGTGCAGATACTTGCAACTCCAGCTGTGGGGATCTGTTGCCCTTTTCTGGCCTCTTGGGGAACCTGTCACACACATGTACATACATACATACACACACACACACACACACACACACACACACACACACACACACACACACAATTATTTAACTTTACAGTAACTCTTTCCCTGTAGTTACCAAGCATTGATTTCCTAGAAAAGAAGTTAATGTTTAGATGGTTTCTATGCTAATTGCTCAAACTCATATATAAGAAATGATCAAGCTTTCTGCATCATGTGACTTTCAAATCTTTCATCCCCTTCCAGTTTAAAATCCCACCAAGGTGCTCAGCTGCAATGGTGAAGGACTCTAGAGTTGTCTTCAGGGTTCAATGTACTATTTACAACTTCTTTCATACAAATACATATATTAGTTTATACTAATGTTTTCTGAATATACAATGACAAATCCAATCCTGTTACAATATAAAGCCTGATGGGGCTTCTGTCATATAAGATATATAATCCAAGTTATTCCCCTACGATACTACATATACCTTCCTAAAAATACTCACAAGTGCAAAGTGTAAAATGGCAACAATTGCTGAATTATGTAGTTGAAGTGGGTAGATTAGATGACAAGTGAACAATATCAAAGTCAAATTAACAATTCTCTTGCTCAGAGTATTGAGTCCCAGTGGCTATGAAATGTTAATTGATTGACTGATCTTGGACTACTTTTTGATGATAGAATCTCAGGATTTAGGGCTACTGCTTTTGTATTGGGTATGAAATTATGAACATACAATTAATAAGCTTATGATCAAAGCTAATGAAAATTTTACTGGCAGCATTTCTAGTGCAACTGTTTCAAAAATGTTAAAATCTCAAGTTTTATGTTTTTGGATACATATTTCCTTGTCTGAAACTGATAGATTTTTTGTTTCCTTTTTGGTTTTATTGAGATAGGGTCTCACTATCTAGTTCTGTCTGTCCTATGTAGACCAGGCTGGCCTTGAACTCAGAGTTTCACCTGCCCCTGCCTCCCGAGTGCTGGGGCTATAGGTGAGATCCACTACACCTGGGTTGGTGTGTCAAATTGATAATGAAGGGTCTGTAATACAGTCAATAACCAAATAGATTTTAGTAAGTCTCTATAACAGCAAATACTGGGACAGGTTGGCAGTCAGTATTCCTTGACATGGATCTGAAACATTAGTTCCTCTGGGCTGTGCCAGGTGGAGTGGGGAGGCGCACCTTTCCCCACTACCTGATATTTTGAGACAATGTACTCTCCCCTGCTTGTATAGGAAAGAACAGAAAAACAAAATGATGAGCATGCCCCAAAGACCACAGATGGGCATGTCCTCCATGGCTATTTCTCTTGCTCCTTTGAATTAAGAGGGCCTTAAGTAGTTACTAAGTATTGTGTATAGTTCATTATAGTATTGAGTTATTTCTATAGTTTGTTATTGAAATACTACTGTATTAGAGGACGTCTTTTCTGAGGATTTAACACCAGAAGAATCGTACATGGTTGTCTGAGATGGATAGTAGGATGAGAAGCTCAGGCATGAGAGTAGCCATGATGGAGACCCATGAGGACATGAAGGAATCAATGCTGACCTAACTCTGTTGGTTTAGGCCACTAGATGAATGTCATGCCAAGAGCTACAACAGGAAGCATGGAGAAGAAACAGGGTTGGACCAGGGGTTGGGACAGGGGTCAGACTGAGAATTCTACTGCTGACTATGTAACAGTTTAGATGTCCCAAGGGAGCTCAGGGATGGCTGGGAGTACAGGAAACAGGCCCATGGAAAGAGATGCTACCTGGGGAGCCTTAGTTGCTAGTAGACTGAGTGTTCTTTTTTGATGACATCAAGTTTACATTTTAGCAAGGCTGAGTGGGAAGCAGTGGTTCAAGGATCATAGGCTCTGAGTTGGTCCTACCACATCAGTCAATCTTATAAGATGACTAAATACTTTTCTAAGCTGCTTCTGAATAAGACAAACCCTTTCTATTTCCCTCAGCACAGTTAAATTCCTTGAGGGGCCCATTGGGCCCTGTAAACTCACCCTTACCAGTGTCTCCAAGCTTACTTCTTGCTATGCTCTGACTTTTCTTCTCTCAAACGCACCATGTATTGACTCTATTTCCATTATGTTCTTTACCTGGGGAGATTTTGGTCCTATTTCTTATTCTTCTTTGTCAATGAAGTGTTCCTTCACTGACGGCTCCTGGAAAGGTGTGGTGTCTCTACCTCATGTTTGATTTAGAAGTGTCTCCAGACACTTGCTATCAGCCTGCTCTGATATGGCAACTGTCTACCAACAGCAGTGCTTATAATTCACTTCCATAGTCTTGTTCCAGGAAAGGATTGGGCTAATATCTTTTTTTTACCACCTCACACTGACTGAGAGAGAAGCCACTTAGTGTTCCCTGGCTCACTATCCACTTGCTGACTGAAGAAGACTTCTCCCAGGCTTTGTGTTCAAGGATGGCTGTCAGTTGATGGTCCTGTTACAACCTCTATGTGTAGATGGGATCCTCAAACAACATTTACAGACACAGTTAACCTAAGCTCCACTATTGAATTTGCACTTGCTGAGAGGAGTGGTCCTGATGAAAAGCCTTCCTATTGACTTTGTCTGAGTGCTGGCTGTACTTTAACCACACCTATCTATAGGTACTATTTCCAAATAGTACCTGTTGGAGACAAATAGCTTCCTCAGGTGTTGCTCACTTTGAGGAAAAAGTTCTCACAGACAATTCCAGCCTCTGCATATCTCTATAGATGGAGAGCATACCTTGACATTGTAACTTGGGCTAATTGGTTAAAAAAAAAAAAAAAAAAAGTGTTCTTCGGAACTTTTAAATACTTTGTGACCTTCATCTTTGACCATGTAGTAATATGCATTAGAACTAAGCTAAACACAAAAATCCAGGTTTTACAATGTTTTTTTTTTTACATATATTTCAGAAAATATGATAAGTTTTGGACTTACCCTCTAGAGCATATTTCATATCGAGAGCAAAAAGAGACCACATGATTTCTGCACTTATCTTCCCCATGTTTAGTTCTTGTGGAAACCTAAAACAAAACACATCGTGTTAGGGTATCAAAAATAATGGCATCCCTGAAAATCCAAAATGTCTCATTCCACCCATAACCACAGCTGTTATAACACAGCCCACGCACAATCATGTATACTTTCATTTATACAATTTATTTCTACTGACTTTAATAAGCTGGGGGTTAGGATACATACCAAAGTATAAGCTGGAAAATATTAGTATGTGTGGGGAAAATAAGCATTATTATATTGGTACCAAAGTAGCAGAGCCAAGAGATTCCCATGATGTCCCAGTGAATTGTTTAGGTCAGAACAGCTCTATCTGTCTTACCAAGTAATGTCTTCTACGCATTCACCTTGAGAGTAGATAAAGTAAACCCAAACAACAGATATCACATAACACTAGAGAGACCCAGCACACACACACACACACACACACACACACACACTTGTGATGCACATGATATACCAAAGCATAGAGATTTCTGTTTTCTAAACCAAATGTAGAAAGATTAATTCTGTAAATTAATTCTGCTGAAGCTAAAGAGCATTCCCTAAGCACACAGGATGTTGCTCTGACCTTGAGTAAAACAACACATGTGCACTTATTCTAATTACACTTTCCGCACAAAGAATAGTATATACTTCGTTGATACTCCTGGCTGAAAAACATACATTAGATTTTTCATAATATCTACTCATCTGTTAAAACATGCATTTATAGGTTTATTTACCAAAACTTAAACTTAGAATGGAACTCTTACCATGAAAAAAATTAATAAACACATACATATATAAACTAGTCCTCAGCCTTCAATATATTTTATAAATATAAAAATAATCATAGACAAATTATTTTAAGAGGTTTTATTTGTACATGGGTGCTGATACCACTTAGTTTGTGTTGTATTAATTTTTTATGTTGCAAGCAAGCAGAAGTAAAATTATTAATGACATAATGAATGTTTTGGGCTCATGGGGGAGAAAATAGATAATCATATTTAATTAAATTTAATTTTTGAATCTGAACTAAAGTAAGAGTGTATCAGGTCCTAGTGCCTGAACAAAAGGACAAAAATAAAATTATACATTAATACATCTTATATACATCACTTCAAGCATCTCCAGTAAAAAAATCTGAATTTAATGCCTCTTAAAGATTTATTTTATTTTAATTATGTGTATGTGTATATCTGTGTGTGTGTGTGCATGTGTGTGTGTGTGTGTGTATGTGTGTGTGTGTGTGTGTGTGTGTATGTGTGTGTGTGTGTGTATGTGTGTGTGTGTATGTGTGTGTGTATGTGTGTGTGTGTGTGTGTGTGTGTGTGTGTGTGTGTGTGTGTGTGTGCATGTGCGTGCAAGTGCCCACAGAGGCCAGAAGAGGATGCTAGATTTCCCTGGAGCTGGAGCTACTGCAGTTGTGAGCTACCTAATGTGGATGTTGGGAATCAAACTCAGGTCCTCCGCAGGAGCAGAAAGTGCTCTCAACCATGAAGTACTTCTCCAGCATCCACCAGATTCTATCTCACAATACATACAAGACAATTAAGATTATCATCAAAAAGGTTTATTGAGAAAATGCAAGGTTAGTTTGACATTCACAAACTAAACAATGTAATTTACCAATCAATGGACTGAATGGAAAAAAAAAAAGATAGTCACTGCACCAGATGCAGGAAACATGTGGCAAACTCCAATGTCCACTCATGTATAGTAAATCTTTTCTTAAAACTAAAAGTCAATAATATTTATTCTTGGTTTTCCTACAAAACATCAGTGAAGTTCTGAAATTCTGCAAAAGAAGCAGGGTAAAGAAGAAAAAACTGACAGGGAGAGAAGAGGGCTGCATTTGTAGATGCCATGACAATCTGCATACAGAATGCTCAACATGCTACCAACAAACCATTTGGCACTGGGTGAGGTGGCAGGGGTTATAATCCTGGTCCTGGGAAGGCTGAGGAAGGAAGCCTGCAAGTCTAGATCAGCCTGGGCTAATATAGTAAGACCCTGTCTCAAAACTAAGAAAAAGAACACCCTAAACAAAATTAAAGCAACCCAAACTTTCCTCATTGAAAGAGCCTAACCAATTACTATAAAAAGCCATCATAAGAAAGCTCCAAGATCATAATCTATGTATTTGTGTATACTAGTAATAAACCATCAGAAATCTAAATTTGAATAACAGCATCATTTATAATAGCAGCAAGAAGTGCTGAGTACCTAGCTATACATCTAGGTATCTGTACATAATATCCATGCAATGAAAATACAAAGTATTAAGAAGACCCCATGGGTCTTTCTGGGCTTAGGTGGGCTTTTGTTCCTGTTTTCTACTCCTGTGAGGACATGGTGTGCAGAAACACAATTACAACTAAAATGGATATACTGCAGCCACAAGGGTAAATTAGTGAACACGAACTTAGTATACAGACCACCAGCGTACGGCCATTCATAGTTTATCTGGGAAAAAAAGATGGACTGTGCCTGTGTGAGAAGGAAGAAGCTATGCACAGCAGCTGGAGGCTGCAGAGCTTGTAGCAGAGATTCCACAAGTGACTTCAGAAATATTGCCTTAAATCTGGAAGCTTGAATCCGAAAACTTTAAAACACAGACTCTAGCAATCAATTGTGACTTCGCGCAGTTTTCATAGTCAAGGCTCAATTCCAATCTTTAAAAAAATTGACTTAAAGGAGCGTACAGACACTGTGGAATCTTAAATCTGCAAAATGCCAATACAAATGAAATCTTCAACTAAAACAGAGCTATACTGGAGAAAAATACACACAGCCTACATAAAACTGGCAATATTAATATGAAAAGAAGTGTTCTGAGTCGGAGGGTTGGAGAAAGAAGAAGCTGATGAGCAAGTAACTTAAAAAAGAAAAAAAAAAAAACAGAAAAAAAAACAAACAACCCACCCATCCAAGACTGGAGAGATGGCTCAACAGTTAAGAGCCAACATTGCTCTAGAGGGGAGCAGAGTTCAGCTCCCAGTACCTACATCAAGTGACTCACAACCACTGGTTAACTCCTGCTCCAGAGAATGGAAGTCCCTCTTCTGGTTTCTGTGGGTGCTGTACTCAGATGTGTACTTACCCTCCCCCAACCCCCACCCAAAATTAAAAACACAGGGAAAGAAAGGCAGACTGTATCAACATTCCAAGATGTTTAAACAAAACGATGGTGCGATGCATTGTCTCAGACCACAAGTGGTAACAAACTGTAAGCATGCGATCATAGCTGCCACCAGTTCTCTCTAAAGGGCTTTGCTTCCTACCCAGGGCAGACACCTGAGCTCCCACACTGCATCCTGATGTCTGCCTACTGGTTCCATCACCCTCGAGTTACCTGATACAGTGGAATAAGATTCAGACGTTAAGGAGAAAAGACAGAGCTGCTGCTGGTGATAAGGTTTTAAGTGTGTACTTCCATGATTTCATCTCGACACAGGCTTTAACTTATCTAGAGTTTGTTTTCTGATATTATCTTTTGGTTTCAGTACTATTGAGAGCTTCATCATCTCTTGCTTAAGTTTTGTCTAGTTATTACAAAAACATGTCTTTCAGACCTGGGCCATACTGTACCAAATATGACACCTTGCTATATTGAATACATTTTTCAGATGTGCATGCATGTGTGTGTGCATGTGCATATGTGTGTGTGTGTCCTGTGTGTGAGAGAGTCTATGGAGAGTTTTAATTATGAAAGCGCGTTGAACTTCTGCAGCTGGAGTTACAGGCAGTTGTGAGCTATCAAAAATGCTGCTGAGAACAGAACCTGGGTTATCTAGAAGAGCAGTATGCGTTCTAAACCGCTGAGCTGTCTCTTTCACCCTTTAATGGGATATTTTAAGTCAAAGCAATGTCACAGGTAAGAAGGACTTTCTCTGCTCTGGGAAGAGGTTGAAGACCCTTGTGTGGCAGGTAAGAAGTGCCATTGGTACACACAGAGAGCAGGGACATTTGTGTCTTAGGAGACACATAATCCAGGAGGAAGACTTGCTGTCTCTCCCAGTCACCTCTGCTGTCATTTTGCTGATGCTGCTCAGTGACATTCCTCCATCACTCTCTGCTCTTCATCTCTACTCTGGAGACACCCAGGACTCACCACTGCATTGCCCTTTCCTAGGAATGCTTCTACCCCCAAGCAATGTACTCTAACTTCATGTATGTACTTGTATCTTGTTAATCTGTGTTCCTGCAGTGACTCCAGAGGAGAACATGGAAGAACACACTTCCTATGCATCTGACACTAGCATCTCTCTATCACAAAGCACTGGCACGTCTGTAAGTGTGAACTTTCTTGAATATGCTTGAGGAAACCATAGCCTGAGATAAATAGTAGCTTACAGTTTCCAAAATTATTTTGTTGTTGTTGTTGTTGTTTTTTCTATCTTGGAAAGAAAAGGAAAATGCATAATTATGAGAAAAAATATCAAATAGATGATTAAAGAAAACCATCGTCCGAAGAAGAGCCACTCTACTTTCCCTATGGGTTTTTCTCAGTGGCTTCCGTCTCTTGATTACATTTTTTTTTTTTCCAAAACAGGGTTTCTCTATGTACTGATGGCTGTCCTGGAACTCACTCTGTAGACCATGTTGGTCTCAAACTCAGAGATCTGCCTGCTTCTGCCTCCCCAGTGTTGGGATTAAAGGCATGTACGACCGCCACCTGGCAGTTTCAATTTTTAGTATTAAAGATTTGTTTTTATTATTTTTAATTATGTGTATACATTGTCACTGTATGACTGGGTACACGTGAGTGTGGTGCCCTGTGAGGTCTGATGACGGCATCGACTCTGGAGTTACAGGTAGTTATGAACTTCCGGACATGGATGCTGGGAACCTAACTTGGGTGCAGTGAATACTCTTAACCATTGAGCCACCTCTCCAGCCCCAATTTCATTTTTTTTTCAGAGGTCCTACAGCATCAGGATGCCCATGATACTTCTCTTTGAATTGCTTTCTTTATAAACTTTGAAAATATATTATCTTGTTTTGGCACCAAATTTTTTATGTTGAATTCACCATACATTTCCAGAACGGAGGAGGATATTTTAAAAGCAGAAGTTTTTCTTCCAATACATTCTGCAGTTGATTATTTCCCTCTTTGATTTGGGATAGAGATGGAATCTATACATTTGCAGTTTAACATATTCTATTTTCTTTAGCAAACAATAGCAGTAAAATCCCTTGGCTAAATCTCAGCATGATCCAAAAGGCAGAGATTTGATTTTTCCTCTGCTGCTTAGCTAATTTACCCAGTAGAATAATTATTGGTCTCTTTCATCTCATTGCCTCATCCATCACGGGAGAGTGATAGCAACAGTGTGACACACGAGCTTGCATAGGGCCACTGTGAGGGTTAAGTGAGCTTTTATACCTACATGTTTCATACACTCACTTGATCACCAAAAGTATCCAACAAATGTTTATTGCTATTGGCAATAAAATTCTAACCATAAATAAGACATAAGGGAAAAAATATTATTATTAACTTTTAATTATTTGGAAAATACTTATGACAGAAAGTGAATTTAAATTATTTTTATTTTTGCTTGTTTTGGTCTTCAGATAAACATAGGAGGATAATATAATTAATGGCAATGAACTAGATTGCAGAAGAAGTTTTTATGTCTTTAGGAGTAAACAGATTTTTAAGACTTCAAAACTCCCAGCAGACACAACAACATTCATATCCTAATTAGAAATAGTGCCAGCTGGGCGGTGGTGGCACATGCCTTTAATCCTAGCACTTGGGAGGCAGAGGCAGGCGGATTTCTGAGTTTGAGGTCAGCCTGGTCTACGAAGTGAGTTCCAGGACAGCCATGGCTATACAGAGAAACCCTGTCTCTAAAAACAAAAAACAAACAGATAGAAAGAAAGAAAGAAAGAAAGAAAGAAAGAAAGAAAGAAAGAAAGAGCTCCAAAACAGGACTGAAAGAGAGGTATCTACTCTCCACACATTTCCTGACTTGAGGTTTGGCATTAATAGTTAGCTTGAATCAACCTATTTTCACCGTGGAGGAGAATCTAAGGGAGGGACCATCTGCATCAGTTTGGCCTGTAAGCAAGTCTGTGAGTGATTGTTGTAGCTGATATGGGAAGATCCAGCCCAGAATGAGCAACACCATGCCCTAGCCAGAGAGTCCTGGACTGTTTAATAATGTTAGAGAAAAAATGGAGCCGAGCACAAAAGAGCAAGCAAGTGAGCACACACACATTTGCTTCTCTCTGCTCTTGGCTGTGATTACGATATTTAACCAGCTCTTTGAAATCCCAGTCCCCTTGACTTCTTGGCTATCGCGGGCTGTAACCTGGAATTGGAAGGTAAAACACCCCCTTTCTTAACTCAGATACTCCTGTCAGGATATTTTATCAAAGCAACAGAAATGGAACGAGAACACTGATTTTACCATGTAGAAGTTATTATGTGTATTCTTAAAAGTTAAATCTAAACCTAAATTATATGTCAAATATTCATGTATATGTGTGTGTGTGTGTGTATGTGTGTGTGTGTGTGCATGGTGTGTATGTATACATATGCATATTTAAGTGACTGTACTTACACTAATCTGAGAATTTCTATATACAAATTAAATTCTCCCATGTAAAAGACACTTGTTTTGTGTTTTCAAAGAAGCCTCAGTTTAACTTAATTAATAATTTATAATAGGGCTGTTTAATGAAGAAAGCAATCCATTCCTCTTATTACACTCTGATTCCTCTTTTTAATTTGTAGCAATTAATACAGAGCATAAATGTTTTAAACCTGGAGTCTTATGAGACACAACAATTTAACAAACCAATTTATTATCTCACAAATATCTTAGTGGAATCAGGAAAACATAACCTGCCAAATTTGATAATTCAGATTCATTAGTCACAGCAGATAAAATTAGAACCCATTAAGTGTGGAGTTCTGCTGTAAGGTGCAGAGTATGTCTAAAGAAAAACTTGCTCGTTAAGAAGGAGCAGGCTATGCTCTGTGTAACTGGCAGTCATGCGTACAAGCTGAAGTTTTATCGTTCATCAGATGGCATCTGAGAGACATATAGTTTTCTCCATAATGCAAGTGAAAGAGAACTAAAACAAGCAAACAAACAAACAAACAAACAAACAAACACCACTTAAACAGAATCAAAGACACAACGACCTGTGATGGCCATATGTAATGTATGGGTAAGACATTATATAAGACAATCAGGAGCAGCTGTCCACAGGCTAAGACTTGGGTATTGATGCTACTGTTCCTGGCTGTGATGGCTGTGGCACCGTATCCCTAGCAGAGGAACTACTACAGTTGATAGCTGTGTGCACAGGCAGAGTCAGTATTCCTTAAGAATATGTCCACTGGTGTTTTCCTCAACCCTTAGTGGATGAAGCCACATATCTAACTGGATTCAGTGGGTTAAACAATTTAAATGAATAGTGACATGGAGAAATGGCTCAGCACTTAAGAGCAACTGCTGCTCATCCAGGGAACCTAGTTTAGTTCCTAGCATCCACATGGCCCCAGTTATAGGAGATCTGGCCCCCTCTTTTGGCCTCCATGGGTACTGCATGCACACGTTGCACATATATACATGCTGGCAAAACTCTCACATACATAAAATAAAACTAAACAACTTTTCGTGTGTTTGGATTTTTTGACATAGGGTTTCTGGGTCAATAGCTTAGCTGTCCTGGAACTCCCTTTGTAGACCAGGTTGACCACTAAGATCCTCCTGCCTCTACCTCCTAAGTGTGGGATTAAAGGTGTGCACTACCATGCCTGGCTAAATAACTCTTTAAAAATAAAACTTTTAATAAATGGGTAGTTAAGAGGCAAAAATGGTGAAGCTGGAATACTTTTTCTTGTACTTGCAATTATAATTGAATTTAATATAAGTTACAATTCAGGCTTTCTTGGCCTGGAAAGACAATAAAAATGATAAACCCAGATCTCAACAGTAAGACTGGATCTGTGTCATTGTTAAGATGGAAAAAAGGGAGAGACAGAGAAATTCTGCAGTAAACAAAATAAAATCAAATCCTGGGAAATATTTGAATCACAGCCAACCAACTATGTGATTTGTAGTTTAAATATAAAAAAGCTTATTATCACTGAATTGATATTTACTGATAAAAGTAAAATAAAAGTATTTATATGGTTTAATTAAAAACTTTCAGCGTCATTAGAATGTAGGTAGTACGTAAATGAAGGTAATACATTTTAGACATTGGGATGAACTCTGCCAACTTCTACATCCCGTGTACTTACTGATTGAGAACAGGGGTGTAGGCAGTTTTATCCTCATCAATAATAGTGACCATCAGTGTAATCAACTGTGGCCAGAAGTCCAGGTTCTTGGTGGTTGGTCCCTGGTCTTCTCGAGGAACATCCTGCTTCTTGCTCTGTTCACAAGGCAAGCAAGAGGCAAAAGAGGTCAAACAGGAAGGTTTCAGTCGCATGCGTGCTGTCCTGTCCACAGGAGGATCAGATAAACAACTCTGAAAACATGTGCAGATTATGTGAGGAACAAACTTTCCTCTCTTCATTGAGTAGGATGAAGCCAGCTGCTAGCCTCCTCTTTCTAATCTCATATTTGGCTAGGGTTTCACTTGGCTCTGGAAGGTAATTTCTCTCTCTCAATGCTACAAGTCCATAACCTTAGGGATTATTATATAAACTATTCCTTTAATATGGCTTCTTCCACAGATAGAAATAAAAGGTTACGTGTATAAAGGTGTGTGTGTGTGTGTGTGTGTGTGTGTGTGTGTGTGTGTTGATGTGGTAGGGGACAGAGGGGAGAGAGGGAGAGAAAGAGGAGGAAGGGAGAGGAAAGACAAAGGGAGGGAAGGAGGGAGAGAGAGGATGTGGGGGAGAGGAAGGAATAAGGGAGAGGCAAGAGAGGGAGGGAGGGGAGTGATATATTAAGCCCAATTATTTTGTCCAAAGTCATGATCATATTAAGTTTGAAAGACTCAAATTCACCTGGTTACAAACAACCTTGAATTCTGTAAGGATCACCTCTAGAATGCAGATTATGGCTTGGGATTGTCCGAACTCACGTTAAGGTGACAGAGTACAGTAGTAATGGTAAATGTTTTAGATATCAATTTCATTTTCAACATACACAATTCTCTCCAACATACAGATAAAGTAGCCTGATTTATTTTACTGTCTGTCCTTAGTCTTAGAGTGCTTGTTTTATATTTACTTGTTAAATTTAGACAAGAAATGTACAGAGAAACATAATTTCCATTCAAGAATACCAATAGGTAAAACATATAGAATCTATAACTACATTTTCTTTGTCGCTGTGCTATGTCCAGAGTGTCTAGAACCCTCAGTCTGTGGCTCAAGCAAACTCTGATGTGAACTGTGCATCAGATGTGACATGGCTCAGTTTACTCTGTACTTAGTTGCTATGTTTTCTGTTGGGACCAGAAGTTTAGCCATCCTGTGCTAACTGGCTATGTGTGTTTATATGTCAGTGCTTACCAAGACAGATAACTTAGCTATGTTTCAATCAGCCACCCCCTCATTATCATTCCCACTTAAGTGAGAATACGGCCCCTTATTGTGCTTCCTTTGGCAACAGAAGGAAGACTAGAAATCAGGCAAGTGTATCTAGTACCCATGGACATGACTCTAGCTAAGGCAATCTATTGTGCCTCTGTGTTAGTCAGGGTTTCTATTCCTGCACAAACATCATGACCAAGAAGCAAGTTGGCGAGGAAAGGGTTTATTTGGCTTACACTTCCATACTGCTGTTCATCACCAAGGAAGTCAGGACTGGAACTCAAGCAGGTCAGGGAAGCAGGAGCTGATGCAGAGGCCATGGAGGGCCCCTGGCTTGCTCAGCCTGCTCTCTTATAGAACCCAAGACTACTAGCCCAGAGATGGTCCCACCCACAAGGGGCTTTTCACCCTTGATCACTATTTGAGAAAATGCCTTACAGTTGGATCTCATGGAGGCATTTCCTCAACTGAAGCTCCTTTCTCTGTGATAACTCCAGCTGTGTCAAGTTGACACAAAACTAGCCAGTACAGCCTCCAAACACAACATACATAATTTGTGCACTGTGTGTGTGTCCTGTGAAGGAATATTGATGTTAAGTAACCATGAAAGGTGTTGGTAACAAGTTATATCTATGCTGAGAATCTGGAAGACCTGGGCAACAAAAGGAGTAAATGATACAGAAGTGAGCCTGGAAATTTAAAAAAGAACAAGCTTCAATATGCAATAAAAACATAAGAAGGAAAATTAACATAAAGTCAACCACTATACAGCTAGCTGTTTTATAATGTTTGCAACCACCTCATGCTGAGATGGTTGTTTGACTTCTCCAAACTCCTGAGATAAAGAAATCTTAGTTCCAGCACTTCGCAGGTTAAAAATAGGAACTCTGTAATTGGCTTAAGAAATAGGACAGAAGTCTTAGACACTTGGGCATTGAAGATCCCCATGAAGACCAGGGTGGGAAGTTTATTGGCTAGGAAAAAGGAGAGCATTTATCCTAGTCTACATTTAGACTTGACTGAAGACGAGAATCTCTCTCAAGTGCCCTTCTTCTATCTCCAAGGCAACCTGTGATGGTCTGGACATCTGTGGAAACAGCCTTCTTGATTTTGTCTTGCAGACATGCCGACTCTCCCTTTCTATCCATTATCTCTTCTGTCTCCAATAGCTGTACAAGAGGGATCTTCTCAGCTCATCTCAAATGTAATAAAACCCTTGTCAGCCTTGAAGACTGAGTACACAAGGACTGGACCTCACACGACAGAACTCTGAGCAAAGGTTGGTGGCGATCACTCTCGACAGCCAAACCAAAGCCCCTGCGGCAGCTGAGCCAAGCTAATTAAAGCTTGGTCAGTGGCTGACGCTCCTCAGAAAAAGCCACAGAAAAGGCCACATATGCTCTTCAAATCATCTACAGGGGCAACCCACTTCCATTAATGTCCCTCTCAAATGACTGATGCTCAGTCATCAGCACACACAGGGCCTCTCACATGGTCTGTGTGTGTGTGGGTTTCACACTTTCCTGTTTGCCTTTGAGTCTTTGCCCAAACAAAGTGATCATGGCTGACTTACTATATATAGAAAGAACTGAATTTCAAACCGATGTTTTCACTTGCAAGGTCTTCAACTCTTTCCAAATATTCAAGGCTTATCATTATGTACATCCTAACAATATGGCAACTGAGAGCTGGCATAATATCTACCTCTTGTTCTTATCTGAAAAGAAAAGCTAAGCACATGCGGGGCATGGTGGCGCACGCCTTTAATCCCAGCACTTAGGAGGCAGAGGCAGATGGATTTCTGAGTTCGAGGCCAGCCTGGTCTACAAAGTGAGTTCCAGGACAGCCAGGGCTATACAGAGAAACCCTGTCTCGAAAAACCAAAACCAAAACCAAAACAACAAACAACAACAAAAAACAAAACAACAAAAAAAACAAAAACCAAACCTAAGCACATAGGGAACATGAAAGTGTACAGCTTTTCTTGTTCCTTCTTAGTTTTGACTTCAAGTCCAAATTATATGGATTACAGTCATAATGAAAATTTCTGTATATTAAAAATACAAGGCTACTTATTCTGAGCTTTGTATCTTAAATAAATCTTCCCATAAAGTTATTGCTGCTCATGTGAAATCCCTGCATCTCTTCTGAGTTCCTGATGGTCCTGGCTAGTGTGTGTTCATCTGCACTTTGAGTTATAAGTACAGACAGGGACTACTTCATTTCCATTTGATTTCCCCCCGAGTTTTAGAGTGTTCCCACTTGCTCCCATTTAACTTCTATGCCCTGTTGTACCGAAGAATTCTACCACGTTACTCATCTGTAGCTCATGTTGACCTGGTCTTTTCATTCGCTTTCCCCGAGAATGCTGATTTAATTCTGCTCAGCTTTGAGGATCACGAGAGACCAGATCTGGACTCCATGGGAAAGAGAGACCAGATCTGGACTCCATGGGAAGGAAGGTCCACGAGGTTCCCGGTTTGGTTCCCCCCTCAGCTCTTCCCAGACTTCCCACTCTATTCATCCAGAGTGCCATCAGAATGCCACAGCTATGTCCACAGTGACATTAAGATCACTCACCCTGGCAATCTTAAAAGACTAATAATGCCCTAGTTACACTTAAGCAAAATGGCATGTATTCCTGCTTTGGTTTGAAGAAGTCAATGTGAGAAGATAGAAAACAGCCCCGGGAGGCTTCTGGAGTTTCTTAGGAGCAGAGAAGCATGCTCAGAAGGGAGCTGTTGAGGGGTTTTAACCTGATGTGAGTCTCTTGGTCATCACAGCAAGGAAGGGTTGGGCCCACTCCTAGTCAGCTCAGACACAGTAGACTCTGTGCATTTTAAAGTGAAATCAAGGAGACTACCACAAACAATACAAAAAGGAAGAAGATGCCAAAGTTAAAAATCAATGCAGGACCCGAGGCAAATTCTGTCCTTGCTCCTCAGTGCTGCTCAGGAGTTCTTGGCTGCTCGCACAGGAGTGAACCTTTCCCTTGTTCCTTATCACACCTCGGCTCTGGAAATGTCCACACAGACAATATCTACTCTGACTTCTGTGTCATTCGGAGATCATTTACAAAGATTTACAGGGTCACATAAAGTCAGAAAAGTGAGAAAATTAGACCTTAGGAGTCCAATGTTTTTTTTTTTTTTTTTTAAATCCTCTATTATCACTTTTCTTCCCATAGTTAAAATATTTCTCAAGATAGTAAAAAACAGTTGTAATTTGTTTACCAGCACATAAAGAGGCAGATGAAGTATTTATTAGAACAATTGAGAATTGTGTGAGTTGTTGATAAACAATAGCATCAGTATTTCTTCATCAATTAGAGAACTATTTTTGACTTTGTCCAATCAAACCCATATAGATAAGACTTTACATAGTCAGTAGTGTGTTACTTCTGTACAAATGAGAAATTTTTTTTAAGCCAATGTGGCCATTAATTTCAATACACTGCCAGCTCAACATGGTAAATGTTTTTTTTTCAAAGTTGATAGAACAGCTAAAATTTCCAAAAAAGTATATTATATATATATGTATATATACATACACACATATATATACATATATATGTATGTACATTTACATATATGTGCATATATTTACATACAGCAGTAATGTGTTGTGCACCAGCAGCAAAAGCTACTCCTCCCAGGTCTGCAGTCATTTGAACAAATTTCTAGAGACAGTGAATATACTCCAAGTGAAAACAGAGATCCCAGAAAACAACAGTTTTGCTGTTGGCATGGTACCCAATGTCACACCTTTGTTCTTCTCTCACTGATCACCTGGCCAGAAAGCATTCCAAGACCATTATTAAAACAGTTCTCATCTGTGCTGGCTAAAAGACATCTCCCTGCATTATCGTTAAACTCCATAAGCAGGGTCTCATTTAACAACAGCCTTGTCTCCTTTTGCCTTTGGCGTGATCGCCACATCTCTGACTTAAATTACTTCCAATGTCTTCACCTTTGATCAACCTACTTCAAAGGTACTTGCTGCTATTAATCTTTGATGCTGCTGTCAAGGTTGCTTTCCTCCTCGCCTAGATTTTTCTGACATGTGGTAAGTTACTTAAGCTCTGCCCATTAGTGGGAGAGAGGTGGGCAGCTACGCTTAAGGAAGCAGGAGACCCTGAACTAGATGGGTCTTGATCATATACTGGAGTAGCCCTTATTCTGTGGGGTCTTGAAATAAACCTACATTAGGAACTGCTGTTGGCCAATGTGTCTCTAAGCCTGAAGCACTGGGCGGCTACCTGGCAATCACCTGGGTGCATGCTGAAATGCAATGGCTCTTACAGCCCTTGTGGCTGGCCTGCTAAATCAGAATAACTGAAGTTATTGATAGGAACCTGGACTGTATCCACACAGCACTGTTCTTATGAAGTCTGGATCATAGGAAGAGCCAGGTAATAATAGAGCCCTCATTTCTGCAGAATGCCACAGTCAGCCAGACATTTGCTAGTGTTCTGTCATGACAACAAACGTCTTTGATTTTACCTTTATACCTGACAAAGTTCCAAATGCACACGGGTTGTGGGTGTAGAAGGTAGCAGATCATCTTGCTGACTATTTATGTAGCAGATGCATAGCTGCTTGCATGCTACAACGTTACACTTTTTTAGAACATGTAAATACTCACTAGGAACAATCACTGACATCCTCAAATTGCTCACTGCTGCTGAACAAGAACAACAAAGTGACCAGAGGGGTGGATGGACTTAGAGAACTGGCTGCTCTTGCAGAGGACCCTGTTAAGTTCCTTGTACATAGCAGTTCACTAACGTCTGCTCCATGGGATCCAATGTCCTCTTTTGGCTTCCTATGGCAATCCCTTTAAGTGGTACATAAACTTATATACTGGCAATACACACACATACACACATATATGATAAAAATAATTGTCTATTTCTAAGAGAGAGAGAGAGAGAGAGAGAGAGAGAGAGAGACTTAGGATTTATATTGCTATGATAAAAAACAATGACCAAAACCATCATGGGCAGCAAAGGGATTCCTTCACTTAACTCTTCCACATTACCATTCATCATCAAAGGTAATCAGGGCAGAAACTCAAACAAGGCAGGAACCTGGAGGCAGAAGCTGATATAGAGGTCATGAAGGAGCGCTGTTTACTGGCTTGCTGTTCTTCGTGGCCTGCTCACTCAGCTACTCTCTATAGGACCCAAGACCAGCAGCTGACAGGTGGCACCACTCAAAATGGGCTGGGCTGTCCCACACCAGTCATTGATTAAGAAAATGCTCCACAGGCTTACCTACAGCTGGACCTTATAGAGGCAGTTTCTCATTTTAAGTTTGCTACTCTCAGATTTATTTATTTATTTATTTATTTATTTATTTATTTATTTATTTATTTTGGTCAAGTTGACATATAGGAATGATAGTTGTGAGCACCATAAGCTAGAGAAGGTTCTAGCATAACATAAGAAGAGCAGTTCATTTCTGTGGTTATAAGCAGGTGAAGGTGCCTCACACAGCCTGTTGAGCCATGCCACTGGCTTCTACTACCTTTTAACCCTCCTGCACTGGCCCGTAGGTGTACCATTACATGAACTGTGGCACTGGCAGGAGCTCAGACATCTAACAGCCATGTGCATCATACTTTCCTCTTTGTTGGATGACTCGAAGTCTTAGAATCAGAGTCATAGCTATGGGAAATACACATAGCATCCATTTTTAGGTTCTGATGGAGAATTCCTGTAGGCACTTCCTGGAGAAAGGGTGCTTTCCATGTTGGGTGTGTCTAAGTACCTGGGAGGCTGTGGTGAGAACTTCAAGACACCCAAGTTTTCGTACTTCTTCTTATGTTGTGCTAACATCTTTAGTACCGCAAGAGTGCCAGCCCCAGGGCTCATGTAGAGGGAGACAGTGAGCTCCTAAAAATTGTTCTATGACCTCTGCACAGGCACAGTGGCATGTGCATGCCAGCACAAATACATGCAAATAATAAAAGGAATGAATGAATAAATAAATAAATATGGCAATGATTAGATTGTGGTGGGTAGAGCCCTCATAAATTCAAGTCATTCCTTTGTGGAAGAGGACTAAGGAGTCGTTTCCCCTCTTACTCCGTTGTCTATGCAAAAATTTGGTGCTGTCTCATGAAACTAAATTATGAGACGCCAAATCTGCAGGTGCACAGATTAATTTGGTGGTGTCACAGACAGGCTAAGAGAACAAATGCTGAATACTTAGCTTGGTAGAATGATGACATAAATAAGGGCTAATAAGATTTAAAGGGCTTTATGCTTTAGCGATGGGGAAGGTGTTCACAAAATCTGTTCCCTTTCCTTGGGTACAGAGCTACATGGATGGATGCCGCCATGCAGGAAGAGGTGCACGAAGAGGCAAGTGAGTTTCCTAGAGATGCCACTGTTTTGCTCATCTGTGATGGGTGTGCCCTAGAGAGGCACAGCTCCAGGGCTTGGTTCCAGGATTGCTTCTTGATACTGATGTGCCTTCTCTTGTTTGTCATTGCTATATTCCTCATATACCTGGCATGTGTGATTGGGCATGGGAGGATCCTCACTGCCTGTGGCCTGGTGTGATTACCTCCTGGGTGATAGCCCACTCTGTTGGGCAAGTTTCTTGCAGATCAACATGAAGATGAACTTTCATGCAATAATGCTGTTTAGAGAAGTTTATGGATTTGTGTGACACACATGAATGTTTAATGATTTTATGGAATTCCTGATTTGATTTAAGTGGTTTTAGGATGTTAGTTTGAAGAAAAATAATTTTGTGAGGTTAATTGATAGAAAGTTTAAAGTTAGAATCAAGAATCGAATGTGCCTCAAAGATTGGCAGTGGCCGCATAGGTCAGAATTGGAGCACAGTGAGCCTCCATGCGTTATAAGCACATAATTGAACTAGCAAGAGAAAAAGGCCTGGGGCAAGTTAATGCTCAAAGAAAACACTCATTCTAGGTTGGGTCTGAGTTCCTGGATCCTGGGATCTAGGGATGTGACCACAGATTTTCAGTGTGCACCATGAAGAGACAGGTCATGATCAAGGAGTAGGTAATTTCATTGTAAATGTAAGAGCAGAGAGCACATGATTAGCCAGGTTAGCCAATCAAGATTTCAAAAATGAAAAATGGACTAAAAAATAAGACGCAAACTAGATGATGACCTATTTCTTGGTAAATATAAATTGTCATCAGCTAAGCATAGGAAAAAACTTGCTACTATAGACTTGGCTTGCTTAAATGGTGTTAATCAACAACATAAAAATGATTGCTTTGGGGTAGCAATGAACTTGTGAAGAGAGAGATCGATGAGAAATAGTAGTTTCAGAAGAAGAATACGTAATCAGTAATCCTTTGTAATTTCCTTTTGTGCACTGACTTTGATCTGATTTTTTGAAGAATATGTTTTTGTGGTGATTGCTTTTAGGTAATATGTAACTTATGGCTATGAGGTAATTTTCTTCTTACACAGAGAACTGAACTTTGTATAGAGGATATAAAAGGGCTAAGGGAAAAAAATCAAGTTGGAGTTTGTTGGAACTTGCTTCATCCACCTAGAGTGTGTAAATGTGTATCCCCGTTTTTTTTGTTGGCCCAAGAGAATTAAGTTTTGCTCCCACAAAGAAAGTCTGCTGAGGGTCCAGCTGCTGAGTGACCAATCGCCGACTCCACACTTGGCCCTCCTCAGTTTACCATGTGGTCTCGAAGCTAGCCTTCAACACTACACTACAGGGCAAAGTTAATTATGTTTTTACATACAAGCCATTCATTGGGAAAAACATGCTTTCTTTCCATGAATGTAGATGACCTTGATAAGTAGAATGGGGTGGAGGGTGATCTGTGTGTAGGCGAGAGTCTGAGGAGACTGGCAGCTGTGTCTTTTGGAACCTGAGACCTTACAGCCCGGCCCTCATGCTAGGAGGACATTCATGGAGCCTGGAAGGGGTCACATGGAGAACTGTCAGAGTCTAGCTAACAGGAGTCACTTGTCATTTCTATGAAAATGCCATACCAAAGACTGTACCTCAGCTCAGTCCAGTAACATGAGCCAAGCCACATGCAGGAGAGCTGGCATTCACCACACTCCTTTGCAAATTATGTAAATCTATAGACAACATTTGCTACATTTTAAAACCATTGTGTTTTAGGGTGCATTGTAATTCAATAGATCAACTCAAACCAAGCACAATACTGGCAGTATAACATAAATAATTTGACAAGACTTAAAACATGTGTCAGTGAGGGGTTGAGTGGAAGCAGGGAGAGATGAAAGGATTTCCAGGAGAAGGTGAATTGACTCAAGCTTAGTCCTAGAAGCAGGAACAATATTGAAATAGTTGACTTCCTTTCCTTTCCTTTCCTTTCCTTTCCTTTCCTTTCCTTTCCTTTCCTTTCCTTTCCTTTCCTTTCCTTTCCTTTCCTTTTTTATTTTTGGTTAAACAAAAATTGAGACCTGTCATTTGGAGGGAGGAAGCAGGCAATGCTGCCTCCTGCAGTTTGTGTGGACAGCAGAGAACGATATAGATATGGAAATCCTGGGTAAGCCGCTGGCTTTCCTACAGCTGTGTAGAAATTACAGGGAGAGATCAGCTGAAAGGCAAAATGCTCATTTTTTTTCTCAGTAGAATTCAGAAAAATATAAAGATTCCAGGATTTCCTCTGCTCTAAAAATTATATATTCTCATCCTCGATCCTTTCAGAAGGCTCGCTAGGGAGCATGGCACATCTTAAGATGCTTAACGATGTGGTTATAGGAGTTATAAGACCTTGTAAGGAATCTGGGTCCAAAGAACAGCTTTGAGCTGTTGGAATAGTCAGTGTGTCTGGTTTGGTTTATAAGTCCACCATGACATTGCTCTTTGATCCTTATTCCACGATAAGGACCATCACAGATGCATTGAGTGCTGTTTTTATCTAGTGATGTGTCCAAAGATATTTGAAATAAACATACCAAGTTTGAACTGGAAGGAACTAATTCTGCATGATACATGACATAATAAAATAAAGCACCATAGACCTTTGTCTTTCCAAGCATCTACTGGCAATAAAAAAGCCAGCCAACTCTTAGACTGTGACAATGAGTCAGAGTTTATGGAGCAGGATAGATGACTCAAGGTCATGGCCAAGAGCCTAGAGCATGGAGCCAGGAGTTGGGAGAATGGAACACCACAGAGAGCAGGAATGGCCCCCGGTCAAGCACTGATGATCTGTTACCAGGGACATTTAAGGATTTCTAGAAGCAGGATACTTAAGAGATGGTCCCATCTCCCATCTCATTCCTTTTCAGATGGAAATGCAAACAAAGTAATGTAGTGGGTAGGCCTGACCCAGGCACAGGAGCCCCCTGCCTTGCACAGAACTTTGGTGGGAGGGTACATCTGAAGTCAGGGAAACTATTCTTCTGGCTTTAAGAACTCAAGCTTCCATAAGTACTGTAGCTACAAGAATGAACTCTACTCAACAAGATTCTAGAGTCTGTAGAGATGACAGTTCATACAACACCACAGGGTGCAAAGGAAGCTGGTGTTCAATGTCTTAGGTGTGCTTCCTTTACAGGCCAGAAAATAGAGAGCCAATTGTGTCCCACCACATACACACAGTAGAAAGGGAGATAACTAAAACCACAAAATTTACTTTGTATTCTAAATGTGAGTTTAAGTTTTCTTTCTTTCTTTCTTTCTTTCTTTCTTTCTTTCTTTCTTTCTTTCTTTCTTTCTTTCTTTCTTTCTTTCTTTCTTCCTTCCTTCCTTCCTTCCTTCCTTCCTTCCTTCCTTCCTTCCTTTCTTTCTTTCTTTCTTTCTTTCTTTCTTTCTTTCTTTCTTTCTTTCTTTCTTTCTTTCTTTCTCTCTTTCTTCCTTCCTTCCTTCCTTCCTTCCTTTCTTTCTTTCTTCTTTCTTTCTTTCTCTCTTTCTTTCTTTCTTTTTATTTTTGGCTTTGCTCTGAGTTTTTTAGCAGGTTCTATTAGTGGAGGCAAGAGACAGGGTCTGTCTACCCTCAAAAGAGAATTACTATGCAAAAGTCTGACTAACTCAGCTCCTGAAGCTCTCTGCCAACTACTTTATGGTCCTACTTATTCATGCAAGGGGAAGTGACATTGAAAACATTGCATCTGGTGATGGGTGCACCCACAAACTCATGACAGCTGTGGCTACCTATGGAAGATCTGCACAAGATCAGACCACATATAGTTCCTCCCTAGATGGGGGAGATGTTTTCCAGACCCCACCCTTTAATGAGAAGCTGCTGGCAGTTGACATTACTGAGGGAAGGAGAATTGCTCTTTGAGGATGTACCACTGACAGGATCCCCACCTTCCTGTGGATGCCCCACAGTCATGCTGAAGGGTGGCACGTACTGGACTTTGTGGGTTATTAAACAAACAAACAAACAAACACATGGAGTTGGGAGAGTGTGTGTGTGTGTTTGTGTGTGTGAAATTGGAGGAAAAAATTGGGTTAAATATGACCACATTTCATTGTATAAATGACTGAAATTCTCAATAAAGAAAAAAATTTGCAAAGAAAATTGATATTAAAAACATTGCCTATCAATATACATAAAAACATAGCAGTTGTTGCCACTTATACATGGCCTGCACAAGAGCAAGCCAGACGAAATTCTGGCATGGATGGTGAAGATGGCCTCCAGATCCCAGCCCTTGAAATCGAAGTGGCAGATATAGCTCAGGGGTCCATCACTTGTCTAATTTGCATAAGGCCATGGGTTCCATCCCTAACATTACAAATGAAGATAAAAATTCATAATGATTTGCGACGTGCATCCCAAAGAGCTAGATTTTGTCAGTCTGCAGTTGACATCCATCTCAGACACCATGCTCTGCACAATAAATGCATACCTTTTATAGGACAATTAAAATTAACTTAAAATTTAACAAGTAAAATTTGACATCTTAGTGAAGACCTGTTTACTTCTTATAGTTATAACCCATGGGAATTTAAAAACGATTTAGTTTTCTTGTGTGAGTGAGTGGAAAACTCTCATATCATGTTGAAATACTGTCTGAAGGGGAAACCTTCTGAAGGCCTCAAACCCCAGAAAGCTATAAATAACTAGAGCACCTGCCTGAAAGCTATAAATAAAACCCTGACAAGGAGTTAAGGTGAAAATCAGGATGATTAACTGGCAGGCATTACATTCTGGTTTCCTTAGAAGTAGACCAATGGCAGGGTTGCAATTCAACATGAATTAGCTGGGCTCTGGTGGCAGGTACTATTACATCAGGACATAATGGCAGGTTGCTGATGTCTGATGGTTTATACTTGAAAAGGGCCTTAAAGATTTCAGGTCCTACATTTCTCTGTATAATGAGAAGTTTGCATTATCATTTTAAGGCATTTCTTGAGTCTAAAAAGTCACTCCAGGTGATCCGAGTTTCCAAAGCTGAAGTCACCAGAGCCAGGCTTTTCTGAACTGTTTCTCTGTGCCGGGGAACCACACTGACTGGTGTCAGTCAATGGCTTGAGTACAGGTCGCTTTTGACACTGAATATGTGTAATATGTCATCATGTCACTGTCTCTCTCCTATTTGTATATAGAATACAATGGAAGTAATGTATAAACACACTAAACTATTGAATACTATAAATGTGAAGGGATGGCTCTATACAGTGACATGGGCAAACTCCACACGTGAAGTCATGGAAGAGCAATGTGCTTGTGAGAAACACTTTTTACCTGGTGTTTCTCATCACCCAGGGAAGCAGCAGAAGAGAACACAGTCAGTACTAACTGAAGAGCCCCAAGTAACCAGAGACTTCAGTTTCAAGATCAGGAAAAACTTACAATAGGAACCAGGGGCCCTCACAACATGGTTGCTTCTTTTCCCTTTACCTCAGGTTCAGCAAAATCTCAGGCTCTCTCGAGCCACCAGAAATGGCTGAGGGTCACTTTTTCTTATTATTTGTCCAACCCTTAGTAAAATAATAAATTAGGGAAATTATGAAAAAACTAAAATCATAAAAGGGAAATAACAACTTTCCCAACTTGGTAATGTACCTATAAATAAACAGGAGCTAGCATTTCCTCATTCCATGTATTTAATAGCCAATAACATATTTTTATAGCCCAAACCATTTTAATCTAGGATTTCTTCTCAGATCTAGGAATTCATTGAGAAGACACAAAATTTGTGGTTCAGTCTTCTTTTTTTAAAAAAAATTTAGTGTGTTTTAAAATTACATCTACTTTATGATGTTGTGTATATGATTGTGTATGTCTGTGGGATTGTGTACATGAGTGCAGGTACCCATGGAGGCCAGAGGAGGGCATCAGATGCCCTGGAGTTGGAGTCACACTCAGTTGTTGGTGCTGGGAACAGAACTCAGATCCTCTGTGATAGTAATACATTCTCTTAATCTCTAAGCTGTCTCTCTCTCCAGTCCCTCTGGTGCAGTCTTCCAGTTATGGAGCCTCTTAATACTAGAACCATTACTTAGGAGTTTAGTGTCACACAGGAAATAGTAATCCAGAGGACCCATCACCAATATAGCTTATAAATGTGGACCTCATACAAGGTTGCAGTATAAAGACATAAAAGGAAAAGGAGTTAGCAAAGGTGATACTAGGCTGATAATATAATTTCCAGGTTAACCTAATCCCACATAACTGCACATTCACCCTAGCAGTGTCCAGTTGAAATTGAAAGGGACGCTGAATCATCCATCAGGCGCCTATCAACTTCTCTTCAGCTAACAGCCCTTAACTTAAAACAAAAAAACAAAAAAACAAAAACCTGTGTTGATCTACTTAGGGATGTAAAAACACAAGGAAGTTTAAGTTTATTTGTGGTGGTGACTACAGAAAGCTCATTCTTCCTCTTCCTCTGCAGTTCTGGATAATCGTTCCGTGTACACATGCTAGTCCCTCCTTAACAGAAGCGATTGTAATGTTTTCCCCTAATTAACAGTCATGAACCATTTCACCACCTTTGCTTAAGAGAACAATGCCATGCTAACTAGCTCATTCTCTTTTGTGAGGTGGATGCCTCAGCTTATTAATGATAGAGGGGATAATCCTAAAGTTAAGATTTACTCAACACTGATTCTGTCCCAGACTGAAACCAGAGTCTCCCAGTCATAATGTAACAGCACCTTCCCACAACCATGCATTTAATTGTTTACCTGCGTCTATTCTGTGAAACAGGCAACTCTCCTCTGCTGAATAGAACCTCAGCTGTTCTGTGAATACTGAGAACTGAGCAGGCACTCCACAGTTATGAAGAAGATGGATGTGGGTTAGGTGTTAGCATCACTAGGTCTGGGGAGGGAGGAGTTAGCTTAGATGCCGAAAAGTTGAATAAGGTGTTTGAGGTTCCACTATTTTACGCCCATTGTTCAAATGCAGGCCCATCAGGAGAATTGTATATAGGCAGTGACAGGAGTTCCTTCACAGAAGAGGTGACATTTGATTTGGTTACAGAAAGAGTCTCAAGATATCATCTAAGGAAAGGGAAGTGACAGGAGACAATTCGATTCCCACAAAAGCAAAATGGGCATCCCATCAGACCTGGGATCGACCCACGCTGGATTTAAAAAGTCAGTTCACGGTATGACAGCATCATCCCTTCCCCCAACACAAGGTGAAGTCCCAGTAGTAAGAAACTATTGGTTAATATTTGCCCAAATGCAAGGCCAGGATCAATGTGAGCATGACAAACTCCCTTGAGTACAGAGCTTAAGGCTTGATTTGCACTCATAAGCTCTGGGAGTTTTAGCCTGGCAGACTTCAGTCCTGCCGTCCCTGTCAAAGTGCTTCTCTCTGTCTCTGTCTCTCTTCCTCTTCCTCTTCCTCTTCTTTTCCAGTGTGAGAGTTATCTGTTGCTCTGAGCTCCAGAGCTATGTTTCCCAATCCACTGCCACCAGATACTAGTCAAACATGGTTATTCAAATTAAACAGGATTTAAAAAAATACTTATTTCATGTTCCTAGTACTGATTCGAGTACTTACTAGCTACAGCTCGCTCAAGTTTGTGGTGCTGGGCAGGGCAGGGACACATTTTCTACAGCAGCATTCATGATTCTATTGCATGGATCTGACTTGACTGAGTGCACTCTGTAAGAACAGGTGCTCTGATCTCAGTTGGGACCAGCACCTGAAAGGACTCCAGGATGAAGACAATGGTCAGAGCATCCTTTGTAAGGATGCCACTTGTTGAGTGCATTTTTTCTCTAGAAGCAGAGCTGTCAAAGATTTAATCTTCATCATACATTCTGCCCCATGTTTACTGAGGAGATACCATATGTAAAACACTGTATAAAAATGGAAGGAACGAGATTTTTCAAAAACAAAGCAGACTTAAAATGCTCCCTCCAAAGCGCCTGTCACATAACAGGTGAGCTGAATTGTTCTGTAATACACATAATAATATGAGCAAAATAACAGTAATTTTAAGTATAAAAATAACATCATGAATAAGAACAAAATACCAAAACAGAGTTGGGGAAATTACCCACAGTTACATCTATCAGGAAATTGCTATGGGAAAGGTGGCAGCAAAGCTGAGCTTGGAGATAGGCAAGATTGAGAAGCACGAGCATTGTAGTGGAGAGAATGCTATAGCACAAGGAAAGGCAAGAGGAAATGGAGGCTCCATGGAAGAACTTTCTGGACTGCTAAGACTATGAAGTGTGAGACTTGTCTTGTCTGGTTGTCTGGTTCTTTTTGTTCTGACAGGTTCTAAGAAACAATTTTAATATCGATGGACCTGTATACATAAACAGCTCCCCTGAACATACTGAAACCCTGTAAGGTCATGTTTGCCCTTGAGATTGTTGATAGGTATTGATATTTATTTCCTACAAAAAGATATAGCTGGCAGAGCCAGCACTTCAGGATCCAGCTGGGTTTCGTGGAGTAGTGGTCTGCTCTATTCCAGCAGGGACATTAGAGCCTGATACCCACAAATGGTTGGGTGTATTTTAAGCACCCAGACAAGAGACATCTCAATATAATTAAAGATTGGACAGACATTTTTCAGAAAAACAAGAAAGATGACGACTATAGATCTCCTTCAGGATATCTGGGGACACTCATGCCTATTGCTATAACAAAACACCCAGTGCTGAGATGGTGTTTAGGAGAAAGGTTGCCAAGAAGTTTCCTTTTCCCTCACTGTGCTAGATTCCTTCTTCCAGCCAACCCCAATTTTCTCAATTATAACTGATATCCCAGAGTCAAACACTCATGAAGTTAATTAATAGATACAATTTCACCATTTAACCGACTATATATCAAATATGTGTCTCAACAAAAACTACAGTCAGGTCCAGTGAGATGACTGGACAGTTAAAGGAACTTGTTGTGACGCCTGGACAGCTGGAATTCAGTCCCAGGGACCCACATGGTGGAAGGAGAGAACCGATTCCCATAGGTTGTCCTCTAAGCTTCACATGTGCACTGCAGCACACATGTGCCTCCACTGCACACAAATAAATAAATCAATTATAGAAGCACTACAGTTAGTTCAATGTGCAAGGTATAGGGAGCACATGCAATTCTGTGTGTCAGTGTGTGAATTCTTGTGACATA
Source organism: Mus caroli (assembly GCF_978045245.1). Classification (NCBI taxonomy): domain Eukaryota; kingdom Metazoa; phylum Chordata; class Mammalia; order Rodentia; family Muridae; genus Mus; species Mus caroli. Next base: position 72,305,138 of record NW_028227266.1, read on the forward strand.
AATAAATACAATAAAATGCCTTCAGACAAAGATGGCTTTTAATCCTGGGGATTTGAAATTGGGCTAGAAGAGTAAATCTCAGGCAAAATACAAAGCAGGATTAAAATCCACCTCGGTAAAGCCATGAGGGAAATCTCTGGAGGTGGATGTCAGCACGCTAAGCTGCTGGCCTCTTTGTGACATTCTGCTGTGGTGTGGAAGAGAATCCACTGTCAGGGTGGGGTGGGAGGCTTGGAAATGCAGCACTGGAGCAGCACAGGTGGCTGCAGCAGCTAGATCTGAACAACAGCATAATTACAACAAACCAGATGCTTTTAAAATCAAATTAAATCCCTCTGTAACTGGGAAAGAGATGCTTAATCTTAAAGGGAGTCATTAGTAAAATAGGGACTGGAATGGCATACACAGGCAGTACTGAAACTCATCTGCATTGGAACAATGGAGTAATGGCAAAGTTTCCCATCATTCTACCAAGGGCAGAAAAACCATCTAGTTCCAAGTATCTCTAAGATAGGCACTTGCATCCCATATAAAACCCAGAGGCTTTACCAGTGAAGAAGATGAGTGATCCAAGCACCAGGTCTCCAGGAAGACCACAGTGAAACTGGGGAATCCCCAATGGTATTTTCATTGTATTCCCAGCATGGGTTATTGCTGGGGTCAGGATTTTCCCTGCAATTGGCCAATGGGAAGGCTAGGTAGGAAGTTTATCATATGAAATCTAACTGGGGAAACTTGGATGCTTCTGTCATAAAGTTCAAATCTCCTAGGAATCATGGCTGGTGTGAAAAATCATAAATTAACGTGGTCATTGAGGCTATCTCAGATCCCTAGAGAGTGTACAGGATATCTGGCAAATAAATATAAGAAGAAATTAGTTTTGGTAAATAAAAAGGAAAAATTAAAAGTGGTGGTGATGGACCAATACATATTTACATACCTACAAATTCCTTGGTGTGTGTGTATGTGTGTATGTGTGTGTGTGTGTGTATCTATATGTATGAATATAAGTTTCTATATCTCAACCACACCTGGAAAGCCTAGATTTTATATAGATACATAAGCATAGAAGACATGAAATGAATGTGTAACTATCTAGGAGAACAAAGGTGACTCAAGGGGGTGCGTAAGATGAGAGGAGGGAATATGTCCAATTACACTACAGATTTGTATGACAATTCTAGCAGCTGGAAAGATGGCTTAGGCAGTAAGAGGATGTGAGGACCTGAGTTCAGTTCAGTGTGTATACACACATACACACACACTTGAGGGGGTACAATGCACGGGCATTATGAAGAGGAAGCATGATCCAGAATGAAGGACCTCAGTGTAGAGTCTATATCCAATAGAATCAGGAAGAGATTGGACAGAGGAATATCCCAGCCATATGGCCACATTCTGCATTTCTGCAGATCTGAGATAGAAGGTTGTTTCTCTGAAAAGAATCTTTTATGGAGAGCAAAGGTGAGGAACTTCAAAAAGATTTTAACTGGAATCCTTGCAATCCTGTTTGTACTATTGTTCTGGACACAGTGTTAGGGTAAGTGTTAATGTGTGTCACAGAGGGGTCTGAGCAGTGGTTACAACCCAGTGTAATTGTACTGATGTCCAGTGACACTAGCTCTAGTATGCTATGACTAGGCTCCCTCATGGTTTCCTACTCCATGTAACTGTCCATCAGTAAGGATCAAATCACTAGCTAAGTGTGTTACTAGCCATTTTCAAGACACAGATTACATTGACAAAGATCTGTTAAGCTATTAATGAGAGCATACATTTAGTGTAATCAGTCATCTATCTCTTTACTGGCGATGCACATGAAACTTAATATAGGACCACATTTTCTACAACAACTCTAGGTATTTGCTTTAGATTCATATGGGCTTGGTTCCATGTGAAGTATTACTGAATTGAAATCTTTTTTTTTTTTTTTTTTTAAATATTTTTATTACATATTTTCCTCAATTACATTTCCAATACTATCCCAAAAGTCCCCCATAGCGCCCCCCACTTCCCCACCCACCCATTCCCATTCTTTTGGCCCTGGCATTCCCCTATATTGGGGCATATAAAGTTTGCAAGTCCAATGGGCCTCCCTTTCCAGTGATGGCCGACTAGGCCATCTTTCGATACATATGCAGCTAGAGACAAGAGCTCCAGGGTTCTGGTTAGTACATCATGTTGTTCCAACAATAGGGTTGCAGATCCCTTTAGCTCCTTGGGTACTTTCTCTAGCTTCTCCATTGGGAGCCCTGTGATACATCCAATAGCTGACTGTGAACATCCACTCCTGTGTTTGCTAGGCCCCGGCATCGTCTCACAAGAGACAGCTATATTTGGGTCCTTTCAGCAAGATCTTACTAGTGTATGCAATGGTGCCAGCGTTTAGAAGCTGATTATGGGACGGATCCCTGGATACAGCAGTCTCTAAATGGTCCATCCTTTCATCACAGCTACGAACTTTGTCTCTGTAACTCCTTCCCTGGGTGTTTTGTTCCCAATTCTAAGAAGGTGCACAATGTCCACACTTTGGTCTTCATTCTTCTTGAGTTTCATGCGTTTATCAAATTGTATCTTATATCTTGGGTATCCTAAGTTTTGGGCTAATATCCACTTATCAATGAATACATATTGTGTGAGATCTTTTGTGATTGTGTTACTTCACTCAAGATGATGCCCTCCAGGTCCATCCATTTGGCTAGGAATTTCATAAATTCATTCTTTTTAATAGCTGAGTAGTACTCCATTGTGTAAATGTACCATAATTTCTGTATCCATTCCTCTGTTGAGGGACATCTGGGTTCTTTCCAGCTTCTGGCTATTATAAATAGGGCTGCTATGAACATAGTGGAGCATGTGTCCTTTTTACCGGTTGGGACATCTTCTGGATATATGCCCAGGAGAGGTATTGCTGGATCCTCCGGTAGTACTATGTCCAATTTTCTGAGGAACCGCCAGACTGATTTCCAGAGTGGTTGTACAAGCTTGCAATCCCACCAACAATGGAGGAGTGTTCCACTTTCTCCACATCCTCGCCAGCATCTGCTGTCACCTGAATTTTTGATCTTAGCCATTCTGACTGGTGTGAGGTGGAATCTCAGGGTTGTTTTGATTTGCATTTCCCTGATGATTAAGGATGTTGAACATTTTTTCAGGTGCTTCTCTGCCATTCGGTATTCCTCAGGTGAGAATTCTTTGTTCAGTTCTGAGCCCCATTTTTTAATGGGGTTATTTGACTTTCTGGAGTCCACCTTCTTGAGTTCTTTATATATATTGGATATTAGTCCCTTATCTGATTTAGGATAGGTGAAGATCCTTTCCCAATCTGTTGGTGGTTTTTTTGTCTTATTGATGGTGTCTTTAGCCTTGCAGAAGCTTTGTAGTTTCATGAGGTCCCACTTGTCAATTCTCGATCTTACAGCACAAGCCATCACTGTTCTATTCAGGAATTTTTCCCCTGTGCCCATATCTTCAAGGCTTTTCCCCACTTTCTCCTCTATAAGTTTTAGTGTCTCTGGTTTTATGTGAAGTTCCTTGATCCACTTAGACTTGACCTTAGTACAAGGAGATAGGAATGGATCGATTCGCATTCTTCTACATGTTAACAACCAGTTGTGCCAGCACCATTTGTTGAAAATGCTGTCTTTCTTCCACTGGATGTTTTTAGCTCCCTTGTCGAAGATCAAGTGACCATAGGTGTGTGGATTCATTTCTGGGTCTTCAATTCTATTCCATTGGTCTATTTGTCTGTCACTATACCAGTACCATGCAGTTTTTATCACAATTGCTCTGTAGTAGAGCTTTAGGTCCGGCATGGTGATTCCACCAGAGGTTCTTTTATCCTTGAGGAGAGTTTTTGCTATCCTAGGTTTTTTGTTATTCCAGATGAATTTGCAGATTGCACTTTCTAATTCGTTGAAGAATTGATTTGGAATTTTGATGGGGATTGCATTGAATCTGTAGATTGCTTTTGGCAAGATAGTCATTTTTACAATGTTGATCCTGCCAATCCATGAGCATGGGAGATCTTTCCATCTTCTGAGATCTTCTATAATTTCTTTCTTCAGAGACTTGAAGTTTTTATTATACAGATCTTTCACTTCCTTAGTTAGAGTCACGCCAAGATATTTTATATTATTTGTGACTATTGAGAAGGGTGTTGTTTCCCTAATTTCTTTCTCAGCCTGTTTATTCTTTGTGTAGAGAAAGGCCATTGACTTGTTTGAGTTAATTTTATATCCAGCTACTTCACCGAAGCTGTTTATCAGGCTTAGGAGTTCTCTGGTGGAATTTTTAGGGTCACTTATATATACTATCATATCATCTGCAAAAAGTGATATTTTGACTTCATCTTTTCCAATTTGTATCCCTTTGATCTCCTTTTGTTGTCGAATTGCTCTGGCTAGGACTTCAAGTACAATGTTGAATAGGTATGGAGAAAGTGGACAGCCTTGTCTAGTCCCTGATTTTAGAGGGATTGCTTCAAGCTTCTCACCATTTACTTTGATGTTGGCTACTGGTTTGCTGTAGATTGCTTTTATCATGTTTAGGTATGGGCCTTGAATTCCTGATCTTTCCAAGACTTTTATCATGAATGGGTGTTGGATCTTGTCAAATGCTTTTTCCGCATCTAAGGAGATGACCATGTGGTTTTTGTCTTTGAGTTTGTTTATATACTGGATTACGTTGATGGATTTCCGTATATTGAACCATCCCTGCATCCCTGGGATGAAACCTACTTGGTCAGGATGGATGATTGTTTTGATGTGTTCTTGGATTCGGTTAGCAAGAACTTTATTGAGGATTTTTGCATCAATATTCATAAGGGATATTGGTCTGAAGTTTTCTATCTTTGTTGGGTCTTTTTGTGGTTTAGGTATCAGAGTAATTGTGGCTTCATAGAATGAGTTGGGTAGAGTACCTTCTGTTTCTATTTTGTGGAATAGTTTGTGAAGAACTGGGATTAGATCTTCTTTGAAGGTCTGATAGAACTCTGCACTAAACCCATCTGGTCCTGGGCTTTTTTTAGTTGGGAGACTATTAATGACTGCTTCTATTTCTTTGGGGGATATAGGGCTGTTTAGATCATTAACCTGATCTTGATTCAGCTTTGGTACCTGGTATCTGTCTAGGAACTTGTCCATTTCATCCAGGTTCTCCAGTTTTGTTGAGTATAGCCTTTGGTAGAAGGATCTGATGGTGTTTTGGATGTCTTCAGGATCTGTTGTTATGTCTCCTTTTTCATTTCTGATTTTGTTAATTAGGATGCTTTCCCTGTGCCCTCTAGTGAGTCTGGCTAAGGGTTTATCTATCTTGTTGATTTTCTCAAAGAACCAGCTCCTTGATTGGTTGATTCTTTGAATAGTTTTTCTTGTTTCCACTTGGTTGATTTCACCCCTGAGTTTGATTATTTCCTGCCGTCTACTCCTCTTGGGTGAATTTGCTTCCTTTTGTTCTAGTGCTTTTAGGTGTGTTGTCAAGCTGCTAATGTGTGCTCTCTCTAGTTTCCTTTTGGAGGCACTCAGAGCTATGAGTTTTCCTCTTAAAAATGCTTTCATTGCATCCCATAAGTTTGGGTATGTTGTGGCTTCATTTTCATTGAACTCTAAAAAGTCCTTAATTTCTTTCTTTATTCCTTCCTTGACCAAGGTATCATTGAGAAGAGTGTTGTTCAGTTTCCACGTGAAGGTTGGCTTTCTATTATTTATTTTGTTATTGAAGATCAGCCTTAGTCCATGGTGATCTGATAGGATGCATGGGACAATTTCAATATTTTTATATCTGTTGAGGCCTGTTTTGTGACCAATTATGTGGTCAATTTTGGAGAAGGTACCATGAGGTGCTGAGAAGAAGGTATATCCTTTTGTTTTAGGATAGAATGTTCTGTAGATATCTGCCAGATCCATTTGATTCATAATTTCTGTTAGTTTCACTGTGTCCCTGTTTAGTTTCTGTTTCCATGATCTGTCCATTGGTGAAAGTGGTGTGTTGAAGTCTCCCACTATTATTGTATGAGGTGCAATGTGTGCTTTGAGCTTTACTAAAGTTTCTTTAATGAATGTGGCTGCCTTTGTATTTGGAGCATAGATATTCAGGATTGATAGTTCCTCTTGGAGGATTTTACCTTTGATGAGTATGAAGTGTCCCTCCCTGTCTTTTTTAATGACTTTGGGTTGGAAGTCAATCTTATCAGATATTAGAATGGCTACTCCAGCTTGTTTCTTCATGCCATTTGCTTGGAAAATTGTTTTCCAGCCTTTCATTCTGAGGTAGTGTCTATCCTTTTCTCTGAGATGAGTTTCCTGTAAGCAGCAAAATGTTGGGTCTTGTTTGTGTAGCCAGTTTGTTAGTCTATGTCTTTTTATCGGGGAGTTGAGTCCATTGATATTAAGAGATATTAAGGAAAAGTAATTGTTGTTTCCTGTTATTTTTGATGTTAAAGTTGGCATTTTGTTCTTGTGGCTGTCTTCTTTTAGGTTTGTTGAGGGATTACCTTCTTGTTGTTTCTAGGGCGTGGTTCCTGTCCTTGTATTGGTTTTTTTCTGTTATTATCCTTTGAAGGGCTGGATTCGTGGAGAGATAATGTGTGAATTTGGTTTTGTCGTGGAATACTTTGGTTTCTCCATCTATGTTAATTGAGAGTTTGGCTGGGTATAGTAGCCTGGGCTGGAATTTGTGTTCTTTTAGTGTCTGTATAACATCCGTCCAGGATCTTCTGGCTTTCATAGTCTCTGGTGAAAAGTCTGGTGTAATTCTGATAGGCTTGCCTTTATATGTTACTTGGCCTTTTTCTCTTACTGCTTTTAGTATTCTATCTTTATTTAGAGCATTTGTTGCTCTGATTATTATGTGTCGGGAGGTATTTCTTTTCTGGTCCAGTCTATTTGGAGTTCTGTAGGCTTCTTGTATGTTCATGGGCATCTCTTTCTTTAGATTTGGGAAGTTTTCTTCTATAATTTTGTTGAAGATGTTTGCTGGTCCTTTGAGTTGAAAATCTTCATTCTCATCCACTCCTATTATCCGTAGGTTTGGTCTTCTCATTATGTCCTGTATTTCTTGGATGTTTTGAGTTAGGATCTTTTTGCATTTTACATTTTCCTTGATTGTTGTGCCGATGTTCTCTATGGAATCTTCTGCACCTGAGATTCTCTCTTCCATCTCTTGTATTCTGTTGCTGATGCTCGTATCTATGGTTCCAGATTTCTTTCCTAGGGTTTCTATCTCCAGTGTTGCCTCATTTTGGGTTTTCTTTATTGTGTCTACTTCCCTTTTTAGGTCTAGTATGGTTTTGTTCATTTCCATCATCTGTTTGGATGTGTTTTCCTGTTTTTCTGTAAGGACTTCTACCTGTTTGATTATGTTATCATGTTTTTCTTTAAGGATTTGTAACTCTTTAGCAGTGTTCTCCTGCAATTCTTTAAGGGATTTTTGTGCTTCCTCTTTATTGTCTTCTGCCTTTTTATCAGTGTTCTCCTGCATTTCTTTAAGTGTGTTATTAAAGTCCTTCTTGAAGTCCTCTATCATCATCAGGAGATATGCTTTTAAATCCGTGTCTAGCTTTTCCGGTGTGTTGGGGTGCCCTGGACTGGGCGAAGTGGGGGTGCTGGGTTCTGATGATGGTGAGTGGTCTTGGTTCCTGTTAGTAAGATTATTAAGTTTACCTTTCGCCATCTGGTAATCTCTGGGGTTAGTTGTTATCGTTGTCACTATTTAAAGATTGGAGCAGAAGCTGTGTTCCACTCACCAGCAGTCTCTAAATCCTGCGGCGGGGGTCGTGGGTAGCTGATGGTACCCCGGTGCTGGTCCAGCCGGAAGAGGCCTGTGGTCCTACTCAGGCCGTTTTTCTGCTTCCCTAACTAATGTAGTCTCTGGTCCCGCGTGCAATTGGATTGGAGCAGAAGCTGTGTTCCACTCTCCAGAAGTCTTAAGATCCTGTGGTGGGTGTTGTGGGTAGCTGGTGAGTGTCAGCTGACCCTGCGCCCCAGCTGCCCAGGTGCTTTTCTGACCGGAAGAGGGTTGTGGCCCTATGTAGGCCGGATTTCTCTCTCCCCAACCAGAGCAGTCTCAGGTCCCGCGTGATTGGACTGGAGCAGAAGCTGTGTTCCACTCACCGGCAGTCCCAAAATCCTGCGGCGGGGGTCTTGGGTAGCTGGCGGGTGTCAGGCAACCCTGCGCTCCCGCTACCCTGGCGCTGATCCGGCCGGGTGAGGCCTGTGGCCCTACTCAGGCCGGTTTCTGCTTCCCTAACTAATGCAGTCTCAGGTCCCGCGCAATTGGATTGGAGCAGAAGCTGTGTTCCACTCACCAGCAGTCCCAAAATCCTGCGGCGGGGGTCGTGGGTAGCTGGCGGGTGTCAGGCAACCCTGCGCTCCCGCTACCCAGGCGCTGATCCAGCCGGATGAGGCCTGTGGTCCTACTCAGGCCGGTTTCTGCTTCCCTAACTAATGCAGTCTCAGGTCCCGCGCAATTGGATTGGAGCAGAAGCTGTGCTCCACTCACCAGAAGTCTTAAGATCCTGTGGCGGGTGTTGTGGGTAGCTGGTGAGTGTCAGCAGACCCTGCGCCCCAGCTGCCCAGGTGCTTTTCTGACCGGAAGAGGGTTGTGGCCCTATGTAGGCCGGATTTCTCTCTCCCCAACCAGAGCAGTCTCAGGTCCCGCGTGATTGGACTGGAGCAGAAGCTGTGTTCCACTCACCAGCAGTCCCAAAATCCTGCGGCGGGGGTCGTGGGTAGCTGGCGGGTGTCAGGCAACCCTGCGCTCCCGCTACCCTGGCGCTGATCCGGCCGGGTGAGGCCTGTGGCCCTACTCAGGCCGGTTTCTGCTTCCCTAACTAATGCAGTCTCAGGTCCCGCGCAATTGGATTGGAGCAGAAGCTGTGTTCCACTCACCAGCAGTCCCAAAATCCTGCGGCGGGGGTCGTGGGTAGCTGGCGGGTGTCAGGCAACCCTGCGCTCCCGCTACCCAGGCGCTGATCCAGCCGGATGAGGCCTGTGGTCCTCCTGAATTGAAATCTTATTGTCCCTCAAGGAAAGCATGAACTGCATCAGATTACAAGAGCCCCTGACACTTGATACTGAATTGAATTTGAAATTGTATAGAATGTCACTAAACCCTGCAGGCCCCCTTGTCCAAGAAAAAAGAAAAGAAAAAGAAAAAAAGGAAAAGAAAAGGAAAAGAAAGAAAGAAAGAAAGATAGAAAGACTGAACTAGATTCCAGGGGCCAGAGGGCTTTCAGTACAAATACTTACAAACAAAACATTACTTTTATTTTAAAATTTGAAATATTTTCATGCAATTTAATTTTTCTTTTCATTTTAGGTAATTATTTTCTGGTGAAGGCTTGGGTAACCACCTAACTCAATCGAGTCTGCTATATCACTAACAGATAATGTGCACTTCTGCAGTCTTTAACAACAAAGATGCATGTGTTTATTTCCCCACCGGATCCCATTCTTCTTGTTTTATATTGTATCAGTTAAGTAAAAGACTCCTTTTCCCACTTTCACAAAGCTCATGGGTAGCAAAGGTCAGACTGGAGTTTCTCATCAGCGTTAAGAGAGAAAGCACCTGTGCCAAATGGACAGAATTTCAGCCCAATTGAAAGAAACAAGAATTTAAACTTGCTTCAACACAATTATATGATTTTTATTGGGTTTTTAAAAAAATAGCTTATTTTCATGGTACAGTCTATAAATACCCATAGTTGCCAACGATTCCCCAAACTGAAATGAGCTTTTTTCAGAGGTGAGATGCTTATAGTCCGCATATGTTAGTGTTCCCCAACACACACCACAGAGCTATGACATAGTTTTGTAAACGAATTATTCTAGAAAGAACAAGCCATATAAATTGGGTTCGATTAGGATCCATAATGGAGCAAGATAACCTGAGGAGCCTGTGAACTGCTCTCCATGCTCCTAATCCTGCCCCTCCAGTTAAGTCTCTGCTGCTGTCGGCTCCATCTTTACAAATGTGAATCTGATCGCGCAAGGCTCCTATGTAAAATTCCTACAGGCTCCACAGTTCTTCCAGGACAAACTCAAAATGTTAAACTTAGCTTCCTACACGTCTTTTAGTTCTTGGCCTTACCAGTCAGGAAAAAGGGACCCCATGCTGCAGTCCCCACAAAATTCGCTGCTTAGTTACTTGTGTCAAATGAATGGTAACACCTACATTCTTACTGGGCCTCAGGGTCAGCTCAGCCTTGCGATTGATAGCAGCTGCTCCAGATGTGCTCTCTGGCTGCATCAGACCCCCTCCCAAGTCTGAGATTGTGCACAGATGTGAACTCATTTTTCTTCTCTTTTAAATAACACTCTGTCTGGACCTTGTGCTTCCATGCCTCCCATCCTTACTCTCTCGGGCCACTTTCCATCTGTTGTTAAAACCTCTCCTTTACTTCTCTGAGTCACACTGTGCATCCATGATTCTCAAATAATGATGGAATAGCCGAATCTCCTGCAGGGCTTGTTGAGCAGTTTGGTGGGTCCTACCCTCAAAACCTTCTGCTTCAGAGCTGGGGGAGGGGCCTGAGCATGTGCTTTGCTAAATACTCTCCAGGAGTTGCTGATGCCGTGGACCCTGGACTCCACCACTTTGCTAACAATGCAATAGAAAATGAACTTGGGAGGTGAATGAGTTAACACTCTGGTCCATGGAACAGGAAGAGGCCAGGGACCTGCATAAACAGGCACATCTGTGGGGCACATAAGGATAACGGTGATATAAGCACGGTTCATCCTTAGTTTAATCTCAACTGATGTACTTCCTTGAATGTCAACATCATCCCTGAGTACCCTGCCTTGCCTTGGTCAAATATTTGAGTGAATTATGAGAAGAGCCTTGGGGGCTGTTTGAATATAAAATCCTCTAAATGTTCATTTTTTTCCTTTAAAACTAAGGCATCTGGGTACACCTCTACCATTACTACAGTCAAGACTACACAGTTTTTGAGAAAAGTCAAGAAAGGAATAGAAATATTCTTTTGAAGAAGAAAACACAATTCTGGTAAGAAGTGCAGTTCTAAGAGTGAGGGGGACATGCACAGCCACTAAGGGAGTCCACTGGGAATCCACTGCCACTGAGGGAGTCCACTGAGAATCCAGTGCCACTGAGAGAGTCCACTGGGAATCCAGTGTCCCTGAGGGAGTTCTCTGGGAATCCAGTGCCACTGAGGGAGTCCACCAGGAATCCAGTGCCACTGAGGGAGTCCACCAGGAATCCAGTGCCACTGAGGGAGTCCACTGGGAATCCAGTGCCACTGAAGGAGTCCACTGAGAATGGCTTACATGGATTTCCTTCTGCCTTTCTTATGATTAGCTTCACAAATGGCTTTCTCCTAAAAATTTCACCCTTGCCAATCAGTTTATTTTTCTGAGCTTATCTTTTTACCCCCCCCAATAAACCAGTTAAGAGAGAACTAATTTCTGTCTTACCATTTACAATTTATCAGTGTACAAAAAGTATGTATACTTTTACACTCCTAAAAAGAAATAGCTGGCCCTTTCACAGTTAAAAAGGATTTTGAGCAGTAAATTTAGAATTGAGAAAGCCACTTTATTCCTGACATGGGGCTTTACAACTGTTTTCAAGTTTAATATTTCATGAAACCAATTTCCAGAGTCCTGCTAGACAGTGGAAGAAAAGGAGAAAGTCCTTCCGCTCTTCTCTGGGCTGTATTTTAGGACGGATGCAAGGCAAGGCGGGGATGTTATTTGTTGATTTAATACTCTTCTATAATTCATACTTTTGTTTTCAAACTGTCACTGAAATATTACTGTAAGGCAATGTTTCACCACGCTCCATAGCAGGATAACTCTTCAGGGAGTCAGGCATCCAAACATTAAAACGGCCGTCTGTATGCATACATCACAGACAAAAACCTGTGGCCGGGTTTGAAAGCTAATCTTACAGCAAGGATGGTAGTTCTCACCAAGATGTCACGTCCAAATAACTATGTGTCGATGCAACTGATGGCATAAAATTAGACAGCAAAGCCCTGATAGGTATAATTTAAAGAAATTCACATTGTAGCCTTTATCAGAACAGAGATCCAACTTATTTACTATAGAGTAAAAATCCTACTGATCAAAAATATCATATACTTTGGTCAAGTGTTGGAGTTCTAACATACAAAACACCTTTAAACGTCAATAATAAGATACACGCATATAACAACTCATTCGTCCATGTCTGTCAAATGAAGGAAAATCAGAACAACTGCTTCTATTTTGTGCTGATGTTAATGTATACTGGAATTCATATCCTGGATCTAAAATCCAGATGAGAAAACATCCCGACACTGAGCTTATACAGAGCAAAGACCAAGGAGAGGAGCTCTTACTCTCTCATGACACAGTGTCCGTACGAAGGGGTAGGCAGGAGACGCCTGGCTCCTCTGCTAAGAGAGGCACACCTCGAAGGTGAAGCCTGGGAAGGAGACAGTGGGTCACACCAGACACTGAACCTGCTAGAGTCATTCTGCCGGCCTTTTCAACCTCCACTACGATGGGAAATGAAACTGTTTGGCTTATTAATTATGAAATCTATTTTTTAGAGCTGCCCAGATGGCCCAAGATATTAGCTTTTGTAGGACTTTTTATGGCTACTCTACAGAAAAAAGACCCTGCTATAGATTATTGCAGTGCCTAAAATACTTTAAAACCTCTTTGGAGGGTAATTTGTTAGTATCCCTTAAAATTGTAAGTCTGTTTCTCTTCCATCAAACATATCTTTTAGAATTCTAAGAGATACACTTTCTTTTATGAGACACAAAGTTATATATAAGATTTTCTGAGCACTGTTTTAAATAATGTAATATGAAATAATTTAAATTTCTATCAAGAGGGAAGAGTTAAATAAACTGCAAAGTGTCCATCTAATACTATGCTATGCAAATGTGAAATATCAGAATGTTCCTGTGCATTAATTATGGGATCATCTCTAAGACACAGAAAATGAAATAAGGCTCCATACAATATTGCATAGTATGCCACCATTTGCATAAACTAGGGATATATATATACATATATACATATATATATATATATATATATATAGATGAGATCTAATTAAATATAATCTTTTTGAAAGGGTGCACAGGAAGAGGTAAATATTGTCATAATCTTGAATTTTTTACTTTTATTTTCAATCATGTATATTGGTACTTATGTGCATATGTGAATGCAGTGTCTGCAGAGGTCAGAAGAGGACATCAGATCCCCTGGAGTGGATTTCCAGGTGGTTTGAGACTTTGTACTTGACGGCTGAGAATTAAGCCCAGGCTTCTGTAAGAGCAGCCTTGAAGCCATCTCTTTAGCCCCTATGGTGATAATTTTATGCAAAACTTTGTGGTGTTCCTGTTTTGCATTCCTTGAGTGAGGGCAAAAGTGGAGGTTTCCCTGTGAAAGAGGATGATGGAGGCCTGCTGCTGTGACAGGTTATGAAAGGGACCCATGCCAGAAGCTGAGCCACCAGAGAGGAGTGGGAAGCAAGGCACATTTGCAGAAGTGGCGATCTGGATAGAGCTCTGGTGCCAAGCTTAATTACAGAACACATTTCAGTGCTTCCAAATACCTGGAAGATTCCCTGGGAGCAGATGGAAAGTAACAACCTTTACATTTCAGAGAGAGACTGGTGGGCCCAGAAAACTGGATTTTGTGTGTTGCAAACGGCACCTCTATATAACTAACTAACTAACCACGGGGCTCTATAAGGAAAGCACTGAACCAAAGTTTACCTTTCAATGCATGTTACAGATAAGTCCCATTGCCAATTTTTAATTCGGGAACAAAGCAGGCACTGCTGGAATGGATCACAGGTTGACCTCCTGGGCATCTGCAGGCAAGGTACTCACACACATTACCTCCCTTAGCTCCCGCAGCAATTTGGGCAGCAAGTGTAATTAACATTATCCCCTCTTAATAAACAAAGAAATCAAAGCTGTAAAGAAATTTCTGTAAAGAAATTTTCTTAAGACTCAGTTGATTCCTAGTTGATGGGAACTTTGAAGTTCAAATGGGTCTCCTTTCAAAGCTACAGCTCCTCCTAGATCATCTTAGTGCCTCCCAAACCAGAGACAGGGTTCTGTGTTGAACAAAGCAGGCAGGATAGCCTGTTCTCATCTAGGTCTCATAAGAGCTGCCTGCAGAATGAAAGAAATGGTCAAGATTCTGGATCCTATCTTGCCTGGATCCAGTGCCTCACTTTCAACGAGTTGGTTTCCATTTAGAATTTTTTAGTTCAGCTGGCAGGTGTTTGGCATCCTGAACTGAATCATTCTGTATAGCTGGAGGCTAAGGCAAAGCATTGGGTGGTGGCTATGACACTCAAAATTCTTGGAGGTGGAGGTCTGGGATTAAAAATCTCAGAGGGGGAACAGCTGGTGAGATACAATTAAGTAAGGGAGTGACTGCTTAGAACAGAAAGTGTTTAAGAGGAACTAAATGAGGTTAGAGAACTAAGTGATTTAGGCCAAGTCCACGTGATTGGTAACCCAGTGAAGAGTGTTTTAGTAGGTTATATGTAACCTGAGTCCAATCACAGGTGTCAGCTTGATAGGTGGAGCCAACCATGCTGTGACTTTTCAAGATTTGCTTACATCTGTGTATGTGCGCCCTGTGAATGCAGTGCTCAAGGAGGCCAGAAGAGGGCATTAGGCACCCTGGAACTGGAATTACAAATGGTTGTAAGTGACTATGCTCTGCAAGTGCTCATAGGCACTGAGCCATCTCGCCAACCCCCACACCGAATGAGGACGGTACAGTGCGTTAGGTCTCAGTGTAGTCTAGACAGGCTTGCAGCAGCAGCTGTAATACATTAACCATTTCCTATATCCCAGGCTCCAGTGGCTCTTCCCTTTCTGTATTTTAAAACTACATCATGGTTTTTGTTCCCTGGAATTTGACATTCTTTTAGTTACTGGTGTAATTATGGCTTTGATGTAAACCCCTGGCCAGAAGTAAGTCCATAGTGATTGTGTTTGTCCTATTTATTCTCCTCTCCCCCTTTTTCTTTTACAGTATCTGGTACATGACAAAGCCAAAAGAAAGGGGGGAGCCAAAAATTTATTGTATATCTGTGAATTTATTGATGGCTTTAAACTCTTTTCCCTACCTAAGATGAAAACCCCAGAAATAATTTTCCTATATAGTTTGGATTGTTTTTCCTTGGCCATCTTTACCATCCTCCTGCTTAAAAAGTCAAGCAAAGAATTCAAAAGATATATTCTTTTTTTAAAAGCAATATAGCAGGATGCATTTTTCGATAGGACATTTGAAAGAATGGTAAGGAAATAGAACCCAGTCATAGAGAGCCATGTAGAATATTTGAGAAAAACAAATGCAGTAAGGAAATTAGAGAAAGGGACCAAGTCATTTCTTCCTAAGATTGTATTATCCTTTAGTTTTCTCTTGAAATAGCGTGCAAAGATCACCAATTACCATATGCATAGACCCCACTTATGGGTTAGCACCAAGCTAGGTGTATATTTGGTAGGACATTGGATGATTTGCTCCCTGTTTATTTCAAGCCTTCTCTTCAACACTGTTGTGACATGGGGATCTTCAGGAGAAATCTGAAAACGTAACACTAAACATAAGACTTTTCTAAGAAGGTGTCTAGCATTGAGTCTACTTTATCTATGCTACACCATTCTGTCCTGCTTATAAATAAAACATTAATTTATTATATATATATATATATACATACATATTTATTCCTACATATAATATTTACTTCTATAAACAAATTCAAGTTAATAAAGGTGACAGCATCTAGATTTACTGGAAGATTTCAAATGTTAACTTTTAGCATAAAACGTGTCTCACTTAATTGTTTAAGACTCCTTGAGTTGGCTCAGAGCTCCTCATAACATTGTTTCAGATTTCACATTTGCCTCTCAACCTAGGCCTGTGCTTTGACAAAATTACCATGTTAAGAGATTTTCACTGGGCTCTATCCTGTGTGTTTTTACGCAGTTGTCATCACTGATGCTTCTGCAGTGATTTCTGATTCTCTAGGTGCTTGGCAGCATGTCTTGGTTTCATAACCCAATTCTGAAGCAGACAGGAAGGCATCCTATCTATTTTATAGAAGAGAAAAACCATGACTGAGGTTTTGTTCCACAAATTCTAGCGTGTAAGCATCAGAACACACATTAAGATCAGTCTTAGGGTCTGAACTCGTGTGCATTTATAAACAAAATAGTAACTACAGCTTCCGGCATCCACAGAGTACCCAAGTTGTGTGATATGCTATCTTGTGCATGGATAATTTTTTGGTGGATAACAACTACAGAATTCCATCTTTCCTGGTGGTGGTTACAGTCTGTGTTATCAAATTACTTATCCCATGACCTTGATTGCTCAAATAAAGATTTGGCAACACCACTGTTGAAATATCTACACTTTTAGCTCTGTAAAAGAATTACATACAGGGTTCTCTAATCACTACAAAAGTGAAAAGAGGAGTCTAAGGCCTAGGTAATAATATAGAATAGTCACACCAATAGTTCCGAAGGAGACTTTAAAATCTGATGTAGCTGTTTCCACAATTGAACACTTCTCCCTTTGTCCTTTTCCTTTCATTTTCCTTATTTTGGGGCACAAGGTCTCAATATAAGCCCAAATGTCTTTGAACATATGATATAGAATGACCTTGAACTGTTGAACCCCCTGCCCCCTGTCTCCACCCTCAAATGTCTAGATTACAGGCATGAGCCACCATGCCAGGTTTATGCAGTGTAGGGGCTTAAACCCATGGCTTTGAGCATGTAAAGTAATCAACTTCCCAACTGAGCTACATTCCCAGCCTCCACATCTGGATTTTCAATGGGAGCTTTATCTCTTTTTCTCTAGATGTTTACTAAAAGAAGAAGGAGGAAAACAAACAGAAAAGAGTGTGGAACATTTCCACTTAATGATTTCCAGGCCTAATGTCGGGTTTCCCTCAAAGGAACTGCTACCCACTCTGTGAACTGGAGCAAGACATTTAATTCTTCTAATTGCAATTATGCACCTGAAAAACAGAGACAATAATATCTGCCTTTGCCACACAAAGCTATTGTGAGGAATAAATTAGCTCAAATGTAGGGAAATGATGTTCAAATGTGAAGACATGAGATGGGAATTCTTAAACTGTGGTTAATGCGAGACTAAATGAGTATAGTTCCCCATTTTCTGTTATTTTATGTGCATTGAAACAAATATTAGAAACAGAACGACAGCACTTATAAAGCTGTACTTCTCCTCTTACCGGGTCTATCAGCTGAGAATAGAGTTCATGGCAGTTGTCGAAGATATACTTGTATGTGGAATCCAGACAAGCCCTGACACAGTCCTTCACAACTGCACTGGCCTTTGGGGGGCTCTGCAGCTCCAGGACCTGGCAGACAAATCATTTTTTTTTAAATAACAGAATGCTACAAACCCATAAAGCCATTTCAACAATATCCAAGTGATTTGACTATGTTTAAAATACACGGCCTGAGAAAATGTTTAAGTAAGGCAGGTGATATGGCTAAGTGGATAAGGGACACTGTTGTCTAGTCTCATGACCCGAATTTAATCCCTGGAAACCACACAGTGGAATGAGATGACTGAGTCCTGCAAGTTGCCCTCTGATCTCTACATGTGTGTCCATTTTGCCCCTCAATAAATCAATGCAAGATGGTTTTGTTGTTATTTCCTGAGACAGTATTTCTCTCTCTGTAGGCCTGGTTGTCTCAAAACTCACTCTTTAGACCAAACTCATCTGAGTGCTGGGATTAAGGTGTGTGCCACCACTGCATGAATGTAATACACACACACATACACACACACACACAAATGTAGAGCCCAATAAAAATTAGTACAAAAAAACGAAATAAAAAGGCCATGAATTTTAAAGAGAGCGGGATGAGAGGAAAGGGTGTATGGGAGTGTTTGAAGGGAGAAATGTTGTAACTAAATTATAATTCTCCCGCAAAATAAATAGAAGGAGAGAAAAATTTTGAAGAGTTTTGAATCTGGGGTAAGTGAAGTCAAACAACGTTTCAAAGATTTATTAACATGTATGGGTGTTCACCTAAATGTAGTCTGTGAACCACATATAAGCAGTTTTCATAAAGATGAGAAAAGTACATCAGATCCGTTGGAACTGGGATTGTAGGTGGTTGTGAGCAATGATGTAGGTGTTGGGAATGGAGCCTAGGTCCACTGGAAGAGCAGAAAGTGCTCTTTACTGCTGAAACATGTCTCCAGTACATGGAACGTGTTTTAAAGAAATTAAATGTGTAATTGATAGTAGAGAGTATAGAGTGGGCAGAGTGAAGCTGCTGATTCAGTAGCATGGGGAGGAATCTAGCCAGTGTGTTAGTGTTTAAGAGGAGCGAGTACAAAGTGCAAACCGCATGCGTGTGTGTGTGTGTGTGTGTGTGTGTGTGTGTGTGTGTGTGATTGTTTCTAGAAAACAAACTCTATGTGACAATCAACAATACAAAAGAAAGAAGAGGATAAATGACATACAGATGGGGAAGGTGGTGGGCTGTATCACTACTTGAGGACATTCTATTTTCTTTGTTCCTTTTGCTAGTGAAATAAACAGTAGAATCACAATCATCAGTGTGGTCATGATGGGGGGACATGGGCAGATGCTTTTCACTGGAGAGGCTCCATTGTTCCTACCCTTTTATCCTCCTGCAGTGGCACCCATCACTTGTCAAAACTGAGTAAGCATTTTCACTGAGCCTTGACCAGTTCTCTCTAGCATTCTGTATACACTGGTACTATGAGATCAGAACAGATACAAATTCTGGTTACTACAGTCACCAATGGATCCTGATAACTAATGATCATCCATACAGTATGCTTTTGTTTTCTATTATAAAATCCTATTTACTTTTATTATTTTTATTTTTTAGTGCTATAAATAACAGAACTAATGGTAAGTGAGAAAAAATAGCCTAGAATGTTGTTGTTTTGTTTTGTTTTGTTTTATTTGATGTCTTAGGACTTGCTGACCAACTCTCATATTACCCTATTTCAAAGAGAAAAGAATAGAATGTGTACATCCTAGAAAGCTGTGTTTGAAAAGCTTAACATAAATTAACTGCTTCACTAAATTATGACTGTCCAGAATTTGATATTAAAGAAGGAATATATTAAAACAGAAATGGCTAGAGAGTTTGGTAGATTATAGCCAACTGCACCAAGAAATCATGTGACCAATTCTCATAAAAGAATTGCCAAGGCTAACACTGTGCGCTAGCACCATTAGGTGAAGAGGAGTCAGCTCTTCTCCTGCAGTAAAAAGTCAGCAAACCATCTCTGTTAATACTTGAATGTAACTCTTCTTTGACTTAGCATAATAACTTTGCTGTTTCTTAAAAAGTGTCTTGTATTGTTACTGAAAGAGCATCCAAGACACATTTAGTTCTGACCCAATGTATCAGTGTAAAGTGACACTTGTTTCTTTGATAAACCTTATGTTGGAAAAGTCATCTAGCCCAGGATTTCTGGCTGGACCTGGTCAAGAGCAGGATCAAGCCAAGCTCTGTCCAAGGACAAATGGGTTCTGATGTCACACCAAGGCATTGTGGGAATGAGATGAGATACCTTCATCCGGAAGAAGGTGATGCTGGTCAACAGGTCCACAGTGGACTTTAGGTCCTGTAGTCTCTCACTGTTGCTGGCTGGAAAGTTTTCCTGGTTAAATAGGAAACAGAGATGGATCAAGTTGTTGACATAGTATGGAAACTAATGAAAACAAGCTTAGTGTGAAAAAAATTAAAAGCATGAAGTAAGTCATATAACAGTTAATAATTTATAAAAAGTATTCTTCTTTCTAAATTCTTATCACAGAACATTCTGAAAAACAGAAGGTTTAGAAATATTCTGCTATTCATCTCAGAAAGTCAGACCTTTTTATTCATCCTCAGGGTAACATTTTCTTCAGGCGTTTAGCAGCCACTGATGAGTTTCGGTGTTCCGGTAAATAACCTCTTACCCATACTCAGACAAGAAAACCTAGTTAAACTCAGTGTACCACACACAAGATGAAGATAGGACAGTGGGGGGTGGGGTTGATAAGAAGTGTTCCAGCAGGAGAGAGAGGGTGGTGAGAGTGGAGAATGGAGAGCTGAAAATGAACAAATCCATCGTATCAATGGATCAAACTGTGCATCAATAAAGACAAGGTTTTAAACGAATACTACATTATCAGTTATGCAACATTAAAGGACTAATTCCTGCTTATAAAATACCCTTTTCAAAGAAGGGATATTAGTATATTTTAAAATATTTTTATCATTTTCCAAAGATGGGCTTAATTTTCAAAAGTTACTTTGAACACAGTACAGGTGATAATGTTCACTTTTCAGCCACAAAGAAACTTCTAGTTATAGAAAATAAGATTGTATGCCAAGATCTAAAATATGAGTTTGAGACATGACTTTCTCCATACTGAGGTGCCCTGAGACCAGTTACTTAAAAATACAGATATTTAGAATTCTGGGGGAAAAGCAAAATGCCTTTATAAGAGAACTTGAAAGAACAAATGGTTTTAACCTTAAGAAAGCTCTTTAATTAACTGATGATTGTTTTTGCATAGGTTTTCTACAGTCATCAGAGAATCCCAAACTGACTCCTGGATATGTCATATGACCCTGAGTTGGCTTAGTGGTTACATGATGACACATAACTTGTGTTCAAGGCTCATCTTGCCCTGAAATACCTTCTATAGTAGACTGGTAGGTGTGATGTTGTCGTCTTATAATGATGTTACTTTCAACATGCAATTGGACCTTGAAAACATTCAGTTTGTAATTCTCAGAAATATGCAATTACCTGTCTGTCTGTCTGTCTATCTGTCTATCTATCTATCTATCTATCTATCTATCTATCTATCTATCTATCTATAATCTACCTATCAATCAACTTATCTATCCATTTATTTATCATCCATCCATTCATCATCAATCTATTCATCTGTCTATATGTCTATTCAGTCACCATCTATCTAATCAACCTATATTTTCATCTATCTATTTATTCATCCATTAATTTATCTATTCATCTATCTAACATTTAGCTATTCATCATTAAGAGATTAATTAAAAATGAATGTAGGAGACACATATATGAAAAAGAAAATGTTCAAATAAAACATTGATGAATATAAGTTATAAAAAAAAGCACCTGCAATTATGATTACAGACTTTTAATAAATACATTCTCAAAATAAGGCTGGACCTTGTGTTCTCTTGATGAATCGGCTCACGGGCATTCCACCAGATGGTTGTTAAGAATTCCAAGAGTGAGCTGCACACACACAGTATATTGTTATTGTTAGGGTTTATGTGCACCCCGAGTATGAGAACAACAAAGAATCTCTTGAGGATTGCTTCCAATGTATCAGACTCAAAAATCAGTATTACTTTCCTATTTCAGGACAGGCAATGATAACTATGTTGAGAAATTACCTCGAACAAAGGCAGATTTCCCTACCTTAGGGAAGAAATTACCCAGAGAAAGGAAGATTTCCCTACCTTAAGGGAAATTATGTTGTACCTACCCTGTACTTTGACAGGTCAATCCTTAAGGAGTTATGCAACTGGTCCAGTAGTTTTATGAATTTTTCCCTCTGTACCAAGGAAACACAAGACAGGGAGATAGAAATAAGAAGCAAACCACACTCAATGTAATCCAGCTATTCATGAACATTACTGTTCCCATTCTACAAAGACAGAGGAGCACTGATGTCAACCACTGTCCAAAGTCACAACCACAGGGCATGATAGTGGCTCAGAGTCCATCTCTGGGTCTTTAATGCCATCCCATTCTTCAGGTAAGTCACCCACCTACCCCTGTGAATGACAGGAAATGGTGCAGTTGTCCTAGTAGAGAGACTGGAGTTATTCTGCAGAGAAATGAATTCCCATTCATATGGCAGTGTATCAGCAGAAGAAAACACACTTCACCCCCTGCTTTAATCCTGCACACTACCCTGGACCCCTAGAAAATTAATGACATTTATTAATTTCCGACCATGGGAATGGAAACAGCTAGTGTGTGTGTTTAAAAAAAAAACATTTTAAAAAGATATTTTCTTCTGGGAAGCAAGCACAGACTTAATACTCTGAAGGGATTGATTGCTTTTAAAGGATTTTATGATTTATCTCTGCAGATCCTATAAGAATTGAGTCCTACTTCTTGCTGCTGCCATCAGGACTGTGTCAGTGTGGGACTGTGCTCTCCATAAAAGTATTTGGCTGGGGAGAGTATGGAGCTGTGTTAGTAAATATAAAGTTGGAATCAGATGTATCTAATACAAAGAAGTGGAGTATGAAAGCCACACACACAAACTCACAAAATACCCCACAAGCCTTGCTTCCTGTTTCTGTGATAAAATAAATACCTGACAAGACAGGCTTATGGAGAAAGGATTTCCACTGTAAGGAAACGAAGGTAACATGAACTTTAAACAGCTGGCTACATCCATAGGCAAGAGCAGAGAGCATGCATGCTCAGCTTGCTTTTTCCTTTTCTTCTTTTCATTCTACTTTTTTCACAGTTCAGAATTCAAATGTCGGGAATGGTGTTGCCCACTTTTACACTGGGTCTTCTCCTATCAGTTAATATAATGATTATAACCCTCTCACCCCCAGACATGCCTATAGGCGAGCCTGACCTACACGACCCCTCACTGAAATTCCTTTCTCAGCTGATTCTACCTCACATTAAGTTGGCAACTGGAATAAAACCATTGCAGGTAGTAGACAGGCTTCTGTCCTGGCTTTTAGTTTCCTTATAAAAGTATAAAATAATGAGTGGGTGAGGGGAGACTGGGGAGCAAGGATTTCTGACTACATCAGTGGTCTATAAATACCAAATTACATTTTGCAGAGTCTTGGCAAACTAGAAGCTCTCCTTAATTTAAGAAGTAGATGTATGCATATGCCAACAAGATTTTGATGAAGGGACCCTGGTATAGCTGTCTCGTATGAGGCTATGCCAGTGCCTGGCAAATATAGAAGCAGATGCTCACAGTCATCTATAAGATAGAACACAGGGCTCCCAATGGAGAAGCTAGAGAAAGCGTCCAAGGAGCTGAAGGGGTCTGCAACCCTATAGGTAGAACAACAATATGAACTAACCAGTACCCCCAGAGCTCGTATCTCTAGCTGCATATGTAGCAGAAGATGGCCTACTCGGCCATCACTGGGAAGAGAGGCCCCTTGGTATTGCAAACTTTATATGCCCCAGTACAGGGGAATTCCAGGGCCAAGAAGCGGGAGTGGGTGGGTAGGGGAGCAGGGCGGGGGGAGGGTATAGGGAACTTTTGGGATAGCATTTGAAATTTGAAATGTATATAAAGAAAATATCTGATAAAAAAGAATAATAATAAAAAGTAGATGTATGAGCCATGTAACTCTAGTCTTTGAAACTCCTGTGCTTAAGAGAGTCACAGCTGAATAGCAGCATAAGTTAAAAGACTTTTGATGACTTTTTACTCAATTAAAAGTTCTAACTGTTCGGTGAATTGCCATCTTCAGAATCACACATGGCAAACAAAGGTTAAAGACCACTCCTATTCTAACTCCCATGGAGAAAACATGGAAGCTGAAGATAGAAGCATTGCCTTCTAGAAGCTTCTAGAACTTTGTGAAGCAGTCTAAGGTCACTTTGTCCAGCAAAGCTACTGAGATATGCAGATGAACTTAAATCTTAGATTTTCCTTCTCCAGCCTCAATGGCGTGTTCTTAGGGAAGGGAAGGGAAGACAACAAGCTTGGCTGGCCTTTATTACTGCCCCCTCTACTCCCATCCATCAAAATGAAAACTAAAGATGAAAGAATCACTACAACAGAGAGTTCAGGGCCACAGTAAAGTTAATCACTCGGGTGACTATAAAAGTCAGTCTGACTTGTGTCCCATCTCTGGAAGCTGTGCCTGACCTCTGTGATTGGCACAAATCATCAAGACGGCTGACCTGACTGTTGAACTGTGCTTTGCCCCAAATCACTGATCCTGTTCCACCCGGCAGGGCTGCCACCACTCAGCATCTAATTCTCCACTGCTTTTCAATGAGAGAATTTCATGTGGTGAATGTACCCAGTAGGAAATGGTTACCTTCCCAGACTTCATGCAGATACTGTAGTCTTGGACAATGAGACACACTGAGTTTATTGAGGAGAAAAGACTCAGCATTCTTTTGTCAATTAATTACTGATCAAAAAGACCCCAGAAAGAGTGCTTGGCAGGGTCTGTTCATGTTACTAGTATTTGCTACACAATTCTTTATTGAGTACAGCCTTTAGTCTTATTGTCATTTGCTTTTGTGATGCCTTTTAGCTGGGGAAGACACTTGGATGCTAAAGCCTAGTTTGTGACTACAAGGCAAGAGGCTAAGGAAGTGAGAATGGTAGAGCCATATGCTGTTAGAATTCCATGTCTGCCTATTTATATTCATCCAGTTGTGTGTGTGTGTATGTGTGTCCATACTCATGTATGTCTGTATGCATGTGCATATCTGTGTTTGAGTACATGTATGTACAAACATGTGTGGGGGCCAGGGGGCAACCTTAGATGTTATTCCTCATTCCTCACCACCCACTATTTTTTTTAAACGAGAAAAGCTAAAGAATCATAGTTGATTCTAATCAAGGAAAATAATTAATTAATGAAACAGAAAGATACTATACATATTTATTTAAAAAAGACAAGGTCTCTCACCAGCTTGAACTCACCAAGTAGACTAAGCTAGCTCATAAGAGTCCCAGGGATCCACCTATTTCTTCCTCCTTAATACTGGGTGTCTTAATTAGCTTTCTATTGCTGTGATAAGACACTATGACTAAGACATAGAAGAGTTTATGGAAGCTACAACTTCAGAGGGTGAGTCCATGACCATCATGGTGGGTAACATGGCAGCAGACAGATATGGCACTGTTACAATAGCTCAGAGCTTACATATGCGGCATCCATAAAGCAGGGGGGGGGAGAGAGAGAGAGAGAGACAGAGACAGAGAGACAGAGAGACAGAGAGAGACACAGAGAGAGAGAGACAGAGAGAGAGACAGAGAGAGAGAGAGAGAGAGAGAGAGAGAGAGAGAGAGAGAGAGAAAGAGAAAGAGACTGAGAGAGAGAGAGAGGGAGAGCTTGGGATTGTGTGGGTTTTTGAAACTTCAAATCCCTCTTCCGGTCAGAAAAGCACCGGGGCAGCTGGGGCGCAGGGTCGGCTGACACTCGCCAGCTACCCACAACACCCGCCACAGGATCTTAAGACTTCTGGAGAGTGGAACACAGCTTCTGCTCCAATCCAATTGCACGCGGGACCTGAGACTGCATTAGTTAGGGAAGCAGAAAACCGGCCTGAGTAGGACCACAGGCCTCTTCCAGCTGGACCAGCACCGGGGTACCGTCAGCTACCCACGACCCCCGCCACAGGATTTTGAGACTGCTGGTGAGTGGAACACAGCTTCTGCTCCAATCTTTAAACAGTGACAACGATAACAACTAACCCCAGAGATTACCAGATGGCGAAAGGTAAACGTAATAATCTTACTAACAGAAACCAAGACCACTCACCATCATCAGAACCCAGCACCCCCACTTCGCCCAGTCCAGGGCACCCCAACACACCGGAAAAGCTAGACACGGATCTAAAAGCATATCTCCTGATGATGGTAGAGGAGTTCAAGAAGGACTTTAATAACACACTTAAAGAAATACAGGAGAACAATGCTAAACAGGCAGAAGACACTAAAGAGGAAGCACAAAAATCCCTTAAAGAATTGCAGGAGAACACTGCTAAAGAGTTACAAATCCTTAAAGAAAAACAGGATAACATAATCAAACAGGTAGAAGTCCTTACAGAAAAACAGGAAAACACATCCAAACAGATGATGGAAATGAACAAAACCATACTAGACCTAAAAAGGGAAGTAGACACAATAAAGAAAACCCAAAATGAGGCAACACTGGAGATAGAAACCCTAGGAAAGAAATCTGGAACCATAGATACCAGCATCAGCAACAGAATACAAGAGATGGAAGAGAGAATCTCAGGTGCAGAAGATTCCATAGAGAACATCGGCACAACAATCAAGGAAAATGTAAAATGCAAAAAGATCCTAACTCAAAACATCCAAAAAATACAGGACACAATGAGAAGACCAAACCTACGGATAATAGGAGTGGATGAGAATGAAGATTTTCAACTCAAAGGACCAGCAAACATCTTCAACAAAATTATAGAAGAAAACTTCCCAAATCTAAAGAAAGAGATGCCCATGAACATACAAGAAGCCTACAGAACTCCAAATAGACTGGACCAGAAAAGAAATACCTCCCGACACATAATAATCAGAACAACAAATGCTCTAAATAAAGATAGAATACTAAAAGCAGTAAGAGAAAAAGGCCAAGTAACATATAAAGGCAAGCCTATCAGAATTACACCAGATTTTTCACCAGAGACTATGAAAGCCAGAAGATCCTGGACGGATGTTATACAGACATTAAAAGAACACAAATTCCAGCCCAGGCTACTATACCCAGCCAAACTCTCAATTAACATAGATGGAGAAACCAAAGTATTCCACGACAAAACCAAATTCACACATTATCTTTCCACGAATCCAGCCCTTCAAAGGATAATAACAGAAAAAAACCAATACAAGGACAGGAACCACGCCCTAGAAACAACAAGAAGGTAATCCCTCAACAAACCTAAAAGAAGACAGCCACAAGAACAAAATGCCAACTTTAACAACAAAAATAACAGGAAACAACAATTACTTTTCCTTAATATCTCTTAATATCAATGGACTCAACTCCCCGATAAAAAGACATAGACTAACAAACTGGCTACACAAACAAGACCCAACATTTTGCTGCTTACAGGAAACTCATCTCAGAGAAAAGGATAGACACTACCTCAGAATGAAAGGCTGGAAAACAATTTTCCAAGCAAATGGCATGAAGAAACAAGCTGGAGTAGCCATTCTAATATCTGATAAGATTGACTTCCAACCCAAAGTCATTAAAAAAGACAGGGAGGGACACTTCATACTCATCAAAGGTAAAATCCTCCAAGAGGAACTATCAATCCTGAATATCTATGCTCCAAATACAAAGGCAGCCACATTCATTAAAGAAACTTTAGTAAATCTCAAAGCACACATTGCACCTCATACAATAATAGTGGGAGACTTCAACACACCACTTTCACCAATGGACAGATCATGGAAACAGAAACTAAACAGGGACACAGAGAAACTAAGAGAAATTATGAATCAAATGGATCTGGCAGATATCTACAGAACATTCTATCCTAAAACAAAAGGATATACCTTCTTCTCAGCACCTCATGGCACCTTCTCCAAAATTGACCACATAATTGGTCACAAAACAGGCCTCAACAGATACAAAAATATTGAAATTGTCCCATGCATCCTATCAGATCACCATGGACTAAAGCTGATCTTCAATAACAAAATAAATAATAGAAAGCCAACATTCACGTGGAAACTGAACAACACTCTTCTCAATGATACCTTGGTCAAGGAAGGAATAAAGAAAGAAATTAAGGACTTTTTAGAGTTCAATGAAAATGAAGCCACAACATACCCAAACTTATGGGACGCAATGAAAGCATTTCTAAGAGGAAAACTCATAGCTCTGAGTGCCTCCAAAAGGAAACTAGAGAGAGCACACATTAGCAGCTTGACAACACACCTAAAAGCACTAGAACAAAAGGAAGCAAATTCACCCAAGAGGAGTAGATGGCAGGAAATAATCAAACTCAGGGGTGAAATCAACCAAGTGGAAACAAGAAAAACTATTCAAAGAATCAACCAATCAAGGAGCTGGTTCTTTGAGAAAATCAACAAGATAGATAAACCCTTAGCCAGACTCACTAGAGGGCACAGGGAAAGCATCCTAATTAACAAAATCAGAAATGAAAAAGGAGACATAACAACAGATCCTGAAGACATCCAAAACACCATCAGATCCTTCTACCAAAGGCTATACTCAACAAAACTGGAGAACCTGGATGAAATGGAGAAGTTCCTAGACAGATACCAGGTACCAAAGTTGAATCAAGATCAGGTTAATGATCTAAACAGCCCTATATCCCCCAAAGAAATAGAAGCAGTCATTAATAGTCTCCCAACTAAAAAAAGCCCAGGACCAGATGGGTTTAGTGCAGAGTTCTATCAGACCTTCAAAGAAGATCTAATCCCAGTTCTTCACAAACTATTCCACAAAATAGAAACAGAAGGTACTCTACCCAACTCATTCTATGAAGCCACAATTACTCTGATACCTAAACCACAAAAAGACCCAACAAAGATAGAAAACTTCAGACCAATATCCCTTATGAATATTGATGCAAAAATCCTCAATAAAGTTCTTGCTAACCGAATCCAAGAACACATCAAAACAATCATCCATCCTGACCAAGTAGGTTTCATCCCAGGGATGCAGGGATGGTTCAATATACGGAAATCCATCAACGTAATCCAGTATATAAACAAACTCAAAGACAAAAACCACATGGTCATCTCGTTAGATGCGGAAAAAGCATTTGACAAGATCCAACACCCATTCATGATAAAAGCCTTGGAAAGATCAGGAATTCAAGGCCCATACCTAAACATGATAAAAGCAATCTACAGCAAACCAGTAGCCAACATCAAAGTAAATGGTGAGAAGCTTGAAGCAATCCCTCTAAAATCAGGGTCTAGACAAGGCTGTCCACTTTCTCCATACCTATTCAACATTGTACTTGAAGTCCTAGCCAGAGCAATTCGACAACAAAAGGAGATCAAAGGGATACAAATTGGAAAAGATGAAGTCAAAATATCACTTTTTGCAGATGATATGATAGTATATATAAGTGACCCTAAAAATTCCACCAGAGAACTCCTAAGCCTTATAAACAGCTTCGGTGAAGTAGCTGGATATAAAATTAACTCAAACAAGTCAATGGCCTTTCTCTACACAAAGAATAAACAGGCTGAGAAAGAAATTAGGGAAACAACACCCTTCTCAATAGTCACAAATAATATAAAATATCTTGGCGTGACTCTAACTAAGGAAGTGAAAGATCTGTATAATAAAAACTTCAAGTCTCTGAAGAAAGAAATTATAGAAGATCTCAGAAGATGGAAAGATCTCCCATGCTCATGGATTGGCAGGATCAACATTGTAAAAATGACTATCTTGCCAAAAGCAATCTACAGATTCAATGCAATCCCCATCAAAATTCCAAATCAATTCTTCAACGAATTAGAAAGTGCAATCTGCAAATTCATCTGGAATAACAAAAAACCTAGGATAGCAAAAACTCTCCTCAAGGATAAAAGAACCTCTGGTGGAATCACCATGCCGGACCTAAAGCTCTACTACAGAGCAATTGTGATAAAAACTGCATGGTACTGGTATAGTGACAGACAAATAGACCAATGGAATAGAATTGAAGACCCAGAAATGAACCCACACACCTATGGTCACTTGATCTTCGACAAGGGAGCTAAAAACATCCAGTGGAAGAAAGACAGCATTTTCAACAAATGGTGCTGGGACAACTGGTTGTTAACATGTAGAAGAATGCGAATCGATCCATTCCTATCTCCTTGTACTAAGGTCAAGTCTAAGTGGATCAAGGAACTTCACATAAAACCAGAGACACTGAAACTTATAGAGGAGAAAGTGGGGAAAAGCCTTGAAGATATGGGCACAGGGGAAAAATTCCTGAATAGAACAGTAATGGCTTGTGCTGTAAGATCGAGAATTGACAAGTGGGACCTCATGAAACTACAAAGCTTCTGCAAGGCTAAAGACACCATCAATAAGACAAAAAAAAAAAACCACCAACAGATTGGGAAAGGATCTTCACCTATCCTAAATCAGATAAGGGACTAATATCCAATATATATAAAGAACTCAAGAAGGTGGACTCCAGAAAGTCAAATAACCCCATTAAAAAATGGGGCTCAGAACTGAACAAAGAATTCTCACCTGAGGAATACCGAATGGCAGAGAAACACCTGAAAAAATGTTCAACATCTTTAATCATCAGGGAAATGCAAATCAAAACAACCCTGAGATTCCACCTCACACCAGTCAGAATGGCTAAGATCAAAAATTCAGGTGACAGCAGATGCTGGCGAGGATGTGGAGAAAGAGGAACACTCCTCCATTGTTGGTGGGATTGCAAGCTTGTACAACCACTCTGGAAATCAGTCTGGCGGTTCCTCAGAAAATTGGACATAGTACTACCGGAGGATCCAGCAATACCTCTCCTGGGCATATATCCAGAAGATGTCCCAACCGGTAAAAAGGACACATGCTCCACTATGTTCATAGCAGCCCTATTTATAATAGCCAGAAGCTGGAAAGAACCCAGATGTCCCTCAACAGAGGAATGGATACAGAAATTATGGTACATTTACACAATGGAGTACTACTCAGCTATTAAAAAGAATGAATTTATGAAATTCCTAGCCAAATGGATGGACCTGGAGGGCATCATCTTGAGTGAGGTAACACAATCACAAAGGAACTCACACAATATGTATTCACTGATAAGTGGATATTAGCCCAAAACTTAGGGTACCCAAGATATAAGATACAATTTGCTCAATGCATGAAACTCAAGAAGAATGAAAACCAAAATGTGGACAATATGCCCCTTCTTAGAATTGGGAACAAAACACACATGGAAGGAGTTACAGAGACAAAGTTTGGAGCTGTGATAAAAGGATGGACCATCTAGAGACTGCCGTATCCAGGGATCCATCCCATAATCAGCTTCTAAACGCTGACACCATTGCATACACTAGCAAGATTTTGCTGAAAGGACCCAAATATAGCTGTCTCTTGTGAGAAGATGCTGGGGCCTAGCAAACACAGGAGTGGATGCTCACAGTCAGCTATTGGATGTATCACAGGGCTCCCAATGGAGAAGCTAGAGAAAGTACCCAAGGAGCTAAAGGGATCTGCAACCCTATTGTTGGAACAACATGATGTACTAACCAGAACCCCGGAGCTCTTGTCTCTAGCTGCATATGTATCGAAAGATGGCCTAGTCGGCCATCAATGGAAAGAGAGGCCCATTGGACTTGCAAACTTTATATGCCCCAATATAGGGGAATGCCAGGGCCAAAAGAATGGGAATGGGTGGGTAGGGAAGTGGGGTCGCTATGGGGGACTTTTGGGATAGCATTGGAAATGTAATTGAGGAAAATATGTAATAAAAATATTAAAAATCAAAAAAAACAAAAAAAAAAAAAAAACAAATACATGAGCCCAAGGGGGCCAATCTCATTCAAGCCACCACACTAGAATGACAAACACGTACTGTCACACTTGACATCATTTATGGCTTCCAGGATCCAACTTAAGTCCTTGTGTTTTCAAGGCAAGCACTTTACCCACTGAGCTACCTCCCCAGACCCTATCCACACATTAAAATTACAATTGTGATCTACACCACCCCAGTCTTTATTGCCCCTGGACTAGGTTATGTATGGCAGAGTCTTACTTAGCTGAACATATGAGCTTCTATCTTGTGGGTGTGACCAGAATTCTGACTGAGGCAACTCTCATATTTCTTCTCCCTAGCTTAGTTTTCAGAGCCCTTGTGAAAATTTTACATGCAAGGAAGTAAGAAACAGGGAGAAAGAAATCTGCTGGGCTTGATGTCAGAGAATCCCAAATCACAACTGAAGAAGCAGAATTAAAAGGGTTCTGTTGATTGAATTTTCAAAGGGGTTCTTTAAACAGCAGGGACAGCTTGAGACGTAATTTTGTTTACCGTATTTCTGTTTAACTAGAGGGAGATTGCCTTTGAGACCACAGAGGGGGTCTGCTATCTGCATGGCATGATCCGAGAAGTAAATAAGAGACAAGGTAATTAAAACATGTTTCTCCCAAGGGTCACAGAGCCACACTTGGAATGGCTACATTATTCAGCCCTTTAGAGTAGGTAAGGGCCGCACTTGTCTGGTAGGCAAATCATGGTAACAATAGTAGGTAGTATCATTTATCAAAATGTCAGGTTTAATTAGGCGATTAAAATACCAACACCAGTGGACAGCAAGCTATCTGAAGAGGCCTAGAGACTTTGACCTTAAGAATTCTATCACTAGTTCAATCTGACACTCATGATAGCTTTGCTAGATAATACACAAGTGTTTTGGACATGGTTATTTTTCAATAAAACTTTATTGATCAACAGCAAAATTATAATTTTATGTAATTTTAATGGATCACAAGATCATAATCTTTTGATTTTTTTAAATTACTTTTAAAGGCATAAAAAAAATCATTCTTAGCTCACTGGCCATACAAAACTAATAGGTGGGCCAGACTGGACTCATGAACAGAGGGAAGGGAAGTGGCTACCTCATGATTACACTTTAGAAAAGGTTCCCCCAGGATTCTGGAAATGGTCGGAAGAAAAGCTCCTGCTAGGAATGGGTATTGTCTCCACACAGCCTAGCTTCTTTCTCCACTTCCCATCTTGGTCACAGTGTGGCTAAGCTTTGATGCTGCTCAAGCTCTGAGACCTTCACCTGCCTCAGTACCACCTTGGAGGAGTCCTATGTGCTCAGTGATCTCAGATTTATGAGGAATGTCAGAAATAAAGAATACCAGGATATGGATTGGCAATCCCTCCATCCAGATCCATCAAAACCAACAACTCGGGAAGAAGAGAATTGTTTAAACAGAATGTTTAAGGTCTCATAATAATTTTACATAATTCAGTTTATGTTAATCATAAAAACATATTGGGGATGCCTTTGCATTTCTTATTGATTTGAGATTAATATTGATATTAATAAATGTATTGCAAAATTAACATTTCATTAATTTCTAAGTGTTTGTTGGTCCCTCACAGGAGAACAGGTGAAGCACTGACATGCCCTAGTCCATGCCGTGGGCTTCCTAAGACTCTTTCACTTGGCTTATCCTTGTATAGGATCTGTCTATATTCCTGTCCTGAAGCTTCCTCTCTTAGAGCTCAGAAACCTTGTAATTGTTCACTCTTTCTCTTGATTATGTAAATATTTTAAAAAAAATCTTTCCAGTTTTCTAATCCACATATGTTTTCCTTGGAAATCTTGGGAATCCATCATTTTGAGTTGCAACGCTCTGCGAGAGAATAACACCTGTGTCCCAGCCTCTATGAGGGAAGAGGAGCCTGTCATTGAGGCACATGGATAGGCAACATTTGTTGTCACAAAAAAACAAATTGAAAACTTAAACGTACTTTAACATGCTGGTCATATCCCATTGGCCCATTTTTTAACAGTCTCCTCAGCATCCTTTCTAATACAAGCATATGAAAATCCTCCTACATTTTATCACAATGGACTGGGGTAGAGACTAAAATCTTCTCTCTCCTCTACTGAAATAGCCTTGACTAAAATCATTATTGTCTGTTTTTCACGGGCCACTCTTTATTCTTATATCATCTCTGACATAAATTTAATAGATATTTTACCAAGTCTGAGGAAGGCCATTAAAAGAGTTAGGCATCAGGATTGTGTGGAATTAGGAATGAATCATGAAGATAAACTCCTCTAGGTTAGAATCTAAAAATCATGCCTACTCATTGATGTGAAAGACTGAAAGACTTTCTTTTTTCCTGTAAAAAACATTTCAGAGTTTTTTTTTGTCATATGAAGAAATGATCGCATAATATATAGTCAGAATCCAAAGAAGAATTTTTTTGTGTAATGAAGTGAATGAAAACATTCAGTTTCCTTTCTTGGAGTTTGTGCTGCTAATAGTATCTGTCATAAATGTTAATTTTACAACAAATTTTCTATTGAAGAATTTATATTCTTCTTCAAGAATATCCTGTAAAATCATGCAAGTGTCATGAACAAATACTAGATTGTGACTCCCTTCATAAATGATTTAGTTAAGCTGTGAAGAAACAATGATGGGGTTGGAGAGATTGCTCAGTGAGTCAGAACATTTGCTGTTTTTATAGAGGGTCTGGGTTTGGTTCCCAGAACCCATGCTGGCTGGCTCACAACCACCTGTAACTCCAGTGCTAGGAGATCTGACATCCTGACATCCTCTGCCAGCCTTGGTGGGCACTGCATTCATACACATTCACTCTCTCTCTCTCTCTCTCTCTCTCTCTCTCTCTCTCTCTCTCTTAAAAATCTTTTTAAAAAGAAATGATCTAACAATCTTTTCCAAAACACTCTTCACCTTTATTACCCTTTTGCCTCACACTCCATTTTGCTCTTGACTAGCCT
Source organism: Mus caroli (assembly GCF_978045245.1). Lineage (NCBI taxonomy): Eukaryota > Metazoa > Chordata > Mammalia > Rodentia > Muridae > Mus > Mus caroli. The sequence continues at coordinate 72,339,401 of NW_028227266.1, forward strand.
TGGTTGTCACATTGCCAAACTGGGGTCATCAGCATATTTGTCCCACCCCTTATGCCCCTGTCAGTGACCAGGACTAGGGCTCACTCTCTTCTCTTTGATTATACAGCTTCCTGCAGCTTAGCGACTCAACACTAATGCTTCTGTCCCTCAGTCCAGAGACTCAACTCCAATGCTTTTGTTCTCAGAGTTCTTCTCATCAACTTCCTGTAATGAACTTAGTTTCTGTCTATCAGTTGTATAGTGTCCTGGCTACCATATTTGGAAGGAGACAGTCCTGCCCCGGCCCAGTTGACTGTGGCTAGCTTTTCTCTCAGTGCTGATGCCACTGGGCCAGTGAGGTTGGCTGGGGGGAAGATGGGGGCCATTACAGCTGGGGCACTGGTAGCCTGCAGATGCTGTGTTTCATGGTAGCTGGGCAGCATGTTCATTGATACAGGCCTAGTGACCCCTCCCCATCATTTGCCCTTTGGCTTCTTCCTTCAACTGGCCAAATTATAGAGATGCTTGTTTTCCAGTCTATTGTTACCAGCAAAATGATTTTGGAAAGACAGGACAGGACAGACAATCCCCTGTTCCTTACATTCCCGATGTTATGAAAGCTTATTGTTTCTCTTGTAAATCAGGGCCTTTGGAATTACTATGGAAGTCCTTCAGATGATATAGAAAACATGTACTTTTCTGTTAAATGCCCTTCTACCTTTTCTAAGACGGTGTCCACACCACAGCCTATGTCAGATGTATCCAATCTCTCCCCTCTGCAGCGTTCACTTTACAGTGGTCCTGCTCCACCATAAATCCTATCTCAACATATCCTGCATATTAAATATACAGTCCAAACATCCCAGTGTCTATGGAAGTCCCCCGGTGATCCAATATTAATTTTCTAACCAACTTCCTCAAGAAGTACCCATATATCACTACTCTGCAATAGATGAGCTACCTTTTGCATACTTTACAAATGATTTATTTCTAGATTATGCATATGTGTGTCTATTTGTGTTTTGTACGTTCCTGTCAATGCAGATATCTGAGGAGGCCAGAGACATTGGGTCCTCTTGGAGCTGGAGTTATAGGTGGTTTTGACCCACACCCAACATCTAGCTGGGTACAGGGAACCTGTCTTGGGTCCTCTGCTGGAGAAGCATGCTCTTTCAACTGCTGGGCCATCTCTCCCAACCCTATGCACACTTCTCAACTCATTTTCTATCTTCATTCTTCCTTGTATTTACTAAAATATCTCAGTAAGTCTGGGGTTGTTTTCCTGGTACATCTTGGACTTGGAACTTACTGTCCACTATTCCTGTCAACTTCTGGGAGGACCCAAGACCATCAATCATTCCTTATCCTCCAGTCTCCAGGCTTTTGTAAATACTGAGAAATTTTCTGTGAGACTGGCTACATCTGGAAATGACTTGTGTTTACTCCCCACTTTTCTGTGATTATCTCATTAGAGTCTAAACCTCAGAGAGTCTAAGTCAGAATGTATCTTTCTTCCATTCCATCAGCTGCTGCAGTAGCTTATAGGACTTGTCAAGTAAGCAGGAAGAACAAGTAGGCAAAGAAATGAACACGTGGGTGGGCTGGAAATGCAGGTTGGTGGTAGAACACCTGCCTAGGGTGTGTAAGACTGTGAAGAAAGCTTTCTCTTTTTGTTTTTCCTTTGTGTTTAATTCTTTTTCAAAACAGTGCTTCTCTATGTAGCCCCAGCTATACTGGAGCTATGTCTTTTATGTAGACCAGCTGGCCTCAAGCTCAGAAGTACACATGCCTCAGCCTCCTGAGCGCTGAAATTAAAGGTATGTACCACCATGCCCAGATTGAAGAAAACATTTTCAAATACATTATGTTTGGGGGGGGATTTGAAAAATCTGGGTTATACCTTTTTAAAAGGTTAAACAATTGCCTATATACACTGCCACTGGACCATGTATCTACTTTATCTGTATCTACTTAAGTCCTTGAATGACTAAGAACTTAGGGCTCCAAAGTGGAGGTGGGAGATAGTATATTTGATATGTTTGGTTTAGGAAACAGGATTATATTCCACAGTGAGGGAAAAAAAATACACAGCCACGTGCCCTTCCACCAATTAATTGAGTTGTGGTTTGATCAAACATTTCAGGTTTTTTCTGCTTCTATTCTACAAGATGTTATTTGATTTACAAAATGAGGTTTGCTATAAGCATGCTGTTATTGAGATGTGAAATGTGCCGAAGTCAATGCATTTTCTTCTCTCTGGGTCAGTGTGAAGTAAGGGAGCGTGGCATCCAATTTTCCTCCAGGTGGCTTTTATGGAGGATGTTAATCAAGTACCCACATCTTCTCAGAAGCAGAAAGGCTCGGTGTTCTGCAAGCCTGACTTGTTCTCCACAGTGCACACACCAGGCAGAATAGAAGCAGAGCCATTTCATAACACAGCATGCTTTATGTTATAGACAAAGTCCCAAGACAACAGGTTCTGTTTCCAAGGTGATGCTTTTATTGCAAAATTCTTCTTTGGTCTGAACTTTGACCATCACAGTATTTTGTTGAACTGGCTCTTTAGTTCTTTAGTCCCAGTTCCTGCAAGACATGATCTATCTAACAGTCGTAGCTGACAGTGTGTTGTTTATATTGTAGGTAAGCTAGGAAGGACAAACCTCTCATACCTCATATAATTTTAGAATCTTCATATTTTGCACATTAGATTATGGATTCTTAAATTTCAACTGATCTTTACTTCAAATTTGGGAAGAAATCTGGAGTAGGACTCATTAGCCTCACTAAGCAGGTTGAGAAACAGGTTTTGATGACAGAAGGGACTGGATAATGGCCATTATCGAACCTGTTACTCACAGCCCCTAAGTTATCCTCAGTTACCCATGATTCATTTGCTTTTTGTTTTTTAAATAGTACTTGTCTCTTCCTTGAAGAATTCACCCCAAACAATACATGCGTGTTCTTCCTCTTTGGAACCCAAGTTCACCTATAGCCTGTGTCTTTCTAAATACTGTTCTTCAGTTGTTTTTATCATAAGACACAAAACTCACATTTGATCTCTACAACAGATAGGCCAACGAAAATATCCTCCATGAACTTGACTGGAGATGCTGGGGAGACTGGAAAGGCAGGAGAAGCACTAGCTGTGGTATTTTCAATGAATTTTAATCTTCTCTGTGAAAAATAAAGGGACATTGGAATGCATGTCCAGTGGCATTACTGATCATTGAAGCTGCCTCCCATGTTCCCTGCGTATACTCCCAGAATCTACCCTGTGTCCTCCCCAGTCCTATATTGGATCCATCTTCAAAGACAGCAAGTACTGGGCATTCTACTGATTTTGTGCATGGAAGGCTCTGGAATCTGTCCTATTTCTGTCTTTGTTAATCTCATCTCTTTCAACTTCACCGAGATGACTTCATTTCCATGTCATTTCCACCTGTCCGGTGTCAGTTTTCTATCTCACGGAGACAATAAGTAACAAATAGGCCTCTGAGAATCTCTGTGTTTTTACTCGACAACACACTCCTGGTACCCTTGGGTGCTTCAGGCAGGAAGCTTTCAGTAGGTGCAGATCTTCATAGACCTAACCATGCTCTCCTTCAAGGGAGTATCCATGAAAGCAGCCACGCACAGATTAACATGGAGATACAGCTAAACATAGCGAACCACAAATCTGCAAACATGCAGCATATCCTAGAGAGTCCCAGGGCACTCTGACACAATATGTGTTTTGCTAGTGGGAAACGTCATCTCAGATGCGGAGAGTCAATCAGTGGTGAGCCTGCTGTTTGTCAAAGTTCTTTCATTAAAGCTATTTCAATCCAACCTTGAATATGGGTCATTAGACTAAGATACCCCCCAAGGAGACTCCTTGTTCCTCTGTAGTTAGATTCTAGAGCATTTTTTCCTTTGGTCAAATATCCACAACCTTTTCCCCTAGGGTACCAAATCAGACTTTTTTTTCATGTTAAGTTGTGATGATTCATTATATAGTAGACATAATTTAATGGGGTGGGTAGGAAGGAAGAGAGTCTGGGGTCCAAAGCCCCTTGAAAATCTAAGTCCCATAGACCGCTTGAAAAGTCCATGTTCCAAAAATAATCATACTTACCCCAAAGTTCGTAGCAGCAAAGCGATCAGAGGCAGAAACCTGCACATTAGTGGAGACAGTTGTATGAGCATAGAAGGCATTGATGTTCGCCAGCAGGGCGCTCATGACTGCAGGGACACCCGGGCACATGTACTTAGAAGACAGACATGAAAAGTGCCTGAAATGTTTAAAAAAGCAAGACATACAGAGCTTTGAAAATAGAAGCTAATCACCATACACCGGCCCACCTTCTCATGTTAGCATTACGTCATTCCTCAACTACGTCTATGGAAAGGAGCGAAAGCTCCTGTGGTCTCTGACTGGAAGAAAAGACACAGTCAGCCTCTTAGACATTTTGCCTTCACACCTGTGAAGTAGTGTGATTAGAAAGCGACTTCTCATGGTGTTAACGTCAGGCTCTTTGAACTGTGTGGGTGCTGTATGCTCACTGGCAAACACAGTTCCTAGAAAAGTTCAGCATTCTGGAGTACCAGCTGGGGTCACAGGATCCCCCTCACTCTCCAACCTCATCTTTAATTATTTAAGAGCCTATGGTGCTGCATTTCACCCAAATGCTCATTTGATTCTGTCTGCTCCCCACTTTTCCCTCTATTTTGCAGCAGGAGGCCCCACTTTTCATGCACACTGGCACCCCTCATTCAGCTTCACACACGACTAAAGCTGCGCTTCTGAGGTTTCCCAGGCTTGAAGGGCCTCCATCAGCCATTCTGTTTTCTAAGCACTTTGTTACAGACAGGATTCCATTAGATAAACAACAGAATTATGCCAGGCCTGAGCACAAAGGCTCTCCATTGAAACCTCCACTAAGAGAATCATTTATAATATCAAAAGCATCGAGTGCTCTGTTCTGTTTCTTCTCTCAAGGAAACCTGTCACGTGTGAACTCTCTCAAAAGATTGGCAAGCTGAAAGTGTCGCTTGTGATCAGTGTGGAAATATGATAAAATATGCACAGCAGGAAGGATCTCCATATGTAATTTGACCCCACTGGCTCAGATATTTTAGTAATTTATCCCCCATCCAGGAACCTCTGCATTCTGTGTTACTGAATGCCAAAACAGGCTGTATGTGCATAAGGGCATAGCACTTGAGTGGCATCCTACAAAGCAAGCCAGTGTCAGCCCTGAAAATTGTGGCCTTGCTTGGCTCACAGCTGGGCTGGATCCCCCCCTCCTTTTTTTTTTCACGAGATTAACTGAAAGTGGATGAAAGTTATGGTCCTTGAGAATCAGAACTGACAATGTTCTAAGAGGTATATGATGCCTATCATTTAGCCCTAGAAATGTAAATGCATTTACATTTTTAAATCACTATCTCTGAGCTTATTAAAATTAATTAATACCCACCAAGAATGCTACAAGTGAGAGGCAGTGATATGGCTGAGTGGGTAAAGGCATTAATGTCACACCTCACAAGCTTCACTCTGTCCCTGGAACCCATGTGGTGCAAGGAAAACTGAACACTTTAAATTGTCCTCTGACCTCCACACACAGGTTCTGTGGTGCACACATGAATCCCCACGCACGTTTATACACATACACACCCCACACAAAATAAATTAAAAACTGTAATTCAAAAATTTAAATATGAGTACCATAGCAATGCAATATTGAGAAATTATTTCTAGTATCTCTTACTGGACCTCACAGAATTAATAACATATCTTGAAGTCATATGGGACTTAAGGCCGCTATACTATTGTGTATTCAGCCTATTTGTTTAACTTGCTTTTAAGAGAACACTATAACAGTCAATCTTACTTGCCTTGGATTTTCCATGTAATCAAGTTTTACAACCTAAGGTAACACAAAGCTGTAATTTTAAATTATGTACTCTTCCCTGCCCCTGACTCAGAACAATACATTTGCACTATTTGCTGAAAGCTGCAAATATTGAGGTTAAGGGCAATCTTCTAAAATGAACATCTTCCATAGTGTTTTGCTATATTGGTTGATAAACAATGACATTTGTAATAGTTTGATATCTGGGACTCTTGGAGTCAGACTTAATCTGACTCCAAGTCAGATTGGAGTTCAGTTGGAGTCAGTGACTTAATCCCTTGTAAAACTGTTAAAAAAAGATTTCTGTAACGTATTCCATTCCTTCTCCATGTGATGGTTTCTGTGATGCTCAATAAGAGAGGGGAAAAAAGCCCTTTGTTAGGAACAGAAACATAAAGACATACAGAAACGTAAACAGACACAATCACATGGCACTCTTATAGTCAGACACACTTGAACACACACAGACACAGTCACACAACAGATAGACACACAGGGACAGACAGACACATATAAAAGCACAAGAACAGAGTCACAAGAGAGCTTTCAGACAAGCACAGGTTCAGACTCAAACAACAGACAGAGGACAGAAGACACAGGGAGCATGAAGTAGATAATTCTGTACTCTTGGCTAAATGATACCAAGGGAAATGCTTTTATTTCTTTCCTTAATGCGAAACTAATGCATGATTGGTGACTTGGAGTTAATCACTAATGCACTTAATCCACAAGAATACCACAAATGATATAAAAACTGTTTCGAGAAGAAATTTTAGAACTTCAAAGTAAAGTCCTCATGTTCCTCCTTGCTCCTCAAATTTTATAAAATTAAATTTGTATGCTCTAATCATAGGGTAAGAATTAAGGAATATTAAATGCCTAAATATGACAATTTGGAAGATGATAAAAGAAAAACAGACATATGTAGGAAGAAGTAGAGGCATGATATCACAAGCAATTACCAAAATAAACTTTACCAAAAGTCTGAAGCTGGAAGAGTGTCATTTGGAAATGGAGGGCACCGCAAGAGTAACCTGGTTTTTGGATTCAAAGTAAGTTACCCAGGCAGCAAAACAGCTCACTAGTTGAGCTTGCACTTGATGTATGAGCCTGATGTCCCAAGTGCAGCCCCCAGGACTCACACAGTAGAAGGGAAGAACCAATGTCTCAAGTTACCTCCATACACATGCACCCTTGTGATAGGTAAATAAAATGTAATAAAAATGGAAACAAACCCTCACAGCCAGGTTGCTTAGGCTTTAGTTCTGTTATCTGTCTCCTGTAGTGGGTCTGAGTAGATCAGAAGGTTAGAAGAGAAAAGATTAGGGTACAGGACACAGCCCCAAAGGTCCAGTCTACCAGCAGGGAAAAGAACAGTCAGGAGGGAGGGGCTTAGGCTGAGAGGCCAGGCAGAGACCAGGGAAGAATGAAGATCTTGGAGTCTGTGGAGGTTGATGCAACAAATATTTAGATATAGGTCTCAAATCAGTGAGTCAACTTGCAGAATATCACAGACCCAGGCATATAACAGATGTACAAGCAACAGTGAGACAATCACAAACCAGACACATAGTAGCATGAGCCACTGAGTAAGAACACGATCAGTATAGCCTTCAGAAGCTTAGGAAAGATGCCTTGAAATGAGGCTAGGCATTAGAAAGAAATAGCTCAGGGATGAGATGGTACAAACAAAGACACAGTGAAGACACGATTGGGTGCAGTCGACCCTCTACTGCTAGGAGAGAATTCCTGACCAGCTTGTCTGTTGGTTTATGTGGAGCTCTGTACTGTATGTTAGGCCAACTACATCTTCATTGGTCAGAGGACTTTATCAAATAAAACTTGAATTCTCACAAAGTAGATGTAAGTTAAAAAGTCATTTGCCAGAAACTATAATTCTTCTACACAAAAAAGAAGCAACATCATCAGATTGGTATTTTTAAGAGATTATTTTGGGTGTAAGATTTTAGGAGGATGTGTTGGAGAAAGGTGAAGGGAGTAAAGGAGTCCAATAGGAAGAAGCTATCTGAAGTTCTTACCCCTTTTCCGTGTGTGTGTGTGTGTGTGTGTGTGTGTGTGTGTGTGTGTGTGAATTATGCTGTAGTACCATGCAGATAGACTTGTTTCATTATGATATCTAGTCAAAGTGCAGGAGTGGAAGATGTCTCTTAGTACATTGACTTCACTTCCTTAGGGGCCTCTTCCTCTCTTTCTGGGGTTGCACACTGTAGATGTACATGTGTGTCTGAAGTTCTGCTGTCTTTATTGAGATCTTATGTAATACAGTGATTCCCTACACCCAGACATGGACCAATGTTTGGTTTTTGGTTTTGTTTTTGTTTTTTTTTTTCCCTAATGAAAACAAGGCAACAGGAGCTGGAGGCATTTACAGAGTTACAGGGGACAAGGCAAGTGCTCAGTTTCCTTGACAGGACAATTGATCAAGACATCAATCACTTTATGAGCATTTGGCCATGGTAGGTGGTGGTAATGTTTTAATGCTGTGATGACGACCACACTCCATCATCGCTCTGCTGAGAGCACTGCTTTAAATCATCCAGAACATTAGGCAGAAATTCATCTCAAAGCACTGACAGAAATATCTAATTCTCTGATTAATACTGGAATGAGGCAATTCTGGGGTCTGATGGGCACTAGCTAAAGAGGCACAGGAGTCATTCTCCAATCTTCCAGAAGGCTCTAAAAAGATCAGAAAGGAACTCAAATCCTACCAGCCCCAGAAAGCATGAGTACCAACCAATGACTTCAGATACCAAGGACCAACTTTCCCTAACTTCAGGCCAGCTGACTGGACTAAGAAATATTCAGTGATGGACTGTGTCTTACCTCTTAAGTATGACCTGGCCACCAGGAAGGGGGATGACATGTCTGATGCTGCTCACTGTATGTCTCTGTAGCAGAGAGTTGGGCCTAGCTATTTCCCAGCAGGGCTGTCCATCAGACTCTACTCCATGGTAACTGTCTCCAGAGGCAGGAATGCCTTTTCTCATTTACCACACATACTCCCTCTATACACATCAAAGAGGATTCAACTCCTAAAGTGCAGTACAGTTGTGCAATAGGGGATGGGCAATAGGCTGTGAAACTCATTAGAGGAAAGGGTGAGAGAAGGCTGGGAAAAGGCAGACTCCAGAGATGAAGTCTGATATTTTATGTATTACTTTTAGCACGATAAAGTTCTCAGGTTGTGGGTGGTGGGAGCTAAACCCAGGTCCTTGGCAAGAGCAGGCAGTGTTTTTACCCACTGAGCCAGTTTTCTAGCCACACCAAACTCAGAGCTGAGTAGAAGCAAGAGCCATTCCTACTCTGGAGTTCTAATGGCTGTGGCCTAAATCTGTCCTCTATGAGGAGAGATATTTCTATGAGGAAATTGTTCCTTTGAGTTGACAGTGTAAGGAGGTCAGTTCTTTGAGGGGTGCTAAGATAGAGATTGGCATTATCATGATTGACCCAATAGTAGCTTTTAAAACAGTGTCCTAGAGAGATCCTGCCACACTGAACATGTTGAGTACACAGCAAGAAGACAGTCTTCCATGAACAGGAAAATGCTCCTCACAAGACAACATTGACCTTGGATTTCACTGTCTTATTAACTTATGGTAAATAAACCCCCATTGTTTATAAGCCATCAGTTTATGGCATTTTGTTATAGTCACATTCATAGGCTAAAGGCATCCTGCCTAAGTCCTTACACCTACATGCATAGGGAACATCTGCTGAACAGATGAATTATGCATTCTAGAATTCTGGGTCCAGATCTGGACCTAGGTTTCTTATTCACTGCTGTGCCCTCCGTTCCTGCAACAGTTCACCCATCTTGCATACCCCAAAGAAAAGGTTGGACATCAGTAAAGAAGTCAGTTGCCCAACATTCTCCTTAGAAGGCATGTGAGTGGCTTTATTAGCTGAAATAAACCTGGTTTAAGACAATCTCTCAATAGTTTTGGTCTACAGATGAATTTTTGCTAACGGGACTGAGGCACAAGTCATTAGAGTCACAGCAAGAGGCTATGACCCAAAGCTTTTTCTCAGTTGGCATCACAGAGGAAGACCCTAGCTTAGCAGGATCCCACATTCCAAGCACAGCTTTGGCTTTCTTTTACAATGAATTAAAAACTCATTAACGAGTTAAGTATGTAACCAATTATGTAAATTTATGTAAATTTAAATTGTGTAAATTTGAATTATGTGAACTGGGGCATTGTCTCAGGTGGTAAAGTGCCTGATGGATAAGGATCTGAGTTCATAGCTTTAAGTCAGGTGGGACAGCACACATCTGTAATGCCGGAAATGGGGAGGCTGAGAAGGCTGATTGCCTGGGCTCATTGGCCACCAGTGTAGACAATAGGCAACTCTAGTTTCAGAGAGAAACTTTGTCCTAAAATATATGGTAGACAGTGACAGAGGAAGACACCTAGCAGGGACCATTGGCCTCCACATATATGCATACAGACATGAACATACATATATACATGGACTAATACATACACTACACATACCAATCATTTCAATCATTTCCTACAATGAAATTCCATTTATGTTCTTAGAGGTATTAGAACATTATAAGGAAAAAAACTGTACACTTATACAAGTGAGAAATGCCAAGGCACACTATAGTGATGTAAATAGTTTGTATGTCTGACCCCAGGAAGCAATCCACATGGTGGAATGTGCTCCTTAGAGAGTGGGAACAAAATTTGCTCTCACTGTTGAAAGTTGGAAAGGCCCTTCTGTTGTGGATTGATGGCTGTACTTTCCACATGGGCACGGAGTCTGCATGTACCTGATTGTTTGCTTGTTCCGATAGGAGAAATGTAGTCTCTGTCCCCATGAATGTTCCAGAGCAAAGGGTACAGCTTTATTTAACAGACAGGATGACAAACTGTCCCTGATAAAACATAGCCTGTGGTAAGGGGGAGTGTATTTATAGTCAGCAAGATGTAGGATACAGGACTGGCAAGCTGAGTCTTAAAGCTCAGGTCATTTCCCAGCAGAGCAGAGTCTACTTTCTCTGTCTTCTGAGAACTGCTCAAGAGAAAAAAATTTTTTTTTTTTCCGAGACAGGGTTTCTCTATAGTCCTGGCTGTCCTGGCACTCACTTTGTAGACCAGGCTGGCCTCGAACTCAGAAATCCGCCTGCCTCTGCCTCCCGAGTGCTGGGATTAAAGGCGTGCGCCACCACGCCCGGCCAAGAGAAAAATTTAATGACACACTCAGAGTCTAACACCCAGTTCCTCTTACTTACCCATCAAGTCTAACCTCAAAAGAAACACGAATGCACCTGCGAGAAATCAATCGGTCTCCACAGAAGCAATAGAGCAATGTGGCTAAGAATACAGCCCAAAAGTATCAACAGAAACTTCTAGGAAAAGTCAGAAGAATTAAGCCATTTTGTCCTTTTTCAAACGTGTGTGTGTGTGTGTGTGTACTATGCCAATAGGATATGCCTTGTTTAAACCACAGCAGCTCAACTTTGTGATTTTTAAACTTTCTTAAAAAGTTATGTATTTTCTATGTATGTGTATTTTGCCTGCATGTATGTATATGCTCTGTGTGTACGGAGGCCAGAAGACAGTGGCAGATCCCCTGGAAGTAGAGTTGTAGACAGTTGTGAGCCATCATGTGGTGCTGAGAACTGGACCCAGGTCCTCTGGAGAAGTGCCAACACTTTTAACCTTTTGAACCCCAACTTTGTAAGTTTTAAATATTCAGAGGACAGAATCTAAAATGAGGGTGAAAAATGTTCTTCTGTGTGCTTGTTTGCTTGCTTGGTCATCATGATTTGTTGGTTTATCTTCTGACATGTTATTTATGTATTTGGTTTTTTTTTTTTGTCTTCACCAAAGTTTTCAAAACAATAGAGAAATACCAATTCACTATTTCATACATGTAATTGTGAAGATAACTATATCCATAAACTGTCCTTCTCTAGTTGAGTTTTTTTTAATTTAATTTTATTTTGTCAGCAATCTATTGGAAATTAACTTCCATTTCTGCTACAAAAATATCATTTTGGAAGCATGGGTAAACTACCTCTGAAAAGTATTTTTAACCCTCAATAACATGTGTCAGCATCTGAAAGTTTATTTTCAATTATAAAGGATCAGTGTGGTATGCACCGAATTTCAACACAACTTACAGAGTGATGGAGTCACAGACATCAATTTCATGAAATTCAACCTTTCTCCTTTATTTGCTTTTGGCAATTGAAGATCTCCAACACCCAGAGATAGGTCAGGAGAAAGTGAGGCTCAAAAATAATGACGGTAGGAACCTCTACTTCTGGTTCCCTCTATTGCAAATATGTATTGAGTTTCTAGTGTGCATTCAGAACTTCCAATCCAGTGAAGTAAAAGTGGTGATTCAAGATTTCCATCTGCACCACTTTATTTAGAATCCAAGTCAGATCTAAGCTGCTCACTGTACTATATTTCTTAAATATAAGTATAGTTTTTAACTGTGCTGACATATTGACATATAATTAGAGGCCTGTATCTGTCTATAAAACCAATTAATTTCTAGCACCAATCACACAGATCAGTAATATGGGCAAGCAAAGAGTCTGTACTTTAGGAATTATTAGATTGTTTCAAGCAATACATTTCTTTCTTCTGGCATGGTAATGGCAAATTTTGTATTGCCAAAGCAAAATCTGTCCTGGAAAATATTAATGAGGAAAAGTGTGCAGTAGGCATCATCTCCTCCCATATATATATATATAGCCTTTAAATGAGCTGGAAAAAGGCTTAGTCAGTAAAGGCACTGGCTGACAAAGTCAATAATCCAAGTTTGATTCCCAAGACCACATGGTGGAAGGAGAGAGCTACTCCAGCAAGTTGTCCTCTGACCTCACTACATTTGCTATAGTCTGTAGCCCTCCAGTCAACTCTGAACAGAGAAAGTCTGCATAGGAGCTGGGAGAGATGCTTAGTGCTTAGGAGCAATCACTGTTCTTGCCGAGGAGCTGAGTTCAGTTCTCAGCACCCATATGGTACACACATACACAAAAAAATTAAAAAAACAAACACAAAAACCAAAAAAGATTTAAATACCATGGCATAGGGTAAATCAAATGTCAAAGTTACTGACTCTCTTACAGCTGCCGGAGCGCAGAATAGATCACCTTGACAGTGAGTCTCTGCTGCAAGATGTGGGCAGGAGAAGTGGGTGGCTATCAGTCAAAGAGATAAAACCTGAGTTTCTAGATTGTGGAGGAAGTCTTCATTTTCTGACCTCTGTGATTTCTTGTATGTCTAAAAGTGTGATCATTATTATTGAGCACCAGGGCATTTTATAAATTGAAAAGAAATAGCATTTATCAATGTGTATGTTCATGTAAATGTATGTAGGTGTCCATGCATGTAGAGGCCAAAGTTAGATGTTTGGTATGTCCTACAATCCCCCTCCACTTTAGTTTTTGAGACAGGGTTTTTCACTAAACCAGAACTCTCAAGTTGACTAGACTGGTTGGCCACTGAGTCCCAGACATTGTCTTGTCTCTACGTTTCCTGCACTAGGGTTACAGCTGCTATACAGAGCTACAATGCCTACTAGATCTTTAATATGGATGCTGGGGATTTGAAGTCAGGCACCTATGCTTGTGCACCAATTCTTTAGCCACTAGGTCATCTTCCCAGCCTCAATATTTCAGTATTTTAAACATGTATTTGATCTTAAATAGCTCTATTCTAGAACCATGACTGGTGATTGAATGCTATGAATGAATATTTGATGAAGGCCATTGATTTGGCATCAAATTACATACTGAGGTTAGTTTTGTTAACTTAAACTAACCTAGGATCACCTGAAAAGAGAGTTTCAGGAAGGTTCTGTAGGCAGTGGGCTTGGTCTATAGAAAACTGTTTTAATTTAACTGATGTGAAAAGACCTAACCCACTCTGAGTGGCGCCATACTCTAGGCAGGAGTTCCTGAATTATGTAAGACTGGAGGGATCAAGCTGTGCAGAATCAAGTGAGCACACATGCTTCCATTCTGTCTCCGCTCTTAACTGTGGCTGTGACCTGTCACCTTAAACTCTGGCTGCCTTGACTTTCTTGTAGGACAGAAATCTGAATGTGTGAGCTAGTTTAGCTAAACTAAACCCTTTCTCCCTTAAGCTGCTTTCTTATCAGAGCATTTTATCTCAACAACAGAAATGAAGTTAGGAGAAAATTGATCATTTCTATAAATAGAATTGGTTGATTATCCAGGGCCTCATCCATTTATTTTACCTGAGAATATGACCTTGGTGCTAATATTTGCAGTTACATTAGCATATGGCTAAAAACACTGTACTATTATACGTAATACGTAGATAATAAACTAAACACACAAACACAGAGGAGGCAGGAAACTATCCACCGTGGAGAATAAGAGGTCCAATTCTAAGTCCTAGTGATATACCTGTTAAGGTCAGGTGTCTCTGTAAACTGACTCATTATCCCAGTCATGCAGTAGTGGGGTCTCTCAAAACTCAAAAACAAATATCTTTGCTTTATTCATAACAGCAATAGTATACACATCAAAGGAAGAACTCAGGATTTTCTTTTTTCCTTTTCTTTTTTTCATTAGACATTTTTATTAACATTTCAAATGTTATCCCCTTTCCTGGTTTCCCCTTTGAAAATTCCCTATCCTTTCTCCCCTCCCCCTGCTCACCAACCCACCCACTCCTGCTTACTGGCATCCCTTTATACTGGGGCATAGAACCCAGGCTTTTCTAAGAGGCTACAATGGCTCCTTATGTGTCAGATGTTAACAACTGGGTAACCATAATAGTGAGATGGCAAGGCTTTGCTTTCCTCAGATACCAAAAGGATGTTCACACCTTACATCAGACTGTTGGGCCCTATTCTCAGAATATCTGAGTCAGTGGGTCACAGGTGGGAATTTCTAAATCTCCCATGCTACTGATGCTGGTGAAGAGTTCCCCTTCCCAATGTGGAACAGAGGCAGGAGGGTAGTAATGCTGAGTTCTCTGATCCTTAGTATCTTACTGCTGCACTTGGCAACATGCACATTGTAAAGGAATCATTTTTGACGGATTTCATTTGGGCTAGAAGAATTGAGATGAGGTCCAGAAAAATGGCCACCGGGTAAGAGTGTTTTCGAACAGGCTTGACATCCTGAGTTTGAATTCCAGAACCCCATACAGTGCAAGGAGAGAACAGACTCCTACAACTTTCACTTTGACCTCCACAGACAAACTATGGAAAGTATATGCATGCACTCGTGCACACACACAAACACACACACACGAGAGAGAGAGAGAGAGAGAGAGAGAGAGAGAGACAGAGACAGAGACAGAGACAGAGACAGACAGAGAGAGAGACAGAGAGAGAGAAGATAGAGAGAATAAATAAATGTAAAAAAAACCCCAAAGAATTGAGATAAAGGCTCCTTTTCTTCCCATTAGATGGAAACTGAGATCTATGACCACCCCAGCATCCTACAGTACTTACGTCATAGCTTGATAAATGGACTCAACCCCATAACGCATGGCAAATTCATCCACTATTTCCTGAGACGCATCATCAAAGAAAACCTTCCAGGCTTCATCGCCTTTGACCTCTGGTATTTTTACACTGCCATTAGACTTCACTTCCGTCAGGTAATGGAACAGGTTCTGAAAGCAAACAGTTTGCAGTTGCTCAGAGGCTCCTCAGGACAGGGTAGGAATATTTAACTATGCTTTTCTATAGAATACCCTTGTGTTACCATCATGTCTACACTGCCAGCCTCTGAAGGCAACAGGAATATGTCAGATTGTACTAAACTGAATTTGTTATGGGAAATCTGCCTTTGCTTCGGTTTGGGAATCTGCAGAATCAATAATTCATTTGTTTGTTCGTACCAAGCCCAGCCATTTCCAGTAACCTTGGTAGCAAGCATCCTTACCAGTTACTGAGCTAGATCCCCAGCCTAGAAAGTACAGCATTGAGTATACGTCTTCTCTGCTAGGGTTCCAAGACTAGAAATCCTGTGCTAAGAATTGCTGTTTATTAGTCAGAAAACAGAATTCTGGTTGTTGACATAGTACCTGAGTTCATCAGTCATAAAATTAATCATAAATTCTAAAATTACTTACTGGGTGAACAACTGAAACACAATCCCTCATTCTTTGTTTGGTAAAATGGTGTGTGTGCACACCTTTACAAGTGTCAAGTGTTTAGAGGTATGGATTTTTATAAATGTATTTAGAAAACTTAATGTGTTAAAAATCTATGGTATTGTATTGGTTTGCTTGGTGTCACCATGACACAATGTAGAATCTCCTGTGAAGAGAGACGCAGGACAAAATTGTATAGGTCATCCTGCTCTCTGGGCACAATTGTGGGGGATTGTCCTAACTCACTGCCTTGAGGAGGGAAGTACCACTTGAATGCCAGCAGCATTATTTCACAGGCTGGATTGGCTGAGCAAGGGAGAGAGAACACTGGGCAGAAATAGAAATGCATTTGTTTTCTCTCCTCTTGACTGTGCATGTGAGCTGCTACATCAAGTTTCCACCTCCTTGACTTCCTGGTGCTGATCAATTGTAACATGGAATTATGAGCCAAAATTTTTTTTCTCTCCTAAGTTGCTTTGTGTCAGGCATTTTATCACAGCCACAGGAATGGAAGTAGGAAAGCCACCTTGCTGATGTATATCCTATTGGGGAAAGTGCTCTGTCCTTCTCGCCCAGAGCATGGGGTAAAGAATATTCCTCAGCTTCATTTCATCCATCTCATTCTTGTGAGTATTTGAAAAAGTATAATTTTCATCCAAGAAGGTCCTACTGACACTTCTTACCTCCACAATGCAGAGCTGGAGAAGGCCCAGGGCAAGTCAGTTCATGTACACCAAGGAACAGACAGGAGCTGGAAGGTTGGTCCTCTGTCTCCTGCCTTGATCATTCATTCTGAATGCCCACTAAAGGGCCAGTTTTCCACTGGGTTTTCCCACCTCAGCATACCACCTGTGACCACAGGCTCAGCAAGCCCCTGCCCCCACAGGCAGTCAGAACTCCACAAACCCAATTCTATGACTTTTCAAAACCCAGTGCTTATTTTGTGATTCATAATATCCCTGCCCCTCTGTACCAAGTCTTACTTTCAGTGAAATGTGTTTTGTTATTTACCTCGTGTAAACAAGTGTATTGTATATGGTATGGTGCAACCTTCTCTTCTCCCTTTATTTCCACATTGATTTTTAGTCGGATGGCCCCAGACACAGCTGACTTATCTGTCCGTTTCTCTGAGGAAAAACAAAATGTTCTTGGTCAGGTATTTCAACAGGAGCATAATTCTAATTCAAGTTCCCCAATATACCAACTCACCACAACCATAAAGACTGGGCCAAGTGAGGCTCATGGGGCCCTACCTTTTTTCTGTGAACTATTGGCTATTGAGAGACTCAGGGGACCACTGTGACTAGTTTTGTACTCACTGCAGAGCCCTGCAAAGGCTACAGCCAAACACAGGAGCACATGGACTGGTCTGACTAATCTCAGTGAGTCACAAAACAAA
Source organism: Mus caroli (assembly GCF_978045245.1). Classification (NCBI taxonomy): domain Eukaryota; kingdom Metazoa; phylum Chordata; class Mammalia; order Rodentia; family Muridae; genus Mus; species Mus caroli. The sequence goes on from NW_028227266.1 coordinate 72,356,803, forward strand.
GGAGACTTGAACATGAAAGAGAGCTATGTGTGGGGGAGTGCATGCCCACCAGGATGAAAAGCTGGCAGGTGAAAGTGGTCTGTAAGCTTTACATACATGTGCAAAACTGTTTAAAAACCAATTTATGGGTTAGAGAAGTAGTTGGGTGGTTAAGAACACTTGCTGTTCTTGCAGTGGATCTGGACTTAGTTTCCACTGTCCACATAGCAGCTTATAAGCATCTTTAACTTCAGTTTCAGGACATTCAATGCTTTCTTCTTGCCTACATGGGTACCAAGCACATCCTATGCATATGTATGTAGATGAAACACTCATATACATAAAATAAAAATAATGGGTCTTTAAAAACAAATTTATTTATGAAAAATAATTCATTAATTTATTATAAATAATAAATTTATATATTATTTCTATATTAGATATATTTCTTATATGTCTATATGTTATATACAAGTACATTTTAAAAAAAACAAATTTGTTAATGAAAAGAAATGTAAATTAGCAAACCACATGTACACACACAAACATATGCTTACACACATGCATACAGACACATATACATGGATACAAATCTATACACACTCTCACACAGATGCATATATACACACAGACACACACACAGAAGTTTACCTAGGGAACATCTCCTTTTTTTTATGCCATGTGACTAAGTAACCTTAAGCCCCACAGACAACACTTGCCCATTGTGCTGTTGTAATTGTTAAACTGCCTGTAGAGGCTTTGGACAGAAGATCAAAGAACCCCCTGCCATCATATAGTAAAATTAAATTCATTATGTGGCAATTACAAGCAAGTTAATCAGAGCATAAAAATCAGAAGGAAAGTGTTTAATTTGGAAATTTCTTCTCAGCATCTTCTTGCTCTTCTTGTACTTCAAAAGATGAACCAAATTCTGGCTAGCAGCAAGATGAAAGCAGTTTTCACATAGTTTATTTACCACTTGTGCTTCTTTATAAATGTCATATTAATTATTTAGATTGAATCAAAATATGGTCAGTTTATTCAACAATTTGATTTGAGTCAGGGGGGAACAGCTCACACCTATCATAACTGTGAGAGGAACAGAGTCACAATACTCCTAGAATATGAATATGGATTGGGAACCCAAGATTGACACCCATTTCACAGAGGAGATGCATAGATGAAAGGTCACATTTATAAGGAAAAAATAGTATCTGAATAAAACAATAGTTTATTGCTGAAGACTATTTTAATTGGTCCGTTTCCTAAACATATCTGTGTCATGTTTTAAAAAAAATTATTGATTTTATGTTTATGAGTACACTATAGCTGTTTTCAGACATATTGGAAGAGGGCAGGTTGTGAGCCACTATGTGTTTGCTAAGAACTGGACTCAGGACCCCTGGAAGAACAGTCAGTGCTCTTAACTGCTGACTCATCTCTCCAGCCTTACAAATCTCTGTTTTTAGGCACATAAGACTATGAAGCTTGCCTTCACTGTGTGGGATCCCTCCTGACTTTCTCATCTTTGCTGTCTAGCAGGAATGAGTTCTGCAAATTCATTAGTAGCACAGAATCATTAGGGTTTTCCCTACTTGCTAGGACATCCCACCTGATCCTGTTGTTTTGTTCAGTACCAGGATTTGAACTCAGGGCCTCATACTTTCGAGGGAAGTGCTCTCCCACTGAAAGAGGAAAATTACTGACCACCAGAACTTCTCACCCCAGAGTACATTCTGAACTCTCACACCAGAGTCAGACCCCCTCTCAAATGAAAACTGTTCCGGGGACATTTCTGAGATAAGGGTCTCCTGGAACGAACCCAGTCCAACCCCTCCCAACTAAGGACTGTGCCAGGGACATTTTTGAGATAAGGGTGTGAGTAAAAACCTCAGTTCCAATGAATCAAGTACATGGCCAAAGTGTGGGACGCGGTTGCAAAAGCACTTTGGAAAAACCCTTGGCTGAATCTCTTAGTGACGTAAAACCTGTATTTTCCCTGCCCTGCTCCCCCCTTGCCTCCTTCCTATAAAAGCTTGTGAAAAGTTTGGGCTAATTGTCGAATCCCCTCTACACCATGCGGGGTGTGTGGGTTTCGACCCCAGAGCTCTAGTTCATGTATTTGCTTGCTGTTGCTTTATAGGGCTCTGGTTTATGTGCTTTTATGTGCTTTCTTGTCGTTGCTGTATTAAATCTTGCTCTCTATACATCTTAAGTACCGGTCTCAGTGTCTTCTTGGGTGCGCGGCTGACCCGAGGCTTGAGTAAGTGCCTCCCTTTGGGAGTTTTGGAGTCTTTCACCACTAAGCTAAATCCCCAGCCAATTTCTCACATCTTAATTTGAGATGGGTCCTTGCAAAATTGGCCAGGCAGGCCTTGGTCTGGTGATCCTCCTGTCTGTCTTCTGAGGAAATAAAATGACAATCTTGCTCTTACCATATATAGAGTTCTAAGCTAGCAGTAAGTCAAATACAACGCCTGAGTTTCCTTGCTAACCACCCCTTTCCAGAGCTGCCAGGAAGCTTAGAGCTAAGGCTATCCCCCAAATCCAGGAGCCACTGACTGCTTGAACACACAGGGCTTTGGAGCAAGCATTGCTTTGTGTGGTGGGGTGAATTCCAAGTGAAGAGCAAGGAGAGAATTTACACAAAGGATATAGTGAATTATTTGTGAGGGTTGAACACACTCAGGGATTTTATACAAAGCTAAGAAATGCAAACTAATTCCATCTCCCTCTCTGACCTCCCTCCTTTCCTGTCTTTCTCCCTCCTCATTCCCTTCCTGAAGGCAAACACCAGAAATGAAAGAATCCCTTGAGCAGCTGAAGGTGCTGGAAAAAAAAGCTTTCTACACAGCACCACAGCAAATGTTTCTTTCACAGTTTAAAGGTAGTTTCATATCAAAGATGGGCAGCCATTTAACCAAATATCACAGCAAAGTTCCCCAGCAGACTGTTTATACCCAAGTAAGTAAAATCCAAAGAATAAAGCACTTAAATTTCTGTCTGATACATAACTTTATGCCTTAGCTTAATACAATGACATTCAATTATAAAAAAATACATACAAAAGTAAGACTCTAATTAAAAAATGATTTTTGAGTATTGCATAGGAAATTGAAGTTTTCTTCCTTTTACATCTTAGGTTCATATGTAAAGTTATTTAATAATTTAAAAAGATGTGGGAGTTTTCACTTAGTTTCCAGTTTAGATTCCAATAATGAGAAGTACCAATGTTCTTTAATTAAGATTCTTCAACTATTTTCAGTAATGAGTTCCCAGTGTAGCTGAATCATCTATGTTTAGATTAAGTTAAATTTCCTGTTTAAGTTGTTATATAATTTAGAGTTTTATTAACTTAATGAGATTTTATTTTGACAATTCTCATATTACTAAAGTTTGTGGGATTTTTTTTTAAGCCAATATTTTGTAAGTAGATGCGCTGCATTGTGAATCTACGTGATAATTCTTTGTAGCCCTGGGGCTATGTCAGCTTCTGTTAGACTCATGACCAGTCAGTTCTCAAAATTTTAATTTAACTTTCCCCAAGATGCCATTAAGCGATCTTTGGATCATATCTTTTATGGAAACTGAGATAATTATAGATTAGTACTATTATTAAGTTATAAGTATAGACCCCAGGTTATTCTTCAATTCAAGTAAAAGACAAATTCAAAAGTCTTAGTCCTGCTTCCATAATAAAAGTGCATTTAAATGTCATGTCAGCTAAGTTAATTGATAGCTTCAAGTTAGAGTCACATCCATCCTTCTTGGCTTTGCTAATGAATGTCCAATTTTATATCACCATTTGAAAGAAATTCCAACTAAATAATTCTTTTCTTTTGAATTAATTTTAAATATTTATTTTTAATTTATGTGCTCATATCTGTGTGAATGTGTGCCATGATGTGGTTTGTCTATGGAGTTCAGAAAAGGGTATCACATAGCCCTAAAGTTAGAGTTACAGGTAGTTTTGGGCCACTTGACATAGGAGCTAGGAACTAAAGTTGGGTCCTATGGAAGAGTAGATAATGCTGTTAACTGATGATCCACCTCTCCAGCCCTCCAACTATATATTTACTGATAAATTTTCATTAAAGAACAGAATACAATAAATTAAAAAACAGTCCCTAATTCTTCAAACATTAGACAAGTATCTTTGAAACTGTATGTTATGAATCTAAAATCAATATTGGTGTAAAATTTTCTCTAAGAAGATGTTCAGTTGATTCTCTGAGGTTTTTATTTTCATCCTGGATTTATTTTTTTTTCAGTGATGCTACATTTTCATTGACAATTACCCTTCATTGCCAATGAAACTAACCCAACTAAGAGGTCAACAGAATGACCTGCAGAAGAATTCAATTTTTAACTATAAGAGAATATAATCTATGCCACAGATACTTTTGAATTTTAACTCATTTTTAAGTAGGTATAAAAAATTAATTACCTAAGTTGTACCAGACATCCATCTCGCCACTGAGAGTCCTGACTTCCACAATCGTCTGTCCCAGAAAGTCATCCGACTCCTTCTTGAAGTGCTGCTTAACTCTGGATTTAATGTCGTCATCTTCATCCCATACTCTGACCTTGATTCGATCTGTCGAGTTATGACACTCACTGAAAATAAATGTGCACAGGTCAGTGACTGCTGTTACAGCAATAAAGGGCACATGGTGGAAGCCAAGTGTAAGCCTGAGTAATTTATAAAGAGATATCCATTGAGTTATAAATGAGGATTCCCCTTCCAGCCATGGGTAGTGCAGGTACCTAATGCAGGTAGATAGGAGAAACGTGTGATTAGCTAAACAACAGGCAAATTTCGATCCTGTTCTAATCTATTGCCTGTAGCTGAGACAGCAGAGTCAAGGATGCAGCAAAGATCTTGGTTTAGGTATTTCCATATTTTCTATTTGCAACATTTTTTTGGACAATATATCTACATCCTAGAGAGTCCGCACTAGAACCATAAACTAATTTTATTATCACAGATGTTTAGAAAGTGGTCAGAGTATGAAATAATGGCAGAGTTCTGGGCAAGCATATGACTGATCATTTAGGTTTTGTTCTTTGCAACAAAGCAAACAAACAAACAAAAAACCAAAAAAAAAACTAAGATAAATTACAAAGACAAATGATAAACTTTGTGCTCCTGGCTTCATGGATGCCAGTCTTTGGTGGGCCCCATTGCTTTGAGTCTGCCGTGAAACTGAGCACCACTCTGTGGGAGATGTAGGACAATTATACTCAGTTGAGAGAGGCTGAGCATCACTATGTGGAGGATCCAGGATAAGGATACCCAGTTAAGAGATGTTAGGAAGCAGAGGCAGAGAGAAGACAGAAAAGAAGAGAGAAAATGGCAGAGAAAGTGAGTTATGGGAAAAGATCTGGCTTCTAAAGGCATGACTTCATTGAATAGTTTCCACCCAGGCCTTAAGAACAGTCTCTTCAGCTGTGAGCTCACTGATAATCTGATGATGCTACTGTTCCCATGATCCAATGGCTTCCCAATAGAGCCACTGGGTGGAGATCAAGCCTCCATGGGCCACAAACCTCAGTGACATACCTCATAGCCAAATCACAACACCCAGTATATATAGAAGATACTGTGAAATCAAATTTGATTTTAAAAATCCCTGTGATGTAAGAACAGCCTGTATGTTTTAGTCTGTCAATGATATCTCCATTTCCTCTGTCACCTTTTCTGGATGAAAACTACCCAATATTGCCCACAGGTGTGCAATTGGTCTTTCTCAACTGTATTTTGTGGACTTCCTCTCATGTTTTTCTTTCTCTGACTAACCATTCTTTGAGAATATGCTAGTCACTTGCTCTGGATCACTTTGCCTAGAGCTTGTTAAGTGAGGTAGCAGGTTTAACCCTGTGCTTCCTGACTCTTAGTGTCTTGTCCATCTTGTATAGGAACCTTTACCCTGGGCGAGTTGTGGGCATCATTGATTTTACATTTGAAAATAAACTGAAACTATTTCAATTCTCCCCTTAATTTTGCAACAAATCACAGCAGTATATTGTTACTAATAAAATGACCGGCATTTATATATAACATTCAGAGTGTAAGGAAACTTAATATATTACTTCAATTTATACTATACTAAAACTGTACTTCAATATAATTGATCTACTTTTCTGTTTCTATATTTTATTTAATGCATTAAATATCCATTTAACTTAGGAAAGCATCTATGTCTTTCTAGACTACAAAATTAGCTCTAGGGGCAACATTTACTTAACAATTTCTGACAGTGTCATGTGCTTCTTTTTTAAAATTTAGTCTATCTATCTATCTATCTATCATCTATTTTTGTCTTTGAGAAAAATTCACATACAATGCAAGAAGAACATTTGGGGTATGGCAGGCCTACGTGTAAACTGTACCTCATGATTTTGACTTAATGCAGATGGTTTCAGATCAAAATACTACAGTAACAAGTGAGGTATTTGAGACTCTTATAAACTCTGAGGTATGATTAGCATTTGGCCTTCTAGGCCAGAGATTTAGATGTAGGTTGTGGGCAGAACACCGTGAATGAATTAAAATGGTTCATTGGTACTTAGCCCAACTCAGTTACTAACTCTTTTGCATAAAAATATTCTCTTTTGCATGTTTCATTATGCAGTGAAATATTTTAGATAACAAGTTATATAGGTTAGCTGCTTATCTAGGAAGAGTTCTTCTGGTTTTTGTTTGTTTCTTCGTTTTTATGTAGCTGCTACTGAGAAATTTACCAAAAGAAAACCTCTCTTAAACTTTGAGAAATTACATCACCCACATGAAGATCATTTAAGATAGAGGCATCACCTACACTCTCAGCACATGAAGGGGCTGGGCAAGAGGACTGTGAATTCAAGGGCAGTGACCTTGTCTACATAGGAATAATCTTTCTAAATAGATAGATAGATAGATAGATAGATAGATAGATAGATAGATAGATAGATAGATAGATAGAAGGGAAGGAAGGAAGGAAGGAAGAAGGAAAGAAAGAAAGAAAGAAAGAAAGAAAGAAAGAAAGAAAGAAAGAAAGAAAGAAAGAAAGAAAGAGGAGGAGGTGGGAGAATGGCCTGGCAATTAAGAACACTTGCAGCAACAGCACTCTGCTCTATACCCAAATACTGCCAGGAGAGAGCTGGCCTCCCAGAAGTGCTGACACATCTGTGAGCACAGGTAAAAACCACCACTTCTGTTCAATTTCCTGGCCCAAGAGGGACCCTCCCAGAGCCATCAGGACACAGGAACCAAGGAACAGCCAGTGATAGGATCCTTCTGGTTTCCATCTGCACCCCGGAACTGACCCTGTGCCACAGCTCTCCATACACAAATTCCTCCCTAAGAGAAATGGTCTCCCAGGAGTGTGGATCCACAGGATTGCAGGAGGGACAAGCCAGAGTCAGAGGCAGCAAGACCAGCTAACACCAGAGATAACCAGATGGCTTAAGTCAATGACAAGAGCATAAGCAACAGAAACCAAGCCTACTTGGCATCATCAGAACCCAGTTCTCCCACCACAGTGAGTCCTGGATACCTCAACACACCAGAAAAGCAAGACTCTGATTTAAAATCACATCACATGATGATGATAGAGGACTTTAAGAAGGACATAAATAACACCTTTAAAGAAATACAGGAGAACACAGGTAAACAGCTAAAAGCCTTTAAGGAGGAAACACAAAAATCTCTTAAAGAATTACAGGAAAACAGAACAAAACAGGTGAAAGAATTGAATAAAATCATCCAGGATCTAAAAGTGGAAATAGAAACAATAAAGAAATCACAAAGGGAGACAACCCTGGAGATAGAAAACCTAGAAAAGAGATCAGTAGTCATAGATGTAAGCATCACCACTAGAATACAAGAGACAGAAGGGAGAATCTCAGTTGCAGAAGATACCATAGAAAACAACAACAATATGAACTAACCAGTACCCCAGAGCTCTTGTCTCTAGCTGCATATGTATCAAAAGATGGCCTAGTCGGCCATCACTGCAAAGAGAGGCCCATTGGACTTGCAAACTTTATATGCCCCAGTACAGGGGAACCCCAGGGCCAAAAAGGGGGAGTGGGTGGATAGGGGATTGGGGGGGTGGGTATGGGGGACTTTTGGGATAGCATTGAAAATGTAAACGAGGAAAATACCTAATAAAAAATAAATTAAAAAAAAGAAAACATTGAAACAACAGTCAAAGAAAATGCAAAATGCAAAAAGCTCCTTACCCCAAAACATCCAATAAATCCAGGACACAATGAGAAGACCAAACCTAAGGATAATAAGTATAGAAAAGAGTGAAGATTCCCAACTTAAAGAGCCAGTAAATATCTTCAAAATTATCAAAGAAAACTTCCCTAACCTAAAGAAAGAGATGCCCATGAACATACAAGAAGCCTACAGAACCTCAAATAGACTGGACCAGAAAAGAAATTCCTCACAACACATAATAATCCGAACAACAAATGCACTAAAGATAGAATATTAAAGCAGTAAGGGAAAAAAGGTGAAGTAACATATAAAGGCAGACCTACTAGAATTACACCAGACTTCTCACCAGAGACTATGAAAGCCAGTAGATCCTGGACAGATGTCATACAGACCCTAAGAGAGCACAAATGCCAGCCCAGGCTACTATACCCAGCTAAACTCTCAATTACCATAGATGGAGAAACCAAAGTATTCCATGACAAAACCAAACTTACACAATATCTTTCCATGAATCCAGCCCTTCCAAGGATAATAAAGTGAAAACTCCAACATAAGGAGGGAAACTACACCCTTGAAAAAGCAAGAAAGTAATCTTTCAACAAACCTAAAAGAAAATGGCCACATGAACAGAATCCCAACTCTAACAACAAAAGTAACAGGAAACAACAATTATTTTTCCTTAATGTCTCTTAATATCAATGGACTCAATCCACCAATAAAAAGACATAGACTAGCAGACTAGCTATGTAAACAGAATCCAACATTTTCCTGCATACAGGAAACCCACCTCAGGGACAAAGACACTACCTCAGAGAGATAGGCTGGAAAACATTTTCCAAGCAAATGGTCCCAAGAAACAAGCTGGAGTAGCCATTCAAATATGGAGTAAAATCAACTTCAACCTAAAGTTATCAAAAAAGACAAGGAGGGACACTTCATACTCATCAAAGGTAAAATCTACCAAGTTAGACTCCAGAGAATTAAATAATCCTATTAAAAATGGGGTACAAAGCTAAGCAAAGAAGTTTCAACTGAGGAATATCGAATGGCCGAGAAACACTTAAAGAAATGTTCAACATTCTTATTTATTAAGGAAATGCCAATCAAAACAACCCTGAGATTCCACCTCACATCAGTCAGAATGGCTAAGATCAAAAACTCAGGTGATAGCAGATGTGGAGAAAGAAGAACACTCCTCCATTGTTGGTGGGATTGCAAGCTGGTATAACCACTCTGAAAATCAGTCTAGCACAATGGAATACTATTCAGCTATTAAAAAAATGTGACTTCATGAAATTTGCAGGCAAATGGATGGACCTTGAAAATATCATCCTGAGTGAGGCAACTCAGTCCCAAAAGAACACACACAGTGTGTACTCATTGATAAGTGGATATTAGCCCAAAAGTTTGGAATGCCCAAGATTCAATTCACAGACCATATACATTCTAAGAAGAAGGAAGATCAAAATGTGGATGCTTCAGTGCCTCTTAGAAGGGGGAACAAAATACTCACAGGAGGAAATATGGAGAAAAAGTGTGGAGCAGAGACTGAAGGAAAGGCCATCCAGAGACTGTCCTACCTGGGGATTCATCCCATATACAGCCACCAAACCCGATGCTATTGTGGATGCTGGGAAGCCTGATATGTCTGTCTCCTGAGAGGCTCTGCCAGAGACTGATAAATACAGAGGCAGATGCTCACAGCCAGCCATTAGACTGAACGTAGGGATCCCTGATGGAGGAGTTGGAGAAGGGAATGAAGGAGCTGAGGAGGTTTGAGGCCCCATGGAGGGAGCAACAGTGTCAACAGGCCAGACCTCCCTGGAACTCCCTGGGACTGGACCACCAACCAAAGAATTCACATGGAGGGACCCATGGAGCTGGCAGCATATGTGGCAGAGGATGGCCTTGTTGGACATCAGTAGGAGGAGAGGCCCTTGTTTCTGAGGGTGTTTGATGCCCCAATGTAGGGGAATGCCAGGGTGGGAAGACGGGAGTGGGTGGGTGGGTGGGGGAGCACCCTCATAGAGGCAGGGCAAAGAGGGATACTGGTTTATGAAGGTGAGACCTAGAAAGGGGAAAACATATGTAAATAAAGAAAATATCCAAAACCAAACCAAACCAAACAAAATAAAACAAAGCAAAAACCAAAACAAAACAAAAAACCCCAACCAAACAAAAAATATTTGTAGCTCTTTCAGAGGATCAGGCTTGATTCCCAGTCTCCAACAGGGCAATCACAGCTGTCCAGTTCTGGGTAACCTAATGCCCTTTTTTTAGTCTCTGTGGGCACTTCACTCTCATGGTCCATATGCAGGGAGACACTCATATACATAAAATAAATAAAAAGAAAGTAAAAAATAAAATAAAATAAGGAAACCAATGGCACCCCAAACAAAGCTTGTGTCAAATATCTGAATCAGACAATTGGTGTCTGTCTGCATTTGAATTGCCCACATTCTTGCTAAGTCTACTACAAGGCTGAGGAGCTTGATTGTGGAGTTGTAGTACCAGAGGTCCCAATTTCTAAAGTATACAATAAGGCTCTTATCTGTTGTTTATAGTACATAGATAACATTTTACTTATTTTGAAGTACATCTATTTACTCAATTTATATACTAAACTATGTGTTAATTTAGCTGTACAATGAATAATTTTATATGAAAATGGTTTATTCATTTTAACAGGGCCGGGAACTAACTGCTTCCTATCTGACTCAGGTTCTGTGAATCTTTTATCTAGGAATAGAGGGCGATAGTAACCATCTCAGCAGCTATTTATAGAAACACGGAGAAAATATTATATAACTGTTATCAGAGTGCTGGACAGGGTTTGATATGTATGAATTATTACTATATATGACTCCATAAATTACCTTAATTTACAGCCTGTTTGGTCAGGAAATCTATTTTTGACCCTCTCCAGCAATCACAATAAATATTCATTAAACCTATGACTTTTCACAGAGTAAAATCCCTTTAGAATACTTTTAGTAAACATGATTTTTCATTATTCTTAGAAATACATGCATAAAAATATAGATTTGAGAGAGATTTTACTAATAAGTTGTAGAGATAGCAGGAAGGGAAAATGAATCCACTTTGCTGCCTTGCTGGCAGGTAACAAAGCTGTGAATTAACCAAGGAGGACAGCCCTGAGACAGGGAGTGACAGCAGAGTCCCTTCCTGTCTGGTGCATGGATGGCAGTGTCTGATGATTTGCTCAGAATTCACATTAAAGTTTGCTAAGATGTTAATGCTTTGCTATCTATAAGCAAGATGTCTATGCAGGAAAATGAAAACATGGGGAACCAATGAATGTGCATGGGTCACAGAAAATGAAATGTAGTGGAAATGATGCTAGAAACTCTACACTGACTTTATTGCAGAAGCATATGGATGCCTTTCTGATAAAGCACATCACCAGAATTCATGCTAGGAAATGAGATCTGAGATATTTTTCACCTGCAAACAGCAGGGGCAGTAAACAGGATTGTGTAGATAATGAAGACTGGTAAGCATTTCTGTGCTCTATTCCTTCACAAGGGACACTCTCCCATCTCATCCCGATGGTTTAGCTTTTGTTACAAAATTATAGCAAGACTTTTTCAATCACTAAAGATAGGAATAAGATAAGCCAATCACCAGCCATAACCCAACCATTAGGTTGAGCCCAGGGAACCTGGTAGGGGAGCTGGCGAAAGGACTGGAGTAGCAGAGGGGGATTGTAACCCCATTGGAAGAACAATAGAGGCTGGCCTGACCACCCAATTCTCCCAGAGAATAGACCACCAACCAAGGAGTGTACCAGGAGGGAGCCATGGCTCCAGATACATATGTAGCAGAGGATGGCCTTGCCTGACAGCAATGGGAGGGCAGGCCCTTGGTCCTGTGGGGGATGCTGAAGCAATAGGAAAGAAAAGGATGGATGAGCTGGGAAGCACCCTTATACAGGCAAAAGGGAGGGGGAGGGCAGATGTGGGATGGGGCGTTGGTGGAGGGGTAACTGGGAAGTAGGATATCATTTGAGATGTAAACAAATGGAATACTTAATAATAATAAAAAAAGATACTTGTCTTAGGGTTTTATTGCTGTGAACAGATACCATGACCAAGGCAAGTCTTATAAAGGACAACATTTAAGTGGGGCTGGCTTACAGGTTCAGAGGTTCAGTCCATTATCATCAAGGCAGGAGCATGGCAGCATCTAGGCAGGCATGGTGCAGGAGGAGCTGAGAGTTCTACACCTTCATCTAAAGACTGCTAGCAGAGTACTGGCTGGCAGGCAGCTAGGAGTAGGGTCTTAAAGCCCACACCCACAGTGACACGCCTACTCCAACAAGGCCACACCTCCTAATAATGCTACTCTCTGGGCTAAGCATATACAAACCATCACACTCGTCCATAGAAACAGAAGTAGCAATTATGTATAGATATTACTATATTATACTGTATATGTCTATACAGCTAAAGCATATGCACATATACTTTATAATCACATATGAATGCACATATGCATAAGTGTAATGAGATTACGAAGAGACAATCCTTCCATTAGACTCTCTATTTCTAACTTTTGGGGGGAAGTTGGGGTTCCAGGTTGGAAGTACAGCCACTAGATTACTGCTCACATCCCCACTGAGAGGTTTCTTTATTCTTTTTGCCTTGAAGATTTTGCTTTTGTTTTGACACGAAGTTTAAAATGTCCTCAACCCATGTATTCATCCATCCACCCAACCAGACCCTTATTAGTAGTAATTTTGCATCTATGAATGTGACAGACACGGTTGAGGCTTAGTGAGATTAGATGACCCACCTGAACAACCCTTCCCTGCTTAATGTCAAGGCCAATGTGCTAGTAATTGATTCTGAGTAAATAAAAGGACTCAGTGTGGAGCCTCTGGCAACTCCTCCATGATTCTGCAGAGGACAGCCAGGGTCTCTCCGCACATCTCAATGACTCTATTTCCCATTCGTCTTCATACGTAAGAAGTCTTTTAGACTTACAGAGAAGCTGCAGTACTGACAGAGAGCTTGTTCCTCCCAGAATCCCCTCTGCTTTACGTTTGACATTACATTTTCACAGCTAGCATGTGTTTAGCATATTTCTCATTTTTTCCTCATTATGTCTTGCCAGCACCACACCTTTTCTGAGATCTATTTCATTTATGTGTGTGTGTGTCTATATATATATATATATATATATATATATATATATATATATATATATATTTGCAACTGACTTGAACCTTTTGTTTCATGCTTATGGCTTTATGCTTCAATTTTTAAAAACCCATCAAACACCTTATTTGGATGGTCTCTCTCTACTATTTATTGTTTCATTATACTGGACTATATAAGGCCATTCTCATGAAAGTGCATATAACGTATGTTGAGTGCATTGCCCTCCCATTCCTCTTGCTGGCATTCCCTTCTTCCCCCACCCCTCCCATTCGGTCACCTAAATAGTCTCACTACTTCTTCATGTCATATACACATACATATACACAAAATCTAGAAACCACACAGGGGTGAAAATGTGTGGTTGGAATAGCTATTTTGAAGTCATAGAGCTTCACTTCAAACTGGATTTCACACTTTTTCTATCAATCCTATTGTTCTGCACTTATCTACCACATACACGAAACAGTGACAGAATTAAAGCCAGAAAAAACAATTAGCTTTCTATCTTGTTTCATGACTCATGTGTTTGTTCCACAATGGTTATTTTAAAGCATGAAGGAGCTACAGGCAATAAACCAAAAATGTGTCGTTAACCTTGTGGAGGAGATGGTAGAGCAGAGCTTGAATATTTTAATCACCACAGATAGAGAAACAAGGCCTTTGGAGGCACCGGGGCAGAACAGCTGGCCCAGATGTGCTTACTATTCTGATGAAGTACCAACTGAGACATTTGAAATAATTTAAGATGTATTATGTTTTTAGAAATAGCTATCTCTTGTGAGGCTATGCCAGTGCCTGGCAAACACAGAAGTGGATGCTCACAGTCATCTATAGGATAGAACACAGGGCCCCCAATGGAGGAGCTAGAGAAAGTACCCAAGGAGCTAAAGGGATCTATAACCCTATAGGTGGAACAACAATATGAACTAACCAGTACTCCCCCAGAGCTCGTGTCTCTAGCTGCATACGCAGCAGAAGATGGCCTACTTAGCTATCAATGGGAGGAGAGGCCCTTGGTCTTGGGAAGATTATATACCCCAGTATAGGGGGAACGCCAGGGTCAGGAAGCAGGAGTGGGTAGGTTGGGGAGCAGGGCAGGGGGAGGGTATAGAGGACTTTCAGGATAGCATTTGAAATGTAAATGAAGAAAATAGCTAATAAAAAAGAAATAGTTTCACTTTCAAACATGTGTTATAGTAGATCAGCACTCACATTAGAGACAGCCAGACTACAGACAGACAGTCTACAAGGGGTAGACTGACAGAGAGTCTCCCTCTGCTGCCTGCCACGTAACTCGGCTGAGAACATTGCAATATGGAGCACTGAAAGACTGAGGAAAGCCGGGTGCTCAGTTATTCATAGGTGGTGTGTGTGTGTGTGTGTGTGTGTGTGTGTGTGTGTAAAAGCAGAAGATTCTAAGGGCAATTTCAAAGATCAAGTGCTACCCCAGGACATTCTTAGCACCTTCCTTCCTCTGGTTCCTTAGGTCTCAACTGACAAGTGATGGAATGTTTAGTGGCAAAGATCAGATTAAAAGTAATTCAGTCTCTTCCTTCACCTGAGGCTGCTGAGCATCAGGCAGAGGAAGAGGAATTAAGACAGTGGGTTCAATAGCGAAGAGGCACAATTTCAGGCTTATGGAGTTACATTCTTATATGATGGTCTTGGAGCCCATTTCCTGGAAGCCTGGTAAAATTTCCAGGAAATAGAATGCGCCTCTGGTTTGTCCAGCTTTGGCTGCAGGGAAAGTGATCCCGAGTCGCTGAACTCAGAGCAACAAGAAGACCACAGGCCTGTCCTTCCTGGGATGATGTCCATTCTTTTGCTGTCACTTGATACAGGCCTGTCTAAAGGAGCAGAGTCTATGCAGATGCGTCATATGCCGCATACTTCAGGACCTAGAAGTGAATAGATGGAGTGTATTCCCCACTAAAGAAATGCCAAGGCTGCTGAATTGCTTGACCAAGAAACTTCTTCAGATATATGATAGAAAAGGTATGCATATATTTGTTCAGCAGAATTATTTGCTGTGAGGCAACATGTGTGATTATTCCCAGTCTTACTTTTTACTTAGTGAGAAGGTTTGAACGGTTTCCCCTTCTTTCTCTATAGACACCCACTGGGAGTTTGGGAAGGTGCCCTTAATTTAGGACACAAGATAAATGATAAACTTGACTAAATTCTTATAGATACTACCCAAGACTAGACTTGAAAATACAGACAATGAAATAGACTTCATTTTGAGATGACCTATCTCAGTGGAGGGGGTTCACACCGGTGTCATTAGGTAAGCTTGGGAGTTGGAAAGTTGAGTTCAGATGCTGAGTAGTAAGAGATGGGTAAAGGCACCTTGTTTGCTTATGCAACACCCTCCTTTCCAAGAATTTCTGATGGCCTGCTACTGCCTCTGCCTTGCAGTTGAGGAGAGATGTCTAACCCAGCAAAGAGGACACAACTATTAACGTGCAGTATAGCTGAGCAATAGGGCATGGGCAATGGGCTGTAAAACTCATTAGAGGAAAGAGTGAGAGCAGTCTGGGGCTGCCTCCTCTGCTCCCCCATTTCATTCCAGATGTGAACTAACTTTACAAAGACTCAAAACCAATGCAACAAGAAAAACTGGAGTGGGTCCATCAAGGTTCTAGATGTTCCCTAAAGGGAACATATCTGGAACTTGTGTTGAAATAAACTCATGCTGTTTTTAAACAGAGATTCTTACATAGCCCAGGCTAGCTTTAAATTCACGGCTGTAACATACATAGCCCAGGCTAGCTTTAAATTCATGGTCATAACATATGTTACATTGATATGATTTCCTGTGCTGCTTCAACTCAAGGAAAAGCTGGCAGGGAGGAACTGTTCCCATCCCCACTGCAGATCCAAGCATGTTCGTGTCAAGTATCCTTAAAAGACCCTGGCCGGGGTCAGGTTGGCCCCATGGCTCTGTCACGGGGGAGAGAGAAACAGCAGAATAGACCAAGAGTAAAACTCTTGTAATGCTGAGAACATCTAACAGGTGAACCATCTCTACCAGAGGTTGCCATGGTTTATCCCACGGTATGGAAACACTTGCCTGGGGAGGAAAAAGTTGGGAACTCTGACCTAGGAACTCCAGCACAACTGTTTCAAGGCTTCCCAGTCTTTTCTGCTGGATGAGTACGGGTCCCCAGTTGAATGATGTCATCGCCATCTGTTTGCTATTTCCTCATTTGCTTGGAAGTCTCTTCTGAGGGGACACTGTGCTCCATCTGGGACTCTAGACTGGAACTCCAGTGGGCTGCCTCCCATGTCGATTTTCTGCCCTATATTGCTAAGCCCGGATTTGAGACTATTGCCTTTTGTCTGTCAATCAGGCTGCTGCAGCCGCCTCTGCTGGGTGCTTTGAGTCCTTCATTTGGTGCTGCGCTGTCTATTTACTGCTCTTCCCTGCAACTCACTGTTTATTTTTCCATGTTTGCTTGCTATATATGTAGTAGACTCACACGTTCAGAAGTGGAAGCATGGCTATTATAGGGCATCCTCTGATCTTACACAATACTGAGAATGACATTGTGATTCTCCTATCCTCTAGTGGTTTGAATAGGTTTAGCCCCCATGGACTCATGTGTTTGAATGTTTGACTCACAGGGAGTGACACTATTAGGAGGTGTGACCTTGTTAGAATAGGTGTGGCCTTGTTGGGAGAAATGTGTCACTGTGGGCGTGGGCTTTGAGGTTCTATGTGTAAGCTCTACGCAGGATGAAAGAGCCAGTCTTCTTCCAGCTGCCTTTGGATAAAGATGCAGAATTCTCAGCTCCTTTGCCAACACCATGCCTATCTGGATGCGACCATGCTTCCTGCTATGATGATAATGGACTGAACCCCTGAACCTGTAAGCCAGCTCCAATAAAATATTTGCCTTTATAAGAGTTGCCTTGGTCATGGTGTCTCTTCACAGCAATGGAAACTCTCGCTAAGACATTCCCCCACTGCTACTCCCCAGTGATAAGGTAACAGGTTTAGTCAAGGAAACAAGTTTATGCAGTGCTCAGAACTGAATCTAGGTCTCTGTGGATGCCAGGTGAGCTCTCTGCCAACTGAGCTACACCCCAGCCTCATAAGCCACCATGGACACTTGATGTGAAAATATAAGCCTGATTCTAATTTGGGTTTTGGCAAACGTCAAAGCCATCATTTGCCAATACACTTAGCACTCAGGATTGAGTCAGAAATTCTAACTCAATAAAGTATCAAAAGATTAGCAATACAAAAATCTAGGAGTTGTTTACTAATGTCTTAAACAATTAGGATAAATTGATGAACTGTTTGTATTTCTTAAGGTTGGTTTAGCCTGTGGAGCTCCATCTGTATTTATGATCTGATTCATCACTCTGACTTGCATTTCATTGAAATAAGGATACAGAATGAATAGAATTTGAAAACAACAATAACAACAAAAATATCACACACACAAGAAAAACATCTTCCACACAGAACAAAGAGGGGAGCATGACTTTAATAAACCTGAGCCTTTGTGGCCATTTGCAATCTGGGCTAGGTAGCTCCTTTTAGCAATAGAAAATAAAATATTTTGTCGCAAAAGTTCTTTATTAAAACTGAAACAAGAAAATTGCTCTGAATTTTTCCTATAGTTAAAAATAATACCCTCCCTAAAGAGTGAGGTTAATTTCCAGCTTTATGTGTTTTAATTGTTAAAGTCAGGACTGGGGCTGTTCCTTAGGGCATAATGTATTTTATATTAAACACACATATGCACGTGCACACACACACACACACACACACACACCAACACCAACCCCCCCCCCCAATTTCTTGACAGGTATCCTAGTTAGGATTGCTATTGCTGTGATGAAACACCAGAACCAAAAAGCAAGGTAAAGAAGAAAGAATTTATTTGGCTTACTCTTTCACACTGTAGTCCATCACTGAAGAGCCAGGGCAGTCAGTCACATAAGGCAGGAACCCGGAGTCAGAGACCTTGGAGGGGTGCTGCTTACTGGGTTGCTCATGGGGTCTTGTTCAGCCTGCTTTCTTACAGAACTCAGGACTACCATCCCAGAGAGAGCACCACGCACAATGGGTTGGTCCCCCCTTTATTAATCACTAATTTAAAAAAATGTCCTACAGGAGGCATTTTCTCTATTGAGGTGCCCTCTTTTCAGATGACTGGAGTTTTGTCAAATTGACATAAAACTAGCCAAGACAACAGGATTACTATCTGTGCATTCTCTTAGTTTTTTAATTCATAGGTGCTATAATATGTTGAAGCCAATCAGTACTGGGGCCATTGTGTTTTGATAGCCATCCAAAATGACTAATTTCTTTATTGCAATTGTTCCCATCTCACATTATTTCTAGATTTAGTTTTCAACATAACATCCATATATGTATCTCTTATGACTCCACCAAAAAAAATCCCTTTAACCTAAATTAGGAGAGGCTAATTTACTTCTTAAGTAAGGAAGGCTATCTCAGAATGGGACATCAGGCTGACATCAGTAAAGCCTAATTGCCCAGTGACCATGTTCCTGCTCCATCTCATGCCCTGATCTCTGCGTGTGAGCAGGTATTTAAATAGAAGCTTCGCTGGCAGTTGAGGCAGAACTAACTCACCTCCTGCCTATGCCCCACTCAGCATCTCTGTTTCAGAGAAGAAGCCATAGCTAGCAATGTCCCCATCTCAAACATAGGTTACACAGACATGAACCAATGCATCTCTCTCTTTATCTGCATTGAAGTTAGTCAGGTTACATTATATCAAAATATAGCTGGAATAATTACTGAATATTCTTGCTCTAGTCTTTATCCTTTTCTGCTCTGGTAATTGCACTCTAAAATGTCTTCCAGAGATTGTAAGCAATCTCACTTTAACTCAGGGTGGTGCAGGAGGGCAGGGACAGAGAGAAATCTTCAGTTAGGAATGTGCTGTTAGAGCCATTTTGAGGCTGCCTTTCAGCAAGTAATTAGAGTCTCAACTTACAGCTGAATTCCCTGGACTCTGACCCACAAGACAGAAACAGAATGAGACACTCAGCTTTTACACTTCCTCTCGGCGAGTTATCACAAGTTATGAAACTTGCTCTCATTAAACTATTGGTTTCTCATTTGTTGTTGAATCAATATCTCTCATCTTACTATATCTACAGTCTTCAAAATTACTGAAATAGAGACAAACTCATAAGTTTAAAATTCATTGGCAATGCAGTGAAACATTTCCCCTGATTTTTTTTGGAAAGGGTTTCATTTTGCAGCCCAGGCTGGCTTCTACTCTGGAATCCTCCTGCCTCAGACTCTTTTCAGCCCTCCCACTATAGTGTATAATTTTAGGATTAAACCACCATGCTATGTTATCTCTCCCATGTTCCTACCTTCACTTATCAGGAGCATTTAATTACAGCATTTAGAGAGAACAGCACCCAAAAGTTTACACTTATGCTTCATCAAGCTTGGGAAACTGTAAATTCGTTGTATAAAATGCTAATGTAAAAGTCGTTGAAAATAAAAACAAGAAATCTTACCACCATGATTGAACAATTGTGTTCCTCTTCCCCATCCCTCCCCCTCATCTTATCCATGTCCATACATGTCTGCTGCAGGATATTTGATCACACTGTAAACCCCCAGATTGTGGTGTTTACTGAAAAAACCTGTTTCTAGTTATGGTGGGGCTCATCTCTAAGACATACCTTTAATCCAAGAGCTTTCTGTTTATTGTAAACAGGATTAAGTAAAGTCAACTATACATGAAGTAGTGGACCAAGCAACCAGTTGATTGGGAGGAAACACAGGAAAAGATGCTACAGAGATCAAGAGGGAGTCAGGAGGATGAATAGAGAGACACACAGGAAGTAGAAAGGAGGGGCATTCAGTTTAAGGGTTTTTGAGATGTTATGGGGAAGGAGAGCTTTCTTTTCCTTTTGAGACATTGGCTGAGGAAGAAGGCCAGCTGGGTACTTTCTCTGCCTCTCTGAGCTCACAGACTTTCCCTCCAGCATCTGGCTCCTGAGTCTTTATTGGTGAAATTGAACAATGGACCTTTTGTTACAAACAATACACAAGCATCTTCCTTTCTACTTTTGTGTCCTGTGTATTCTATTATTTTCTCCCTGCTCTTCTACCCTTTTAAAAACTCTTCATAACTCAGAGAAATATACACACATAAAAATTTAAAGGTAGAACCTCATATCACAGGTCATGTGGTATTCCTCTTTCTTAGTCTGTTTGAGCTAATTTAACACAATAACTCCCAGATTTACTCATTTTCCTGCAAATTTCATTTTTCTTTCAGGTTGAGTAAGACTCCACTGTGTGTATGCACCACATTATCCATTTATCTGTTGATGGGCATCATGGCTGGCTGCTTCTGTCCCCTTGCTGTGGTGAATGGAGCAGCAATAAACATCGAATGTAAATATCTCTCTGGAGAATATGGAGTCCTTTGGGTATATGTCCAGGAGTGCTGTAGCTAGGTCATATAGTAGTTCTATTTTTAATTTTGAGAAAACATATACTATTTCTCTCCATCCAGAAGGGCTTGTCTTCCCCACGTCCTCATAAGCACTTACCACCTGTTTCCTGGATGGTAGCCATTCTAGCCGGAGTGAGATGGACTCTCATTTTAATGAGATTTTAATTATTGCTTTAAATCTTCCTTTCCCTAATTGCTAAGGATGTTGAATACCTTTTAAATATGTTTCTTTGTTTCTTGGGTATTTGTGTTTCTTCTTTTGAGAACTCTGTTCTGACTATTAGTTCACTTAATTGACATGTTTTGCTTGGTGTTTGTTTGTTTGTTTGTTTTGGGGGTTTTTCTTTAGTTTAATTTTTGTAGTTATTAATGAAGTCTAGATGTTAACTGTCTGAAATATAGCAAGCAATGGTTTCCTGCCACTGTGTAGTCTATTCAAAGTGCTGATGTTTTCCTTCGATGTGCAGAAGCTCCCTAATTTCATATGAGCTTATTTTACAATCATTACGGTTATATCCTGCTATAAAACATCACAAACAAAACCAACTCAGGGAGAAAAGTTCAGCTTACATGTCTAGTTAACAGTCCAACATGGAAGGAAGTCAAGGCAGGAGCTCAAACAGGAACCCAGAAGCACAGGCTATGGCTTACTGGCTGGCTCCTCATGGCTCCCTCACTCAATCTGCATATATACATATATATATATATATACACATATATATATACACATACATATATATACACACATATATAACTAAATATACATACATATGTGTATATATATGTATATATATATATATATATATAAAATGTCATTTTAGATGAAACTATAAAATAACTTATCCCTACTTCAGTCAGATTCATATGTATATATAGTTTCATCTAAAATGGCATATAATATATTATTACGAATTAGTTTAAAATATTACTAATAAACACATTTATTCCTCTCTTTCTGTTTGTGTATGTGTGTGTGTGTGTGTGTGTGTGTGTGTTTGTATGTGAATGTGTCTGATTCTGTATGTCTGTGTCCAATAGTTTGTGGTTATAACACAGAATATCACTGGTGAAATATAGCCACCATATATGCTGACCATAAACCTCTGTTGAGTGAATATGTAAGATTCTTTCAGCCAATCTCACTGAGAAGTCCATTTTCAGACTTTCTTTTGTTGCTGAGTTCCATGAGTCAGCTGGGAAGCAGTTAGCTTCCAGGAAAGGATGCTGCTCCTAATAAAATGTCATGTATGGATTCAGTTCAGTTTGTCTTAGTCGATAAGTTTTGTTTCTATAGCTTGGCTGTTTTATAACTTAGCCTAGCCTTATTGTTGAATTGGAAGATCGAAAGTGAGGACTGGCAGGTGGGCTTTTGAAAGCATGTGGAACTAACCATGTTCTATAAACTCAAGAAAGCATTATGGTCAGGAAGGAAGGAACAAAGTGCCCTCGATAGACAGAAAGACCATAGCAGCAGGAAAGCTTTCTCTCTTGCCTTCAGGCAGTAAGACCCTCTCATTTTAAAAGATTATTTTATTTTTATCATGTGCAGGTGTGTGTGTGTGTGTGTGTGTTTTCCTTGTAAGAGTAATACCTTAAGAAGGTATCAGATCCTCTGGGGCTAGAGCCCCAGTAGATATCTGTGAGCCACCCACATGGGTGCTGGGAACTGTCTTCCTTGCAATAGAAGCAAACACCCCTTGACTACCCCTCTAGGTCTCTCTGGTTTTTCTTTGGTAAAGACTTTTTATTGAAGGTTAGACATTTCCTGCAAAAAAAAAGCAGCCCCCAAACAAAAACCAAAACAACCCCCCCAAAACCAAAACCAACCAAACAAACAAAAACCTATGTTGCAATGCCAAGCTCTATCTGTTATCTGATGAGTTCTGCTTTGCTGAATGGATGCCCTAGATTCTCATTCCCTCACTATGCACAAGCAGATTAAAACCAAGCTTCCTATTTGAGAAGGGCCCAAGGCATCATTTCTTTTTCTTTTCTTTTTTTTTTTTCTTTTTGGTTTTTTTCAAGACAGGGTTTCTCTGTGTAGCCCTGGCTGTCCTGGAACTCACTCTGTAGACCAGGCTGGCCTCGAACTCAGAAATCTGCCTGCCTCAGCCTCCCATCATTTCTATATCCTTGGTTTACATCTTGGAGCCTAGCACCAAAGGAACATAATGTGCATGATGGATGATGGTGGGTATAGTTTGAGACGACTGTAGTTTAGGACATTGATTCCAGGCAGTTTAGTTTAACAAATGTTTCATGGTGTACTGTTGCATCTTTTTTTTTTTTTTTTAAGATTTATTTATTGTTGTATATGAGTACACTGTAGCTGTCTTCAGACACACCCAAGAAGGGCATCAGATCTCACTAACCTGAACTCAGGATCTCTAGAGGAGGAGTCAGTGTTCTTAACCACTGAGCCACCTCTCCAGCTCTGTATAGTTGTGTCTTAGGAACTGCTTAAACTAAAATATGACTAATAAAGAAAAAAAAGGTGAGCTGTTTACTCCTTCCTTGTCACCTCAGAGCAGGAGAAAGGGTCACTTGCCTGGGTATGAGAAGCCAAGTAAAGAAGAAAAATGAATGCATGAGCGAATTTATCAGAATGTGACAATTCCTTCAGAACTCACTCAGTCCCCGATTTAGTCCAGGGAATTCAACACTGGAAATTGTTCTCACTATGACAAGATGGTGAAAATCAAAACAAAAGAATAAAGGACCCTGAAATGAGTACACTAAGAAACTGTTGACTCTCTTGACACTCCTCCTTGGAAGGATGGAGAAGAAGAGGCTGCAAGGGCCCAGAAGTAGGGTCAGAGGCATGAGGAGGAACTGAAATGTTTGAGTTAACACTGCAGAGGGGCTCCACCCATGAGGAAACCAGACTTTGCTGGGGCTGTTCTTCAACAGAAAAAATAAGGAAAGGAATACTTCAGTTTTTGCCTCCAGGTTCCTGCCTTGAATTCCTGCCCTGGTTTTCTTCCTGATGGACTGACTGTAAGCTGAAATAAACCCTTTCCTTCCCAAGTTGCTTCTGGCCAGCATTTTATCGTGGTGGCAGAGACCAAACAAAGGCATTGACCTTTCACTGTCCATTCTTCTGCTGGTGGACGTTTATGCCTTTTCATTATCAATGTTCTACCACATGTGTGTGCATTTACTAGCGTATCCTTCATGTACAGTTAAGGGATAGTTTGATGGGATCCATTCCTCTGTCACAAAAAGCTCAGAACATCATACATATGCTGAAAGTGTTTAAGTCAAGTTGTTCAGAGTGAATTATATAGACGGAACGGTATGCATATTAATTATTAACCTATAAGCATCTATAGACACATACACCCATGATACCAACTTATCCTCTAGCAATCAAACAGGTGTTCACCCTCATATCTGATTCTTTATTCTATGATAACAAGAATGATCATACTTTAATCTTTTAAATCAGGTAATAGCAAACCTACCTTTTAATACTATATTGATGCTTTAGGGAGCATATCCATCATCTATGAAGTGGTGTGTGTGTTATATTTATATGATATTTTCCCTTTTCCTATCCAATGTATTTAAAGAACAACCACAACCATCACAAAACAACAGCCACCTCATAAAACCTTCTCTTATCTCTTAGGGATTTCTTGGCATTTTTGGCATATTTCCTACCAGAGAGATGAGTCAATAGCAGAAATTCACATCTCAGAAGACCATTCGATTCTCTTGACACCCAACTTTTCTTTCTCTTAGAAACCCCTCCTACCCCAGTGTATTTGCTAGAAAAGGAGGCAGCTGCCTTCCCTAGACACCCTGAAGTGACAGTGAGAGCCTTAATAACAAGTGACAACTGTGCAGTCTCCTTGCCAGATGTTATATGAACGCAAAACTCGAATCAGTGGAGGCAATCTTAAAGGTAAACACTGTTAACTAATCTCCCCTTCTTCCCAAACATCAGCAACACCAGGGCACAGATGCAGGCTTAGAGAAAGCTTCACACCAACCACTGAGGAACGGTAAAAGACAAACCTTAGGAAATTCATTCCAATTACTTTTCTACTTAAATGTAAGCTTTAACCCATTATCTGGAATAGAGCAATTCTGCTTCAGAACTCATAAGCAGCATTGTGGGTTAGCTTTCAGTTCTCTCTAGACACATGCAGTTTTTCATGCAAAATGAGAAGAGACAATGCAGAACCAAACAACAAAACTTCAAGTCCCTGTACAGATGGTATAAAAATCTTAATAAAATCTTGTAGTGTGGCACTGGCATCTGTCTACAATCCAACTTTCTATTATTAAAATGTGAATTTTAGTTACAAAAAAATCTAAAATTTAACATGCATGCATGCACATGCACACACACATACATAGTTATACACAGGCACACAGACATACACACTCATACACGGACATACAGACATGTGTACACACATATACATATACACCTGTATTATTCCAGATATGTGAGTTGGAGACTTCCTATATTCTTGTTTTTTACCAGATTCCAATCTTCTGCAAGCTTTGTAATGAAAGCAAAACCCAATCTGATTGAATAAAGTTACAACTTATTTTAAAACCTGCAAACAAATACTATGCTCTAGATGACTAAAAGATTGGCAGCTGAGGTAAATTCACTTTCATAAAAGATAAGACTTTGGGTCGAGTCATTTCAGTTGCCATTTTTGTAGCTGTAAGGAGTCAGGAATTAGCGATTTCATTGCTTTCCCTTGCATGAATGCTAACCAGAGAACTGGCTTTCTCGGATTGATCACTGGCCACTGGCTGTGTGTGTAGGGTCGACACTAACAAAGCCTTAGCCTCTGAAATCCTCAGGAAAGCCAGTACAGAATCACCAGCCATTTGTTTTTCTAAAAATGAACCTTTCTGTCAACAACTTCACTGCTGGATTACAAACAGATTTTGCTTGGAAAATACTTAGTTTCATTTCAGTCTCTATAATTGAATACGTAAATGAAAATAATGCTGGGATATTTGTTTCAGTTTCTCTTTAGAATTAAACAAGATAGGGCAGGCCAGATGCCTGGAGGAGTAAGGGCATCTGCTGGCAAGGCTGATGACCTGACTTTAATCCTAGAAACCCAGACAGAGGAAGCCGGACTCTGATCTCCATATGCCCATGCTTGCACCAGCCCACCTTATCAAAAACTAAATACATGTAACAAAAAAAAGGATGAAGCAAGGAATAAATAAGCAATAACCTACCATTTAAAACATGGCTTCTGTATTACCAAGACTAAAAGGGACAGTCTATATTTTTTATGTAAATTTCCAAGCATATTATTTTTGCAGAATAGAATCCTACTGAACAATAAGTGTCTGATGCCAGCAAAGACCTAGCCCAGGACCCTAAAATGGAACTATGCCAGTTTCTCTCAGAATTCCCATTGTTTTTTTTTTTTTTTTTTTTTAATACTGTGCCTTCAGTATTATTCCAGGCTCCACAGAGAGAAGATGAAGAAGTGTCACTGAGCTGGAAGCCCAGGGGACATCTTTCTTCCACGTCTGTACTTTAGCTAAGCCAAAGTAAGTTCTTTCTTCTCTATGCTCCCCTGGCTTCTGGTTCTAGTCAAGCATTGCAAATTCATTGAACACGTGCAAAGGGAAATGCCAGGCTGTCTTCAGCCAGGAAAAGGGTCTGGAGGTTTGGATTAAAAATGGATATCTGAGCTCACCCAAATAACTTTTAAGCAGTGAGTACAGAGGAAGAAGAAATGCATTTGGAAGTTGTAAGAGAGCTGCCATCAAAAGAATTATAAGAAGGCTGAAGCCATAAAACAAAGTAATGGGGAAAATGCTGTCATGGATAGGAAACCAACACCAGAAAGCTTGATTTCAAGATAGCCAGGAAGCTTTAACTTTACTTTGTATACAATATTACAGAAGGAGGTCTCAGTCCCAAATGGCTTCAAAAGTTCATTGAGAAAAAAAAAATCACTGGCACACATGAGAACATGGCAATCACGAGGATTAAGTACACTAAGATACAATAACAACAATGTGAACGTGAATACATACACATATGTACCCAAGATAACACTCATTTATACCTAGAGTGTTCTGAGTCCATGTACAAGCTGTGAACAGGTTGCAGTAGCATTATCCCCCCCGCCCCAAGGAACATGTGATGAAAAGCAAGTAACAAGAATAAGAGGCCAAAGGCTGGGGTCCTCGCTTTCCATATGTGCCTTCAGGGAAAAGAGCATCCTTCAACTCCGCTGTAACTGTGATAAGGAAAGCCCGGGACCTGGGATTCCTCTGCTATTCTGAATGGTTTAGATCTGAACCAGATTGTTGGGGACTAGCAATGGCCAAGAGCAAAGCACGGGGGTGACGAAGTCACTGTGGTCTTTCTTTTTGCCTCCTTTTTGATTTTTCAGATTTTTTTTTTTTTTACAAATTTTATTGAGCATCTCTCCATTGGCTTTTGTCTGCTTTGTCATCTTCTTAGCCATAGCATTTTGTTTTCTCATTATCTCAGATATTTTAAATCTCATATATATTTTAAAATAACACAATCTAAAATGTATCTTTTGTTGCACAGTATGAGATTTTTATAATAATAGATTTCTAGCTCTGTTGTTGAGAACACTGGGTAAATGTAATGATGCGTTTTAATAATTACATGTGATGTAAATCTGAGTAATTATTTTTGTTTAAGAATTAGTACATTTTGGAATTTTTATTAGATGTGTATGTGTGTGTGTCTGTTTGTCTGTCTGTCAGGATATGAATGTGGAGGGCAGAGGACAACTTGCTATACATTTGGCTCTGGGTTTCTACCATAGGGATTGAACACAGGTCATCAGACTTGGTGGCAAGTGCCTTTATCCACAGAGTCATCTCAACAGTCCATGCTTAATACTTTAAAAAATAGATTTAAACTACTATGTATCGGTCTGTTATATTTGCTATTGTAATTTTTGTGTTCAGTATTTGTCATTTACTTTCTTACCTTTATAGACATCTACGTTTATAATTGGTATTATTTCTCTTTTTACCAATTTTTTTCTTTTCTTTTCATTTTAAGGAGTTTCTGTTTTATTAAATGCAAGTTTTTAGTTCCAGGGGAATTCTTAAAAACATTCAGCTACGCTTTTTTTTTTCCATTACAAATGCCATAACTCTTTTTTTATTATTAATTTGTAATTTTTTCTTTTATTTTTGAGATTCTAATACAACTACACTCTTCCCTCTTCTCCTTTCTCCCTACTTCCCTCCTTGCTCTCAAATTCATGGCCTTTTTTCATTAATTTTTTGCTACATGCATATACATATATGCACATATAGCCCAGAATATAAGCTGCACAGTCTGTTTCATGTGACTCATTCTATGTTTTCAAGGTTAACCCTTTGGAATTCGATAACCATTTGGTGCGGCTTCAAGCTTCTCTTGAAGCTTCCCGTTTCTTTGTATCTGAAAAGCCTTCGTGTTTTATTTGATTTCTTTGTTTTTAGAAGATAGTTTCTCTGGACACAGCACTGAACTTGGCAGCTCTCCCTAGATAATCTGAAGCCGATCCCACCCTCACAGAACCCTGCCCGTGCCCTTCCTCTCTAAGCAATGCAGCCTTCTTCCTGCCTATTTTCGAGGCTTACCCTTCAGTCGGTTTGGTTATTATGTGCTCTGACGCAGTTTTTCCATGTTTCTTGTGTGACTTTCCATTTTTTAATTTTGATAACATTTGGGAAACAATGACTTACTTTCTCAGACACTTTTCACTAGCGTTTTTATCTCTCCTCTCTCTTAGGAATGCTAGGTATCACTCTTAGGTATCACTGTTGTGAGCTATGTTTTAGATTCTTTTTTTGGTTTTTCGAGACAGGGTTTCTCTGTATAGCCCTGGCTGTCTTGGAACTCACTCTGTAGACCAGGCTCGCCTCGAACTCAGAATTCCACCTGCCTCTGTCTCCTGAGTGCTGGGACTAAAGGCGTACGCCACCACGCCTGGCTAGATTCTTTTTACTCATTAATATCTCTTCATTGAGCTCCTTATAGACATAGTTCTCAAATATTACTTTGTGTTTAGCACCCTTTATTTAGAATCAAATACGTATTACATTGCCAAGCCCTGCCAGGTGGCCTTACCAGGAAAAAATAACAAACTCCTTGCATGGAGCCTGCAGGGAGCACTGAGTCCCACCCCTAGTTGAGAAGTATTGGCAACTGGCAGTTCCTGGAAGTGGATGCGTCAGTTTTCTTTAAACATGTGGCCCTGGTAGATGAGCTATACTGCAGGGCCCTATACCCGAGATTTTATGGGTAGAGCTACCCATGTCTCATCCCCTAACCGACTGGCTGCTGGCATCAACCTCTGCATGATCTATTTTCCAACAAGGATGCTCCAGTAGGGCAGCACATGTGTTGCCTACTTGACTCCATGTCTGGTAGCACAGGACAAAGCGTCCCACAGATACAGATACACTCAATTGATGGGTTTTTTCCATAAAGTAATGGAGCTGGTATTTGTGGAAAAACTACTTTGGAATCTGGATTTTGCCTTCCATGGAGGTAAGTCACTGCTGGATATCCTTAGACTCACAGTTTGTCTAGGAAAGCATCAGGAGTTGAGCTTCCCTCTCTGCTTTCAAGTAACTGAGCATCAAGACGTGGAGGAAAGAGGCAAGCCAATGAATGGGTGGACAGTGTGGTGCTTGGGTTTTTAAAACACTCTGGGGTGCCCACAGGGGAAAAATTCTTGAATAGAACAGCAATGGCTTGTGCTGTAAGATTGAGAATTGACAAGTGGGACCTCATGAAACTGCAAAGCTTCTGCAAGGCAAAAGACACCATCAATAAGACAAAAAAAACCACCAACAGATTGGGAAAGGATCTTTACCTATCCTAAATCAGATAAGGGACTAATATCCAATATATATAAAGAACTCAAGAAGGTGGACTCCAGAAAGTCAAATAACCCCATTAAAAAATGGGGCTCAGAACTGAACAAAGAATTCTCACCTGAGGAATACCGAATGGCAGAGAAGCAACTGAAAAAATGTTCAACATCCTTAATCATCAGGGAAATGCAAATCAAAACAACCCTGAGATTCCACCTCACACCAGTCAAAATGGCTAAGATCAAAAATTCAGGTGACAGCAGATGCTGGCGAGGATGTGGAGAAAGAGGAACACTCCTCCATTGTTGGTGGGATTGCAAGCTTGTACAACCACTCTGGAAATCAGTCTGGCGGTTCCTCAGAAAATTGGACATAGTACTACCGGAGGATCCAGCAATACCTCTCCTGGGCATATATCCAGAAGATGTCCCAACCGGTAAGAAGGACACATGCTCCACTATGTTCATAGCAGCCCTATTTATAATAGCCAGAAGCTGGAAAAAACCCAGATGTCCCTCAACAGAGGAATGGATACAGAAATTATGGTACATTTACACAATGGAGTACTACTCAGCTATTAAAAAGAATGAATTTATGAAATTCCTAGCCAAATGGATGGACCTGGAGGGCATCATCTTGAGTGAGGTAACACAATCACAAAGGAACTCACACAATATGTATTCACTGATAAGTGGATATTAGCCCAAAACTTAGGATAACCAAGATATAAGATACAATTTGCTAAACGCATGAAACTCAAGAAGAATGAAAACCAAAATGTGGACAATATGCCCCTTCTTAGAATTGGGAACAAAACACACATGGAAGGAGTTACAGAGACAAAGTTTGGAGCTGTGATGAAAGGATGGACCATCTAGAGACTGCCGTATCCAGGGATCCATCCCATAATCAGCTTCCAAACACTGACACCATTGCATACACTAGCAAGATTTTGCTGAAAGGACCCAAATATAGCTGTCTCTTGTGAGACGATGCCGGGGCCTAGCAAACACAGGAGTGGATGCTCACAGTCAGCTATTGGATGTATCACAGGGCTCCCAATGGAGAAGCTAGAGAAAGTACCCAAGGAGCTAAAGGGATCTGCAACCCTATAGTTGGAACAACATGATGAACTAACCAGTACCCCGGAGCTCTTGTCTCTAGCTGCATATGTATAGAAAGATGGCCTAGTCGGCCATCACTGGAAAAAGAGGCCCATTGGACTTGCAAGCTTTATATGCCCCAATATAGGGGAATGCCAGGGCCAAAAGAATGGGAATGGGTGGGTAGGGAAGTGGGGGGCGCTATGGGGGACTTTTGGGATAGCATTGGAAATGTAATTGAGGAAAATATGTAATAAAAAATATTAAAAAAAAACCACTCTGTGCTCTCTCAGGCAGACTGAGGGCCCTTACTAGATGTATTCCCAGGAAAATTTGTTTTAGTCCACACATGAGTGTCTAGCAGAACCTCATGGCTTCTGACTCTTTCTTATGTACACAAAACACATAATATAAATAATCTTCTAATCTCATCTTATTGAGTCATATAGTGCAGAGGGGTTTTTTTTTCCTTTTGACAAGAAGGCTTCCGATAGTAATCCCCCACTGGCCTATGTGTATAAACTGACAACACAGTCATTCCAACATATGCTTAAGGAGAAGGATATATGGTAGATATGAGGGAGTGCCCAGCCAGAGGCTCCTGGAAGAGTCCTGAGCAGGGAGAGGAAGTAGTAGGCTGAGCATGGCCGGCAGACGGACCCCGGTGAGGGAAAAGCAGGAACAGAGTAGGGGGGGGGGGAGAAGACCGAGCATGGGCAAAAGAGAAGACTAGAGAGCTTACAGTGGAGATGGCAGGGCTATAAGGAGAATGAGAAGCTCAGGGGAAGGAAGCCAGTGGGCTGCAGAAGGTTACTGGGAGATGAGAAGAGCTAAGAACCTGTAATACTGAAGAAGCCTGGAAGCCAGCATACATTTTGGCATGCTAATAGGCATCACTGGTAGCCTCTTGTCCTTCCTGCCAGTGACAAGGGAAATGACTCCTTTGGCAGAGCGGAACCAGCTTCAAGGCTCCCGAGGAGTGCTGACTTCTGTCTAACTACCAGAATCTTGGGAAATGGAGTTTCCTTTGGACCTGACAGTGTGGATTCCTGTTTTAAATTCGATTTATTTACTGAGGATTTGGAATACTTTGTTTGAATTCCACTGGATTTCATGTAGTCTGGGCTACTGGCTTTGAATTTCTGATCCTCTTGCCTCCACATTCCCAGTGCAGGGTCATGGGCTGAGACACCACACCCAGGTTCATTTCTCAGTTTAGAACTAAGCAGAGATCATGATCTTCTTCTATCTCTGCCCACAGAACAGGATGTGGCAGTCTTTAGGTCTGTATTTTTTCATGGTTTGCTGTTTATTAATTCTTTTTGGGTTTCCAATTTGTGTTTTTAAGAAACACAATCCACGTTCTATACCCCTTTCTCTTGTTACAGAATTCATAGGTTCTAGTGCAAAGCAACAGCAAAATAACTCCTTTTTTTTTTCTTTTGGTTTTTCGAGACAGGGTTTCTCTGTATAGCCCTGGCTGTCCTGGAACTCACTCTGTAGACCAGGCTGGCCTCGAACTCAGAAATCTGCCTGCCTCTGCCTCCCAAGTGCTGGGATTAAAGGTTTACCCAGCTTTTTTTTTTTTTTTTTTTCTTTTTGACTCCCTTTTTATTGTCTCTATTGATTACAGGTTGGTAACTCAACTACATTGCAAGTGAGAGGCAAAGCTGGTTGGAATTCCTCTCTTTTAGGCATACTCACAATCTAGTCTGTGATTAGTAAAAAACAAAAACAAAAAAATTTAAGCTAATAAAGGGTGAGTAGACTCCCTTCTGCTTTGAAACCACATGAAAGCACCTTCTGTGACAAATGATATGCTAATCATGGCAAGCTAAGGAAAAGCTGCCTTCCCCAGCCAGCCGCAGGAGGGACTGTGTGAGTGATCTAAGCAATAAATCAAATCTTGATTGCTTTCCACCTGTCATTTTAAAATATTAATCTGCTGTGGTATGCAGGAATTTTTATTTAATTGTAGTGTTAAATAAACCATCGCGTATACAGCGCAGTTTATGTTTAATTCACACTCATCCCTGGCTGAGCAGCACATGGCTTGGTGACAGCCACAATGCCTGTGGCTCTTTGTCTGCTACTGAAGCCAGGCGTCAGGAAGCGGATATAGTTAATAAACGCTACTAAAGGGCCAAGGCAGCCATCTCTCTGAATAGCACTATCCAAGTTCATGGTGTTCTTGGGTTACAGAACCTCCTACAGCAACACTGAGTCGCAGGGGAGAATAATGTTTACATCTGTAAGTGAAGTGGTTTGAGTGTGGAGTGTCCCCTGCAGGCTTTTGTGCTTGAACTTTTGGTCCTGAGCTGGTGGCACTATTGGCAAAGACTATGGAACCACTGGAGCGTGCTCTTGGAAGTGAGCCGTCAAGCTTCAAAACACACCCTGCTTCCCATTTGTGCTTGGCTCTTAATGGTGGGATACTTGCCCTGCCACACCTTCCGGCCAGGATGAACTCTACCGCTGAAAGTGTAAGCTTAGAGTAAACCAGCATTCCCTTGAGTTGCTACTTGCCAGACACTTGATCCCTGGCATCAATGAAAAAAAGAAACAGAACAATCTTGTGATTTGAAGAATTTAAAGGCTTCCTTAGACAAAAAAGAATGCTAGATCCAGAATGGTTCTAGAAGTCAGATTTATAATCTTATAGAGGAGATAATGTTTCATAAACGATGAAACCTCTGCGCCTACCAGTACTTTTATTGGTGCATAGCATGGTGTTTTGTACAGATGGGGAGCCCAAGTGAAGTATAAGTGGTCGGGGCTGGGGGTGGGGAGGTTAACTGATTCCCCTGAAGAGAGTCTAGCTGGTTTTCCAGGGAACTGTGTGAGCAGAATGTCTAAGCCACAAACTATTCTTTCACAGTAAAGTAGAGCTGTTTGTGTTCCTACCCCAGCATTGTGTTGATGAAACTTCCTGTTTACAGAATTCTTTTTGTTTGTTTGTTTGTTTTTGTTTTTGTTTTTGTTTTTCGAGACAGGGTTTCTCTGTATAGCCCTGGCTGTCCTGGAACTTACTCTTAGACCAGGTTGGCCTTGAACTCAGATATCTGCCTGCCTCTGCCTCCCAAGTGCTGGGATTAAAGGCATGCGCCATCACTGCCCAGCTCACAGAATTTCTTCTTATGAAATGTTGTGACACAATCCATCCCTACTACAATCTTATGGCTACCTGCCCTCTGGGAAGACTACAACACAAAATTTTTTCTATTTCAGAAATTTGAAAACAACAAACAAACAAACACACACAGAGCAAACAAAATCCAGGGGGAAATGAAGCTTGAAGGACTGACTAGAGAATCCTCTGGAAACACCCCACTGACGTATACATGAGACATAGGTTTCTTAGCTCCCACGTTTATCATTAAATGAACACATCTGAGGTTGTTTTCTTTCTGTAATCCAATGGGAGCAACTCATCCTGCTCCCTTTTAGGGAATAGTTTATAAGCACAAAAGATACCATTAGCTGTAGCATGGGGTATTAGAATCAAATATCACAATTAATTGTGAAGGGAGTACCCAAGTAATTATCAAAGAGCCAAGACTGAGAACACCTTAACTCTACAAGACATCTATCTCCAAAGATCTATAACTGGCATTGTCACAAGTAATCTTCATGTGGTCTTTTTGAAATGAGAAATGTGTGACAGCCTCACATTCTCCAGGCTTCTGCAAGGGCTCCAGGGATCATGCCTTTCTTCTCTGAAACACTCTAGAATGACCCACTCTCGAGTCAGATGCTATCCATACATTTCTTAAAGTTAATTTTAAGTGAGCATACAGAAGATTGCATTTCGTTATGGCATCTTCCCACATCCTCTGTTTAGTATGCTCCCCTTTGTCCTCTGCTGGCCCCATTCCTTCCTGCCTGCATCCCCTCTCTGCTTTCCTATTACACACTCTCCATTGCAGTCTCTCTTCTCTTCGTCCTTCTCTTTACTCTTCTCCTGTGATATCTTCTTTCTCTTTTCTGTTTCTAACTTTGTGAACTTACACACAAACATGTACACACACACACATACATACACACTTAAAAAATATTCATTTTAAGCGACAGGGCATCAGATGCCCTGGAACTGGAGTAAGAGGTGATGTTGAACCACCTGATACATTTGCTAGGAACCAAGCCAGGTACTGCAAGAGCAGTAAGCACTCTTAATTACTGCTCTAGCCTTCTCTAATATTCATATTTTCTTTTAAAAAGTCTTTGTTGGTCAATCAGGCAAGTTTGAAAGATCAGGGCTTAATACATATGAATGTATAACTATAAAGTCTGTGGTCAAAATAATTATCCATACTTAAAAATTGGATAGTTATTACTTATACATATTTGGGAAATTCAATTAGCTTCCCTCACTCTTCTACTTCCATTTTTGTTCTGTAAAATGAGTCTGATACAAGAAAGATGTGAGCCAACACCTTCATCTACATCTCTGTCCTGTAACTTAATACCTTCTCTCATATTAAAAGTTATAGTCTTGGTTTTGTACCATTGACATTTTAATTAAAGAGATGGAAATGCATAAATGAGAATATGGTATACTTCCTGTACTGGCTAGTTTTGTGTCAACTTGATACAGCTGGAGTTATCACAGAGAAAGGAGCTTCAGTTGAGGAAATGCCTCCATGAGATCCAACTATAAGGCATTTTCTCAATTAGTGATCAAGGGGAAAAGCCCCTTGTGGGTGGAACCATCTCTGGACTGGTAGTCTTGGGTTCTATAAGAGAGCAGACTGAGCAAGCCAGGGGAGGCAAACCAGTAAAGAACATCCCTCCATGGCCTCTGCATCAGTTCCTGCTCCCTGACCTGCTTGAGTTCCAGTCCTGACTTCTTTCAGTGATGAATAGCAATGTGGAAATGTAAGCTGAATAAACCCTTTCCTCCCCAACTGCTTCTTGGTCATGATGTTTGTGCAGGAGTAGAAACCCTGAGTAAGACACTTCCTTTTAGCTATCTTATAAAAAGTGTGTCTTTTGTCTACACTTGCCGGAATGGAAGCATGACAATAAAAGGGAACAATAAAGGTGACTTGGCTCTCCAAGAACAGGATAAATATAGGCACTGGGTCTATAGCCATGAGGATGCATTCGGCCAGGGTTGGACATGGGTGAAATTTGGGAACCAGCACTAGGACACAAAAAAACTTGAGTTTAGGAAAGAGGACTGTTTGGGTCATGCAAGTATTTTCAAATGCTTTCAGGGATATCAAATGGGAAAGGGTATTAAATCTGTTCTGAATGCTTCCAGAATTAAAATTATTGATGAGAAAAAATTTCTCAATTTAAGCTGTGCAAGAAGTGATAGAAATTAAAAATAAAAATATCTCATCATAAAAGTCTCCAGAGGGCATCAAAGGGCCTTTAACCAAGGAACAAATAAACTATATAACACATCCAAAAGTTGAACAATGATTTCATGGATTTCTCTCTCTCTCTTTTTTTTTTAAACAACATTTGTGCCAGCTTGCCTCCTTTGGGGTAGCAGCCCTTCTTAGAGTGGAGAAGCTGACTATAGGAAAAGGTACATGTGGCCACCATCACTTATGCCTTATATTTGGCTCCACAACAGGGGGGTGCTTATTAAAAGTGGCTCTTCCATAACCCATCTGAACTTCAATTTTCTCATCCACAAAATAAAAGCCACAGACCTAACAACCTTTCAGGTCTGCTGCTCACATTCTCTTTTAGCAGTGTTACAACTGTATATGTTCTGGTCCTCATGTGCCCTCACTATTGGGGTTAGAACACTTTTTACATGAGAAGATTATCATTGTGTCACCATATTTCCCAGAATCTGGATATACCCTTCTGCGTGCTTATCCCATGCTTTCTAGGTTGTCTAGGATTAACATTATTTTTGGCTGGTATGAACATTAACATAGCTAGAACATCTATATGGTCCTGATTGTTGATGGTATTTTTTTTCTACATGCAAACACTTATCATACAAACACTTTCCCTGCATACAAACACTTAGCTGATTTCTCATGGGGGAATCTTTATAAGATTAAACATGAATGATTGGGTAGATGTTTTTATTTCTCAGACTGCTACTGGCCACGTACATATCAAATCCCTTAGGAGTGTTTATTTTGCCTGCCATGACCTGCAAAGACTCTTACATGGTTTTATTTCACTTTATCTTATCATTTAAATTCAGCTTCTCAGGTTTCCATCCCAGACAACACTGATTAACAAGGGATATTATTCTACATTAAACAACAAACAAACAAACAAACAAAAACAAAAAACCTGAAACATCTACAAGGCATACAAACATAATGGAGTTCAGTCAATGAGTTGACCCCTGCAGGATCAAAACTCAAGTGACCTCATAATTACTTTAGCTTCTTGTCTGAGGAGACTGTCCCAGCCACTGTTCAAGAAACTTAGAGCTACTTTGGCCCTCTGGGCTGAAAAGATAAAGCTCAAACTCCAGGTAGAACAAGGCAGCTGGAGGTCACAGGGCACAGCAGTGAAGAAGGAGGATTCCTTGTTGAAGTCACCTGAATAATGATGAGGGCATGGTTGTGCTAACACCCTCCTTAACTTAAGAACAGCTAGATTAGATACAACAAAGCCCAGCGCCCATCCAGGGCCAGGTAAAGGAACGATTTTCCATTTAACTGACCAGAAAGCCTCGGAATTCAAGAGTCAGTAAGCAGAGAACACATAAATCTCTGGCCTTCATAGGGAACAGCTTGATTATCCTTAAGCCCCATTTCAATTCTGTCAAGTAGATTTTTAAAGCAAGATCCAAACAAATAAAATGTTTCTATATAATGGATTTTCAGAACAAGGAGTAAGAATTTTGCAGAATGTCAAAATACCCAGCTGCTGACAATGTGATATCCGCAATGTTGTCCCAGCTGCTGACAGAGAAATATTCACAATGTTGTCCAAGACACCGTATAGATGTAAAGACTTGCAAACAGAAAAACATGCTACAGATTGAAAAAATCTTGCAGACAAAACTAAGCTATGTGGGTGTTACTGTTGGTCAAGGGCATCAAACATTCATGGTAGGTGTTGTATAGGCTCAAACAACTAATAGACTCTCAGGAACAATGAAAAAAAAATTCAACTAAGTAGTAGAATTCAGAAACCACATATAAAAATCAAATACTTTTTTCTACACACCATGATGAAGCCCTTGAGGAAGAAAGTAGGCAAAGAATGTGCCATTGATTACGACTCTGAAGAAGAACAAACAAAAACTTAGGAAGACACCCAACCAAGGAGGTAAAAAGCTTCCACTGTGGAACTGGAGAATAATGCAGAAATGGAAGAAAATCCTCCAGATGCAAAGATAATCCTCCTTCAAGGATAGGGTGAATTAATAGTGTGAAAGCGGCTACACAGTCTGAACAACTGATGCCACGTCATCACACTAAAATACCAATATGATGTGCTTCAAAGAACACGGGAAAATCCAAAGTCTAATATGGAAACAGAAAAGAACCCCACTAGTCAAATAACTCCGAGTACAAAGAACAATATCAGAGACATTCATACATACAACACAAAATAAACCTTAAAAATCAAGACCAAAACATTCTGTACAGCAAAAGAAATTAAATCGAATCAAGTTAGAGCATCAAGAAACTGCAACTCGAGCATGTATCAATGGGAGTTTCCACAATTGAGGTGAGAGGCAGAAATATTATCCAGGATTTTCCCCATATATGAGGAGAAATTCAGATCTACAGGCACAAACACCTCAACAAATCCTAAGCAGTGGAAACACAAGAAAAAGGAACACTCTACCACCCAGTGATGACATTGAACAAATGAGCAGAGAGAATAAAATATCAAAGGCAGCAGGAAGTGAGAGGCCACAGGTGCCCTGTGAAAACAAGGACCAAGCGGACTTCCTAGAAGGAGCAATGGGAACATAAACACAGTGGAATAGATCTTGAAAATAATTTTACCAAATGATAGTCTAACGCATATGGACATGTCAACACACACAGAAAAAGAACACAATCCGACGTAGGCTTTCTCATCAGAACTCTCTGCACAGAGAGAATGCACTAGAAGCTGTTTTTCCTAAATGAAGAAAGAGCAGCACCAATAAAGCCACAGCTAGGACTTGAATTCACAAAGGCCAGATGCTTCCTGGTGAGACAGGAGCGAGGCTGAGATGCTTGCTGTGTCATTTGATTTAATACTTGAATCTCATACAGGGCTATTAAGAAATAAAAAGTCTATTTGGAGTTGACTCTTTCATGGCTTTATTTTATAAAGAAAATAATAAACCGATTATGAAATTAATATGGAAATAATGGAGGCATCTTAATGCAGTGAGCAGAACTTTGAAAAAAAGGAAGAACACCATGCGACTCAGGCTTCCTTAATTTCAGACTTCTTAATAAGGGTTTGGTCCATAGTCCTGAGTATAAACAGACAAACAGAACGGAACAGAGAGTCCTGAAATACAGCCGCCCACACACGCAGAGCTGAATTCCATCAAAAGGTAAAGAAGCAATTTAGCTGAGAACAAACAATGCTTTCAAAATGACAAACACTCAAATATTCATAGGTATAATCTATACCTTACTCAATTTTACTTAAATATGCATCAAGGGCTGAGTATAAAACTATAAAGCATATGCAACTAAAAAGAAAATACAAAACTCTGTGTAAAAATGCCAAAATATTTGAATAGGTACTTAATCAAGGAAGAGACACAGCATATAAGCACTACAATGCTTAACAACAACTCTTAGTAGTGAGAAAGACACATAATAAAACCCACATAAGATGCCACTGTATACAAGGCCGAAAGCTAAGATTTCAAAGATTTAAGACTTAGTCTTGCCAAGAACTGGAAGTCTGGGTTAAAGCCAGGATTCCCGTAGATTTGTGAGATAAACAGGAAATGATACTGGAATACTACCTGGCATGAAAAACGGTAAGAGTTAGCGATGTGTTCTAAAACTCAGAATCCCTATGTTGAGCAAATGGAACACTGTGGAAGAAGGGCACATGCCTCACGACTCCATCTGCGGGAAATGTAGAAAATGAGAAACACAAAGAATGCCACATCAGCACCCAGACTGGCTTTTGCTAGGGACAAGGGAAGCCAGAGGGACAACTGTGCGTGAGTGTTTTAGAAGAGGAAGCTCACCATCTTGTCTGCGATGACAATTTTACAGACTTAACTATTCACCTGTGTGTAGATTCACTCTGCCAATGGTGCCACAGGCAAGGCTAAAGTGTTGTGTGTACAGCTCCCACCAAACTGCAGGCTCCACGGCAGGATGCTGTGACAGTCCAGCTGCTTCTGCCCTGAGTTCTTTTTTTTTTTTTTTTTGACAATAGGTTTTTGTTTACTTTTTTAATCACAAGACAAAACTCATAACCTTGGATTTCTAAACTTGCTGTACTTCAAAAATCAAATCTGTAGAATTATCCTTTATATCTTTTTTTTAATTACGTATTTTCCTCAATTATATTTCCAGTGCTATCCCAAAAGTCCTCCATACCATCCCCCCTACTTCCCTACCCACCCATTCCCATTTTTTTGGCCCTGGCGTTCCCCTGTACTGGGGCATATAAAGTTTGTGTGTCCAATGGGCCTCTCTTTCCAGTGATGGCCGACTAGGCCATCTTTTGATACATATGCAGCTAGAGTCAAGAGCTCTGGGATCTCCTTTATGTCAGGGCTTTACCACCACCCCCTGATTCTGCCCAGTTGCTCAACTGGCTTTATTCATTTACTTGACTCCAGTAGAATCTCAATTTGTAACTACCCACTGATTTCTTGTCTTCTGTTGAAAAAGAGCTAGAGGAGCCCACCCATCCCTCAGAAGAGAAACACCACCCAAACCTCATCATTCATTTCATAGTTATGCAAACCCAAGTGGTTCTCTAAACCAGTTTTTATAAACCACTTTTCATTGGTCTATATTCAAACAAATAGCAATCACAAACCCCCACCCCTCACCTGTTACACACTTAAACAGATCCAAGATTGCTCACTTAGCATATAAAGAAGATACAGCAGACTTACGCCCCTTAGTGACTTTTTACCAGATTATAACTAGAAATCATTGCATCATTTTTTTTTTCTCAAGAAGAGCTATAGAAAGAAAAGGATCCTGGAGAGAAGAGTGATTTCTTGCTGTTAGGTGCAAGATGTAAGAGTTTATAAATAAATGTCCCCATAGACAGTGAAAGGTCATAAAGTTATCATCAGCCATTTTCTCTGGGTGGTCGAGTCTCATTTCTACCATGATGGATGGATGAGGTGGCTCCCCAAATATCTCTTCTGTCATTAGTCACAAATCTTCACGTGTAGTACAATGCTTGCCCAGCCCATAGATTCTCAACTCTGAGCACTCACAGCCCAAGTCATAGACCACACAGTAAACTCTCGCTACTTCCTCCAAGACTGCCCTAACTGTACTTCTAAAGAGTAAACAAAACATTTCATAATATTAAGTTTAAAATTCTAGCTCCCCTTTTCAACATTTCTGCACGAGATTAAAATATAGCGTTAACTTCTTCAGCATTCACGAGCCTGTCTTCAATTCATTTTCAAATGCTCATGTCTATGTGATAGCTTTGTGGTGTGTACTTACAAGTAGAACTTCTCATCCCACACTGGATTCAAGTTTCCAAAGATAGTTTTCGTTCTTCTTTTATTTTTGCCAACTTGAACTGTCACATATGGGTCGCTGGACCCTGTTTTGTCTTTTGCCTGCAAGCCTTGTGCGGAAACCACTGAAATGAACCAGAAATGAAGGCTTCAATATGACGACACTTTCAGAAACAAAACCATCAGAGAGAATGTTTTCTGCCATTTTACCCTGGGCTTGCAGAGTTGACCTCACCACACTCATTCTCACGGCTCACTGAACTCCACAAACTAGAACAGAGTATGCACAATGACTGTAACATCTCTGTTCTTTATCCTGCTGAGCACTACCCACCATGGGTGCCTACCACTTTTCCTTTGTCCCTCTGTTGATGGACACCTGTGCTGAACCAATACCTCCGCTTCTTTGAATTGTGCTGCAGTGGGCATAGGAGTAAAGTGATTTACGTGAGATAGTGACTTTTGGTTTTGTCTCTTTGGGGTATACACTTCATAGTGGGACCACTGGGACATGTGGTAGTTACATTTTGAATATTTTATAGCACTTTTCTTGTTCTCCATATTAACGGTTTTAATTTATATTGCTCTCACCACTGTACTGGGCTCCTTTCCCTCCATATTCTGATCTGCAGTTATTTTTTGTAATTTTGGAGGGTAAGCATTCTAATGTGTGAGGAGGAAGCTCACTGTGTTTGAGATCTGTATTTCTTTAATAATCAGTAATATGGAACAATTTTTTGTGTATCATTGACCAGGTATAAATCTCATTTTGATAAATGTTGACTCAACTGTTTTCCTATTAATAGGAATTCATAACAAAATACTGCCACTTCTCACAGTATGCATGAAACTGGAAGAGACTGTGTTCAGTGGAAGAACCTGATACAAAATGATGTCACTCCTCTATGACTACAACTACAACTGTGTGCAAGAAGCTGTTGGGGTCCTAGGGAAAGATAGCATGGTGTGTGTGTGTAAACATGTAGTATATTTTATGATTTGGTAGGAGGAACATATTTCAAAAGACATATCACACATCAAATTGATTACAGCAAATACTATGTGCTATGTTCTTAAAGCACAGAACAGGTGTCATGCATGAGCTTTCAGAACAAAACGACACTTTGCAAATTAGCTAGCTAGATTTTATCATCCTGAATTGTATTCATATTTGAAAATCCATGCTGGGCGTAAGGAGAAACATACAGTAGTAGCTGTAAATTTTTAAAAAATCAAGAAAATATCCAACGATATTTTGATATACTTACATATGTGTATTGGATTAGGGTACATGCAGCATATGCAAAAAAATTGTTCAGTAAAATTCAAATGATTTAAAAACTTAATAGATTGAGTGTGGGTATTGATCAGCTTAATCCAATAAAGAAAGGGTTTTTATTTTATTATGTAGTAAAATAACAGAAGATTGGTTAATGCTTCTGGTGTTGCTTTTATTTAGTATATGGGTTTTTTGCCTGCACGTTTGTATGTACATCAGATGTGTGCAGTGCTCATGGAGGCAAGCAAAGGGCATCAAATCTTCTGGACCTAGAATTATAGGTGGCTTTAAGCACCCATGTTGGTACTGGCAACTTAAACCAGAAACTTAAACTAGGTTACTGTAAGAGCAGTAGATACTAATTAAACAATAACCCATCTCTCCAGCTCCCACGTACATGTTAATATCATTCAAAGGACCAACTTTAGAGTTTTAAAGAACTTTAACCATCACTGGTGTTTACTTAAGGGTCAGGTGGACGAGTGTGTAGTTCTAAAAATGATTCCCCTTAAAGCAACACACTAATAGTGACCCTCAGTGAGGACATTATTAACACTGCTGCCATTATTCAGTAGCAAGCAACTTGAAAAGCTAATTTATTAAATCTTTAAAATATTGATAAGTAAATTAACAGAATATAGAGTGAAAGTATTGCAATTTTCCTTCATCTATTTGAGAAAATTGAATAGGTAGATTTGCCAACATTGAGGAGAGTTTTTTTTTAATCTATTTTATCTAGAGTTTTTTATTAATGGTGATTCCCAATACACATAAAAACCCTCTATACAGAATAAAATGTATTTACCTGTAATGGTTATTTTTGCAGACCACTTAGATGTCCCATCCAGCACGCTCTGCTTGGCAGCCTTTGTGTACTGCACAAAATCCTCTTTGGAGATCTGGAACATTTCCTGAATGACTTCAAACACCTCTGGCCTGTTTCTCTCCCTGATCTTCATTCTTTCTTTCATGGCTGTGATGATGGTCTGCGTCTTGTCCTCCGCACCGTGCTTAGAGCTCTTCTCTGCTGCTCCTGCAATGGAAAGTCAGTGACTGTGTGAATATCCAGGAGTCATTCTGGGATGGTTCAAAAGGAGATACATGCATGTCAAAGATTTAGTTTAGAGGAGCTAGGATGGCTGTTCTGTTAAACATCAGGAGAATGAATCACTGTGCTGAAAGCATTGGTCCATATTAGCATTATTGGCAACCGAGTAGACTTCAGTCACCCATAAAACCACATTACTGGAACAAGTAAGGAGTTCTATAAGTAGTTGGGTTGAATTACAAATGACAACAACAACAACTGTTGCATGCAAACATAAGACATGCAAGTATTTAATGACTCTAAAATGAATTGAGAACTGGATCAGACATAAGTGGCATTTTTCAACTGGAGACAAATAATGCAGGGCTCATCCAACTTTTCTCTGTGGGATGGACTGTAATGAAACGCTGTTTTATTTACATTGAAAGAATCCCCATACCACACATACATTACATACCAAAACATAGTGAAACATTCTTCTTTGCAAAAACCATTTGGAAACCAGTGGTCTGGATGCTATAGCAGGTAGCAGGCAGCACACTTAAATCCTCACCAACAGACATATTTCTAGTCAAATGGGCTAAATTTCACTTTCAACCAAAATCTTTCAATTTGTTTGTTTTGTGGTCGACATCAACTTCCTGAGTATTGTATGATTCACAAATGCTTCCAGCTATAGATCATTCCCCAAGTACCATGTCTGTGGCCTTCAACTTCCCCACCCACCAGAGGTATCCTCACTGCTAGGCCTGGGCTCCTGGGATACGAATGTGTACATGTGTGTGTATGACTGTGTCATGGCACATATGGAGATGTCAGAGTCTGTGCCTTCTACCATGTATGCTCTGGGGATTGAACTCACCCTGACTGTGTTGGTTGAAAAGCACCTTTATGTGCTCTGCCACCTCACCCACCAGCCCTCAAACATATTTAAATGAGAA
This sequence comes from Mus caroli, assembly GCF_978045245.1. Taxonomy (NCBI): domain Eukaryota; kingdom Metazoa; phylum Chordata; class Mammalia; order Rodentia; family Muridae; genus Mus; species Mus caroli. Next base: position 72,401,485 of record NW_028227266.1, read on the forward strand.
GATTAAAAAAGAATGAATCCTCATTTAAAGAACATTTAAAATACCCTATTCATCTGTTAAAACATGCCTTATAACAGCTGTGTATCTGTAAATTATGTGCCATTAAGTAATTAAGCATGTTTGTAATTTACCAGTAACAGCTTGACTACACAGTGCATAGTTCTCGCTCAGTAAAATATAGTGAATTAGGTTGGACTGCATGTCTGCACTACCTAACAGGCATACTTGGCTTCAAGTATTAGAATGCCCCTTAAATGTCAAAGATGGATAGAAAATACCTGCAAGATTCAAAGCGTCTGGAGAAATGTGTTTGCTTGGTGACAGTCACACTAAGATATTTGAATGGTTAGAAGCAGCATGAAGATGGTATTCACTCCTCACCCTTATACGCAGAAGGCTGAGATCATAGCCATTGCTTAATCCAGAGGCTCTAGAAAGAATTCCCTGCCCCTATATTGTCAAACAGCAGCTACAAATTTAAAGCTAGAACGTCAAGAGATTCCTTATGCCAAAGTATCAAATCTCCGACAATTAACTTTGAAATCTCTTCCCTCTTCTTTTGATGTTGTAGTTGTGTTCCTGCTGGAATATGTATGGATTAGTCAGATCTGTGAACTGAAATTGCCAATTTGGGAAGGGAAGGCTGACAGAAACTTATGTTTAAGCCCCTTATCTGTCATTTCCAGAGAAGATACATAGCTTTGAAATTTTTCTGCGTTTACATTTTGTTTCTTGAAGAGCTTCGATCAGAGCTTCAGATATGAATTCGTAATTAATTTGGCGGCTGATCTGCGAGCCCTTTCCCTTGCTCACCATTGTTCACCAAACACCCACCTTAATTTTCCAATCAGACTGTGTTTTTAAATTGCTGCAATTTGTCACAAATTTCCAGTCTTACTCTGTTTATTTCAAAGTAATTTCAATGTAATCAGTGATAACTGCAAATAAGCGCTTATGTGAAAAAATACTCTGGTAGCTTCCTGAAGTAGCCAGCCACTGGTGATCAACAGTAGCTGAGATCAACGGAGATGCATTGCAGCAAAGCCCCCATCACACAGGATGCGCTGCCCCGTGCGGCCTTCATCTCCCATCAGGGACCGCTCTATGGACAGACTAGGCAGTGCAGTTCCACACAAGAGAGCAGGGAGAGAATTCAGCTTAGATGGAAGCAAGTGTCCTCCGGTCAATGAGAATTCAACTTTACATAGAAGGGAAAATATTCCTCACAGGGAAACTGGTTTCTTTTTATGTAATTCCACTATCAACCAGAACGTCTCTCTTTCTTTCTTTCTTTCTTTCTTTCTTTCTTTCTTTCTTTCTTTCTTTCTTTCTTTCTTTCTTTCTTTCTTTCTTTCTTTCTTTCCTTCTTTCTTTCTTTCTTTCTTTCTTTCTTTCTTTCTTTCCTTCTTTCTTTCTTTCTTTCTTTCTTTCTTTCTTTCTTTCTACTTTTTAACTTATAATTTGAATGATATTAGTTTTCATGTGAAATTCATAATTTTCTATTTTGCAATTCTAGTATTTTTTCCAAATAAGTAGATCTGTCTGCTTCAACTTCCCCATCCTTCTTTCCCCATTTCTTTCACTCCCCTAATGTCTCTGTGTGTATATCCTTGTGTGTTTATATACTTAATGTGTATATATACTTCATGTGTTTATGTGTGCTTCTATGCTTTGTGTGTAACATGTGTGTTTATACACTTGATGTGTACCTGTGTGTTTATATACTTTGTGAGTCTATTCTTGAGTATTTTTCAACCTTCTCCTTTGTTCCCAGCCCTATTCTCTGCTCATTTGCTCAACAAATGTTCCACACACTTCTGCAATCCCCAGGTCTCCTGCCTCAGTGCGTTACCCTCTATTCTAAGAATACATTTTTGTGTTCTCCTTAACAGAAGATTCAGTCTTCTCACACCTAATGATCATATTTTCTGCCTCCCACTACAGAAAACAAAAGCAATGGTCAAGCCCCATTTGTATCATTAGCACCTTGAAGTGATACAATTATTGCCAACCTGTAAACACTCAACCCTCTTGTGTTTAACACTCAGAATGACCCACTTACCTAAGTGTGTATGTGTGTGTGTGTGTAGCTGGTAGGACTATGCTCTATTAAATGCATAACCTAATGTCTAGCACAATGTTTAGGAAATAGCATGTGCTCAAGAGATACAGATGCCAAGCTAGTTTTTGAAGAAATTAAAGGTAAAAAGGCAGTCATAATCAATTTAATGAATCATCTGCTTCTTGTAGACTGTGCCCTGGGCCATAATTCAGGAGGGAGGACTCCCTATAATGCACAATAATTAAAGTGCTAAGAATACAGTTATGACGAGAAAACAAATGTCTCTTGGCTTCAGATCTGGAATTCATAGGAAACAGGTTATGTGCCTATAACCAGAAAGCTGAGCCTGCTTAACCTGAACTAGATTGAGCTGCCCAACATGTGCATCTCGAAGTTAGGGCAATGCAAAGGCAAGTAGCCAGCTACACATGTAAGGGGTGTGGTGGCGCATGCCTTTAATCCCAGCACTTGGGACACAGAGGCAGGCGGATTTCTGAGTTCGAGGTCAGCCTGGTCTACAGAGTGAGTTTCAGGACAGCCAGGGCTATACAGAGAAACCCTGTCTCGAGAAACCAAAACCAAACCAAACCAAACCAAAACAACCACCCCAAAAACCCCCAAAATACCAACCAACCAAACAAACAAACAAAAAGAACATAGCATAGCAATAAAGTGCTAGGCATGTAGTTAGCACATTTGTGGGAAAGAAGGGGTAAGTCCCCACCTGCCAGGCACTAGCTGATATGTTCTGAATGTTTGTGGTTCCCTAAATGTCAGCACTGAAACCTAATCACCAACATGACAGTGTCAGAAGGTGGACATTCAGGAGAATAGGCAGGTACCAAGGACAAAGCTCTGATGGATGATGCTCTTACAATACAGGGCCAAGGGAGCCCTTCCCCACTTAATCCTTGTGGAGCGCAGATCAATAGCTGACAGTGGGACAAATGTTGGGGTGCATGGGGGCTGATGCAGTGAGAGATGAAGTTTTGATATTCAGCATCTACCTAGTTTATGGTGATTTTCTATAGAGCTGCAAATGATCCAGAACATCATTCTTTTGCATTTGAATTCTTTGCTCTCCTCTCCTCTTTTTCTCTCCCCATTCTCTTCCCCGCTCCCTCCCTTCCTCCCTGCCTCCATCTCTCTTTCCCTTCCTCCTTCCTTTTTTCTCCCCACTTCCCTTCCTTCCTATTTTCCTTTCTTCCTTCCCTCCTTCCTTCCTTTCTTCCTTGCACGGTTTTATGAGGTGCAAGGCACCTTACCCTGGGGCTCTCATTACTGCTAAGCAAGCACTATCAATTGATCTTCACTTCAACCCCCATAGTTACTTCTTCACCTTAGCTAAGCCTTGGCTGCCTCATCCATAGGCAAACAGGAATGATGGTGCTACCTCTTTTTAATGAGTTTCAAACGAGAACAATGGTAATACCTCTTTTAATGAGGTTAGGTGAGAATTGAGCTCAAGTAGATAGGTAGAGTAATATATAATGATAGTTAGAGTCTTCTAATGAATATTAAATGTGGGATTTAGAAAGTCAAACAAGCAAAGATCAGAGACATCTATCAAAGTATTTCATCCTAGCAAGGGACTGCAAGACTTTGAGCTCCAGTTACTGTGAAGCATCCACAAAGAGTCACGATTAGTACCTGGCAAAGGCTACTGTCTCCATAGCTACTAGCCAGGTGGGGTCAATACAGTGCTTAAAGACAAAAGGTATTAGAGTCCAAAGAATCTGGAAAGTTTAGTTTGTTGGTTTGTGTTTAGACATCCAGAAACCCTTACATGCCCTTGAGGTTAATAGACCCAGGTGGTGGTGGGTTAGCATCCAGGGAAAGCACACAGGCTATCAGGGCTGAGGCATCTGAGTACGGCTTTTGCTGTCTAGCAGTTTGTAGCATAGAAACGGGTCGTGTCTTTTCTTGTGACATCATGTGGGTGGTCCTCTGTGCATGCCTGTTTTTCTTTCTGGGGAATCATGTAGGTGGGCACAGAGTTGACATCTTCCCACCCTTCCCATTAGTTGCTTTGGATCTGAGATAACCCCAGCCCTCCTCCCTTCACATGCTTTCTGTCTCTTCATGGAACAGACCTGCGACTCCCCCAGAGGCCACCCCCTTCTCAGAGACTCAAAGCTGCATAGCCCACAGTTCTTGCAAACAAAGACCTAGATAACTGGGGGAGCTCTGGTGTGATGAAGCATCTCTCCCACCCCTGTAGGTGGCTCTGTGATGAAAATGGGGGCACGTGGGCAGGGGGCCCTCTCATGAGGAACTGCCACCTTCTACTGAAGTGATTTGACTGTCACTGAATCTGCCCCCAAGCCAAGCCCTAACTTCTGCTCCTCTGACTCTGTCTGTACCATCCCCACTGCAGATAAGCATCCTGACTGCAAATGCAGCCTCCTAGGATGAGTTTGGGAAATGCTTTCACTAAAATAAATAAATAAATAAAAAATCAGGATGGGTTCTTTTATCTCATTGGTAATTACTGAGATTTCCCATTTAGTGTAAAGAAATATCTTAATGGCTTAAGTGGACAAATCAATAATTTTTAAATGTGCTCCATTTTTCAAATATGTCGAGGTGAAATTGAGGGAGAGATTAAAGACGGGAAGATGTGTTTTTTTAAAAAATATCACGTTTAGTTTCTTCACATCCTATTCAGAAGTGAAAAAAATCAAAACAACAACAAAACAAAACCACAACAACACATGAAAACCTTCAAACACAGGTTTCTTTCTGCTTAGGTTCATCCTTAAATGGCCTCTGATACCTAAGAAGTTTGATACAAGCAGTTCAAATTGCTGCTGGGAGCTGCCTAAGGCATACTGACCCACCATGCTTCTTCCCTGTGGGACATAAACATGTCCTAGGGCACCATCTCCAACCTTATCACCCTGCGACAGGCTGCAATAGGTTGAAAAGGCTTCTTCATTGTTTTGCCTAAGTACAGACAAAAGAAGTTCACCAGCCTAAGCATCAGACGTCTACTCTGAGATGAGTGGCCACTGTTTCTTTAGGAGGTAGAATTCACTCCATGCAATCCTACTGTCTTTTAAGATGAGGCTTCTGTTTTGGGCTGCTTGAATCTATCCTCTATCTATCTATCTATCTATCTATCTATCTATCTATCTATCTATCTATCTATCTATCTATCCATCCATCCATCTACCTACCTTACAAACAATACATAATGGGTTAGAGATTATTATGACATTTTAAGGTTTATTTGTCTGTGTGTGTGTGTGTGTGTGTGTGTGTGTGTGAATACAGATGCCCACAGAGGCCAGAATAGGCTATAAGATCTCCTGGAGCTGGACTGACAGGTAGTTGTGAGCCTCCCCATGTAGATATTAAGAACTCAGCTCAGATCCTTTGCCAGAGCAGTGAGTGCTCTTAATTAGTGAACCATCCTAGCAGCATTTGACATTTTTAAACTAAGGGTGTTTATATCATTCTTCCCCAAGCCCATCTTTGCCATCCTCTTGCCCCCAATTTCTGCTTGTAGCCTCTATCTTACCGACTCATTTTCTCATCTCTGTCTCACATTTTCTTTATCCCCATCTCACTCTCCCTCATCACATATTATTTCATTTTCTTTGTTTCCTGTCTAAAATTTTGGGCCTCACTCTCACTTTCATCTGTTTGCATACAGGCACCAGAGGCTAGGATCTACATATGAGGGGTGGCATAGGGCTCAGATCTGTTTTGTCTTTTATCCCATACACACAGGATAGTTGATTCTGACATCATGGACTAAACCCAGAAAAAAATAATATAACCCTGGGAAGTCTTAGGGATGAGCTCTAGGTTCTCCTCTACAAGGTCAAGTGGTTTGGAGTAATGGACGCTACAAAGGCCTTGCAGATACTGTGCTCCAGACAAGGCCTATGGTGGCCTCATGTTCCTTGCTCCTGAGAAACTGCCATCTGCCACCTCCTTCATCATAAGAGGACTGAAGAGCACACATGAGAACTGTGATTCCCTGCACAGCAAAACACAGGCATGCAGGTGCTGGGTAGGACTGAAGAGGAGTGATTCTCCTTTCATTCCACCTCTGTCCACCACAAATGGAACCACCATTGCTGAAATAGCACTGAAGGCTAATCTGGAAGTGTAGCAGACTGGGCCTCATTGCCTGTAATCTTCGTGATGTCTGCTAGATCTGGGGTAGAGGTTAGACTAATGTGAAAACTTCGTAAGCCAGAAAATGAAAGTTTGTAGGATTTATTGATTTTTTTTCCTGCAGGGGAATAGACTTTCCATCTAAAGTTTTTTTCAATTTTGCCTCCTGTTCTCTTTTCCTGAATTTTCTCTGAGGTCCTAGGACAAAATCAATACCATAACTCTCCATGGATACTTTTATGTATCTTAATCTTGACACTGTATTCACTAAAAATAGCATCATAATGTTGCATGGGCATGGCTTTACTTCTTTTTTGACTTTCCTCTTCTTGCTTTAAGAGAGTTGGATGAACTCTTTGTTTTGTAGAGAAAGTGAAAATTATTAATACTAAATAATTTTCTTATATAGTATTTATAGATGCTGCTCATTAGTGGTTTTTTTCATTTTAAGTTAAATTAGCATAAATATTACCATTTTGATTTGAATCATCTATTACAAAAAGGCTTGAAGTTTTATGTCCATCCATGAAAGTGCCAATCAGACAAGCTTCAATAATTTGTCAAGATGTTTGTGTATACTGGCTTGGAGAGGGAGAGAGAAAGACAGAGACAGAGGCAGATAAACAGATATAGACAGGGACAGACAGAGACAGAGAGACAGAGAGCTTTTAAAGCCACAAATATGTTTCTTCTGGATGTTAGCTGGATGTTGAGGCAGGTATTATTAACTCTCTTTTATGTGAAAAATGAGGCCAGCAATGTTTTAAGTGGGATGTCTATATCATTTTCTTCAAGGATCCTAGTACCTCCAGGAAAAAAAAAGGAAGAAAAATAATTCAAGAGATGGAGGATGGGAAGGAGTGCTGTTGAACTCTGCTCAGAACACACAGATGTTGTATCTGTGAGCTCTCAGCAGCTGTGGTTATCTGCACAAGACCTGCTTGTCAATATTCCTAACTGGGTGGAGAAGAGGTTCATAGACAATTCCTTTATATGAAGAACTACGTAGCTAAGTTGTGTGTGAGTATGTGGGTAGAAGGGGACCATTTGGAAGAAGTAATTCAGAGGGAAGGGGAGGAACAAGAGATAGTAATGGGGGCAATAAGATCAGTGTGCAGTATGTGCATTTATGAAACTGGCCAATATCACTTAATTCACACAAAATTATAGAGTAGAAACAGAATGAGATGTCGACCTTTTAAATGGAGTTCAAGCCTGTAAACTGTCTATCATGTCTCTTAGCATGCATTGGGTATACTACAGGGTTGCTTCTTCTGTGGCATTATGTGGGCATTTTCTTCCTGCTCCATTTTTTTTGTGGCTGACCAGAGAATGTAAAAGCTCTCCTCTACTCACTTAGTTTATTAATGGGCTCATTAACACCCCAAGATAAGACAAGAGTTGATTCCACTGTTACTCAAACTGATTTCATCCTTAGGTCATTGGCTCTCTTTGTGCTGTTGAAAACTCAGCATGACTGTAGCTAGTGGTGTGAAGGGAAAACTGCTGGGCTGGGTGTTCATGACAAGCCTTGAGGACTCATGAGGGGAACCCTGGGAAGTCTAGGCCAGCATAGCATAACATCTAAGAAGACAGGCATCCAGTGAAAAAGCAAAAAGCCTGAATGTATCAGGTTAAGGGGGTCTAGGTAGCTAGTTTGGACCAATGTTATACATTTATTTGAAAGTTAGGAAAGAATACTGGTGTGTGAGTTCTGAGATCTGGCTTCTAGTTGAAATGTCTGAAATAAGCATCCAGTTCTCAATAGGGCACCAAACATTCTGAGCTCAATAGTCCACAGGGATCTTCAACCTAGTGTCTCCAACTGTGTATGGTTATACAGAAAGATGATCATCAAGTCAACACAGGCTGCTTACAATTTTACTTATTTATTTATTTTATGTGCACAAGTGTTTGTCATGTATGTGTGTATGTATGTATGTATGTATGTATGTATGTATGTATGCCATATGTATGCCTTGTGCCCACGGAGGTCAGAGGGCATCAGATCCCTTGGCACTGGAGTTGTGGATTATTATGAACCACAATGAAGGTTCTGGAACCCTACCTGAGTCCTGTCCAGGAACAGTCATTGCTTACATTCACCAAGCTATCTCTCTGGTGGCCTTCTCCTGCCTGGTGACTTTTCATTGTAGTTGTTAATGCCTTTACCCATTGTTTATACCACATTTATTTATTAATCATCTTTAGAGCTTACATGAGGGTTAAGTTATAGAGAAGTAAATATTGTTTACTTTCTTCTAAGAATAAATTCTCTGCTCACGGGGATGCTCAATATATTCAACCTATTTAAGTGTCTCAAAATATCATGGTTGCAAACATTGGTAATGGGACCTCAGAGGGAGAGGAATCAATATCCAATTTGCAAACAACAGAAATAGCCAGATCTTATAAATGCTGTGAATTTAAAAGGACTTGTATTAGGACACAGAAGCGTGGCATAGCTTCAGTGGAGGAGACAGAAAACATACCTTACAATGCCTGCTTGCTGAACACTTGGTGACAGACTCTGACCTTATGTGATTCTTGAACTCCTCAGGAATTAATATGGTCTAAAACACATGTTTTGTGGGACTCTGGAGCCTCATTAGTTTAGGATCCAACATTATGTGTACATTTTTTTTTGTTTCTGTATTTGAATCTTTTCTAAATTGTGAGGATGATCAAGTAAAATAATTTGAACCAGGCATGCATGATGGCTCACACCTATCTCAGCACTTGGGAGGCAGCTATACATATAAACTTACACTGTCTTCTTGGTTAAAACAAGAAACAGGCAATTTTAAAGGAAACCTCACTGATTTTGGAGAGAGATTTTCAAAGTTTTTTGCTAGTTCTTAGGAAAATCTGTGATGCTAAATACATATCTTTACAGAACTCCATTCTGACCCATGTGGAGATGTTGGTTTTTATAGAAGAAACAGGTCAGAGTTATTACAGAAAATGTCCCCTCCTGGATTGTCCACATCTATCCTGATTATTATATAGTATTTTTAACTCTTCTAACTTCTCTAACTTAACATGAAAATTCATCATTTTTTAAAAAAATAGAAGTGAAAGTATTCAAAGTTACAACCTATTACATCACAGAAGGGAAGTCATATGACATTCAGTCAAGAGCAGAGAGAAATGAATGCATACAGGCGTGCTTACTTCCTTACTTGAAAATGTTCAATTAAATGACTCTACCCAGTTCATGGCTCTCTGCCTAGGGAATGGTCTCACCCCTGAGAGGCTGCTCTGTCTTACTTAACTACCACAAAATGTATACACATGATAGATAGCTTTAATTATGAGCTTGACACAACCTAGAATGCCCTGGGAAGAGAGTCTCAACGATGCTTTATCTACATTAGGTTGGCCTGATGGTATGTCTATGGGCTACTGTTTTAATTAAGTTCAACTTAATGAAAAAAATCTTTGAAAAATTTAATTATATCATTTATTCAATATCAAATAAGAAATACTGGTTTAAGAAATAGAAATAAAACATGGAAATATTTCTTGAGTTCAATGGATGAGGAAATCTTTAATAAAAAAAAAGACAAAAGAAAAAGAACAAACCCATTTCTTAGGCATGAACTAAAGCATTTTTTTTTCTCTTAGAGATTCACAATATTTATTTTTAGATGGCAATACTCTTTATGTCTGTTACTGTTCTATTCTTCTTATTTATCAAAATGCTTATTTACAATTCATTATAATTACAAGGATTAAAATGTAAAGATATTACTTTTTATTTTTATGTGGTGTGTGTGTGTGTGTGTGTGTGTGTGTGTGTGTGTACTCGTGAGTGCAATGCCCATAGAGGTCAGAAGTGACAATGGATCCCTTGGAGCTGGAGTTATAGATAGTTGTGAGCTACCCGAAATGGATGCTGGGAACCAAACTGAGATCCTCTGAAAAAACATGTAGTTTTTAACTGCTGAGTCATCTCTCAACCCTCTAGATTAATTTTAACTGTTATTAGGTTGAATAAATAACATTGAGTTATTTTAAGAGATCATTCCTAATCACACTTTTTTCAAAGAAGGGGTTGTGTATGGCAACACACACCCATAACCCAGCACATAAGACATAGAGGCAGAAGAATCAGTTCAAGGTCATCCTCAGCTACATAATGAGTTAAGGTTAGCCTGGATTACATGAGATTCTGCTTCAAGGCTTACAAAGAGGGGGATAGATGGGTGGGAAACTTGACACTTTGTTAAGACATAGTATTGTTTAACTTAGCTTTAGTCTGATCCAGTTGTGCTGGGGGAATGTTAATGCACAGAAAACATGAGGAAGCTCTATGTCCATGACTGACGGCAGCTAGCCAGCTGTCACTGAAGCTCTAAACGGTCTCATACTTTCCTCTGTCTCACTCATTTCTAGGCAATCCATGAACCTTACCCTGACTGCAAACCAAGGGGTCAGACCATATGTTGCCATGACAAGGCATTGTGTTGAAAACCAGAACTCACACAAAATAGATTTCTTTGATAGCATTTTTCAAAGAGAATTTCAGAATAAAGTTCAGTGGGGCAGAGCCAACTTATATATAGCCAAGAGTAAGGAGGACAGGAATTTCTGGATCTGCTATCAGATAAATAATTTTAAACAACAAAAGTTAAGATAAATTGTTAATAGAAAACAAAGTGAGGTGTCCATTCAGAAGTTTCAAAGGATAAAGAGCCTATCCACATAGGAATACAGTATACCTAGAATCAACACAGACTATTTCACACACCCTTCTCAACAAATCAAGAAATACCTGAGGTAAATTTATTAGCCATATTCATTCATATTGCCTATGGTATTGCTAGAGTCAACATGAACTAGTTCATGTAGCCTTCTCAGTTAATCTATGAGGTAAATTTTATCAGCCATATTCATCCACTTCAGGGAAACAGATTTGTGTGAAATTAAAAAACTACTGCAAGGGCAATATGCCTAGCTGCATTTGCCTTTAGAAGACAGGAGCCCCATTTCCAATATCCATACAGATGGATACCCATCAGGCAGTGAAGATAAAATTGGGAAAACATCCACAGCTCTAATTTCTGGAGTGTGTCCTGGCTCCACTTTGGGTAACATTGTATATGGTCACAATCACACATAACTATTAACAGAACACACTGGAGGTCACTTTGAAGTTCTACAGCTACTGAGGATATTCTTTCAGCCTAAGGACTACACTCTCTAGTTCCTAATTCAGTCGTATGGGGATGACCCGGTTAGTTTTCATTGTCTGCTTGACACAATCCAAAATCATCCAGGGAAAGGAAATTTCCATTGGAGAGTTGCATCAATCATATTGACCTATGGAACTATATATAAGGGACTGTGTTAACTGTTAATTGATAGAGGAGTGCCCAGCCCACTTTGAGGAGCACAGTTCCCTAGGCTTTCTAGGAAAGATAGCTAAGCATAACCCAGAGAATGAGCCAATAAGCAACATTCCTCTTTGTTTTCCATTTTAGTTTCTTCTTGAGTCTCCATCCCAATTTCCCTTAATGATAGATTTGGATATATAAAACGAAACAAATCCTTTCTTCTCCATGTTTGGTTCGAGTATTTTATTACATCAAGGGGAAAGCGAACAAGAACAGAGACTATAGCATCAAGTCTATGACTGGTTGGCCATCAGTGGCTCATTTGTGTATGTGCTAGGAGATAGCTCAGAGAGCATGTTGACACAAAAGGCTACAGAGCTCTGGTGTGAAGACACAGGCAGGCTCTACAGCCTGAGTACTCACGCTGCAGACAGTCGGCATTGAGCAGGTCCTGACACTTCTCGTGGCATTTCACCCCACACTCCAGACACTTCATGCCTTGCCTTGCGATGCCCCACAGGAGCCCTTCACATTCATAGCAGTAGGTGGGTGTGGTAGCCGTCCAGACCTCGAAGTTGTGGGGAGTGGTGGAAGAAATGGGGTAGATCAATGCCTGCAAGGTCTTCCTGAAGACATGCATTTTCTGTGAGTTTAAGAGTGGGAACAAGGCAAAGCAAATCAGTGGCTTTGGGGAACTTCCGCACAAAATAGACCATTTTTATCATTTTTTCCACTGAAATTGCTATTTTGGGAGAGCCTTTGATTTTGAGGTAAGTAATGATTTTTTAACCTGTCATTCTGCTCGTTTATTCTTCTCTCTTAAAGCCCACTTTGGCTGTTTTTACTGAAGAACTCCCCAGTAGTCTTACAGACCGCAGTAGGCTCCATTTGTGTACAGGTTTTTCTGCAGTTCCCCCATAGTTCTAATCACCTGTTAATGACTGTGCCTCACTATACCACACATGGAGAGCAAGAATGGATATTTTACCACTCACAGCAGCGCGCAGAGCCTAAGCTAGGCCCTGTCTTATAAAATCAAAACACTAATTTATATGACTAACCTTAGCCTTAGTTGGCATATAGTAAAATTATTAAGTATGTGGAAAGCATTTTTAATGCTAACCATAACCGTCTGAACTTATCTCCATACCTTTCATGTTCCACCCAGACCCTTCTTCCCTGACTGGGGAGCCTTGCTAACACTTCACCTTCAATGTTTTAGGTAATTTATTCCTCAAGGAATGATTTTCAACACTCATTACTTAGAAAAGATTTTTTTTCCCAACTAATTCACAAGAAAGGTCTCGCTGTAGATAAAAGTTAAATGTGGTATTCTCCATGGTGCCTGGTACTGTCCAGGCAGGTGGCTGTAATGACCATTGGTGGATCACAAACATTCACTGAATGATTATCTAGAGTTATTTAATAAAAAAACATGTGATACTTTAAATGGATTCCATTGGCTAATGGCATGTTGCTAATTGTTCTGGCTTGTTTTGTGCATGTCAATTTGACCCAAGCAATAGTGACCATAGAGAAAAGAGCCTCAGTTGAGGAAATGCCTTCATGAGATCCAGCTATAAAGCATTTTCTCAATTAGTGACCAATGTGGGAGGGCCCAGCCCATTGTAAGAGTTGTCATCCCTGGACTGGTAGACCTGGGTACCATGACAAGGTATGCTGAGCAAGTCAGAGGAAGCAATGCAGTAAGCAGCACCCCTCCATAGCTTCTGCATCAGCTCCTGCCTCCAGGTTCTTGACCTGTTTTAGTTCTAGTCCTGACTTCCTTTGGTCATGAACAGCAGTGTTGACGTATAAGCTCAAGAAACCCTTTCCTCCCCAACTTGCTTCTTGGTCTATGATGTTTCATTGTAGGACTAGAAACCCTGACTAAGACACTAATCTATTTTAAACCTTTCACAACAAACACTGCATTCTAAAAGACATGAAGTTTTCAAATTATAATAAATCATATATGCCACAACACAATTAATCAAATATAAAGAAACTAAAAAATAAAAATTATATAATTAAGATTTTGTTTTTGAGTTATGCATGGTTTGATGAATGCCCTTGCTGTGCTTTATCTATGTAAAAGTAGAAAAACAATAATATTATTTTTATATTACTTAACATATTTTAACAAGGAAGGCCAGTTTTGGTGTGTGCAGACAGTTCTTAGACCTTTAAAAGGATTATGGATTGTCTCATGTCCTGAAAAGCCTCTGCAGAAAGGAGAGGGAATGGGCTTTTCAGATCCTAAACAAGTGTTCGGTTTAAAAATCTCTGTGCTGAGAGAGAAATCAAGGTATTACTTTAATACCTTATTTTTTGAAGTGTTAGGACACTGGACAGAAGTAAACAGCTTTCTTTATTGTAAGTATCATAAAAATATAAAATGACTGAAAAATAATCAGGCTTCTTGGCAAGAGTAGTGAGTGGTGTTGTAAGCCATCAACAGCACGCCATCTGCCAATGTTAATAGATACATCAGGAGCAATGCTTGGCTGTCTCTGTGTCATGCTCTCCCCTGGTTTCCTGCTACACTGCTAATTGATGAAGGTCCATTTTCTTAGCACTCTATGGGGTTCCCTCTTGAGATACTATAAACCAAGAACTTTACATACTTAAAAGAATCTCATTATGATAGCTTGAAGAAAAGTATGATTCTTGTTTGAGACAGTGTCCCTGCACTCAACACTCACTGGGCTCATATCTTTCAGGAGAGAAATGCAGAAGTGGCACGTGTCACAGCTTCACTATTTATAGACACAAGCATCAGTGAGATCCATAAGGTGAACACTGTCTACAATGTGACCTTTGAACTGTCCTTTAAACAAGAAGTTCACTGCTACAACACTGCTCCAAGTTTACCAGTGTAAAAAACTGGACACAATGTCAGAGTGGATTAACCCATTTGTATAGCCATCTTGAAAAACTGATCCATGATCTTAATATTTATTTAGGTAAGGTTTTAGTAGAGTCAAAAGAAAAACCTGAGTAAATAATATTATTTTACTTATATTATTACATTAGAGATGATAATTATCACACCCCAAAGAAATTTTAGGGTTCACCCCCCAAAAAAAGATGGAAAGGGATACAGGGAGTGACTTGGAGGCCAAAGGACAGTACGACACAGCATGGCACATGTGCCGTGCATTCACTACGGTCAAATAGATACACACTTGGGTGTATAAGTATTGATATTTATTTTTGTATTTCACAAATATCCCCCTTGTATTTAATTGCTTAATAAGTTAAAGCAATTTATTTATTAATTTATAAATAATAATTAATGCTTACTGAATATAATGCCAACCTGGCCTATAGAAATGAGATCTTATATAAAATAAAATAAAATAAAATAAAATAAAATAAAATAAAATAAAATAAAATAAAATAGGACAGGGAAGGGAGAGAGCAAATAAGAGAAAGATATGATTGAAAATGAAGAAAAGAAAGACCCAGAGTTGGCAAAGATGAATTTCTTACAGGGCTGATTTTACAAAACTGAGAAAATACAAGTAGATAATAATAGGACTATAAGGACACACATCTTTACAAATTTTAATTAGACAAGCAAGTAAACAGTATTGAATTCTAAAGTGTAGAAAGAAGAGGTTGGGATTGATAACCAGTGGCAAAGTACAGGCCTTGTGTGTGTGAGGCCTGGGGACAATTCCTGGCACTGGCCATGATGACAATACCAGCCAAGAGAAGATAACCTTCCATAACTGACATGAGTATTAATTCAAAACCAAGTCAACAGTTAGTATTTAAAGAACATGGTTGCAATTGTACAGGAAATGACTGGATGCAGGAGTCATACAGACATACTCAAATCAGCATCAAGTTCTGGTGATTTAAGGCACGTTTGGCACAGCACCTCACTCAAGCACACAGTCCTAGACCTCAAGCAAAGGGAAGCTACTGAACTGTTTGTCCTGAGGCTAGTTTAATATGGGTGTCTCAAGTAGTCAAGGATTTGACAAACCAAAGGCTATTTTGATTTATACATGTAAATATATACATAAAAGGTACCTATATATACATGTTATATATGTTATATTGTGTGTGTATGGACATATAATATATGCCATATATGCTTATATAATATAGTATATACAACAAAAAACCAATATGTTTATATTAGTAAACATATTAAAAACTAGAGGCCAAGAGAGTGTTTCTAATTTGCTCTAGGCCTTCAAGCGAGTAAACGTGGAATTGTGTTCCTAAGAACCTCAAGCTAAAGATTGTATTGAGATAGAACAGAATTGAAATCTAAAGTATAGAAAAAGGAAGTTGAGATTGACAGCCAGTGGCAAAATATAGGTCTAGTGTGTGTGAGACTTGGGGACAATTTCTAGCACTGCAGGAGAGATGTCTCACAGAGCTGGCTGCTTTTGTAGAGGACCTGAGTTCAGTTCCCAGCAAACACATACTTTTAAAAAAAATCTTTAAAAGAACAAATGCCAGGCCAGTAGAAATACTTGTGAATAAGACATAATTGTAAACTGTATCACGATGGCTAATTTCCATATCAGCATTTCTAGAAAGGAATCCAAGCCTCATCTGGCAGGAGTCAGGGAGGCAGGCATTCCTACACATGAAGCAGACTGTCTCTAGTGTTACTACAGACATTAGAGCCCTTCCTTATCACTTCTTGGCCTTTTGGCTAAGATCAAGTGTAGAGCCCTTCCTTTTTGGGAAGAAACAACTGTGCTTTTGACTATCTATCTCTCTAATATTGAAATGCCACTGCCTGCTGTTTCTCAGGCAGCCAGATCACTCCCTTGGTGCACAGGCAATGCCCCTGTCCTTTCCCCCTGGGAGTACCCAGAAGGACTTCAGAGATGCAGCATGGAAATCGTTCACTTCAGCATTTATGTCATTTGCCCATGTAATGACCGAACCCGACAGCTTGTCAGGAGTGACATTTAATATGCCTGCTCTACACAAGTCATATTTCATTACCTTTCAAGAGAGGGGCCCCAGGGAAACGAGCTTGGTGGATTTGAGAGGAAGCTGATGCAGTCCATTCATCTATCTAACACCCCCAGATAAGTTCTCTGCTCAGGGCTCTTTTAGACAAGAAAGGCAGTATTTTTAGGTTGCTGACAAATAGATTGATGGGTCATTTACTGAAGAGAAGATGTGTTCCTTGTCTTGGGTCTCAGGAAACGCAAGGCATCCCACTGACTTCTACTGTTTGCTGAAGTAAGTCTTCACATCTCAAATGAAATGGTATATTGTAGTAGCCAAAGGGCTTGGAAACAGGCTTTTTGGTTCTGATTTTTTGCTTTGTTTTGTTTTGGAGTTACCAGGGATTGAATCTAGGGACTTAGAGTGAGTAAACACTGCCACTGAGTTATAATACAAGGAGAATGCCATCTTTTAAAGTATAAGAAAGTCAAAATACAGAAGCTCTTAGTCAAATCTTCAACTTTATTTCCTTGAAAGAAAATGGGCAAATTGCTTGGGATTCTGTGAGTTTTTTCTCTTATGCCAGAAGTAGAAGATTTTATGTTGTATTTATATTATACTTTATATTACAGAATATCATAAACCTGATATGTAAGAAAAAATGGAAGGACATAGTTAAAGTATTTTTAATCCTCTGCTACAACAGAAAATGTATCAAGATGTATGGAATGTGTGAGGAATAGCAAGAGTTTCTCTGCCCTGTCACAACTCTGAATGAGCACCTGTGCACTGAAGCATTTGTGTGTGTGTGTGTGTGTGCGTGTGCATGTGTATATACATGTATATGTGTGTATGTATATATGTGTGTAAGTATATATGTGTGTATATATATGTATGTGTGTGAGAGTTTGTTATGTGTGTGTATGTATGTATGTATATGTGTGTACATGTTATATGTGTGTATGTGTCTGTATGTATATGTGTGTGTGTATGTGTGCATGTATATATGTGTATGTATGTGGGGGGGGCTGTATTCTGATAGAAAGGTCTAAAAAAGAGCTTAAAGATGCAAGAAGACAATTACAGGAAGCAGAGCAAAAAATATGAAATATGTTGTTATTAGAAGCCAGGTACAGTGACAGTTAAAAGGAGATAAGAAATGTTCACATCATGTTTGTCCTGTGATGACAGAGAGAGAAATTGGAAACATTAGCTCCAGGAAGGTTATTATGCCACCTTGGGTCCTGAGAGCCAAGACAAGGAATACATTTTCCCTTCAGAAGTAATTAGGTGCAGGAATAATCCTGAGACATTTTATACAAAGCCCTGTCTGAATGAGCAGGACTGAGTCCCTGCAGCAGGATGGCCAGGACACACACATTGTTAACTTGTCCTCTCTCCCAGGCTGCTGAGTGAGAAGGACTGAGTCCCTGCAGCAGGATGGTTGAGGCATACACATTGTTAACTTGCCCTCTCTCCCCAAGCTGTACCTGAAGCCAATTATGAGAGAACTGCTGGGAGTGACCAGCTATCAGCAGGTTTTAAAGCTCCCTCTGGGCTTCTAATGAGCCAGGTTTAAGAATCGCTGACCTAGATTTTGGCATCCTCCTTGTGTCTTCTAAGCAGAATGGTTTTTACATTCAACAAGACCTTGTAAAACATCTACGTTGTGCCTGACATTGTTCCAAGCAGTAGCCCAGTAGCCGAGAGAGAGAGAGAGAGAGAGAGAGAGAGAGAGAGAGAGAGAGAGAGAGAGAGAGAGGGAGAGGGAGAGGGAGAGGGAGAGGGAGAGGGAGAGGGAGAGGGAGAGGGAGAGGGAGAGGGAGAGGGAGAGGGAGAGGGAGAGGGAGAGGGAGAGGGAGAGGGAGAGGGAGAGGGAGAGGGAGAGGGAGAGGGAGAGGGAGAGGGAGAGGGAGAGGGAGAGAGAGAGAATTTTAGAGAACAATGAATGGCACACTCATAAGCCCTATGTTATCCAAATGGTAAGCACATATGTATTCCCATAATCTTCTGTTTTGCTAGTACTTCACTTTATATATAAGAATGTACATTATGTACAGAAATAACAATATTTATTATGTGGCATGTAGGAGCCTGGCAATACCACCCTACCCCATGCCATACCATACCATGCCATACCATACCATACCAAGAAGGTCACAGTGAAATGTTGGAGGAGGAAACTAGCAATTCAACCAGAAGGGAGAGGCTGCCTTAAGTAAAAGAAATTTTCAGTAGAAAATACCTTTAGGAGTTTCCTGGGGTGGTGGTAGAGGAAGCTAAACAGTTAAGTGCTATCAGGATAGAATAGAAGCCATAGAAACATAGAGGTGTGTGAGCATCACCTAGAGTGAAGCCAAAGCTCTCAGGAAGTTTAGTTAGGGCCAACCAGGCATTCCTTGTGTTTCCAGTCACTCCTGGGACATTAGGCTAAGTATGACAAACAAGATCTCATATAAAATGCTCATGCTCCTGAGGATCTGATCAATACAGTTAGTAACTGGCAGGGCACTTACCAGCTCCTCATTATTCAGTGATGTCCTGATAACCATAGCAAGGGAGAGACCAGATTTCCGGGCAGCCAGGGTCTGAAATAGGCAGGATAATACTGGGTTAATATATGGACTAAGTGGCTCGTGTGCATTTCAGAAAGCAAAGATGTAATAACGCTAGCTGTTGCTGTTTTGGCAAAGGGGACGTTGACATCAGACCAGCTTAGCTGGAACTCACTGGATGTCAGAGCTGGAGACCTCAAACCCAACCTGACATTTGACCCTTGACAAGATTGAAGTCCATCTTAGAGCTATGACTACTTAAAAGTTTCTGGGATAGGAAGACATGTCTAGAACTTTGTTTTCAATGCAGATACAGATAGTCACAATCTGTTATGAAACATGTGCACTGATATTACCCAGCCTGACTTGAGAGCTGATCTGGATCGCACCAAATACTGCATGATTCTCAGGGTGTTTGCTAGAATATTCTGCATATTTCATGGGGGTACATACCCTTGCACACCTTTAAAAGTGAGTACCATGGTGCCCAGAGGGACATCATCTTAAATAGCCTTGCTTACAAAACAGCCATCACTACCCGCTTCCTATCCAAATGCCATGCTATCAGAAACAGCACAGCTACAGAGAAATGTAGAAACCAGAAATTCCAAATGAGATATGGGTATGTCACCCTACCAAGAGCAAAGGGAAGTCGGATGGGAGAATTCATCCCTATGGGCCCATCTGCTCAGAAACACCCTCAGACATACACTGAAGTCAGTAAGTTACCCTGTGTCCATCTCACTCATTGTGCTAACTAATCTCTAAAGGTTACTTCTGAAGGTCTTGCCCAGGATAAGTATTCTTCATCCTTAATAACAATGCTCATTCATGTCTGTTGCTGGGATAGAACATCTTGGGGGACGGGAAAAGTTTATTTGAATTATAATTCCAGGTTACAGCCCATCATTAGGGGAAGTCAAGACCAGAAGTCAAGCAGCCAGCCACACTATCCATAGTCAAGAGCAAAGAAAATAGGAGCCTGGTTTGCTGCTTCCTCCTCTCTTATACTATCCAGACTCTCCCTACATAAGGGATGGTGCCACCCACAAAGGACTGGATCTTCATCCATCAGTGGTCATTCAAGGAAATCCCCACATATATACCCATAAGCTAACTTCATCTCTATAATTCTTCATTAAGACTCCTCTCAAGGGATTTTAGGCTGTATCAAGTGGCAGTTAAAACTAACCAGCATAAAATACTTGTTCCTGGTTTTATGTTTATCTTACATTTATTTTGTTTTTAGATTTGTTGTGTATATATACACTTTAGATTCACAGAACTGAACTTGATGTTGAATTCTTGGAGAATTTAACAGTAAACCTCCCACCCCATGCATGTATGTGTATATCACTATGTAGCCCAGGCTAGCCTAGAACTCACTATGTATGCTAAGTTGGCCCCTAAATCATGGACAGTTCTTCCCTTGCTACCCTCCAAGTGCTGGGATTGCAGAGACATATGGGAACTTAAACTTCTTATTTCCAAGTAGCTCTGTTTCACAATCTTGTCCTCTTTTTACCTCATGAATAAAATCACTGCGTGTTTGAGAAGAGCAGAGAATGCTGAAATAAATTGAAAAGCACTTACCATGGCCTGAAGATTCCAGGAGCAAAAGGAAACAAAGTTTAAATATTTAAACATATGAGAAATGAGAAGAATATAAGAATGATCTCTTAGTGTAATTTTTTTTTAAGTGTCCACACTATCCTGGCAAGAAGCTGAGCTAACTACACCAAGATGGCATGCTTTCCACTGTAAGATCTGACAGGACACCATCTTAGTTAATTAACTTTTTGGAGATTTATTTGTGTGTGTGTGTGTGTGTGTGTGTGTGTGTGCTCAGAGAGTATAGAAGAGTGTGTCCTGGAGCTAAGTTAGAGGTGGTTGTGAGATACCTGGTATGGGTTCTCTGAACCAAACATTGGTCCTCTGCAAGAGTTGTGTGTCCACTCAACCACTGAGCCACCTCTCCAGACCCATAATTTATCATTTTAAAATTAAAGTGATTGCCTTTAGAAGGTTTTCTTAGCAAAATCAAACACTGCTGGTATTAAAAATTATGCACACTGATGCTAAAAGGAAAATTATTTTTTTGTATAAACTGAGTTTTTGTTATTAAATTGTGAAGAATATTATATGCCCAGAGAAAATTTTAACTCATTCTAGCCTAGAAACTTGTCTTTCACTCTTAAGTACCACCGTCACAGATATGTGACACCAAACCGGGCTTGCAAGAAGTCCAGCTAGCGAGAATCTGAGCTAACTTCATCAAGATGGCATGCTTTCCACTGTAAGATCTGACTGCGATAGCATTTATCATTCTGAAGGGCTTTTCCTTTCAAGATTTCCTTTTCAATTATGTTTGTGTGTGCACCTCTGTGTGTGTGTGTGTCACAGTGTACATGTGCACATAGAGGCCACCAGAGGGCAGCAGATCCCCGGTGGCTAGTGTTGCAGTTAGTTGTGAGTCTCTGAACTTGGATACTGAGAACCAACCTCAGATTTTCTCAAGAGCAGTAAGTATTGAAAACTACTTATATGTCTCCCCATGTCTAGGCATTTTCTTTTTAATGATTGATAGAATACTGTTAGTTATTGGCTTTTCTGAGCAGGCTCAAAATATTTCCTTACAGGAGGCTAGTTTCTGTAGAGTCATGTTCAGGACTAGCACAAACATTATATGTCATTAGACATGGGAACTGCAACCTTCTTTGACGGTAGAGCTTAGTAATTTAGCTAGAGTACATTGTCACACGTTAGAAGACTGCTTATCATTGTATGTTTCAATTATAAAGCCTGGAGTCTACTGGGCTGAAGTAAACAAACCCAAAGCAAGCTTTAAAACTTCATAATTTAATCTTGTAATTCCCCCCCACAGTACTGAACATCAAAGCTCAACCCGACAGCTTACTTGGTCTTCTGTGCTATTACTTTTAGCTCAATTATAAAGTCAGTTGAACTAGAAACCTGTAATTTCCACTGATGTCAAAAGCAGTTGAAAGGTTAGAGCCCTTTCTTTCATCAGATGCATCATAAAGAAATAACGAATGTGTTAGTGCTAGGCAGATTCTGGCCCTGGATGTTTTACTCTATGAAATATTTATGGGGGAGGTAGACAATGAGAAAGGATTTACATTTTAACCAAGAAAACATCAAGGTATGCAGCCAGTGAGAATTAAGCAGGAGAAACTCACCACATCCCGCACAATAGGCAACGTCTTTTTCCTGCGGAGGTCAGGCATGCTATCAATGCCATACAATCCACGCCCAGCCCTGAATGGGACACAGAAACAATGATTACAACAGTCAGAAGTGACATTGTCCAAGAGAAAAGGTCCCCACTGTTCATCCTATAAAAGACAGTGAAAGTATCAAATGGAGGCCATGGTTTTCAATGAATTTGCAAACTAGTGAAGATCCAAGGCTCTAGATCTTTGTCTAGGGTGAAACTCCAGCTGCTGCCCCTGCTGACGATGTTTGTGTGGACATGCTGCTTTCCTGTCAGTATCACTGAGAGAAGATTCAAAATTTTAGGTACATAGAAGTTGATGTCTCTAGCAGAAATCATAGCCAAAAGTATTCCTGGTGTAAGAGTGCTGAAGACATCTTTGTTATCTAAGTTCCATTAATTTTTTTGTTCTGTGTGCTGCAACAGCATAGACTCAGCTCCAGATGATATCTCAAGGACCATGGGAAACGTCCAAGCACTGAACCATAGACTTATTTTACCTGAATTTATCTGACAAATAAATAAACAAGATTAAAATAATTTCTGGTCCTTTATAATTTGTAATAGTAACAAAGGCTGGGTCGGCTAAATATTCATCTCAAGCATATTGACTAAAAGAATTGCTAAGAATACACTAATTAAATGAGCGAGGTAGATGCTTAAATAAATATATAAAAAGAGTAATAAGGGGCTGACAATATATGGCTCAGTTTATACAGTAAGATCACTTGCTGTATAAACATGAGAACTTGAGTTCAGATCCCAGCACTGCAAGAAGCTAGATGTTTCACAAACTCCTGTAACTTCAAGATAGGGGTGTGTGGAGACAGGAGGATGGATGGACAGGGCTTGCCTAGAAAATTCAAGCCGGGGGTGTGGGGGGGAAGAGAGAGAGAGAGAGAGAGAGAGAGAGAGAGAGAGAGAGAGAGAGAGAGAGAGAGAGAGAGAGAGAGAGAGAAAGACCCTGCCTCAAAGGCATAGGCAGAGAAGTAGAGCAGAGGCTAGTCCAGTGGATGCCCTTTTCTGACTTCTGTGTACACACATGCACTCTTAACATGCTCACAGACTCAGACACACAGAGAGATAGATACATAAAATAAAACTTTAAAAACTTGAGTGCAAATTGCAAAGCTGAATATAATTGAATACATATTTCAATATATAATTGAATATATATTTGTAAGCTTAGTGTGATGCTATATGTGTCTGTTATTATTGCATAGAAAATATATTGAAATGCTGTTTTTCTTTTTTTCCATTTTTTATTAGGTATTTTCCTCATTTACATTTCCAATGCTATCCCAAAAGTCCCCCATACCCACCCCCAACTCCCCTACCCACCCGCTCCCCCTTTTTGGCCCTGGTGTTCCCCTGTACTGGGGCATATAAAGTTTGCAAGTCCAATGGGCCTCTCTTTCAAGTGATGGCCTATTAGGCCATCTTTTGATACATATGCAGCTAGAGACAAGAGCTCCGGGGTACTGGTTAGTTCATATTGTTGTTCCACCTATAGGGTTGCAGTTCCCTTTAGCTCCTTGGGTACTTTCTCTAGCTCCTCCATTGGGGGCCCTGTGATCCATCCAATAGCTGACTGTGAGCATCCACTTCTGTGTTTGCTAGGCCCCGGCATAGTCTCACAAGAGACAGCTATATCTGGGACCTTTCAGCAAAATCTTGCTAGTGTATGCAATAGTGTCAGCGTTTGGAAGCTGATCATGGGATGGATCTCTGGATATGGCAATCATTAGATGGTCCATCCTTTCATCAAAGCTCCAAATTTTGTCTCTGTAACTCCTTCCATGGGTGTTTTGTTCAAATGTAGCTATCTGTGTGGAGTGATGGCAGGTGGGAGGAGACTCACATCAGTAAACAGTTCTTAACAATGTTTCATTTTGCAATTAACGTAATTTTAAGAGATACTTTTGGTGTTTCTTTTAAAATGAGATTGTATGCTGAGGTTGGCCTCCTTGCCTCACTTTTGGTTTTGATTGTTTTGAGACAGGGTTATGCATAGCCCAGGCTGGCTTCCGATTCTCTTTGTTGCCATGGATGGCTCTGAACTTCTGACCCTTTCGCCTTTACCTCCCAAGTGGTAGATGTCAGGTCTGTGCCACCATGACTGCCTTCTATGGTACTGGGATTAAACCCAGAGCCTTGTGCGTGCTCTGCAGACACTCTACCGACTGAGACACACCTCAGCTCCAAGGATGGTTTTCATTGCATCAAATCTTGTCATTTTGCACAGCCAGTTAGGTTCTCAAATTGATGACAGTGTCTCCTGATGTGGACTTGGTCTATAAATCTCTGTTGATGCTTTGCTCATCTTCTGAGGATTAGCACACTCACTATGAACAGCCTAGCACCTGTCAATTGTGGCAGGCTGGCAGCTCTTCCTCTATGATGGCCTATAAGAGTTGATGACAGGTTATTGGTATTTTAGAGCCCCATTTTCCATTGACACAAAGTTGGCCTCTGGTGTGGCTTTTTTACCTTGACAGAGAACAATTTTATCTTGCTGGAATTTTTTTTTCTTGGTGGCCATAGTTTTAGTTTCAATGCCTTTCATGGAATATATTTTCATGAACTATATTATCAAATAAATTATCAAAAGTATCCTACAACTCATTAAGTGGTAATAAAAAGTATCAGTAATAATGATAAAGCAGTAACGAATGGATAATAGAGGTACTCCTAAGTTTGGAGATAAAACATCACATGACAGAATAAATGTGAAGCTGGAAAATGCTTCAGAAGGCTAGCAAGGTGCCAACTCGAAAGAACTGCTCTGCCAATCAGCAGCTTCAGTCTGAATGCGGCCCCACATGGAATCCTGAGCTTACTTTAAAATAGGAGGCTTTTCAAAAGATCTTGGCCGCATGCTCCATGAGCTTTGTAGATGATGTCATGACACAATGTCAAAAGGTCAAACATGCCTAACTTAGGTCATAGGAAACAGGAGGGAGTTGAATGTGGGCAGGGATCAAGATGAACGAAAGGAGACAAGGAGGGGAAGTGACATGCTTTGTTTATGAGACCTAAGATCCTGTTTGTCACTGTGTGGCGAAGATGATAACATGTGAGCCAAACACGTAGTCTGTCCCAGATAATAGGAGGCTGAGGTGGAGAGATAATTTTTCTGATCCCAGGAGTTTAAGCAATTCTGGGTAGCATAGAATGCTACAACATCTCAAGAAAATAAACTGAGGCCAAGCAAGGCACCTTCTCCCCACCCCACGCCCCTGCAAATTCCCCAAACTAATAAGTTTAGCTCTTGCCCAGAATATTCTAACTGCCACTCTAGGCCAGGGGCTGTAACAGTCACAGTGAATCAAAGCTTCAAATTTGGGGTCACAAAAAGTGCTATTGGTGACAGCAGCCTCATCTCTTTCTCTCCCCCCTTTTCCTCTTGTCCTTCATCTTCCTCCCCTTCCTTCTCCTGTTCTTCTCCCTCCCCCTCTTTCACTTACTCCTTTTCTTCTAGTTCTTTTTTCCATAATAGAATAGATTTTGTCTTCGTATTTTTTATTTTAACATTTGATTTTAACTAACAATTGTGTATGTTTGTGGCATGAATTATATCGTTTTAATCTCTCTATAAATCATAGAAAGTTTCAAACACATTAACTCATGTCCCCTTCTCACTCTTGATATGCAGCATGGACGTAGCATGTTCTTCTGAACTTTAAAAAGCTGCAGACTAAGAAAAGGTAAAAGAACCAGAAACATCTATTTTCACACAACCCTCTTCACAAAGCTCAGCAACCACCTGTTAGAATCTTCTCCTGCTTCTAAATTCTACCTTCTCCACAACTCATAAACACACAGCTCACATGCTATGCAGTAGTCTCAACAGTATTTTCTGTATCATTCACACCAATTTTAGGCTGTGATTCTAAGAAATGTCTGCATTTCTTCCCTCTGAACCATAATAATATAAGCTGTGCATTAGCTGATACCTTCCACAACGCTGCACATCTGTCACACTAACTGCCGCCTTCAGGTATTTCAAATGTTTTGACTTGTAAATAATATAGCTGCCACAGCCACGCCAAGAAATGTGCTCAATTAAGACAACGATTGAGAAAGAGGTCATGTAAACAGAAGTGTTGTGTAATTGAGTGTGTATATTATTTCCTATCAATTGTCATTTAAGAAATGTTTTTCTGTTTTCTTACAGAAAATGATTCAATTGCTGAAAGGTATCTGGAACCTTAAGCTAAACTGATAGATATAGACATTTGAGAGGTTTCCCATGCTTCTTGGGCCCCTACTTCTCTTCTATGATGGTTTTAGCATGGCATAGACATACAAAGACCCAGCTAAGCCTCAGCACTGAGGGATAATGAGTGCAAGGTAGATCTATTATGTATCTGTGTGTGTGTGTGTGTGTGTGTGTGCCTCTCTGTGTGTATTCAGGTGCACCATGGAGACCAGAAGATGGTGTCAGATTCCCTCAAACTGGAGTTATAGAAAGTTATAAGGCCCTCTAGTGCAGGTCATGGGGCCAAACTCAGGCCTCTGCAAGAACAATTAGCACTGTTAATTATGTAGCCATCACTTGAACCCACAAAATGAATTCTTAATCCACACAGATAGGTGCTGGTGATTTCTTTGAACATTAGGTATAGGTCTCTTTTTACTTTTACAATTTTATCA
Source organism: Mus caroli (assembly GCF_978045245.1). Lineage (NCBI taxonomy): Eukaryota > Metazoa > Chordata > Mammalia > Rodentia > Muridae > Mus > Mus caroli. The sequence goes on from NW_028227266.1 coordinate 72,428,389, forward strand.
TCACTAAAATGTGTGTGTGTATACATTTTAATGGATTTTTCCATCTAGTAGAAATAAAAATTTCATTACAAGCCTAGAGCTCACAAGAAGTCTGGGCGAGGTGTGTAGCTTAGCGGTAGAGTTCTTTCCTATGAAGACGAAGGTTAGGTCCTCAGAAGTTAAATATAATAAAGTCTGCTTATTAGCTTCACAACACAACTACAGCAGTACTTGATATATCCAATCAGTCTACACAAATGCAGAAGCAGTCTTACCAGGAGAGAGAGGGGGGGGGGGGCGAAGATTGACATTAAAAATCAAGTACTGAAAATAACAGTAGGCTGGGAGCTGGAGAGCTGGCTCAGCGGTTCAGAGCACCGACTGCTCTTCCAGAGGTCCTGAGTTCAATTCCCAGCAACCATATGGTGGCACACAACCATCTGTAATGGGATCTGATACCCTCTTCTGCTGTGTCAGAAGACAGTGACAGTGTACTCACATACATGAAATAAATAAATAAATAAATCTTAAACAAAAAAGAAAAAGAAAATAACAGAAGGCAAAGCACTGTCCTTCCAGACAGGAGGCCAAGGGTGGTACTCTAAGTCCAGCAACTGTCTAGAGAAGGCTGCCAAACATCCAGCAGACAAGCGACTGAAGGAGGCGGCTTATGTTAGGTAGATGCTTTTTAATGGCAGTACCTTTGCTGCTGTTGATTGGAACTCTGACTGTGCCCAATAAGCTCGTTAAAGAAGATAGTTAACCATTAATGTGGGACTCACCAGGTGCCAGGCACAATGAATAAATTACAACTGGCCTTGACATCGTGCTTATTATTCTAAGCTCATGCGTTCCTTTTATCTTAAGAGATGCATAGGCATATGAAGGACAGTTATCATTACTACCTTCATTTTATGAATGAGGAAAGGGAGACCAAGAATCCCTCAGAATCATCTGGAAGGCACTATCTAACTCAGTAGTGGTAGAATCTGAACTCATACCCTGAGGCTCACCAGGTTGAAATGACCACAAGACTAGATGATTCTATTATCTACCTGTCTTAGTCAGGGTTTCTATTCCTGGACAAAACATCATGACCAAGAAGCAAGTTGTGGAGGAAAGGGTTTATTCAGTTTACACTTCCATACTGCTGTTCATCACCAAAGGAAGTCAGGACTGGAAATCAAGCAGGTCAGGAAGCAGGAACTATGCAGAGGCCATGGAGGGATGTTCTCTACTGGTTTGATTCCCCTGGCTTGCTCAGCCTGCTCTCTTATAGAACCCAAGACTACCAGCCCAGAGATAGTCCCACCCACAAGGGGCCTTTCCCCATTGATCACTAATTGAGAAAATGCCTTAAAGCTGGATCTCGTGGAGGCATCTCCCCAACTGAAGCTCCTTTCTCTGTGATAACTCCAGCCTGTGTCAAGCTGACACCAAAAACCAGCCAGTACACTACCACAGTGATGAGTTGAGACCACAACTAATCCAGTTCTACAGTTCTTGAAACTGAAGTTAAACCCCTCGTCTGTCAGATTACACCGCTGGTATTCGGTCCAATTTGACTTTACTGAAGGATTATTCTGCCTCGATCCTCATGTGTTTAAGGGCAAGAAAAGCTCTGACCTGGATGCAGTGAGTGGACTGACCCAGATGTGGTGAGTGGACTGGCTGGCTGACCTAGAGTTTTGGCTCATATTGGGGTTATTTTCAAAATATCTTGAGAGTTATTATCTTCAGATTTGGAAACACCTTATTGTGGCCCCAATCCTCCACAAATGGCTGCCCTCTAGTATACAAGAATTGTTGCTAGACATGGGAGTCACTTAGACTGCAGACATCACAAATGGGATGCAGGGGTAACAAGCTACCACTGAACTCTCAGGAACATTAAGAATCAAATGAACCTGACAAAATGGGTGTGATTTTGAACATAAATCAAAAAATAAGTGTTCTGGTAGAACATTTTGCTTTATTACACAAGATTTCGAAGTTAGTATTTGCATTTTGAGACACGACATCACCATAGAGCCTAGGCTCTTCTAGGACTTTCTTTGTGGTCTCAGATGCCTTGAAATTTATGATCATCTTTTCTTTTTCTACAAAGTATAGGGATTATTGGCATGTGCTACCATTCCTATCATAAAATGCATAAATAAATGTTATTTTAACTGTTTTATATATATATATATATCATGTTTATTATAGTGAGATTTTATAAACTTATACTATTAGGTAAAATAATTTTACTGTTTTCTTTGCTTTTTTGCTGTTTATGTTTCTTCCCACAAAACTCTTAATTCCGATGAACATGGGTTTCTGTTATTCATGTTATTAAAAAGTAAATAGAGGACAAGCTCTCTATAAAATATATATTTTGTAAATTTTGAGAAGTGGCTGCATCTGGATAGAGAATTAACGATTATGTTCTTGTTTTCAAAATTATTTTATGTGTATTGATGTTCTCCCCACATGTATGTATGTGCACCACAGGCATGCCTTGCCTGTGGAGGCCAGAAGAGGGCATACGATCTCTTGGGACTAGAGTAGATGGTTGTGAGTCAGCCTGGATCTGCCAGCGTTCTAAACTGATATGCGTTAACCTAATTCTAGCTCCGGTCATATTATCTTCGAAATAGAACTGATAACATACTGAGTGCATGGAGACTGGAAAAGAACTCTAGAAAGATGCTAGGAGAAGACAGCACAAGAAACAGCAGACAGTGTTTGAAGACTCCTCAGTATAGCTCCTCACCAGGGCTCAGTGTGCCTTCTTCAGGGGAGTCCATTACAGCTGCAAACATAAACGCCATCAACAAGCAAACGAGTTGTGTTGTGATGAGCGGTGAGCAAGTGGAACTTAAACACTTCCGTGGGCTTGCAAAAGTGTCCCCATGGGAGGTAGGTAGTATGAGGACTCCTCAGAAAGTTAACAAGCACAGTGACGGTAAGTGACTGACCACGTGGGTGATTACTGCGATAGATCCATAGGAAGTGGCATAAATATGCCAAGGAGATATGTGAAGCCCTGTGTTTGCTGCAGTCTCATCCATAGGAGACAGGATGATAAAATGAATGAAATGTCCATGTGCAGATGAATGACTGAGGGAACGTGGCATACCACAGAATGCTACCCAGTCATTTGTGACAATGAGGGTGGCCCTGAAGTACACCAGGCACAGAACCACAGATGGCATGATCTCTCCAGAATAGGAATTTAAAGATGTTGAACCTGTGAAATGACAATTATCAGGATCTGGGGTGGGTGATAAGCAGAAAGGACCAGAGAACTATCCATTAGAGGATATGAAGTTTAAGCTTTATACTGGTACCTCAGTAAATATAGTTAATATATTGTGTTTTCAAAAATTGCTGGGTGAATACTAAACATATTTATTGTAAAAATGGTAAATATGTGATATAATGTATATCACCTAGCTGTAGGTTTCATTCTCCAGTGTGTATATACTTCAATGCACTGTACATAATAAAAGCATGTATAGTTTGTTCTGCTCATTAAAAAATAATAATCATAGGTAATATTATTTACAAAAAGAAACATAGCAAGCATTTTTTCCCAGAGGTTGATCTGTCTGAACATAAAGCAAAACTATTTGATTTCCACCTGAGGGTGATGGATAACTGGCTAATATCTATTGAATAGCTAATTTCTGTCTAAAATCAGAAAATGGGTTAACTACTTATATACAAAAGATATGTTAAACTAATTGAAGTCCTAAAAACACAATGACTAGCATTTCTGATTTTTTTTTCTGGGTTTCCAAGTCAATGGTTGGGGATAGCTGTGTGGCTCATCTTCTTAGAATTAAGGTACATTTAAGACTTTGTGAGATTAATAACAAGTCATTCTAAATCCATTTAGTTTAATCCTTGACAAGTAAGCACTTAATAGTGAGGGTTTTTTTCTAAATATGATATTTTCACATACATTTTACACAGCTGTTCTGACAATAGTCTGTACCCTCTGGATGTAAAGTAGCCAAGGTATTTCCTTCCCACCCCACCTCTGGTTTTTATTACTGTTAAGAGTGAATGGATATTTGCCTGTGGAATGGAAGATGCACTCCGGATGCAGCATTAATCACTGGTTACTAGGTGCTGTTTGAACCCACATTTAATCCCACTTAAGACATCAGACTATTGCTCACAAACTAGAAATGCCCAGGGCGTCACACAACATACCAGTCCAACTTTTCCACCATCTAACAGGAGGGGCAATGACTTGACTCAGAGATAATGAACCAGTGTCCAAGCTTGACAACCTGAGTTCAACCCCAGGGTCGCACATGGAGAACCTTGTGTTACTCATTCCTTCTCACTCAGCACTCCCCATATTTTAATTGTGAATATTAGAATACTACGCCTGTCATATTTTCATTGATTTTTCTACCACTCAGATTCTCCATCTGGCTTCTTGATTCTTCCTACCCCTGAATGAAGTGGCTGCATCCACCCTGCTGTGTTTAGCTACGAGACCAATGTGATCAGATGTATGTTTTAAGACCAGCCAGCAGTATTTTTTCTAATATATTGGGGGACAAAGCAAGGACGCAGAGAGATGGTCTATGGATTGTAGAAGTAATACTATATGTCTTAATGGATTCCATTAAGAGGGTCACAACTGAGGTGGTTTCTCCATTTTCTTTCCCAGCCCTCCATTCCACTTTATGAACTTTGGTAAAATCCCCAATTTGAACTACTATAATATTTTAAAGAATAAATGGCCTCTATGTCAGAGACACTTTGTGTTCTCTAAATTACTTTCTCCTTCCCTGGGCATTTGACCCCTTAAAGCTCCATAATGCCTCTTAACAATTTAGGTGGGGCTCTTTGGTGTTCTCTCTCTCTCTCTCTCTCTCTCTCTCTCTCTCTCTCTCTCTCTCTCTCTCTCCCTCTCTCCCTCTTTCTCCCTCCTTCCCTCCCCCCCCTCCCTCCCTCTCTCTGTCAAACCATGTTCTTTTAAAGCACACTTCTAGAAACATTGACCTCCTTATTTCCCATAATTTTTAAGAAGCTAATGGCACTGACGTTTTCTGAAAGAGATACTCTTTATGAAAGCTTATTATTCTGGTGTAAAAGGGGGGTGTACGCCACATTTCTAATAACTAAAAATGGGCTGCACAGGTGGCTTAGTGGTTGCTCCTCAGTTCAGTTCCAAGCATGCACATCAGGTGGCTCAGGACTGCCTGTCACTCCAGATCCAGGGGACCTGATGCCATCGTCTGGCCCCTGTGAGCACCAGACTGCTAATGATGCATATACATAGACTCAGACATGCACTTAGGCACATACATATGAAAAAGAAATTGATCTCCAAAAATCATCATTTTTTTTTCATAGCAAAAGAAAAGGCTACAATGCTACTCTATGGGGTAAAACCTGAACGTGGCTTTTGAGTGCATAGCCAGTTTTCTCAGTTAGGCTTGGGGACAATGTAAGCTGTCAGAGATTAACTTCTAACCACTCAATTACAGTATATATCCTTAAGATTTATTGTCTAACACATTGTCAGCTAGAGAGTGCAGCCCTTTCTAGGGCTCATGTTCCCCCTCATCACCTCCCACCATCCTGTGGTTTATATGCGCCCAGATAACCCTCATACATTATTGTATGCTGCAGAGCAGAAAATATGCAGCCCCCACACCTTCTCATAATTAAGCATCAATTACAAATTGAAACCAATTTCCTTTAACTTAAAGCTCATGCTGGATAGGGTCTCCCCTCAGAGAGCTAATGTTATATAACTTCTGTAGTAACTGTGAAATTGTGTGTACAATTTTACCTCGGCTTGGAGCTAATTTCCTTAGTAATCTTTTCTGGGAAATCTCTGGCTCCATTTACACACAGTTTGCAAAATACAATCATTCGTAATTAATGAAAGGCCAGCTGCTTAATAGGCTAGACTCAAATGCCATTAAATGGAATCAAATATCCAATACCAAAGAAACCGTATTTCTTAAAACTGAAGTCGTAGATTTCTTTTAATTATAGTTAGTTAGAAGCCTGCTGCATATTTTAATCCCTGAAAAAACTGTAACAGTTAAAGCCCCTCTCATTAGTACCAAGAATCAGCACAGCCCAAAGGCAATCATGAAAGCTATTAGTTGGTTCTTGGCCTTCCCAGCCCAACTCCCTCTGGTTTGTAGACAATGTGTCTCGTACTCAGCCTTTCTCTGGGAGCTTCCAGCTTTGTGTTGATGCTGCATGAAAACATCAACGGAAGACACACCCAGCTTTCCTGAGTAGCACCAGGCTTTCTGGCTTTCTCATCTCAAGGACAGACTGAATAATCGTGAGAAGAACAGACATTCATCTCAGGAATCCCTGTGTCCTCAGAGAAGACCACAGACTCAAGTCTTGGTCATGAGAGACACATTGGTATTGCAGAGTTTCAAGGAGACTATAAGATCCTTAGTGCAGAGTTAGGATCACATACATACTGTTATGGTTTTAATCCACTATTGCCCAGGGGTGGGTGCTCTAGGGATTCCAATAAATATAATATATAAATATATGGGGTATAGTTTGCCATAACATATCATGGCAGTATAGTTTTTCTAATATTCATGTGAGCAGGAGCGTCCTCTCTCCCCGCGTGTTTCACAGTGGGCAGCTTAGGCTGTCTCTTTACTTTCCCAGGATGTGACTGACTGTCTTGTGACTGACAGTGCTGGCACCTCTGCAACACACAATAACCTCTCATCCCTGGAGGTTTGGAGTTGACTACCTCTTATGCTTGGCGAGCTACAAAATAATTCATGTGTTAACAAAATAATTCATGTGTTACAAAATAATTCATCTGTAAACCATGAGGGTACTCCAAGAAGAGATCACCCAATGCTGTGTAAATGACAAGAAGCTTACAGAGTACACAGGCTCCCACTGTAGGCTCTTTAATAGGTGAATTGAAGAGGAAAAGACCAGCCAATCCTGTTATCATTGTGCCGTTCGTTGCTCAGGATGCACATTGAGTTATCAGCTAACTCTACTTGCTTGATTGAGTGTGACTATTTCAGATCAGAGACTCACCAAACCCAGAAGCTCTAAATATTTACTTCCATCTCTAGCATTTAGAATAGGGCTTTATACACACTACTTAAGAAAATTAATGAGCAAAAGAATTACTTTTTTAAACCACTCTCTATTGGAGCAAACATGCCCTCGTATACAGTCACACCCACACAGACTGGGTATCTATAAAGTTAAAGACTACCCCAGACTTCTTTACTCTCTTAGGGTTCAGATGAGAGTGGTGACTGGTATGTTGCTGAGGTCACTGGAGAAGAATTTAATTTGCTATTTCTCTAATCCAAATGTTCTTGCTGGTGTTAACACAGGGGTATTTTGTGTCCTCCTCACAATCAGAGGTGAAAGTGAAGAATGCATGTATTCCTAAGGGAGGCACCTGGCAGTTCAAGTTGCTAGGAAAGCACAACAAACCATAATGTAAGGACATTTAAATAGTAACAAATCCATCGTTGTCAGCTTAAAGGATGGAATCACTCTGGCTGCCAACTAGTATCCTAGAATTTTTATTCAAACACAAAATTTAAGTACAAACATAGACATAATTAGAATGAATGGGCACAAGAAGACCCATAGAGGGAAAACTTTAGGCCAACGGCTCTCAACGTGTGGGTTGTGACCCCATTTTGGGGTTCACATACCACATAGCCTAAATATCAGATAGTTACATTGTGATTATGACAGTAGCAAAACTGATACTATGAAGTAGCAATGAAATAACTTGACAGTTGGGGGTCACCACAACAGGAGGAACTGTATTAAAGAGTCACAATCATTAGAAAGATTGAGATCCACTGCTCTAGGCAGTCACAAAGAGACACAGACCTCAGTTATCATCTTTCAGTGTGTCTAGATGGGACAGTGACTTTTAGTGATGCTGTATGAGTCTTTAAGTTTATAGATGAAAAACCTGCCAGTAGTACATATGGTTTCTTGGAAGCAGACAATAAAAAAAAATTGCACAAAAATCCACCTGAAGCTTTCCTTTGGGTGCACACCTGCCTGTGCACACCCACAATACCTATCACACAGGTGTCCTTTCAGCAACCTGCCCGGTATTTGTCCCTACCACCTATGACATAGATTCCTCATTGGCAGTTTGGAAAGTTGAAGGTTCCATTCTTTACATTGTCTTGATTACCCTGCCTTGGGAAATGAGGTAAGGAAGAGAAAGGCCAGCCTGATTTATAAACTATAAACTTTTTAGTAAAGGAGCAGGTGCGGTCTTCTTTTTCCAGCACCACATCCCTGGTGTCATGGCTTAGTAACATGTCTCTCTGGGAAAGTTAAAACATACGATGCAGTGTTGATTGGAAATTTTATAATGTAACTGTGTGCTGGGAGTGAAGAGATATCAAGATGTCATGTCAGAGACACACCTCCACCCCTCCTTTTTTTTTTTTTTTATTTAGAAAAAGTGATGAAGCTTTGATTTTCCAAATGTAGAATATTCTGAGGAGCTGTCCAGCTTTGCACCTAACACCCAGTTCTGTTAACACCAGGCACAGCAATGGGACAAAGTGATCCTGGAGGAGGTTGGTTCCATGTTGTATAACTCAGCCAGCAGTGTGCTGGTGCTGGCCCTGTGGCCCTGGATAGCAGGCTAAACACATTTCATCACTTGCAGTTCAGACCTGCCATAGCAATAGCTTGCAAGTTATCACAGTCAGACTAGGAAAACAGGTAAATGGCACCAATGAGGGCCTTTCAATGGAGAGCCAGTTGTAAGCTATCTGCCAGCATACCTGTGGCCACACTTCTGGATAATGCCACTCAGGTACGGTGGTGACTTGTTACATCACTACCACCCAATTCCTTTGTCTTTTTCAGCCTGTTGTTGATTGGCATGGACCCTGAAAATCTTTCTATATCTTGCTCATAAAATATTTAAGTTCTTAAAATTAAGCATCTTAGGGTCAATAAGATGGCTCAAAGAGTATAGAATGCTGCCAGCAAGCTTGGTGACTTGAGTTTGATCCACAGGACTGATATGATGAAAGGAGAGAATCACCTACAAACTATCTTTGAACTTCATTCGTGCAATATGGCACATGGGCATGCACACACACACACACACACAAATGCACACACACAAACTAAAATAAATACACTGCAATACATTTTTTTAAAAATGTATCTGAGAAACTCAAATGAAATAGTTTAGTTGTGTGATTTGGTAATGACTTCATTTCAGCACTCTTTGAAGATGATTCTCTGCTTGAGGTCACTGCAGTTTTGAGTATATTCCTAGTGGAAGCCTAGGTTCTTTAAGTGTCAAGTTTGAAAGATGATTATCCTTAAGTCGTTTGCATTTCTGGGTATGTTTTCTAGTGAAGTCACCGAGTGCCTTTGGTAGTGCATGCTTCTCTCTGGAGTACAGGATTGGTTCGTTTGCTGATCAACATAATAAATGCAATGTCTCTTTGAAGCTAAGTTTTAGTTTGTTGTGGTGGTTTGAATGAGAATGCCCTGCCCACTTCCTCCACCCTCCCCACCCTCCACCCCAACTCTTCTGCTATAGGCTCAAGAATTTGAAAGCTTGTTCTGCAGCTGATGGAACTGTTAGGGAAGAGTTAGGGAGGTGTGTCTATGGACAGCTCCTCCAACCCTGTCTTGTGCTCGTGGATCAGATGTAAGCTCTCAGGACTGTTCCAGTGCTATGTTTGCTACTGTTCTCCCTACCATATCAGTAATGTTTTAAGCCTCTGAAACTGAAACCCAGCCTTCAATTCAATGCTTTCTTTTATAAGCTGCCTTGGTCACAGTCTCTTCATAGCTATAGACCAGTAAATAAGACAGTTGTTTTTGGTTTTATTTTGTTTTACTTCTTGAGATAGGGTCTCGAGTTGAACTTCAAACTCTGTGTAGATGCTGCTGACCTTGAACTTCTGACTCTCCTGCTACAGCCTCCCAAATGCTGAGATTACAGGTGTGCGCACAACCCCTGGTTGTGAATGCTTGGGATGGAGGCCAGAACTTTGTGCATGCTAGGCAACTACTAGACCAACTGAGTTACATCTCCAGCCTGAGACTTTACTCTTTAGAAAGATTATATTTTCCAAAGCATGGAGACGGATACTAACTCACCCTGTGTTCTGTATCTAGGTCCACCCTTATGTCATCCTGGGACAATGACAGAAGAAGGGAAACATATGCAAGCATGAAGCTCTTGCTGCCTCTTCATATTGAATATTGTTCATATTGAATGAACAATATCTTTATTCATCTTTGAGTAGGCATCTGATGTCTTTTGCTACCTACTATACTTTTGTCCCACAAGACAGGACACACGAAAGCAAAAGTATTATGGTTGAGGAATATTTGTTGTGTAACTTTTTTTCTTCCTGATTTTCAGTTATTTTCAATCAGGCTATATAACTATAGCTACCCATGATGCACTGTAGCCTGTAAATTAGTCATTAGTCTTCTATTGCTCAACCTTGTCTACTTACATACATTTTGTTTCTTCTTTATACATTATCCAGTTCACATATTCATGCTTCCCTCATCAACTCTATTCAGATTGAGGACTCATCTTCAGTTTATTACCAAGTGCTTTGAACCAGAGCAGGCACATAGTGGTTACTCAATAACTACTTAAATGATAGATGGATGAAGAATTCCAATGTGTCCAATAACAATTATTTCAGGCCCTATCATACTGTAAGGATTAGTACACATACAATATAAAATCCATTCACTGAGTCCAAAGAGGAAATTTATGACTCAAAAAATATTCCTACTTAGCATACTTAAGTAATGAGATAGTAAACATCTTGTTATAAAATCTCACAGCTATGAAATGCAGAGATAAAATTTTAATCCAGGCAGCCTGATGACAGGGCCCATCTTTGGACAACCACAATGCTAACTTTCCTTCATAGTGGTGACTATGAAGAGACTATAGAGTCACTTTTTGAAGATACATAAATTATTCTTTGAATATTTTAAGGGGGCAGAGACACATAAAGTCTTTTAAATAAAGATACTTAATAAAATAATTCAATAAAATATTAGTTTTAATATATCTTTAATAATCACTTCCGTTATTTGTATGATTTCAATGAGCTAGCCCAGCTTTCTCATGAATCTGAATAGCTGTGGAGTGCTAAAATGCAAAGTTGTAGTTCTAGTCTTTTCCCTTTATTGTTTGAATTCCTCTCATTGTCTCCCACACCATTATCATTACCATCATGTCATCATTACCATGAGCACCATCAATACCACCAACCTTATGATCACCACCATTATCATTGTGATCAACACCACTGTCATCATCATAATTATCATCATCATTATCAAAACCATCTCTACCTCCACAACCATCACCACTATACCATCATCACAATTACCATTTTTACTACCATTACTATCATCATCATTAAAATCACCACCATTAATAGCAACATTATCATAATTGTGGCGGTTTGAATGAAAACCATATACCCTAAGCTTGAGTGTTTTGAGCACTTGGTCTCAGTTGTTGGTGTTGTTGGAGAATGAAGGTGGTGTAGCCTTGCTTAAAGAAATATGTCACTGAGGGCTTGGAGGGACTTTTGCTTTACCCTATGTCCAATTTACTCTATTCCATTCTTCATGGTGCCTCACCATGATGGACACTTACTACTCTAGAACTATAAGCCTAAATAAACTCTCTTTCTTAAGTTGTGTTGGTCATGGTGTTTTAACCCAGCATCAGAAAAGCAACTAATACAATCCCCACTATCCTCATCACAATTTCCACCTTCATCCCTGCTCCCATCACAATGATCACCGTCACCATCACCCTCAGCCTCCCATCACCATGGTCACCATCACCATCATCAGCCTGGCCATTTCACTTAATTCTCAGATTGGGAAAAACCACACAATACCAAGAATTCATTATCTTTAAAAGTAACTTTAGCAGCATCAAAAGATTACTGTTTCCATGTTCTAGGAACAAAATACTTGATATTTGCATTTTATGTGAAGATCTACATAAGAAACTCAAAATCAACTTCATACAAATCATTCATTTTTACTAATAATCTTTAGAAAGCTGCTGGGAAATTTTCATCCTTGAAAACTTTAGGCCTTTGGTATTCTCAATTGCTTAGAATTTCTAAAACAAAGCTGGAAGATTCTGGTGTAGTGGTGATACAAACTCTTTTGTTCATTCCTTGTCAATGAGATTTCATCTCTTCTTTAGGTTTTCATTATATAAGTTCTTTATTTAGAAAACTGGATTTTCTGAAAAATTTCCCACCAAAAATCACAAATTCACTTTTATTTTTAATAATTATTTTCTATTTAATTATAAATAAATAATTTATATTAATCTATTTAAGTGATTTCTAAATGTGCATACTTTAATCAGCCTGTGTAGATTAGCATATTTTATGTTGAGCTAGCAATCCTTGGATAAACCTATCTCAATCATAAGGTCTACATTGTGGGTACTGAGCACTATTTTATTTAATAATTTTCTGTTTGTGCTCAGGTATAGTTAAAAACCTTCTGGCTTTTTATTATCCCCATGCCAAGGACATAGCAAGGTCACATCAGTTTGGCAGATAGGTTCGAAAATGTATCTTATTTTCTTTGTGGCAAAAAGGAGCCTATGTTCTAGCATAGTGCTTTCTGCAGGCTCTCTACAACAAAGCCTCGTTTTTAGAAGCCCCAGATTTTTCTCTCCTCTGACCTGCAAACAGCTAAAACTGAAGATCTAGGTTTGGAAGATCATGACACACCCCTGGGCCGTCCACAGCTCCCCACTGCTCCTCTTGAAGTATTCACATGGCTGCTTCCTGTTTGACCTACAAGAATTTCAATTATTTTGTGTAAACTCAACCATAACTTAACTGGATGACTTTTTTAAGCTTAAGGAAACAAGAATATAGAACAGGAAAGAGTTCCCAAATATTAAAACATACTCTTTTGATAGACAAAGAAAAAATATTCCTGGAGTCATCAGGTTTACAAGAAGAAAACTGGCTATTCTGATGTGCTTATGAGAGACAGGAAATTCTGTAGATACACACGAAGGCCACAATGGGACAAAAAGAAGGCACCGTTACAAGAAGCTGGACTGGTCACTTTAAATTAATTCACCTCTAATGCATTTGAAGAAAATTAGGACAGCCTTGACCAACTGCCCTCTCTGAAGCCATCTGCACTCTCTGCTTCACTTCCCCCAAACCTCATCCTGCACTCTTTACAAAACCAAAACAGCCCTGATGAAAAGGAAGTACAAGCCGAAGGGTAACAAAAGAGGTTCATCTGTTAAAAGAACGGAGATCGAGGAACAGATGCATCGTATATTTTGATCAAGCATTCGAGTTTGACTGGCCTTGCGCGTATGTAACTTCACAGTCCCCATGCTATATTACCTCTGTATCACCTGCTCCATCCTCGGAGCACCAGGGGCTTCCTCCATTCTCATGCCACCCTATCACCTCAATTTCCAAAACATACAGAGCTGGTTACTTAATACTGTTAATGGGTCTCAGTGGTTTGAATGAGAAATAGGCTCCAGAGGCTCATGTATTCAAATACTTGTTTCTGTTTGGAGAGGCTGTGTGTGCAACCTTTAGGAGGTGGAGTCCTGTTGGCAGAGATACATCATAGGGGGTGGGCTTTGAGGGTTTATAGCTTCACCCCACTTCTTATGTGTGGGCAAAATGTGATCAGCTTGCTTCCTGTTTCTGCTGCCATGCTATTTCTCGCTGTTGTTGTGCCTTCCCTGCCTGGTGGACTGCATCTTTCTGGAACTGTAAGCCAAAATAAAACCTTTTGTCATCAAGTTGCTTTTGGCCAGAGTGTTTTTAATCACAAATAACTAACACATTGGGTGTCTATAAAGACTTGGCAAGGGCTGGTGAGATGGCTCAGTGGGTAAGAGCACCCGACTGCTCTTCCGAAGGTCCAGAGTTCAAATCCCAGCAACCACATGGTGGCTCACAACCATCCGTAATGAGATCTGACTCCCTCTTCTGGGGTGTCTGAAGACAGCTACAGTGTACTTATATATAATCAATAAATAAATCTTAAAAAAAAAGTATTTAAAGACTTGGCAAATCATGGCTAGTTTCTAAACTAATTTCTCATGCCCCAATTCCATGCTAAGTCTCATGGGTAAGGATCTTTGAGAAGTGGTGTTAGAATCATTAAATTATCAAATGACAGCTTTCCTAATAAACATGTGGTATGCAATTCAGATACTAATCTGCAGAGCATACCTGGTTCCTGTCATGAGCAATGAGGCCTTTTCTCCATGGTAGTAAGTGGTTACTAACTGGACCAGAATCTGGTTTGAAACTCATCCTTCCTTGCAAGTGTAATACCAGAAATGATGGGAAGGGATGAAAAAAATTACGAATACATGCAGACACATTCAACATTCAATGCATGAATGCAAATAGGGAAATCTATTTTTCCCTTTAAGGGTTATCTTCACCCTTGTGTGTGTGTGTGTGTGTGTGTGTGTGTGTGTGTGTGTGTGTACATGAATGCAGTGACCAAAGAGACGAAAAGAGGGCACTGGATCCACTGGAGTTGCAGACAGTGTGTGGGTTCCAGGAAATAAGCTCCAGTCTTCTGCAAGAGCAGTAAGTGCCCTTAATGGTTGTGCATTCTCGCCAATCCCATAAAATCTATGGATAGGGACTTTAGATTATGGATTGTACCATCACATCCTACTGTCATTTTACTGAGGACTTTTGACTTGTTTTTTTCATTTGGTCTCATTAAATGACTAATGTTTATTGATGGTTTTAAACACACTCATATATGTGCTAAATGTTTTGCACTTAATTATAAGAGTATAGCTAACTCAGAGCGTTTAGCCATGTCTGTAGGGAGAAGGCTGCCTGCATGAATGACTCAGAACTAAGCAGGAAGCTTCAGGAAAGCCATCTGGGCATTTCCTGCTGTCTGATGATCCTTTAAGGCTTTTAGCATTGTCAGGATCATTTCTTGATTATTTATTTGTTTTACTGAATATAATAAAATTCAATTTCTATGAGAAAATTTGTTTGTATAATTTTGAAGATAGGTTCTTTTTTAAGATTACTTTTATTTTTATGTATATGAATACATTATATATATATATATATATATATATATATATATATATATAAAATGTGTGTGTGTGTGTGTGTGTGTGCCACTTGTATGTCTGGTTCCCTACGAGGCCAGATGAGAGCATTGACTTTTTTGGAACTGGAGTTATAAATGACTATGGGCCACCATGTGAGTGCTTGGAATCAAACCTGGTCTCTGAAAGAGCAGCCAGTACTCTTGAAGGATGAGCCATCTCTCCAGTCCTGAAAGATTTTGTCATGTTTTATGGGTGTGACAGGGCTTGAGGTACTCAACTCAACAGTGCATGTGGTCAACCAGCCACTTGCTAAATGGATGCATTTGAAAATATTTGTTTTGTAAGGAACTCATTAGTCATTCATTCTTTTGGAACACAGACTTAAAAGGGGGTAAGAATCTTTAAGTCAAGATTTGTACCACAAATAATGTTTCATAGGCAACGGAAATTTTTCAGAATGATGGTAGATTTCCCTTAAGAGAAATATATATTGTTCATGGTTCTCTAGAGTAGTATACTGGCTTACTTTATGGTTTGGATAATCCAACACTGGCTGTCTTACACGAGAGAGACTGAGAGCGTGATACTTGCTCAGTCTATGAGGTTGGTGGTCTCAGCAGTCCCGGCCTAATGTTGAAGGTATGGGGGATTCCTAGAGAGCTGCTGCCTTTAGTCTGCTTTGGAAGACTGAAGAAGCTAGTTCTGATGTTAGAGAAGGAAAACTAGGCAGGAAGAGTGAAGACAAGCAGACTGGAGGCTGGATAACGTCTACCCTCCTCTTACCTTGGTCCATTTCTAGTAGGATGGGGTTGATGATAGCAGGTTGCTTGGCTCTTTATTAATTTACTTGTATATAGCTTTGTTTTGCTGGGATTTTGTTTGTTTGTTTGTTGGTAAATGGCAAAACAGACTTCTGGGCCAGGATATGAGTGCAGAGTTCTGGTGGTTAGAACTGGAGAAGCATTAAAAAGTAGCACAGGGAATAGGAAGCTCACCATAGGCAGAAGCTTCCAGAATAGAAAGTGGATGAGGAAAAAACGAAGAGAGAATAAGAAAGTGGTGGACTTTAGAGAAGGAGAAAAAAATTGATATTTTAAAAGAAAGAAAACTGTTTCCTCAATGTAAAGAACTCATACCTGCTGGGTGTAGGTGAGAACTACATTGAGAAGCAACTCAATGAGAATATCCATTGAGAAGCAACTCATGATGTGCCCAAGCATGGCACAGGGTTTTCAAGGCTGACCATACCTGAGGTAGATTTTTTTTTTTGATTTCTTGTCAGATAGATGGAAATTCTGGACTTCAATGATAACAACTGACCTTAAACCTCAAACCATTCACTTCTCCCTCATTTTTTGCCGATGCAAAACTTATTTCTTATTACTTTACACAGTAGAAGAGACAATGCACAGATGTGCAGAGCTTCAACTGTGGTGGTGATGAGTATGACTGATCCTTTACACTAAGTGGGCAATCACAAGTGATTACATTAAAAAGCAGAGCACTGGGAACACAGTCGCCGAGGGAATGATAGCAGGCATTTGACTTGTACTGACTGATGGTTACTCACAGTGCTGAGGAAGAGTCCTTGTGGAATAAGAGTCTATGCTATGGCATTTCATCATTTGTTATTTTGCATGCATGGAAACAGAAAAGTGATTGCAGCACCCATAGTATGACTAGTGGGATTCTTATGTGAATCTAAGCAAAGGACAGCTAGTCAGGAGTGAGACGGTAGAGAGGATCCAAGACAATCTTCCATGTTCTTATTATGGACATCTTCATGGAAGATTGACTCAGGTTCCATTCTACTGCCTCACTCACATGTCTGCCAATATCCATAGAGGGTAATGTCTATGAATGGTTTAGTATTTGCAAAATAAATAAATAAATAAATAAATAAATAAATAAAAATTTAAAAGCTATGTATTTTCTCTTGTATACTTTCAATTATCTCTAGGTTACTGATAATACCCAAACAGCCTAAATTATATTTAAATTTTGATTACATTGCTTAGTTCTTTTAATTATTTTATTGTTTTGTGTGCATGAGTGTTTTACCTGAATGTTTATCTGTGTACCAAATGCATGCAGTGATCCAAGAAGACAAAAGATGGTGAGGGCATTGGATTCCCAGGGACTAGAGGTACAGAACTCTGTGAGCCACCATGTGGGTGTTGGGGATTGAATCTAGGTCCTCCAGAAGAGCAGACAGTGCTCTTAACCACTGAGGTATCACTCTAGCCCCTATTGCTTAGATTTGTTCATTTGTTTTGTCATTTTAAGACAAGGTTTCTCTGTGTAACAGCCCTGACCATCCTGGAACTCAATTTGTATACCAGGCTGGCTTCGAACACAGATATCTGCCTACTTCTGCCTTCTGAGTGTTGGGATTAATGATGTATGTACATCATCACTGCCTGGCCCTATTGCTTAATTTTAATGACTAGACAAAATCCATTTCACTACAGTTAATTTTCTTTCATGATATTTTTCATTACAAGGCAGGCTGAATCTGTAGTTGCTAGGTCCAAGTTATTACATACTCTTGTCACATATAAATTTTTTACCAGTACAGATGCAGATGCTTGCTGCCAACCATTGGACTGAGCACAGGGACTCCAATGGAGGAGTTAGGGGAAGAACTGAAGGAGCTGAAGGGATTGGCAACCCCATAGGAAGAACAATAATATCAACCAAATAGACCCCACCAGAGTTCCTAGGGACTAAATCACCAATCCAATAGTACACATGGAGGGACCCATGGCTCCAGATGCATATGTAGCAGAGGATGGCCTTATCTAGCATCTATGGAAGGGGAGGCTCTTGGTTCTGTGAAGGCTTGATGACCCAGTGCAGGGGAATGCTAGGGTGGCGAGTCGGGTGGGTGGGGGGAGCACCCTTATAGAAATGGGGGATGGGGATGGGATAAGGGTTTTGCAGAGGGAAAACAGGGAAAGGGGGTAACATTTGAAATGTAAATAAATAAAATATCCAATAAAAATTTTTATCGTATGTATAGATTACCCATTTTATTAAATATATTTTTTTCTTGAATAATAGCTTTCAAGTCAGTGACTATGATTTCAGGCTTGGCCTTGCTGATTACTGGTTACAAGAATGTAAATGTGCTTCATTGCTATAGCTATGGGGTCAAGAGTATTTTCATAAGCTCAGGGTCTAGCCACCTGAAGGACCAGGACACTGGGAAGCCTGACCTTCCTCTCTAGGCTGCACACCCAGTCTGCGTGTAAGGCACAGCATCATTGGACAATGCTGCAGAAGCATTTCAGCCCCTGAAGCCTTCTTAGAAATGCCAAAGTATTACCTAAAATAGGATTATCTACCTGGAATGTTACGCAATGTTTTCCTATGTTCCCAAACTATTTAAATTAATTCTATCCTTGCAAGCCATTGGAATTTTACTGAAACAGGTATCATAGAGTATGAAAAATAAGGATGCCAAAATGCTGTCGGGCTTGAGGAGTTTCCCTCCATCATGAATACTTGGTTGAACTTGGCCCTAAAAAGTTTCCCAACAATGACTCATTAAAGGTAAAACTATTGATTTAAAGGAGAATCAGTGCTGAATCCAATTACCTTACCTGTTTACCTGAAGTACCGACAAGATGGCTTAAAGCATCTCTTTGCCTTGGCAGACACAGCTACACATCCCAAGACACTCTGACAATTTCCATCACTTCCGGAGAAGTAGTCACTAGCATCAACCTCATTTCCCTAATGGATCTTAAAGATCTAGTGAGCAGCTGGTGCCGTGGAGAGGTGGCTTTTCTGGAAAGTGCTATTAACGTAAATTGAATTTTTAAAAATGGTAAACATCAAGAAACTAAACTTATAAGAATATCCTAAATAGACTCTGAACAGGCAAGCTGAACAGCCCCATCCTCCAACATCCTTTTCCCTGTGTGCCCCCGGGAGTATTTATGTCCTGATTAAAGAGATGGATCTCCTAGTCCTTTTCTATACATCTGACTCTGGGCTCAGACAATTGTCTGTGAGGCTGATAACATGACCTGCTTATAGTTTCTTGTGAGCAGGTATTTAATTATTTGGGGTGTAGAAATCTCCATTGTTTGATAATGAGTGACCTTTTGGATATCATATGCTCAAGTCCAAGCAACATCAGATTTCACGTTTGATACAGCTTTAACCAGAATAGTCTTATATATGAATTCACAATGTGACTATAGAATTTAGGATATGTGACAGTGAAAAAGCAAGCGTCAGCTTTTTCCAGACAGGCTGGGGGAGGGGAGAGATCATTCGGAAAAGATGTCATGGTCACTTTTCTTTGTGTTGACTCATCAGTTTTAAATTTCTGACAATGCAATTATCCAAAGAAAGTTTCTACTAAGAATACTGTCTGTGAGAGTAGCGTGAGAGCATCTACATAAGTACTTTGCAGAGTGTTTAGACATAGCAGGTGCCCAGAAAATGATGACCAACATTGTGTACATGGAATTGACACAGCAATTTTCTCTGGGGTCAGACAATCTTGTTTTGAATCCCATTCTGTGCTGAGCTTATGAGGACTAAATGAGATAATGTTCGAAAATTGTTCATCATAATTCCACTTGTATAGGAATTCAAAATAAATGAAGTTTGGTGTTCTTAGTATCATTATAAGAACTTCTTATTTAATTCTTTGAATTAAAATTGCATGTTTGACTGTAATATTGTAATTCCATCTTATGTAATTTTTATTGTAAATTCCCACTATGTAATGCCAACAAAAGTATATTTTTTGGTATTTATATATTCACAATTGAATGTTTATTAAACCTTATGTTTGTCTAAAACAAAATCAATTTTTATGCTGTTGAATTTATCTTTGACATGAGTTTATATTTAGTTTAATGTAGATGATGGCATAATTTTATTATGTTTAAATGCTAAATCCTTTCTGATGGGTCATGGGGAACCAATGGTAAATTAAAACACAGTCTAGAATCCAGTAGGGCTTATCACTTGGTAGAGAGAAGATGTCCATTAAAGTCTGAGGTCAATAACATGTAAAACAGCTGTATTAATTTCATTTCCAATACTGTGACTATAGGTGGGGGGAGAGGATCTATACAACTTGCAATGTCAGGCTCCAATCCATCATCGAGGGGAAACCAAGGCAGAAACTCCAGAAGTTAGGCACAGCGTGTCAGCGGTCAAGAGCAGTGAGAGAATTCATGCACCCTTGCTCACTCACTGCTTCTGCTCAGCTGTCTGCATTCACTCCTATCCAGTTCAGGGCCCAATGCATAAAATGGTGCAGCCCATATTCAGGGTATTTTTACATACCTAAAAACAATCAAGACATTCCTTGACAAGCATAACCTTGGGCCACCCTGATCTAGACAATTCTTCATGGAGACTGTCTTCTCAGATGATTTTAGATTGTGCCACTGTGACAGTTAAAACTGAACAGCATAGTAGCTGACTGGTAGGGTGAAGGAGACTCACATGGGGGCTGCGAGACCTTAACTGAAAGAAAAGAAATCATTGTCTAGGGCATCAGCAATGGATTTAATTATTCTACCACACAACATAATTTTACCAAGAAAAAAAATAGGGTATACTAGGGTTTTATACATGGGAGCAAACCACTTCCAATAGAAGGGATGTGTAACACTGAAGTATAGTAAGGATGGGTTGATAACCTTTTCAAAGAACATAGCTCTTGGGTTTTGTAGGAAATTTTGTTTATCCTATTGAATACTATATGTTTTCTTTTTGCATGGCTGTTACTCAATACACCTTGTCCTTGATTAGGTGCTGATTCATGCTGAATGGATGAGCAGAGTTAACCTTGTAAAGGCAGAAGGGAGAAGACTATGTTGACCAGAGGAGGCTTCCACAATAGATGACTGGTGGTAGAAACAGATGAAAACACTACAGAAACCAGAAATCCATCATTCATAAAACCTAAATTATGGAAACATGATGGGACAATTTTTGAGTAGTGGCTGGATTTGAATGACCTTATTCTGGCTACTGTAGATAGAATATCTTCTCATGGGGAAAGGCTCAGTGTAGGCATCTTGCTTTGGAGACTAGGATGGAAACATAAGTCAGGAAAGAGAATCGGTGATAACAGAAGCAAAGGGGTTTAAAAGATATTTAGAAGTTTGGTTCAATTTGAAAGGTCAGTCTCAGAAAAGACTATATTTGCATTTCATGTGTAATTATGACACAATGTATGTAGAGTAATACCATAGTATATATATTCTTAACCACATAAACAAAATTGCCATGAAATTCAAAAGTCTTAAGCTGTGTTTCTTATTTACTATAAGCCATAGTTACACATTCTTCATATTGGAGGCTGTTTGCTTCCACTTATAAAATCATGATACAAATTATTTGTCTTTTTTTTTAATTTATTTTTTATTAGGTATTTTCCTCATTTACATTTTCAATGCTATCCAAAAAGTCCCCCATACCCACCACCCCAATCCCCTACCGACCCACTCCCCCTTTTTGGCCCTGGGGTTCCCCTGTACTGGGGCATATAAAGTTTGCAACTCCAATGGGCCTCTCTTTGCAGTGATGGCCAACTAGGCCATCTTTTGATACATATGCAGTTAGAGACAAGAGCTCCGGGGTACTGGTTAGTTCATATTGCTATTCCACCTATAGGGTTGCAGTTCCCTTTAGCTCCTTGGGTAATTTCTCTAGCTCCTCCATTGGGGGCTGTGTGATCCATCCAATAGCTGACTGTGATCATCCACTTCTGTGTTTGCTAGGCCCCGGCATAGTCTCACAAGAGACAGCTATATCTGGGTCCTTTCAGCAAAATCTTGCTAGTGTATGCAATGGTGTCAGCCTTTGGAAGCTAATTATGGGATGGATCCCTGCATATGGCAATCACTAGATGGTCTATCCTTTCCTCACAGCTCCAAATTTTGTCTCTGTAACTCCTTCCATGGGTGTTTTGTTCCCATTTCTAAGAAGGGGCAAAGTGTCCACACTTTGGTCTTCATTCTTCTTGAATTTCATGCGTTTAGCAAATTGTATATTATATCTTGGGTATCCTAAGTTTCTGGGCTAATATCCACTTATCAGTGAGTACATATTGTGCGAGTTCCTTTGTGATTGGGTTACCTCACTCAGGATGATGCCCTCCAGGTCCATCCATTTGCCTAGAAATTTCATAAATTCATTTTTTTTAATAGCTGAGTAGTACTCCATTGTGTAAATGTACCACATTTTCTGTATCCATTCCTCTGTTGAGGGGCATCTGGGTTCTTTCCAGCTTCTGGCTATTATAAATAAGGCTGCTATGAACATAGTGGAGCATGTGTCCTTCTTACCGTTTGGGACAGGCTGAGAAAGAAATTAGGGAAACAACACCCTTCTCAATAGTCACAAATAATATAAAATACTTTGGTGTGACTCTAACTAAGGAAGTGAAAGATCTGTATGATAAGAACTTCAAGTCTCTGAAGAAAGAAATTAAAGAAGATCTCAGAAGATGGAAAGATCTCCCATGCTCATGGATTGGCAGGATCAACATTGTAAAAATGGCTATCTTGCCAAAAGCAATCTACAGATTCAATGCAATCCCCATCAAAATTCCAACTCAATTCTTCAACGAATTAGAAAGGGCAATCAGCAGATTCATCTGGAATAACAAAAAACCTAGGATAGCAAAAACTCTTCTCAAGGATAAAAGAACCTCTGGTGGAATCACCATGCCGGACCTAAAGCTGTACTACAGAGCAATTGTGATAAAAACTGCATGGTATTGGTATAGTGACAGACAAGTAGAGCAATGGAACAAAATTGAAGACCCAGAGATGAACCCACACACCTATGGTCACTTGCTCTTTGACAAGGGAGCTAAAACCATCCAGTGGAAAAAAGACAGCATTTTCAACAAATGGTGCTGGCACAACTGGCGGTTATCATGTAGAAAATTGCAAATTGATCCATTTCTATCTCCTTGTACTAAGGTCAAATCTAAGTGGATTAAGGAACTCCACATAAAACCAGAGACACTGAAACTTATAGAGGAGAAAGTAGGGGAAAAAAACCTCGAAGATATGGGTACAGGGGATAAATTCCTGAAGAGAACAGCAATGGCTTGTGCTGTAAGATCGAGAATCGATAAATGGGACCTCATAAAATTGCAAAGCTTCTGCAAAGCAAAAGACACCGTCAATAAGACAAAAAGGCCACCAACAGATTGGGAAAGGATCTTTACCTATCCCAAATCGGATAGGGGACTAATATCCAATATATATAAAGAACTCAAGAAGGTGAACTCCAGAAAATCAAATAACCCCATTAAAAAATGGGGCTCAGAGCTGAACAAAGAATTCTAACCTGAGGAATACCGAATGGCAGAGAAGCACCTGAAAAAATGTTCAACATCCTTAATCATCAGGGAAATGCAAATCAAAACAACCCTGAGATTCCACTTCACTCCAGTCAGAATGGCTAAGATCAAAAATTCAGGTGACAGCAGATGGTGGCGAGGATGTGGAGAAAGAGGAACACTCCTCCATTGTTGGTGGGATTGCAAGCTTGTACAACCACTCTGGAAATCAGTCTGGCGGTTCCTCAGAAAATTGGACATAGTACTACCGGAGGATCCCGCAATACCTCTCCTGGGCATATGTCCAGAAGATGTCCCAAATGGTAAGAAATTATTAGTCTTAAGAAAGTTATGTTATATGATATAAAACTTAGAAGTCAGTTTGGTTCTAGAATTTACAAAAATGCTATAGATCCAAGAAAAAGTTTCAGTGTTATAACACTTGGTTTTATTTACCCTGGGTAAAGACAGTTTATCAACTGTGTATATCAGAATTCATGTTCTCCATCACATTCCACTAAAGGCAATTTAAACTGTAGAGTCCACAAATAACAAGTGTCAGCTCTCAATACCCAGAAACACATTTTACCTGGAACCCCCAGTGGCCATACCTTTCAGGTCTACAGAAAATCATTTTACCGGGTAACACACAGACATCACACTCTCATAAGATCCAGAGAGGAAACAGAACTAAGGAACAAAACACTCACTTAACAAAGATAAAATCAGATTTCAGCACCTACACCTATAATCATCTGAAGCTTAGCTTAGATACCAGTGTAAAAACACTATAACATCCAGATCAGAATGATATGTCTCTATTGGAACCCAGCCACACTACCATAGCAGGCCCTGAGTATTCTAACATAGCTGAAGCACAAGAAAAGGATCTTAAAACAGCCTTAGGAATATGATAGAGGCCCTTCAAGAGGAAATGAATAAACACCTTAGAGAAACCCAGGAAAACACAAACAGTGGAAGGAAATAAATAAAACATTCAAGACCAAAAAATGGAAATAGAATCAATAAAAAAAACCCAAACCAAGGGAAGGCTAGGAATGAAAACTTTAGGGATTTGAACAGGAAATACAAAGGCAAGCTTCAACATCAGAATGCAAGAGATGGAAGAGCAAACTTCAGGCTTTGAAGACATGAGAGAAGGAATGAATACATCAGACAAAGAAATGTTAAATCTACAAAACTCCTGACACAGAACATCCAGAAAATCTGGGACACCATGAAAAGACCAAATCTCAGAATGATAGGAATAGAAAAAAAGAGAAGAATCCTAGGTCAAAGACATGCATAAAGGGAGTGCTTATTAATTTTCTCAGTTGTGGATTGAGATGGGTCATGGCCTGAAAGGTTGTTTTTATTAAGAACTTATTCCTTCCCTGTTGTTCAGCCAGGTCCTTGGCCTCTAACTAAGAGATCAATAGTCTCTGCTTTTATGTGACAGTGGAATCCACTGTTAGTGTTTGTAGGTTTTGATCTCTGCTATCTGTCCTTCTAAATTTGTGCTTCTAAATTTGGTAAATATCTTGTGCAGAGACAAACTGTGTTTTAAGGCAGTTTTTTTTTTCCCTCAAGAGAGGTGTCATTTCCTTTTTTCTGTAGCATATAAATGTGATACCCTATGGGAGTCCCTCGCTTTCATCACAACCCTTAAATTTAGCAAATAGGGCATGAGTGATAACCATAGAATCTTCTACATACAAATCTTAGTAATTTTATTCCCATGTGTGAGCAAAGTCTGATCCTTCACAGGAGAATTGCTCACTACTTGCAGAGAACAAGAGTTCAAGTGTCGAACTTTGTACCTGTAGCTTTCATACCCCTCTTGGAATATCCTCTCAGTTAACATCACCCTTTGCTGACACTACTATTAAACATGGGTTATTTAGGAGTCTAACAGTTAACTCTTCCTCATTGAATTCCT
Source organism: Mus caroli (assembly GCF_978045245.1). Taxonomy (NCBI): domain Eukaryota; kingdom Metazoa; phylum Chordata; class Mammalia; order Rodentia; family Muridae; genus Mus; species Mus caroli. The sequence goes on from NW_028227266.1 coordinate 72,453,766, forward strand.
TAAAAACTCAATTATTCAAAGCCATTCATGAGATGTAGGCTATCCTTACTTGGGTTGAGAAAGATCAAGAGGGAAAAGAATTCAAAGAATTTGTCTCCTTCTAGGAAAGTTTAGATCTCCTTTTAAACAAAACAAACTTTCTTTAAATTGTTCTATATACACACAAGGGTCAGTATGCCATTTAGTACAGATCCTAGCACTTGGCTTGATAGAGTTGAAAACACAATGGTTTACCCCCTCCTTAAAGAACAATATCATGATGACTGTTAAAAGTAAAGAAAAAATGGGGCACAGAGCTAAACAAAGAATTCTCAACTGAGGAATACCGAATGGGCTGAGAAGCACCTGAAAAAAAATGTTCAACATCCTTAATCATTGGGGAAATGCAAATCAAAACAACCCTGAGAGTCCACCTCACACCAGTCAGAATGGCTAAGATCAAAAATTCAGGTGACAGCAGATGCTGGCGAGGATGTGGAGAAAGAGGAACACTTCTCCATTGTTGGTGGGATTGCAAGCTTGTACAACCACTCTGGAAATCAGTGTGGCGGTTCCTCAGAAAATTGGACATAGTACTACCAGAGGATCCAGCAATACCTCTCCTAGTCATATATCCAGAAGATGTTCCAACCGGTAATAAGAACACATGCTCCACTATGTTCATAGCAGCCTTATTTATAATAGCCAGAAGCTGGAAAAAACCCGGATGTCCCTCAACAGAGGAATGGATACAGAAAATGTGGAAAATTTACACAATTGGAGTACTACTCAGCTATTAAAAACAATGAATTTATGAAATTCTTAGGCAAATGGATGGATCTAGAGGGTATCATCCTGAGTGAGGTAACCCAATCACAAAAGAACTCACATGATATGCACTCACTGATAAGTGGATATTAGCCCAGAAACTTAGAATACCCAAGATACAATTTGCAAAACACACGAGACTCAAGAAGAAGGAAGACCAAAGTGTGGATACTTCGTCCCTCCTTAGAATGGGGAACAAAACACCCATGGAAGGAGTTACAGAGACAAAGTTTGAGCTGAGCAAAGTTATATGCTGAGATGGACCATCCAGAGACTGCCCCACCCGGGGGGTCCATCCCATAATCAACCACCAAACCCAGACACTATTGCCTACGCCAGCAAGATTTTGCTAACATGACCCTGATATAGCTGTCTCTTGTGATGTTATGTCAGTGCCTGGCAAATACAGAAGTGGATGTTCACAGTATTGGATGGAACACAGGGCCCCCAATGTAGGAACTAGAGAAAGTACCCAAGGAGCTGAAGGGGTCTTTAACCCTATAGGAGGAACAGCAATATGAAGTAACGAGTACCTCCCGAGCTTCTGTCTCTAGCTGCATATGTAGCAGAAGATGGCCTAATCGGCCATCACTGGGAGGAAAGGCCTTTGGTCTTGCAAAGATTATATGCCCCAGTACAGGGGAATGCCAGGGCCAGGAAGCAGGAGTGCGTGGGTTGGAGAGCAGGGCAGGGGCGGGGGTATAAGGGACTTTTGGGATAGCATTTGAATTTTAAATGAAGAAAATATCTAATAAAAATTGTTTAAAAAATTGAATACTCGTGTGCTTTAAAAAAAAAAAACAAAACAAAACAATGTCCTTGAAGAAACATTGCATAAGGAGAAAATTCAGAATAACAAATTCCTGTAGAGTCACAGGCCACAAATCAGACAAGAAACAGACAGGAGGGGTATTAAAGAAAGAGGATGTTTAAATGCTGCCTTCATACAGTCAAGGAAATAGAATTTTATCTGTTGTAATAGAAAAATTGCTCTCGTGAGGATAAAATGTAAAGGATGTTAGACATTACTAATTCAGGAAGAGAAGGAATATATACTAATAACTATGTATACACGGCAATAACTCTGTAATGTCATAATAGAGAGGGGACATTCTGCCAGCTTCGCGGAGTAATTCAGGATGCCTGAGACTCTGTATGTCACATTTAAATTAAAAGTAAGAGCTAGCTTTCAAGTTCATCACCAGGAAACAGAGCTCTAGACAAAGCTATACAGAGAAGCAAAATTAAAAATACATATGGTTGCTACTCTGCCACATTGCTCGATAGTCCTCTGTTAACTTCTCAGTGGGGTGACTTACACTAGAACCCACTGTACAGACTCCTGGTCCAGGGTTGTTCCACAAATCTGCCAGATAACAGGACATGTGGGTTCTCAAACCTTTTATATCAAAGAGCACAGGATGGTAGAGGCTCAATGCACATCACCTTCTCACTGTAAAGAACCCCTAGGTTCATCACTGTCGAATACAATGTAAATGCCCTGTCAGTGGTTGATGTATCTTTTTCTATAATATATTCAATTTGCCCTCAGTTGAATCAAAACATGTAGAAGAAGCCATAGTTACAAAAGAATGTATCTTTTAGCCGGGCGTGGTGGCACACACCTTTAATCCCAGCACTTGGGAGGCAGAGGCAGGTGGATTTCTGAGTTCGAGGTCAGTGCCTGGTCTATAAAGTGAGTTCCAGGACAGCATTTTCAACAAATGGTGCTGGCACAACTGGCGGTTAGCATGTAGAAGAATGCGAATTGATCCATTCCTATTTCCTTATACTAAGGTCAAATCTAAGTGGATTAAGGAACTCCACATAAAACCAGAGACACTGAAACTTATAGAGGAGAAAGTAGGGAAAAGCCTCGAAGATATGGGTACAGGGGAAAAAATCCCTGAATAGAACAGCAATGGCTTGTGCTGTAAGATTGAGAATCGACAAATGGGACCTCATAAAATTGCAAAGCTTCTGTAAGGCAAAAGACACTGTCAATAAGATAAAAAGGCCACCAATGGATTGGGAAAGGATCTTTACCTATCCTAAATCAGATAGGGGACTAATATCCAATATATATAAAACCCTTGGCTCCTCCAGCACCAAATCTGCCTGCATGCTGCTGTGTTTCCCACCATGGTGATAATGGGCTAACCCTTTGAATCTGTAAGCCAGCCCTAATTAAATGTTTGCCTTTATAAGGGTTGCCCTGGTCATGGTGTCTCTTCATAGCAATAAAACTCTAACTAGGATAATATATATGGTATCAACCTAAAACATGTGTTAACATTGTCACTTTATGTGTGCAGATTTCTGGGTTTAGATGGTAGAATGTTGATCTCAGTGCTACTAGAGATCACAAGACAAAGAATGCCAAACTATCTTTGTCTTAACCTGATGGCTGCTGAAGACATGAGTGACTTATCTATAAAATTGTAATTTGTCTCCTGCAAACACCTCTGCCTTCCACAGAGCATTGTGGAAGTTATAACTGTGTATTCATCTTTGTGCTCCACAGAAAACTGTGGAAATCATAACTGGGTGACAAACCTAAACCTCTATTTTTGGTCTGATATCTCCATCCAAAAAATATTACTAGTAATACTTGTACCTCATTTGTGTTTTTAAATTACTGGTTTTTTTTAATATTAAATTTGTTTTTCGGTGTTGTATTTTTGTGACACTGCTTTGCAAGCCATTTTTTTTTCTTTTTGGTCTCACAGGGATATAAGTTATTAGAATTTTGTCTTGGTCATCAACAACTTCATGATACAGGCCTTAAATATTTTAAGCCTTGTTCCTAGCTCATATGTTGTTGTCTAATATCTATAGAAATGACTATGAGATGAGAATACGGATTAGAGAATATGTGTGTGGTGATGGGGCCATGAACCTTTCTAAACTCAACAAGGCATAATTTAAAAAAAGTAGAGAATTTAATATTTGGTCGATGATAATAAACCCAGAAACTTTAATAGAATCCCCTTTATCTTCCAGGAGCCACTGACTCATGGTACAATTTGTGGATTAAAAAGTGAAAAATGTAGATCTGTGCATTATGGAAATACTTGGCATAACTACCAGAGAAACAAAGCTGCACTTTAGAAGATGGGTACTGAGGGGGGAGAGTCTGTCTTCTTAAGCAATGTATACCCTGGTGCTGTCCATATCCTGACGGATGCCTCCCATCACGCACATGGACATCACTAATGGACCCAATGGCTTTTTAAAAAGAAGACATGAGTGTGGGGAAGTGACATGAAGGGGCCTGGGAGAAGTGGATGGTGAAATGTCAGGCAGGAACCACAGAAATGCAGTGTATACATATAGGAAATTCTCCAAGAATAAACTAAAGCTATGGATTTAAAGTATTATAGCTAAAGAGGGGTTATACTATATATCCTTCCAGATTCATCTTAAGACACATTTGATTCCATGAGTTTAGAATGAAGAGATATAGTATAGGAGTCACATTTAAAAAATATACACTAAGTGTTAAGGAGAAGTTTGCTAAGTAGTGGGTATGGAAAGAGAATTCAATATACACGATTCCCTATTGTAGGCATGAAACGTTTTCTCTGTTCAAGAAAATTGCAGTGAATGGTGATTTTTGTCAAATTCCTGCCTATAATGGTTCTATATATCATTATACTATGTATATAATCATAGTAATCTTACACCTTGTAATATGAACCCTATTGCCAGACTTCCTTTACAGAATACTGGCACAGGTGATGAACCATAAGAATAATAATAACCAAGTCTGAAGAGTACTTAGCTTTCAGCTGGTACAGAATTAGCAATAGACTACTACAAAGAAAACCTTCACCCAGTGCACAGAACTGTTATCTCAGCAGAACCCTGGGCAGCTGGGCAGCCCCATTCATGCGTTTGCATGTTAGAATAGTATTGAGTATTGTCACTATAAAGATGTTGGACCCTTGCTTTTGTTTCTGTGGAGAGGGGTAAAGTCGCTGACCCACACCAGCATCTGTGAGGAAGAGACCAGTCTTCTCCTGTTCCAATCTCTCTGCTCACATTCATCTTCATTTGATGATGACTGGGGATTTACTCCAATTGGTCCTGCTCAAAGTATAAGACCAACTACATTTATAACAGCCTGGCATCCTCTTCGACTGGATGTTGTGGATTTCATGTGGTGCTTGTACCATTGTGGACGGGTGTTTTTCTCCTGTACATCCTATCCTTCTTTCTTTATACTGTCCTCCTAGTTGCACTGCATAAAAGTTGTTGACTTAGTGAATTCAAGCCCTTAACAGTCTACTTTGCCATCCACCATTTACTAGGGACCCAAGTTAACAGTCTACTGGAGCCAAAAAAGACAGTGTGATGGTAATATTTATAGACTTTACCAAGAGAAAGGCTGCCAAGGGCTGTCGGTACTGAGGTTCCTAAGGAAGACTGCGAAAGGTGTATGGCATTGGCTAGTGGAGCCAACTGGCCTTTTGCCAATTTAACCTTTCCTTGCTACTCTGGAACCAAAAGCCACTGGTTTCTGACAAAAGGTGGAGATTCACTTAGGTCTCTAAGCTACTCCTTCAACTTTAGTTTTTCCAGAGAATTCTGCATTAACCATAAACACACTGGTCTGAGTATTTAAAAAGTTGTATTTTGGTTGTATTAGCAGCTCAGAGCTCCATACAAATAAATGCCGGTGGTGAGATATGACCTAGAACTTTCCAAACTTATCAGTCAAGATGCCCTCAAATATAATTTAAAAATAAATGTGGCTGAAGGAATGGCTCAGCAGTTGAGAGCACACGCTGTTCTTACAGAGGAGCCACGTTTGATTCTTAACACCACATCAATTGTTTATAAATACCTATAACTCCAGTCACAGGGATTTGCATGCTTTCTTTTGGCCTCTGCAGACCCCTGCACTTATGTGTTCCCCATAATTAAACAATGAAATGAATGTTGGCTGTTTAATTGATGAACTGACATGGATGTCAGGGTCCTCCTTGAAAGAGCAATGCCTACCTTTAGTAACCTCTGACACAAGATGCTCAGTCAAGAGGCCCTTTTCTCATCAGGAAGACTCATCTCAAAATTGCAGGTTTTGGCTAATCATGTTTATATATGTGTGTGCAAGTTAGCTACTGTCATTGGTCTTAGACTGACCATCATGGGTCTGAAACTCCTGCTCTTATTGTAGAATAAAGCACACTGCCAATATACTGTGCCTCCATCTCCCAGATGTTTATTCTATTTTAAAATTTTTATTTTTAATTATATGTACATGAGTGTGTTTGTTTATGGGTATGTGCACATAAGTGCAGTACCAGTGGAGGCCTGAAGAGGGTGTCAGATGTATGTGCAGTTGCAAGTAGTTGTGGATTGTTTTGACATAGGTGCTGAGAATCAAACTTGAGTCCTTTGTAATAGTAGCAAGTGCTCTTAACTATTCATCCATCTACTCACCTTCTGTTAACTTATTAATCTAGTTTACCAAGTATTTGTGGGAAACTTGAGGATCATCTGTGAGGTATTCATGCCTATAGAATGTATACTCAAAGTATCACCAATCTAACATAGTTTAATGTGTAGAATGTATATTAAAACAAGGACCTGTAACTTATTTCAACGAATGTTGTTTCTTCCTCAGAGAAGAACAAGACATTTTAGGGAAAAAGCAGATCAGAAAAAAAAATACTAATTTTTTAATATAAAAAATGGACATTTGACAGTTTCTTTATAGTACTTATAATAATTATGGCATTACTAAAAGCCAGCAAATATGTTTCTATTGCTTCTGTACTGTTTATATATTAGTAGAATTTGCCCTTCACCAGATGTAACCCTTGATGCTGATCATACCCATACACTATGATATGAGCAAAATGATTTTGTTTTTCCCATTTTCCTCGTAATGTCTGTCATAGTCTGTCTGAGAATTTCATTACTAGAAGATCTTTCTAGTCCATTAGCATGTATATTTTTGTATATGCCTGTCACCTGGAAATTTATTAAGTGGCCATCAGATATGGCTATCACAACAGAGACACGTAGTTGTTTGTCTTTAAACAGGTATTTGACAGCACAGCCTTATCTAAAGGAAGCAGGAGTGCATTCTAGGAGCATTAAGTTTGTTATGAGTATTTATTATGCTTCTGTTACATCCCACGCACCAAAACAGGTGTAGGAACACAGTCATTAAAATACAAGGATATGGTCCTCGTTGATAGGAAAATTGTAACCTTGTGGGAGAGGAGATGGCTATCAGGTTATCACCAAAAACATACAGAGTGAAACTGTAAAATGCTCCCTGAGAAAAAGTGGCAGCTGCTGAGAGTGAGCAGGGAACTCGATATTAACTTTCCATGCAGAGGAGATGAGTTCCATACGCAGAGGACCATAGTGTGTGCGAGGGTTTGTAAACAGAGATGGTGTGTGCTGTCAGAAACTACCCTTAAAGAGTGACAGCAGAAAGGATGAAGTTTCTGGAACTGTCACATGCAAGGAGCTTGGCAGAGGGAACAGAAGGCAAGAGAGTAGGGTAGGGAGGTAGCCCAGTTAACTCTATTGAATTGCATTTCCAAGTACCATGTGGACCAACTGCTGTCTGCAAGGAATGTACCCCAAAACTCTGGTAGTCAGCTGACTAGCTACTGGGATTAATGAGAGAAAGGGGAAAGGTGACTGGTAATGGGCAACTAATAAACAAACAAACAACACATGTTTTTTCATATAGCTTTTACTCACAGAACAAAGACTGAGGATGGCAAAGTCAGTTGATACTTCATTAGTATCTAAACTATAAACAGCTAAGAGGACTTTAAGATTATGACCGTGGAGCAAGCTTATGACCCCTCCATCAAAGCTTTTAGCCAGAAAATGTCTCCTAATCTTTCTTAGGGGGGAATTTTTAGAAAAGATCAGTTTTATCCATGTTGAAAACATTTTAAATCAAATCCCCACATCCCATTCCTTTTGATGGTGACTACCAGGTTCTCCTTGCTTACTGTTTAGGCTGACAGCAAATGTTTCTGTGTCTTCCAGGCTTGCTGCCTTCACAGTCTGTGGTGGGGGCAAACATTTGCTTCCTATTTACTCTGATGTTGCATCTACTGGGTGGGGCCCTCGGTCTACCAAAACTTACAGTCATCACTTTTACTGATTCTTGGTGACCACTGCTTTTTAGAAAAACTACTTTCTACACGTTGCAAGACTTATTATATTTCTCCAATGTTTGACTTACCAAACATGTATTTTACATAATAATGCTTTAAGAAACTTTCTTTGATACTTTTCTTCTTAATTTCAAATTTAACCATAGAATTCTACCTTTTAAAAGTCTTACATATTTTTTTCTGCCCTTGAATTGACAAACTTTTTAGGGTTATAGTATTTATGTTTGCAAATTGATATTCATAAATTATATTTTTAAGTCATAGTTATAGATTAACCTACTTAAGCACAACAGCAAGCCATTTGTGAGCTATTCAAGAACAAAACAAGTTCTCTGGTTAGTGGGCAGAGACTTGCATTTTCCTTGACTCCTACACTAGTTAGATTCAACACTCTTAAAAGAAAAAAAAAAAAGGTATACAAGCAAAAGCAGTTACAGTAAAAAAAAAAAAAAAAAAAAAAGTATGTTTGAGGTCCCTCTCAAGCAGCTAGAGATACTCAATGCTCAGAAAGTAACGTATATTACATTGTAGATGTACAATTGTAAATTATCAGCTGAAAGCAAGGAGGTGTGCTGCTGATGTGGCCACTGTACTCTGGAACTTGTAACAGCTTCAATATCCTGCTCAAGTTCTGCATGAGGTTGGGCCTATTAGAATTCTGTCATGGAGATGGGGCGGGGGCTCAAGAGGCTCCACCTCTCCTGGGGTATCTATAGGCAGTTAATGGCAGCTTCAGGGGAAGAGACATTTTTTTCTTTCCAGTAATACAGCCACTGGCAAGTTGTCTGTGCTCCTGTAAATACCCCCACTCATGCTCCTGTAGGCAACTCTCCTGAGACTCACTGGGAGCCTTTGAAACAGACAAGAAGGGACAGGTGGGCTACTTGGTAATACACAGTGTAGCAGTGGACATGAAGGGGACAATGCAAGGTGATAGGCTGAAAATGCTCAAAATACCTTCTATGAAACTGTCATGAAACCAATTCTATAGTAACATGCTAAGCCAAGTAACAAACTGTGTAATTATTTTGTTGAACTTTGATAAAATTATCACAGTACTCTGAATAAGAAAGACCAAGGCAGTGTCCATCATCATCATCATCACCATCATCAATTTTAGATTCACATTTATTTATATTTTTCAGATGATTCCATTTTACAGAGAGCTCAAGCTGGCGTGCATCTGGCCCAGTGCTCTGTAACAGTGCTGTGACGCCAGCTTCATTACACTTTCCCTCCTTTACAACCATCAAAAGCAGTGTCATCATCCAATGGGATCAAGAACCAGAGAGTTGTTTTTGAGAGGTGTAATAAATAAAAATAGACAGCTCATGAACTAAATGCAAGCTAAAAAAGCATAGACTAGGGGTAGAGAAAGACAACTTATTCTTTAATAATCGGGGAACATCTAATTCCTACAACTGGTCTCAAAGGGCAAAAACATAATAAAAGAACTTGATTAAAAATTAGGACTTTAGATGATTAAATACGTTTTTGTTTTTTGTGTTTTTTTTTGTTTTGTTTTTTGTTTTTTTAAAGTCCCATGGTCAAATAGACAAAGCAAGCTTGAGAGAGAGCTTTGCAATATTCTTATTAGGATGCCTTCCAGAGTAGAGTCGCTGAGGTTCAGTTGTCTCTCCTCTGATAGCATGGGCTCATCCAGGTAATGTTTATGGATAATTTCTGGTCTCTGTCTGCCCATTATTCACTGTGATATAAGCCAAGGTAGTTGAGAGTGTAGATTCTGCTATCACAGGGCCTGAGCTTAGTATTCATCCAAAGAGATGGACTTTGCTCAATAGTGAAATCTAGTTATATCTTTAGTTATATATCATGTGGGTCACTTGTGTAGAGTCACCTCATTTCTTTTGGAATTACTCATTATTTATTGTTATTAACACATTTTCATGATAATATTTTTATTTCTCTAGTAAACATTATTATATTTTTATTAACATAATATATTTTTTCTAAGCATATGTGCTAACATATAAAAACAAAAATCCAAGTCTTGAGCAGAAGGTGGCTGTGTTACACAGGCGCCTGCAGAGTCAGAAACAACAATAATAAGGCTCTCCCATGGGACCTCCTCATCGCCCGAGAGCAGGGATGCACGGAAACAGAGCACTGCCATGATAACCAGCAAAGGGCATACAGGATTTGCTCTAGAACAAAACTGGAAGATGCCACAAAAGAAGGAAACAACTCTGAACTGATAAAAAAAGATAAAGGCTGAGAGATTTGTTTCATTCTGAGACAAACCAGGAAGAGTTTTAATGACCCTGGTATGCCTTCTACAAACATCAAATACAAGTGAGCTGGGAACTGAATCTTGATCTTATGACTAGCGTGCAAATGTAAGAACACTGCCCAGGTCTAGACTGGCCAACTTAGTCCTTATGCTGACATTCAGTTTATGGCGATGGCCTTGAGATGAACTACAGATGGAAGAGATTGTGTTCTCATGGCAATCCACAGCACGTGAATTACCTAGGCTCCATTGTTCACTTGTTACCCATTATGGCTTCTCTCTGCCCTGTTGGCTGATAGGTGTTAAAACTAAGATATTTTCCCTCTTAAAAAAGAGAACTTAAGTTTCATCAAGATATTGTTTAGTCTTTCAAATTTAAACCCATCATCAGCAATCTATTAGAGCTGTCGACATTGAAGGGGATTCAAAACTAAGACCAGGGTTTGTAGATGAATCAGTTGGTAAAGTCACTTTCTGCCAGTCTTGACAGCCTGATCTTGATCCCCAGAACCCAGGTGGAAGAGAGGAGTCACTCTGACCTCTGTGTGTAACCTGTGGCACATGCATGCTCGTATGTACATATTCATAAACACAGAATAAAATCAATAATTACCTTAAAAATAAGACTGCTAATGGCCAAAATGAAGTAAACATCTGTTTACTGTATGTCTGATTTTACATGTGTCAAATACTTTTCTTCTAACAGCAACTAAGAAGGAAATAAAAATTATTCTTTTAGATGAAAAATTAGCACTCTTCCAGAGAAAGAAAGTATTATTTCTGTCTTAGGGTTTTACTGCTGTGAACAGACACCATGACCAAGGCAGCATTTAATTCTTATAAGGACAGCATTTGATTGGGGCTGGCTTACGGGTTCAGAGGTTCAGTTTTTATCATCAAGGCAGGAACATGGCAGCATCCAGGCAGGCATGGTGCAGGAGGAGCTAAGAGTGCTACATCTTCATCTGAAGGCTGCTAGCAGAATACTGGCTTCCAGGCAGCTAGGATGAGGGTCTTATAGCCCACACCCACAGTGGCACACCTACTCCAACAGGACCACACCTTCTAATAGTGCCACTCCCTGGGCTGAGCATATACAAACCATAACACGTCCCATGGCTATAATCTGGATTGCTATTTAGCTTGAATTTTATTTGAGACCCCTGTGTTCATACAAGATTCAAACTACCGAGTTCCACTTTTAAATTTAAAAAGAGAGAATAAATGACAGTTTTATTGTTCTTTATCGACATACAGTGATATTCTAAGGATTGATTGACAGCTTGTCACAGTCTCTATGACATAGTTACCTGTCTTGTTCCTGATCTAAACAAGGCAGTATGTACTATTAGGAAAGCAAGGCATGATGGTGTCCTTATTTCTGCCCTCCATACCGCCGCCTAACCCCCAGTCTAGCTTTCTAAGCTTTATGCCATTCTTCCCTAAGCTACAACTTCTGTTAGAACTAAATCTCAAATCACTAAAACTTAAATCTCAAATCCCCTACGATTTAGCCAATAGCCCTAGTCATTTGCTTAATATTCAAATTAACAATCATTTCCTGTTATTCTCTCAAGCCAAGCCTGCTGCAAGCTGGGGTCATTTTCCAGCTCTCTGTTTCAATGGTATTCCAGAAACTTTACCATCGCTGGGTCTCCAAAGCATAACAAAGTCCCTACTTTTACCTCACACTTCAGGCAACAGAGATTCAAAGTTTCAAGCCATCATTTTTGTCTTTGCAGGCTTCTGCCAGCAGAAAACTGGAATGTCCACAAAGGAGGACAAAGCATGCACCCATGCACTACCTGAGGGATGGAGGAGGGACCAGGATGCTGCCTTTCTACAATGCAATGGTACCTGAAGGAATGTGAGACCACCAGGATCCCACTTCTCTTCACTCTAATGATATCTAAGGGAAGGTAGAGGCGGCTAGGATCTTGTTGTCCCACAGTGCAATGATATCTAACAAAAGATGGAGGCATCCTAGGCTCTGCATTCCCACATACAGTGATATTGAAGGGAACACAGAGGCTACCTATGACTCACTCCTTCTCTAAGGTACCACTGCCACCATGGCGAGTTAATAATCCTTCAGGTACTTAGACTAAGTAAAGCAGGTTTTAAAACACAGCAAAAACAATAGCATATTGTTAGCTAATAGTTTAGTGATTTCCAATCGGCACCAGTCTATCTTCAAAATATGTTATACTAGTCATAAGACTTGTACTTCTATCAAAATTGGCAGGCAGTTCTTAGATCAAAGCAATTGCTTCTGACCATAGTATAACAAGAAATTCCAGTCAGTGTAGTAAATGCTGCTTGACATATGCTAGCCATCGGAAAACACGGTTTTAATTTCCAATTCTTATACATTGTGTGTGTCATCCTCTCAATCACTTTTCTAGCTAAATGGAGCAAGCACAAGAGGAAAGATGGCTGCATATGTCATATCTTTAGATTCAAGGACCTACAGATTCAAGAACCTGCAGATGGACAGGGCTTTTGCACTTCCTGTGCTCTGCACAGACCTGTTGACTTGATGCCAAGTGACACATTATTATCATCTCCCACGAGTTTTTCCCTTCTAAGTCAATGAACATTAGCATTAATATTTTGTCACATTTTTACTATTTATGTTATCTGCTCCTCTGACCTAAATAGAGTCTTAAAGCTAGGAAATTCTGTTTATCCTATCTGGTAGAGTTCTATTGTAGCTGGATTGACAGCAAACACAAAATTGCTAACCATTAATGGTAGGATGTAGAAAGAAAGACAGTCTAAACAGGGATGGAGGTATTTGAGTCCACTAACAACACAAAGTGAGTCTTCTGGCCGAAGACAAAGAAACAGCTCTTTGCCCAGACTGCAGTTCCCTGTGATAGGCAGAAGAGAGCAACGGCAAGGACTGACAGTTATGGCCAAAGAAATGTACCAGGTGGGGCCCAGACTAGAACACTACCTTTTCAAATGTCATTCTATGCACTTTCTTCAGTAGATTCTAAGAAAAGGGGCTGCATGTGGCAAGTGTGTTGCTCAATTTAACCCTCTCAGGAGAGGTTCTAGTGAGCTAGAACTCATGTTACATTACAGAAACCATCTAGTGCTAAGCTAGAACAGCCAGATTCCCCAAGATCATCCAGGGTGGGAAGTTATCTGTTCACTAGAGACTTTTTTCGGTTTGACATCTAGAATTTTGCATTTTAGAAAGTCCCTCTTTTATATCTAGAAAAATTTAGCTCTGATCACCATAAACCAAGTTGTACTTTTTTGGCACTCAGTCATAAAACTATCCCACACCCCACACCCCATGGATGCTGGATAAGAAGTGGGAGACATTTAAAGATCTGGTGAATATATTATATTGTAATATGTTGAAATCACTGCTCATGGTTTTAATATTAAGGTAGTGAGACAGAGATTCTGTAGTGGTGGCTTTGAATCTACCTATTTCAAGTACATGTCCTGAAGCCATCTTTATTTGTATAGATGGATTAGATTGTGACGGTGTCACCTTTCTGAAGAGATTTGTACTTGGATTGTTCTCGCAGTGAAGGTTTGTACACACCTCAGGCTCTGGCTTCTCCTACCTGGCACTGTTGAGTATAACATCAAGATAATGAGCTGAAGGTACAGTGATGCTTATCATGGCTGGCAGAGTTGTGTGAAAATCCTTAAAGCAAAAGACATAGCGGCATGCCTGAGTGCATCTGCTGCAGGAGGCTAGTGTCTCTCTAAACATTAAATCTTTCATATTTTTGACAGGTGACTCCTCTGCCCTACTTGTTAAAACCTATACAATGCTGTGATTTTAAGCTCACGAGCTTCTCTTTCTCTTTCTTCTCCAAGGAGTTGTTTTCAACAATGATGTTCTCAGGACATCTGAGTCATTGACCAATGGGATGCTGGGAAGCGGGTATAAAAGTTCACCTATTTTCTAAAATAAATGAGTTCGTCTTTTGCCACTTGCCTGACTCCCAGGATTCTGTGCCTCCCTACTCCCACACCTCCAAGGGTCCTAACTGAGGAAAACAACACTCTCCAAATATATTTGGCTTATTACTTTTAAATTTAGCCTCAGGCAAATTCTTTGGAGAAGGGAAGAAAGCAGCCCCATTGTTTGTCAAAATATCACAAGCATATAACACACAGAATGTATAATCCTTGGTATAATGGATAGCAGAATGGATCCAGACATGATGTTAGTTATTTGAATATTAAATATCTACCAATTGGGTATAATAGTGAAGCAATGAAGTCCTGTAATCCTGTAGGGCATGTTAAATCTCAGGTCTGATATTTAGACATTCTTTCACCTTGAATATACTTTATGTCTCAGAGCTCCAGTTGCTTTGTTTGTAAAGTTACAATTCTTACCTACCTCAAAATTTGATAAGAGAATTAAGCAAAGTGCTACAACGTGTTTCAATATGGGCTGGTTATAGCATGTCAAAAAGTATTAGTAGTGGGTTCATCAGAATAATTATGACTGAGACATGATTCCATTTTTTAAAAATATTACCCAAAATACCTCTTTGTAAGGAGCCCATCATATATCTGTGCTTTCCAAACGGTGCAGCTGTCTGAGAGAAAGAAGCATCTTCATCTGCTAGTCTTGGTTTTAGAATCAATGTGCCTTGAGAATTGCAGTGCGGTTCTGGCAGTAGGCTGTTAAATATTTAAGAACGTGTTATGGATTGAGGAATTTGCTACTTTAAATGAAGAGTGAAATATTATAAGGCTGTAGAACCATATTATTTTATGAACTGTGATTATTTTCTTGTTCTGCCATATTATTGTATGGGCTACAGAGAGTACCTGCAAACTTCCTTCATGGTATACAGTAATGTTTACTAAAGAAGGCTAACAATCATACTATGTATGAGTTCTTGGGAAATATAATGGCTACTCTAGAGTTATTAATTACTCCTCTTTGATTTTTTTTCAACTAACAGTTTTTATGTTATCTATTCTCATCATGACACTTTGGGATGAATCTGTAGGGTTAGGAACTAGGGTGTGTATGCATCATAATTTCCTCTTGTTTGCTGGGCTCACACTTGTGTGTTTTGGCTTAGTCTTTGTGGTAGTTTAAATGAGAATGAACCCCATAGGCTCAGACATTTGAATACTTGCTCCATAGTTGGTAGAACTATTTGGGAAGAATTAGGAGGTGTGGCCCTGTTGAAGGAGGTTTGTCACAGGGCAGGTTTGAGGCTTCATAAACCTTCTATCATCTCTGTCTCCTGCTTATGAGATGTAAGATCTCAGCTGATGCTCTAACTGCCTGCTGCTCTCTGAAACCATTTGAAAGCATAAGCTGGTAGGACCTGAGACTGCATTAGTTAGGGAAGCAGAAAACCGGCCTGAGTAGGGCCACAGGCCTCTTCCAGCCTGACCAGCACCAGGGTAGCTAGAGCGCAGGGACGGCTGACACCCGCCAGCTACCCACGACACCCGCCACAGGATTTTGAGACTTCTGGTGAGTGGAACACAGCTTCTGCTCCAGTTCAATCACGCGGGACCTGAGACTGCTTTGGTTGGGGAGGCAGAAATCCGGCCTGAGTAGGGCCACAAGCCTCTTCCAGCCTGACCAGCACCAGGGTAGCTAGAGCGCAGGGTCTGACACCCGCCAGCTACCCAAGACACCCACCACAGGATCTTAAGACTTCTGGTGAGTGGAACACAGCTTCTGCTCCAATCCAATTGCATGCGGGACCTGAGACTGCATTAGTTAGGGAAGCAGAAAACCCGCCTGAGTAGGGCCACAGGCCTCTTCCAGCCTGACCAGCACCAGGGTAGCTAGAGCGCAGGGTCTGACACCCGCCAGCTACCCACAACACCCGCCACAGGATTTTGAGACTTTGGGTGAGTGGAACACAGAGTCTGCTCCAATCTTTAAACAGTGACAACGATAACAACTAACCCCAGAGATTACCAGATGGCGAAAGGTAAACGTAATAATCTTACTAACAGAAACCAAGACCACTCACCATCATCAGAACCCAGCACTCCCACTTCACCCAGTCCAGGGCACCCCAACACACCGGAAAAGCTAGACACGGATCTAAAAGCATATCTCATGATGATGGTAGAGGACATCAAGAAGGACTTTAATAACTCACTTAAAGAATTACAGGAGAACATGGCTAAAGAGTTACAAGTCCTTAAAGAAAAACAGGATAACACAATCAAACAGGTAGAAGTCCTTAAAGAAAAACAGGATAACACAATCAAACAGGTAGAAGTCCTTAAAGAAAAACAGGAAAACACATCCAAACAGATGATGGAAATGAACAAAACCATACTAGACCTAAAAAGGGAAGTAGACACAATAAAGAAAACCCAAAATGAGGCAACACTGGAGATAGAAACCCTAGGAAAGAAATCTGGAACCATAGATACCAGCATCAGCAACAGAATACAAGAGATGGAAGAGAGAATCTCAGGTGCAGAAGATTCCATAGAGAACATGGGCACAACAATCAAGGAAAATGTAAAACGCAAAAAGATCCTAACTCCAAACATCCAAGAAATACAGGACACAATGAGAAGACCAAACCTACGGATAATAGGAGTGGATGAGAATGAAGATTTTCAACTCAAAGGACCAGCAAACATCTTCAACAAAATTATAGAAGAAAACTTCCCAAACCTAAAGAAAGAGATGCCCATGAACATACAAGAAGCCTACAGAACTCCAAATAGACTGGACCAGAAAAGAAATACCTCCCGACACATAATAATCAGAACAACAAATGCTCTAAATAAAGATAAAATACTAAAAGCAGTAAGAGAAAAAGGCCAAGTAACATATAAAGGCAAGCCTATCAGAATTACACCAGGTTTTTCACCAGAGACTATGAAAGCCAGAAGATCCTGGACAGATGTTATACAGACACTAAAAGAACACAAATTCCAGCCCAGGCTACTATACCCACCCAAACTCTCAATTAACATAGATGGAGAAACCAAAGTATTCCACGACAAAACCAAATTCACACATTATCTCTCCACGAATCCAGCCCTTCAAAGGATAATAACAGGAAAAAAACCAATACAAGGACAGGAACCATGCCCTAGAAACAACAAGAAGGTGATCCCTCAACAAACCTAAAAGAAGACAGCCACAAGAACAGAATGCCAACTTTAACAACAAAAATAACAGGAAACAACAATTACTTTTCCTTAATATCTCTTAATATCAATGGACTCAACTCCTCGATAAAAAGACATAGACTAACAAACTGGCTACACAAACAAGACCCAACATTTTGCTGCTTACAGGAAACTCATCTCAGAGAAAAAGATAGACACTACCTCAGAATGAAAGGCTGGAAAACAATTTTCCAAGCAAATGGTATGAAGAAACAAGCTGGAGAAGCCATTCTAATATCTGATAAGATTGACTTCCAACCCAAAGTCATTAAAAAAGACAGGGAGGGACACTTCATACTCATCAAATGTAAAATCCTCCAAGAGGAACTATCAGTCCTGAATATCTATGCTCCAAATACAAAGGCAGCCACATTCATTAAAGAAACTTTAGTAAATCTCAAAGCACACATTGCACCTCATACAATAATAGTGGGAGACTTCAACACACCACTTTCACCAATGGACAGATCATGGAAACAGAAACTAAACAGGGACACAGTGAAACTAACAGAAGTTATGAATCAAATGGATCTGGCAGATATCTACAGAACATTCTATCCTAAAACAAATGGATATACCTTCTTCTCAGCACCTCATGGTACCTTCTCCAAAATTGACCACATAATTGGTCACAAAACAGGCCTCAACAGATACAAAAATATTGAAATTGTCCCATGCATACTATCAGATCACCATGGACTAAGGCTGATCTTCAATAACAAAATGAATAATAGAAAGCCAACATTCACGTGGAAACTGAACAACACTCTTCTCAATGATACCTTGGTCAAGGAAGGAATAAACAAAGAAATTAAGGACTTTTTAGAGTTCAATGAAAATGAAGCCACAACATACCCAAACTTATGGGACGCAATGAAAGCATTTCTAAGAGGAAAACTCATAGCTCTGAGTGCCTCCAAAAAGCAACTAGAGAGAGCACACATTAGCACCTTGACAACACACCTAAAAGCACTAGAACAAAAGGAAGCAAATTCACCCAAGAGGAGTAGAGGGCAGGAAATAATCAAACTCAGGGGCGAAATCAACCAAGTGGAAACAAGAAGAACTATTTAAAGAATCAACCAATCAAGGAGCTGGTTCTTTGAGAAAATCAACAAGAAAGATAAACCCTTAGCCAGACTCACTAGAGGGCACAGAGAAAGCATCCTAATTAACAAAATCAGAAATGAAAAAGGAGACATAACAACAGATCCTGAAGACATCCAAAACACCATCAGATCCTTCTACCAAAGGCTATACTCAACAAAACTGGAGAACCTGGACGAAATGGAGAAGTTCCTAGATAGATACCAGGTACCAAAGTTGAATCAAGATCAGGTTAATGATCTAAACAGCCCTATATCCCCCAAAGAAATAGAAGAAGTCATTAATAGTCTCCCAACCAAAAAAAGGCCAGGACCAGATGGGTTTAGTGCAGAGTTCTATCAGACCTTCAAAGAAGATCTAATCCCAGTTCTTCACAAACTATTCCACAAAATAGAAACAGAAGCTACTCTACCCAACTCATTCTATGAAGCCACAATTACTCTGATACCTAAACCACAAAAAGACCCAACAAAGAAAACTTCAGACCAATATCCCTTATGAATATTGATGCAAAAATCCTCAATAAAGTTCTTGCTAACCGAATCCAAGAACACATCAAAACAATCATCCATCCTGACCAAGTAGGTTTCATCCCAGGGATGCAGGGATGGTTCAATATATGGAAATCCATCAACGTAATCCAGTATATAAACAAACTCAAAGACAAAAACCACATGGTCATCTCCTTAGATGCGGAAAAAGCATTTGACAAGATCCAACACCCATTCATGAAAAAAGTCTTGGAAAGATCAGGAATTCAAGGCCCATACCTAAACATGATAAAAGCAATCTACAGCAAACCAGTAGCCAACATCAAAGTAAATGGTGAGAAGCTTGAAGCAATCCCTCTAAAATCAGGGACTAGACAAGGCTGTCCACTTTCTCCATACCTATTCAACATTGTACTTGAAGTCCTAGCCAGAGCAATTCGACAACAAAAGGAGATCAAAGGGATACAAATTGGAAAAGATGAAGTCAAAATATCACTTTTTGCAGATGATAT
Organism: Mus caroli; assembly: GCF_978045245.1. Taxonomy (NCBI): domain Eukaryota; kingdom Metazoa; phylum Chordata; class Mammalia; order Rodentia; family Muridae; genus Mus; species Mus caroli. The sequence continues at coordinate 72,473,246 of NW_028227266.1, forward strand.
GATAGTATATATAAGTGACCCTAAAAATTCCACCAGAGAACTCCTAAGCCTGATAAACAGCTTCGGTGAAGTAGCTGGATATAAAATTAACTCAAACAAATCAATGGCCTTTCTCTACACAAAGAATAAACAGGCTGAGAAGGAAATTAGGGAAACAACACCCTTCTCAATAGTCACAAATAATGTAAAATATGTTGGCGCGACTCTAACTAAGGAAGTGAAAGATCTGTATAATAAAAACTTCAAGTCTCTGAAGAAAGAAATTATAGAAGATCTCAGAAGATGGAAAGATCTCCCATGCTCATGGATTGGCAGGATCAACATTGTAAAAATGGCTATCTTGCCAAAAGCAATCTACAGATTCAATGCAATCCCCATCAAAATTCCAACTCAATTCTTCAATGAATTGCAAAGGGCAATCGGCAGATTCATCTGGAATAACAAAAAACCTAGGATAGCAAAAACTCTTCTCAAGGATAAAAGAACCTCTGGTGGAATCACCATGCCGGACCCTAAACTCTACTACAGAGTAATTGTGATAAAAACTGCATGGTATTGGTATAGTGACAGACAAATAGACCAATGGAATAGAATTGAAGACCCAGAAATGAACCCACACACCTACGGTCACTTGATCTTCGACAAGGGAGCTAAAAACATCCAGTGGAAGAAAGACAGCATTTTCAACAAATGGTGCTGCCACAACTGGTTGTTAACATGTAGAAGAATGCGAATCGATCCATTCCTATCTCCTTGTACTAAGGTCAAGTCTAAGTGGATCAAGGAACTTCACATAAAGCCAGAGACACTGAAACTTATAGAGGAGAAAGTGGGGAAAAGCCTTGAAGATATGGGCACAGGGGAAAAATTCCTGAATAGAAGAGTAATGGCTTGTGCTGTAAGATCGAGAATTGACAAGTGGGACCTCATGAAATTGCAAAGCTTCTGCAAGGCTAAAGACACCATCAATAAGACAAAAAAACCACCAACAGATTGGGAAAGGATCTTCACCTATCCTAAATCAAATAAGGGACTAATATCCAATATATATAAAGAACTCAAGAAGGTGGACTCCAGAAAGTCAAATAACCCCATTAAAAAATGGGGCTCAGAACTGAACAAAGAATTCTCACCTGAGGAATACCGAATGGCAGAGAAGCACCTGAAAAAATGTTCAACATCCTTAATCATCAGGGAAATGCAAATCAAAACAACCCTGAGATTCCACCTCACACCAGTCAGAATGGCTAAGATCAAAAATTCAGGTGACAGCAGATGCTGGTGAGGATGTGGAGAAAGAGGAACACTCCTCCATTGTTGGTGGGATTGCAAGCTTGTACAACCACTCTGGAAATCAGTCTGGCGGTTCCTCAGAAAATTGGACATAGTACTACCGGAGGATCCAGCAATACCTCTCCTGGGCATATATCCAGAATATGTCCCAACCGGTAAAAAGGACACATGCTCCACTATGTTCATAGCAGCCCTATTTATAATAGCCAGAAGCTGGAAAGAACCCAGATGTCCCTCAACAGAGGAATGGATACAGAAATTATGGTACATTTACACAATGGAGTACTACTCAGCTATTAAAAAGAATGAATTTATGAAATTCCTAGCCAAATGGATGGACCTGGAGGGCATCATCTTGAGTGAAGTAACACAATCACAAAAGAACTCACACAATATGTATTCACTGATAAGTGGACATTAGCCCAAAACTTAGGATACCCAAGATATAAGATACAATTTGCTAAATGCATGAAACTCAAGAAGAATGAAGACCAAAGTGTGGACACTGTGCCCCTTCCTAGAATTGGAAACAAAACACCCATGGAAGGAGTTACAGAGATAAAGTTTAGAGCTGTGATGAAAGGATGTACCATCTTGAGACTGCCATATCCAGGGATCCATCCCATAATCAGCTTCTAAACGCTGACACCATTGCATACACTAGCAAAATTTTGCTGAAAGCACCCAAATATAGCTGTCTCTTGTGAGACTATGCCGGGGCCTAGCAAACACAGGAGTGGATGCTCACAGTCAGCTCTTGGATGTATCACAGGGCTCCCAATGGAGAAGCTAGAGAAAGTACCCAAGGAGCTAAAGGGATCTGCCTATTGTTCTTAGGGATCCCTATTGTTGGAACAACATGATGAACTAACCAGTACCCCGGAGCTCTTGTCTCTAGCTGCATATGTATCGAAAGATGGCCTAATCGGCCATCACTGGAAAGAGAGGCCCATTGGACTTGCAAACTTTATATGCCCCAATATAGGGGAATGCCAGGGCCAAAAGAATGGGAATGGGTGGGTAGGGAAGTGGGGGGCGCTATGGGGGACTTTTGGGTTAGCATTGGAAATGTAATTAAGGAAAATATGTAATAAAAAATATTAAAAATTAAAAAAAAAGAAAGCATAAGCCAAATCCTGTGTAACTCATCTTGATTATAGTGATTTATCACCGCAATAGAAAATAAATGAATACAGAAGTTGGTACTAGGGAGTGAGCTATTGCTTTTCAGAACCTTACCCTGATGTTTTTATGAGGAATGTGGAAGACCTTGGGGCTTTGGACAGAAAAGTGGTTGAATCCTATAAGCAGAACTTAGTGGGCCATCCTAGGCGGGACGGGAAAGACAGTAGTGCTTAGAGCTAGGCAGACTGTGGAGGCCCAGCTCAAGAGGTTTCAGAGAGGGACAATACTACCAAGTGGGATAGAGACTATTCTTGTCATATTTTGATGAACAATGGGGTTATTTTCTGCCCTTGTCCAATCAACATGCCTGAGTCTAAGTTGAAAAGTAAGCAGACTAATGTCTTTGACAAAGGAAATTCAGGAAAGTCTGATATTGACTTTGTCTTGTTGGTATTAGTAACCACTCTTAGCAGGCCTCCAATGAAAGAAAGCAAATGGAGCAAGAAGAAATTAAAAATGTACAGTTTGAAGAGAAAAAAAAAAAGAACACTGGGAAGTTTAATGGTGGAGCCAAGGCTTATGCTGAAAGAATTAAGGAGAGGTCTTATTTGAATTAAAACCCCTCAAGGCAAGACCCCACCCAGCTAAGCTTCCAACCTGTGAAAGTAAAATGCCTAAAGCATTTTCTGATCCTAGAAAGCAGCAATAACCAAGAACTGCAAATGTGACTCAAAGACATCTGTCTCCTTGTCAAGCTGTCAGCTGACCTTGCCAGTGTCCTCCTGTGGCTCTGAGTTCAGAGTCATGGTGAAATGTGAAGAAGGACTTGTGGAATCTTCTTCCTCAATTAAGGAGAGCTGCTGAGACGAGGCTATAGGTAGCAGGACAGTACTTGAATGAAGGGTCTCAGGAAGGCAAGAGGCCCCGAGAGATCGTTATGTAAACCTGTAAAAGAGAATCCTGTATTTTCTTGGAGACCTCAAGATGTTGGAGGTGCCAGAGCCATGGGATATCTACTAAGGAGAGCTACAGACAGGGAGTTTAACCAGCTCAAGAGAGAGAAGTTCGTTGGAGGCAGCAAAGACAGAAGAGCAGAATCATTTAAGTCCTTTGATATCAGACTTAGTGATGAGCTATTGGATTTGAAGACTGTCTTTCAGGGTTTTATCTTGGCTTGGTCCAGTATTTTATCATTGTGCCCCTATTCCTCCATTTTGAACTGGTAATGTCTATTCTGTGCCATTTTATATTGGAGGTATGTAATTTACTTTTTTATTTTAGATGGGGCTTTAAAGAGATTGCATGAGTCTCAGAAAAGACTTTGAACTTTAAAAAGTGTTAAGACTGAAAGTCCATGGGGGAGGGGAGTAAAATTGGACTAAGTACAGTTTGCATTATAACAGTGCCATGAGCCTATGGGAAGTAGGGAATGGAATGTGGTGGTTTGGATAGGAATACCTCTCATAGGAACATTTTTTTTTTTTTTAGAAAATAAATTGAGTATTTTATTTGTTTACTTTTCAAATGTTATCCCCTTTCCTGGTTTGGTTTCCCCTCTGAAACCCCCTATCCCATCCCTCCTTACCCTGCTTCTATGAGAGTGCTTCCCCACCTAACCACCCACTCCTACCTCACTGCCCTAGCATTCCTCTACACTGGGGCATCAAGCCTTCACAAAACCAAGGGCCACCCCTCCCATTGATGCCAGATAAGGCCTGTTCAGCTCCTTCAGTCCTTCCCCTAACTCCTCTATTGTAGTCCCTGTGCTCAGACAGATAGTCGGCAAGTTGGCTGTGAGCATCCACATCTGTATTGGTCAGGATTTGGCAGAGCCTCTCTGGAGACAGCTATATCAGGCTCCTGTCAGCAATCACTTCTTGGCATCAGCAATAGTATCTGGGTTTGGTGTCTGCATGTGGGATGGATCCCCAGGTGGGGCAGTTTCTGGATGGCCTTTCCTCCAGGCTCTGTTTCACTCTTTGTCCCTGTATTTCCTTTAGACAGGAGCAATTTTGGATTAAAAGTTTGGAGATGGGTGGGTGGCCCCATCCCTTAAGGGAGAAGCCATGCCAAACCTCTGGATATGATGTTGGGAGGTACTCCCTCCCCTTTGCGGGGTATTCCAGCTAATATCACCGTGGGGTCCTAGGAGGCTCATGCCTTCCTGGTATCTGGGACTTTCTGGTTGCTACGCCCAGTTCCTCATCCTCCATTGCTACACAGCTCTGTTCAATTTCCTGATCCTCTGTACATCTCCTCCCAGACCGGATTCTGCCTCTCTTACACCCCACTCCATTCTTCCTTCCAAGTCCCTCCTACCCTCTACTTCCCTTGATTATATTTTCCCCCTTCTAAGTAGGATTGAAGCATCTACTCTTTGCTCTTTCTTCCTCTTGAGTTTCAATATCCAAATTAACACAATTAGAAATGAAAAGGGAGACACAACAATAAAAACTGAGGAAATTTAAAAAGTCATCACATCCTATTATCAAAGCCTATACTCAACAAAACTGGAAAATCTAGATGAAATGGACAATTTTCTAGACAGATACCAAATACTAAAGTTAAATCAGGATCAGATAAACCATCTAAACAGTCCCAAAATCCCTAAAGAAATAGAAGCAGTTATTAAAAGTCTTCCAACCGCACACATTAGCAGCTTGACAGCACACCTAAAAGCTCTAGAACAAAAGGAGGCAAATAGACCCAAGAGGAGTAGAAGGCAGGAAATAATCAAACTCAGGGGCAAAATCAACCAAGTGGAAACAAGAAGAACTATTCAAAGAATCAAGCAATCAAAGAGCTGGTTCTTTGAGAAAATCAACAAGATAGATAAACCCTTAGCCAGACTCACTAGAGGGCACAGAGAAAGCATCCTAATTAACAAAATCAGAACTGAAAAGGGAGACATAACAACAGATCCTGAAGAAGTCCAAAACACCATCAGATCCTTCTACAAAAGGCTATATTCAACAAAACTGGAGAACCGGATGAAATGGATAAGTTTCTAGACAGATACCAGATACCAAAGTTACATCAAGATCAGGTTAATGATCTAAACAGTCCTATATCCCCTAAAGAAATAGAAGCAGTCATTAATAGTCTCCCAACCAAAAAAAAAAAAACAAAACAAAACAAAACAAAAAAACCCAGGAACAGATGGGTTTAGTGCAGAGTTCTATCAGACCTTCAAAGAAGATCTAATCCCAGTTCTTCACAAACTATTCCACAAAATAGAAACAGAAGCTACTCTACCCAACTCATTCTATGAAGCCACAATTACTCTGATACCTAAACCACAAATAGACCCAACGAAGATAGAGAAATCCAGACCAATTTCCCTTAGGAATATCGATGCAAAAATCCTCAATAAAGTTCTCGCTAACCAAATCCAAGAACACATCAAAACAATCATCCATCCTGACCAAGTAGGTTTCATCCCAGGGATGCAGGGATGGTTCAATATACGGAAATCCATCGATGTAATCCAGTATATAAACAAACTCAAAGACAAAATCCACATGATCATCTCAATAGATTCAGAGAAAGTATTCAACAAAATCCAACACCCATTCATGGTAAAAGTCTTGGAAAGATCAGGAATTCAAGGCTCATACCTAACCATGATAAAAGCAATCTACAGCAAACCAGTAGCCAACATCAAAGTAAATGGTGAGAAGCTGGAAACAATCCCACTAAAATCAGGGACTAGACAAGGCTGTCCACTCTCTCCCTACCTATTCAACATTGTACTTGAAGTCCTAGCCAGAGCAATTAGACAACAAACAGAGATCAAGGGGATACAAATTGGAAAGGAAGAAGTCAAAATATCACTTTTTGCAGATGATATGAAAGCATATATGTGACCCTAAAAATTCCACCAGAGAACTCCTAAGCCTGATAAACAGCTTCAATCAAGTAGCTGGATATAAAATTAACTCAAAGAAGTCAATGGCCTTTCTCTACACAAAGGATAAACAGGCTGAGAAAGAAATTAGGGAAACAACACACTTCTCAATAGTCACAAATAATATAAAATACCTTGGCATGACTCTAACTAAGGAAGTGAAATATCTGTATGGTAAGAACTTCAAGTCTCTGAAGAAAGAAATTATAGACGATCTCAGAAGATGGAAAGATCTCCCATGCTCATGGATTGGCAGGATCAACATTGTAAAAATGGCTATCTTGCCAAAAGCAATCTACAGATTCAATGCAATCCCCATCAAAATTCCAACTCAATTCTTCAATGAATTGCAAAGGGCAATAGGCAGATTCATCTGGAATAACAAAAAACCTAGGATAGCAAAAATTCTTCTCAAGGATAGGAGAACCTCTGGTGGAATCACCATGCCTGACCTAAAGCTGTCCTACAGAGCAATTGTGATAAAAACTGCATGGTACTGGTATAGCGACAGACAGGCAGACCAATGGAACAGAATTGAAGACCCAGAGATGAACCCACACACCTATGGTGACTTGATCTTTGACAAGGGAGCAAAAACCATCCAGTGGAAAAAAGACAGCATTTTCAACAAATGGTGCTGGCACAACTGGCAATTATCATGTAGAAGAATGTGAATTGATCCATTCCTATCTCCTTGTACTAAGGTCAAATCTAAGTGGATTAAGGAACTCCACATAAATCCAGAGACACTGAAACTTATAGAGGAGAAAGTAGGAAAAAGCCTCAAAGATATGGGTACATTGGAAAATTTCCTGAATAGAACAGCAATGGCTTGAACTGTAAGATAGAGAATCGATAAATGGGACCTCATAAAATTGCAAAGCTTCTGCAGGGCAAAAGATATTGTCAATAAGACAAGAAGACCACCAACAGATTGGGAAAGGATTTTTACCTATCCTAAATCAGATAGGGGACTAATATCCAATATATAGAGAGAACTCAAGAAGGTGGACTCCAGAAAATCAAATAACCCCATTAAAAAATGGGGCTCAGAACTGAACAAAGAATTCTCACCTGAGGAATACCGAATGGCAGAGAAGCACCTGAGGAAATGTTCAACATCCTTAATCATCAGGGAAATGCAAATCAAAACAACCCTGAGATTCCACCTCACACCAGTCAGAATGGCTAAGATAAAAAATTCAGGTGACAGCAGATGCTGGTGAGGATGTGGAGAAAGAGGAACACTCCTCCATTGTTGGTGGGATTGCAAACTGGTACAACCACTCTGGAAATCAGTCTGGCAGTTTCTCAGAAAATTGGACGTAGTACTACCAGAGGATCCCGCAATACCTCTCCTGGGCATATATCCAGAAGATGTTCCAACCGGTAAGAAGGACACATGCTCCACTATGTTCCTAGCAGCCTTATTTATAATAGCCAGAAGCTGGAAAGAACCCAAATGTCCCTCAACAGAGGAATGGATACAGAAAATGTGGTACATTTACACAATTGGAGTACTACTCAGCTATTAAAAAAATGAATTTATGAAATTCCTAGGCAAATGGATGGACCTGGAGGGCATCATCCTGAGTGAGGTAACCCAATCACAAAGGAACTCGCACAATATGTACTCACTGATAAGTAGATATTAGCTCAAAAACTTAGGATACTCAAGATATAAGGTACAATTTGCTAAATGCATGAAACTTAAGAAGAACGAAGACCAAAGTGTGGACACTTTGCCCCTTCTTAGAATTGGGAACAAAACACCCATGGAAGGAGTTACAGAGACAAAGTTTGGAGCTGTGATGAAAGGATGGACCATCTAGAGACTGCCATATCCAGGGATCCATCCCATAATCAGCCTCCAAACGCTGACACCATTGCATACTCTAGCAAGATTTTGCTGAAAGGACCCAGATATAGCTGTCTCTTGTGAGACTATGCCAGGGCCTAGCAAACACAGAAGTGGATGTTCACAGTCAGCTATTGGATGGATCACATGGCCCCCAATGGAGGAGCTAGAGAAAGTATCCAAGGAGCTAAAGGGATCTGCAACCCTATAGGTGGTACAACATTATAATCTAACCAGTACCCGGGAGCTCTTGACTCTAGCTGCATATGTATCAAAAGATGGCCTAGTCGGCCATCACTAGAAAGAGAGATCCATTGGACTTGCAAACTTTATATGCCCCAGTACAGGGGAACACTAGGGCCAAAAAGTGGGAGTGGGTGGGTAGGGCAGTGGGGGGGGGGTATGGGGGACTTTTTGGATAGCATTGGAAATGTAAATGAGGAAAATACCTAATAAAAATATATATTAAAAAAAGTCTTCCAACCAAAAAAAGCCCAGGATCAGATGGGTTTAGTGCAGAATTCTCCCAGACCTTCAAAGAAGACCTAATACCCATACTCTTCAAACTATTCCACAAAATAAAAACAGAAGGAGCACTACCCAACTTGTTCTATTAAGTCTATTAGTTCTATTAAGTCTATTATGATGATATAAAAGTTACACAAAGACCCAACAAAGAAAGAGAACTTCAGAACAATTTCCCTTATGAATATTGATGCAAAAATATTCAAAAAATTTTCACAAACAAAATTCATGAACACTTCAAAATGATCATTCACCATGATCAAGTAGGCTTCATCCCAGGGATGCAGGGGTGGATCAATATATGGAAATCTATCAACATAATCCACTACATAAACAAACTCAAAGGAAAGAAAAACCCACATGATCATTTCATTAGATGTTGAGAATGCATTTGACAAATTCTAACACTCTTTCATGATAAAAGTCTTGGAAAGGTTAGGAAATTAAGGCCCATACCTAAACAGAGTAAATGCAATATGCAGCAAACCAGTAGCCATCATCCAACTAAACAGAGAGAAATTTGAAGCACTCCCACTAAATCAGGGACTAGACAAGGCTGCCCATTCTCTCCCTATCTATTCATAGGCTCATATATTTGAATATTTGATCCCCAGTTGGTAGACCTGTTGGCAGGAATTAAGAGGTGTGGCCTTGTTGGAGGAGATGCCTCACATGGGCAGGCTTTAAGGCTTCAAAAGCTACCCATCATCCCCAGTGTGCCCTTTGACTCCAGCTTGCAAGATGGAAGCTCTCAGCTGCCTTTCCAGCCTCCTGCTGCCTTGTCTTTGCTCACTCTCTGAAACTATAAGCCTAATTAAATGTTTTCTTTTGTAAGTTGCATTGGCCATGATGTTTTATCATAGCAACAGAAAATAAACTAATACAGTCATTTTCTAACATGGGCCATTAATTCAACACCATATAACAGGTAATAGTTATGTAACTCACACCTTTTTAAAAGAGTTCTTGAATACTGATTTCATGAAGATGGAAATTTTCTGCTCTCTCATCTAGAAGGTGTTAGAGGATTAAGCTAGATTCTGTGTGATGTAGTTAAAAACTCTCAGATTTATTCATGAATGTGAGGCAAGCCAGAGATGGAGAGATCTGTCTTGAAGTTTGGAGTATATAAATATTCACCAAGGAAGTTGAACACAGAGGAGCGTCTGGAAAAAATGTGGTGTGTCTTGTAGTAATTTTCCTCAAAAATCATATTCTCCTCGAGATTATTATTTGTTATTCCTCTGGGTTAACATTTTGCTTTCTAGCACAGGTTGGCTGCATATTTGCAACCCTCCTCCTTCGGCTTCCTAAAACGCTGGGATTGCCATTACCACATATTACTATGTCTGCCACTCTCTTGATATTTCTTAACAAAGAATCTAACAGGCTGCTGTTAGGTGGGTCCTTTCGTGATGCTCTAGGGCCAAAGAGAATCCTTGAGTAGGGGCGAGATAATCAGGTGGGGAAGTAGCTTATGTTTATGCTCTTAATGTTCTGAACGAGGAACAGCCTTGTGAGTTATACAGGTTATGGAGGACGTCACTGAAATTGACAAGATTTTTCTAAGCACGAAGTTTGGAAAGTATATGAAGTAAGCAATCTTCTAATAAATGAGAATTAACAAGACAATAACTTGTGCAAAATAGGAGAAAGTGAGATTTTGTTGTATTTTTATTTGCTTGTTTGTTTAAGGCAGGATCTCCTGGAGCTTCAGAATCGCTATGTTGCTGAGGGTAAACATGAGCTTCTGACCCTCCTGGCCACTTGGATTACAGGCGTGCACCATCATGTCCAGTTCACATTGTTCTAGGAAGCAATTCCAACACTCTGTGTATGCTAGACAAACACTCTATTAATTGACTATATCCTAAGTGCCTGGATGAGCTTTTGATGGGCAGTTACCTAATAAAGAAAAATCAGGCCCCATCTGAGTTAACTAGTGCTGTGCATATTGATTATGCCAGCAGAATTGAAGACGACTGTGATCTTCTCAAAAGGAGGGAAGGTTTAATTTGAAATTGTAGTCATCCTGTAAGAACCCAGAATCTAAAAATGGTATGTGTCTTCCTTAAGAATCAAAGTATTTTCATACAATTAAAGAAATTTGGTGTTGTGTTTATTCACATTTGTTGTTAGCATTTCTCCTAGGCTCTGCCCCACAGTTACCAAGCAACAACTAGGTATGCCTGACTCACTACAAAAGGTGCTGCTTGCCCTCCTCTCAGTCTCTTGCTCTCTTATTCTCTTTCTCCTTTCTCTCTCTATCCCTTCTCGCCACATTCCCCATCCCCCCCCCCCATCCACAGTGTTCATGGCCGACCTCTCCTCCCTCTCCCCCCTCTCCCCCCTCCCCTCTCTGCCTTTTTCTGTCTCAACTCCCTCAACTCCCCGCATGTCTTAGGCAGGGTTTCTATTCCTGCACAAAACATCATGACCAAGAAGCAAGTTGGGGAGGAAAGGGTTTATTCAGCTTACACTTCCACACTGCTGTTCATCACCAAAGGAAGTCAGGACTGGAACTCAAGCAGGTCAGGAAGCAGGAGCTGACACAGAGGCCATGGAGGGATGTTACTTACTGGCTTGCCTCCCCTGGCTTGTTCAGCTTGCTTTCTTACAGAACCCAAGACTACCAGCCCAGGGATGGAATGGGCCCTCCCCCGCTTGATCACTAATTGAGAAAATGCCTTACAGCTGGATCCTCAAGGGAGACTCCTTTCTCTGTGATAACTCCAGTTTGTGTCAAGTTGACACAAAACCAGCCAGTGTGCCTTCCCATGCCCTAAATAAACTCTATTCTAAAATATACCCATCTGTGGCTTCATTTTCCTTTATGTAAAACACAACAATGGTGGTACAACTTGATTGGTATTTAGGTTAAGGTATGTCTGCTCTGGAGGAGGACTTCATGGAAGCCAGTGGGCACCTGATGTCCTGGTGTACTCTTGTGTGTGTGTGTGTGTGTGTGTGTGTGTGTGTGTGTGTGTGTGTCTGCTAGAGTCAGGAGTTCCCCTTCCCTCCCACACTCTTTCCAGCTTCCATCTCTACCTCTGGCATAAACATGCCTGACACTGGGTGATAAAGGTTTTCTCTGGAATCATTTAATCACGCTAAACTCCTTGAAATGACTATTCAATTTTAGAAATTAATAGGTGCTATATGAATGAAAAATGCTAATGAGAGCTGGGAGGAGGAACACTGTGTTCTTTTCATAAAATAGAGACAGAAATCATGAAAGCTATTCAAATCCACACAAAAGGATCAGCATTTCACACTACAGATGAAGGCAAGGTGGTAAGTACATTTGAGTGGGAAAAAACTGGTTACAAGGAGGCTAATCTTTAATAGCATAGAAATTGGACATAACACAGAAGTGGAAACAAGCTACAGCTGAGGTCAATGGCAGAGTGAATGGAGGTTAAAAACACAGCTTTGTGATTAAAGTGTGGTACAACAACAAATTGTGAAATCAGATTGTTTCCATCCCAGAAGTTTCATAAAGTTAACAATCTCTAATCCGGTCTCAATCTAAAGCAAGCTCTCTGCTCTAGAAAGAAGGGAGAGAGTTTTTTTCAGAAAACAACTAGCTGGGAGTGAGAGTCTGGGGCTCTTATTTGTCTCCATCGTGACCCATTATTAGTGTGGCTGGTACAGAATTTACTATGTGGGCTAGCTCACTGCTAAACACTTTGCGATCTACATCAGAAGATGCAGGATGTACAGACAACTGGACACCCTTAGAGGAGGGACTTAGCAGTGGGTACCATCATTATCTAGCCCTAGAGGGATTTAGGATTCATGAACATGAATGCCAGGAACCAGATTTGTGAAATACAACTAACTGAAAGAAACAATTCCTGGGTACAAAAGAGAAGACTTGATCTAAGAAAAAGTAGGTCCTGGGGCCTTGGAAAATCAGAACAAACCTGGCTTCTGTGTTAAACAGATAATTTAGAGGCTGGCTAGGAGGAAATCAAAAATAGGATTCAGGAAGAAAGTATGAAGATAGTGCAGCCTCGAAACTTTATGGAGAAATAGAAAGGCAATAGCAATGACAAATGTGTGCCAGACCCAGGAGTGTGAATAGTGTAGGCCCCTGACTTTAGTTAGGTCCTAAAACAGACAGAGCTGTTGCAATCCTGGTGAAGCATGAAACGAGGAAACAACAGGAAACGTTGACTTGTATGTGTTTGTAAGCTGTGTGTTCATAGGAACAGTTGAACAGCCTTGGAAATCTGGGCCTTTTTATTTCTCCCCAGTTTTAACAGTTTGAAAATGAAGTCAGAATACAATTCTTAGTCCCCTCTCTGAGAGTCCCTCACACCCTGTCAGTTTCTCTCAAGAGACATTCTCCACTTTTCTTCCTTCCTGTTCCTTCCCGGCCTCTCTCCTGGTAACAGTAGATGGGAGATGTAAGACACCTGTGGGTAAGGGAAGAGCCACAGCCCAGTTCAGAATCATGAGCCTTCCATCACATGAGCTAAAGAAATGCAGTGGTCCTGAGAAGCATTCTGCAGTGTGGAGAAAGAGGAAGAGGGGTGGGCATCTCCAGCTCCAAACGGCCATTCTTCACGAAACTCTATGTGGTAGCAGTTTCATAAAATGAGTCCTGAGCTTTATGACCTGAAAAGCTTCCTATTTATTTCATGTTCTGACTCTGTGATTATGCCTTCAACATGTCCACAACGATTTCTGTTCCTCAGTAAGGAAAGCATGCTTGCTCTCGCCACAGACATAGCCGGCACAGATGTAACCACTGTAGGCTGTGCTGCTACGCATCTTTGTTTTAAACAATCTCGGAAGAACTTGAGGTCTTACTGCATGAACCCCTTGACATTTGCTTGGGCACATGCCACATGTGGATTATGGTGCTTTCCCAGCCTTCTTGGAATAAAGAAAGGTTAACAACCCTATTACCAGGGCTTTGAGACAGCCTAATTTTATTACAGGTTATATTTCAGGAGAACCTAGGATGGTATGTCAGATGGTGTGAACCACTCTGACTGCCTTTAAGCAGCATCCCTGGGAGAGGACCAAGCTGTAGCACTTCTTTAATTCTCCTTCAGATAAGGCTGGTACTTGGGGAATAAGGCACAATGAATCACAGAAATTTTCCCCATGCAACCAAGGAGACTCTGATGACAGACAGATGTCCCAAAGAGGAGACAGCCCAAAGGGTGTCATTCTGAATAAAATTAGGGTTTATAATTTGAGAACTGTCTCATACCATCTCGCTCACAATTATTTACTTGGGTGGTTTTGTTTAGCTGAGGCTGGGTCCCAAGGAAGTACATTCAGATACTAAGATATCCCTTAGAGAGATTCTGACCAGAACATGTTAGTTTGATGGCAGCCTCTAGTTGTCGCATCTCCAGAAGCCATGATAGCATCAATTGCTGGGCTATATTTCTCACAAGCTGCTCCCAGCTAAGACTGGACCCATAGAGGCTGTACAAGTGGCCACTTATCGAATGCAGCACTCTTCCAGAATGCACCCTCTGCCTGCAGCTCTCTCCAACATGTCTTCCTTGTGATTGGTTTCTGGCTCTTCACATCTAATCCCTCTTCCACCCTATGCCTGCTGCCTTTTCAGATGTTAGAGCTGCACCAAGGGTCCTTGTTTCCTACACCTGCCTCCTTCCCATTATCAATGAGGCACTCCTCCTAGGCAGCCTCATGACAAACCAGCAAAGGACTGATGGCTGCTTTCCAAATGAGTCTTTCTTTACACTTATGACAAAAATTACCCAAATTTTATCAAACTACCAAATGTTAGATGCTGTGGATTTCATGAGATACGTGTTCCCTTCCAGCCTTCTCTCTCAACCTATTCTTCTCTTCACATTTTCTCCTTCCTCATTTCTCTCTCAGAGGAGGACCTTCGCATCTTCACTGTGGCTAAATTGAATGAAGCGTGGTATATCCTTGCTGGTAACACTAAAAAGAATATGTAGAGAGCTGAGTGAAAACTAGAACGTGGGATTGTTAATCTCTGATCTAGTTTCAGGAGGAGCATGCTGCTTTTCATGGATGCAAGAGAAAGCAGTGGATGAGGGGTGCGACTGAGTTTGAATGAATGAGGTATGAGAAAATGGACGATGACCATGAAAGACAAGGCACAGAGCCACTGAGGAGCAATGTCTCCCTCATGTTGAAATTGGATCTGCTCTCAGTTTTCCTGGCCAGTAGAATGTGTGTGATAAGGAGGAATGACAGCCACACTGCCTGGAATCCCTCAAAAATATCAACTGCTTTCAGGAAGGTAAAGGGAGCACATCTTGTTGAAGGAACACTCGCCAGGCTTTTCCTAGGAGGAGATAAGTATTCAGGAAGAGACATGTCACTCCTCTTCTCTTCTCTTCTCTTCTCTTCTCTTCTCTTCTCTTCTCTTCTCTTCTCTTCTCTTCTCTTCTCTTCTCTTTTCCCTTCCCTTCCCTTCCCTTCCCTTCCCTTCCCTTCCCTTCCCTTCCCTTCCCTTCCCTTCCCTTCCCTTCCCTTCTTCCCTTCCCTTCCCTTCTTTTCTCCCCCCTCCTCCCCTCCCCTCCTCTCCCCTCCTCTCCTCTCCTCTCCTCTTCACTTCTCATTTCTATAAAGCTTTATTTCAAGTCTCTTTTACCCCTCTTCAAAAAGGCATAGGCCAGTAGCAGTCATATTGAAAATATATACATAAAAGAGTCAAATATGTCCATAGTGATACAAACTGTCTCTCTGTGTCTGTCTGCCTCTGTGCTTCTCTCTCTCCCTCCCTCTCTCTCTCTCTCTCTCTCTCTCTCTCTCTCTCTCTCTCTCTCACACACACACACACACACACACATACACACACACACACACAGGAGTGGGGGATGCACACTGATTATACAAGACCACAATTTCATATCCCCAGCATCCAAGCAAAATGCCAAGCATAAGCAAAGTGCCCTTTGAACCCCACTGATAGGGAGATAGTGACTTGTTGGCCAGCCAGTATCACTGAGTCAGCAATCTCTGGGCTCAGTGATAGATTTTACTTCAAAAAATAAAGTGGAGAACACTGGGTATCAACCTCTAACCTCCATGTATGAGTGCACACACATACATACACATGTATACACACATGCATAGGCACACAAATATGCAAATGCACACACACATATGTTACCTGTATCCTCCATATACAGTTAGAAATGGACACATCACCGAATTAATAAAAGTATGGTGCATGACTCATGGGATCCAGGTGTTTGTGAAGTGATGGGCACCATGGCCGTTGGAGATAGAGGCCCACAACCCAGTATCATGATATCACGCCACCTCACATCTTCACTACCAAACTAGAATTCAGCTTAAATTATTTTTGAAGATGACTCTCTTATTTAATTATCTGTAAGTTGCAAGTTTTAGCAAACAAAGAAATATCTTTTATAGGATAGTGAAGAACTGAGTTATAAATTATCTGACCTTCCCTTGGATATTTCATAGTGCTCCTTTGGATTTTAAAGCTTACTTAAGTCATTCTGAGAGACATCAGGCATTTGAGTAACTCATCACATATTTAAAAACATAATACACACAGAGATGGCTGCTGTTAGTTTTCAATGACACATCTACAAACACCTAGCAGAAGAGCCTCTGAGAGTGTTTAAAGTATTATCTTCATTACATTGATTCATGTGGGAAGACCTTACTGTGGGCAGCATCATTTACTAGGCTTGAGATCCTGGATTGAATAGACTGGAGGAATCCCTCTAAGTCCTAGTATGTCTATACCTGTGGTCTCAGCTTCCTTGTGGATGCAATGTGACTAACCAGCTGGTAGATCCTGCTGCTATACTTTCTCCAAAATGATAAACTGCAACTCAGAACTATGAACTAAAATAAGCCCTTTCTACCTTAAGTTGCTTTTTTTTCAAGATATTTAATCATAACAATAGGCAAAAAGCTAAGATACATACATATAATAAAATACCTATTCATTATGTTTTTTGGGAAAATTAATCTCTCTCTCTCTCTGTAACATATGTATACATATGTTTACAAGAAGTTCAATCTTGAAATCCCAGTTTAAAATAACTAGTATCTATTTTTTAAAAATTCAGGAGAAGAAATGAGACTATTATAAATGAACATATTATAAAAATCTATAGCTTAAAAATCTCAAAATATATATAAAATGTTGCTTTTAGAGAAATATATTAAAATTTCAACATACATAGCACACAATCTATGTTCATAGCTATACAGACATATACACAAACTATGTCTTTTTTTTAATTCAAAAATTACAGTTAAAAATCTAAGTATACCTATACAATGGCCACACCAGCTCACATATCCATAAGGATGGGGAAATTTTGATGAAGGGATACAGGCAGTCAATGGCTGCAGAGGGAAGAAGAATCAGTTTTCTCTATGGATGAGCCCTCTGTAATGTCATCCCATCCTAATTGGTCATCACTAAACACATATATGTAAGGTAAGTGCATGAGAAGAGATCATGAATTTGAGAGGGAGTGGGGGGCACAGGAAGAGTTGGAGGGGGAGAAAGAGGTGAAATGATATGATATAAATACAATATTCATGCATGAACTTCTCAAAAAGTAAAAAAAGAGAATTTTTATAGAGGGTAAATACCTAACTAATTCAATGTTTATTATAGAACATTTATGAGAATAGCCCCTAGAGCAGTTTTGAGACCACTACAGTAGAAACCGTTAGTTCTTTTATATACATGCTTTGAAATATGTGCCTCATCTAGAATTAATGAGGTGTGAAGTTTGGAAGGGACATGGCTGAGTGAAAACGAGAGAACCACTGGCTGCACATAGGACCAGCACAGTGATTGAGCGCATGTACCTTTGAACTTGATCACTTGGGTTTATATATTGACCTCGCCATTCTCTTCACTGGGGAAAACCTTCTCAGGGGCCTTACACATTGATGCCCTCATTTGTAAAATGAATGTCAAAACAGTACTTACCCCAGGCCACAGTGAGGCTTGAGCTAGTCGTAAATCAGGCGACTCTAAGAGTTCAGTAGAAGGCAACATTTACTTAGCACTTAAACCCTCACATGTAGAATGACCTTATTTAGGTGAAAATCTGAAATGATGACAGTACCTAAGTACCAATACCCAGGAACAGGTATAGACACAATCGCAGGAAAGGATCAGGGAATCATACTTAGAATGATGCCCGTATGAAATTTGGGGCTTCAAAGAGGGCAATTCTTGTTTGGGTATTTGTTATTTCTATGATTAAATGTTGAACGCTTGCTATCTTGAGTCATGCAATACCCTGCCATGTGAAAAATAATGGGATAATCCAGAGTTATTGCTATGTAAAATTATTCATGCATAGGTAACCTACAAGGAAACAGGAAAAACAAAACAAAACCATAGCTCAGGTAAGTCAGCAGTGTGTGATGGCATGGCTGTGTTTGTGAATGAAATGATAATTTTAGGATCTAAAGTGGTGTGGTAAAATCAGTTCTCTCCTTCAGGCATATGTCCATGTTGAATTACACACATATGTTCAGGTGAGAAGTTTTAGTCATAAGCATGCAGTATAGTGTTAAGAAAACTACTATTTAAAAAGTAGCTGATGATTAAAAGCAAAGCCATTTTACTGTTAAAACAAAACAAAACAGTGAGGCTGGCCATACCACCAAAATCACGATGCAAACACCTTGCCTCCAAAATCTATATTGGGAAGACAGCCAAGCACTACTGGCATATGAAATGAATTAGAGAGAGTCAGACTTACTTACCCACCGAACACCTGGAGTGCGGAGAATTTGGAAGCATCCAAATCATTGCCACTTACTATTCGAGCCTTGAACGAATCACAAGAAAACAAAACAAACAAGTGTTTAGCATTGTACAACTATAAGTGGGAGATTGGGGGGACACAGGCCGACTGCACTACACATTGAGCACCTACGAGATGATGAGTGCTAAGCAGGGTCAGCTCCAAGTCAAAGCTGTGTTTTGTGAGGGTTTTGAAATCAGCTGCATTTAAACAAAAGCATTGGAAAGGCATCGTATTCCAAGTACTCTTTGCCCTTAAAACTTGGTAGGTTGCAGGAGAGACCATGAATCAGCCAGGAAGGTCAGGAGTTAGCCAGACTTGAGATGCTCTGTTTGACCGTAGCAGACCCCTGGGTTGGCAAATAGAAGCTAAGTAAGCGCAGCTGGCAAGGTGCAACCCCGTTGTAAATGCAACACACTGGGGGACACTTAAAGGACAAAGAACAGAAAGCTGGGAAGACATGCATTTTCCACAACTCAGCAAGAAACCAAAACAAGGCTAACAGGTCACAAACAAACAGGTACAAAAGACAAGATCCGTCAGGAGGGAAGAAAAAAAAAGTATGATTGAAAACCTTTTCATCCACAGAGCTGCTATCTGGAAGAGAATCAGGAGAAGGGATAAATGTTAGACGGAGCTTTCCAGAAACTGTTGAACATACACATGAACAGTCATTGCAACTATTAAAAACTATAAAGGAACCATTTGAAGGCTGAACCCCAAGGGAATGAGGGATCACTGAGCCTCGTAATGTAAAGAGCTAGATTGCTGGCAGGATGCTTGAAAAGTAACAAGGGAGAACTCTAGACTCAATAAAAGGAAATGTGTTCTACAAAGAAGACAGTTGAAGAATCAGGTCCTGGGATCTAACCAAGACTCTGCCACTCACTGCCTGCCTCAGACCAGCTACCCAACTCCCGAGACTGCAAACCCCCACTCTGAACTGGGTCACACATGCTAATTGTTCACAACACTTCTTGAGAGAATAGACACTAGGGAAATCCAAGCTGTATTCTAGTAGTTATATTATCATCATATAATGATTACAGAGGTTGATTTTATCTAAGATTTTTCATCTGAGGTTTCTCACACCATGAAACTTGAATTAAATTATGAAGAGTCCATCTTACAAATATTGAAACTGGTATCTGCAAAGATTAAGTGACTTCAGATCACAAGC
Organism: Mus caroli; assembly: GCF_978045245.1. NCBI lineage: Eukaryota > Metazoa > Chordata > Mammalia > Rodentia > Muridae > Mus > Mus caroli. Next base: position 72,492,919 of record NW_028227266.1, read on the forward strand.
TAGTATTCTGCAGAGGGAGGCTCACATCTGGGTCCCTGCACCTCCATGGGATGCTTTGGAGACTCAGAGCAGGTGAACCATGCAAAGCAACAAGGCTGGTGGGTTCACCTTCCAGGGCAAATTGGAAGAAATCGGGGCCTGATAGATTTCAGTTCAGCCTATCACAGGACCAAGGAGATGGGTGATAGAGTTCTCCTGGGTGTTTGCCGAGTTGCTGTTTATACAGTCCAGTCTGAAGCTGCTAAGATCATGAGGATACAGCCACCTATGGTTTACATGGGAACACTGCTCTTGAATGTATGTACTTTTCCTTATAGTGTAAAGCTGTAGAGGTGTCTCTACACAAACGGGAAAAGTACCAGAGCTGGAGGGATCTCCCATTTTTAAACACGAATGAGACTCAGTAGGATAATGTTTCCCAAATCACACAGCTTAACAACCACCTTTCCTGGTGACAGAAATGGGATATATAGGTATTATATATATATATATATATATATATATATATATATGTATAATATATATATGTGTGTGTGTGTATATATAATGTATATATATGTATATATATTATAGTGCCTCAGGATTGTCTTTAAATATAAGATAAAATTAAATATTTTAATAAGTAATAAGTTATGAAGCTTATTTGTGGCATAAATATTTTAAATGCCACTTAAAATAGAGCAAATAAAATTAAGTTTTATTTTAAAAGAATAACATATCCTATCCAAAATGATATTATTCCCACAGATGAATCAAATCATGCAATGACTAACGTGATGTGACATAATTAATTGATCATACATCTATTCATCAGACAATTTGTACCAGAACTTTAATAAGTACTGAAAGCTATTTGCTAAAACTTCCTAATAATTCTTAGAAACCACTTTAAAATAGGATTGGACTGTGTCTTGCTAAAGTTTAATATTACTAAAATCATTTATTTATGATGGAAATATTAGCGCATCTCCATCAGCAAGCACAAAAGTCTGTGCTTTCATTTTAGCTTATCTCTAGATGTTTTGCCCAGTAGATATTGAAATATGTCAACAAATAACATAAATATTAGAAGTCAATGTACAAAAATGTTGTTATTTTTTAGGAATTATAGTTGTATAACCAGTATAGAAAATAAAACAGAATCACTATGAAGTTGCAAGCATTCATGAAATAGCAAAGAAATCAACTATCACTGAACACACAAACAAAATAAAAAGTCATTACCTACAGAATCATAATAATTGGGTTTTAAAAATAGATTAAAAGATTTATTTTAAATGTTTGATGTTTTGAATGAATAATTTACATTAGATATTCTCCGTTGATACCTGTCGCCCATGCCAATCATCCAAATGAATGATTCATTTTCCAAGGTCATCACCACTATGCAGCTGTTAAATCTGGTCCATTCACTGTTCATTCATTCATGCATTCATTCGTTTGTTTATTCAACAAATATTTACTGTCAATAGGCCCTGTCTGTTCTTTTTGATGCCTTTGTTATCTTTCTATTACGCCATGCCCCTGAAACCTTTCTAAAGTAGGGATGTGATTCCTTTTCCCCACTTTTCACCCCTACCCCCCCCAAGGGTAACCAGTGTCCCTGGGACACTTTCATCCCAGGTTACTGCAATTTTCTGACTCATTTGCCTTCCACACGCTAATCTCCAGACATAACTGAAGCACAGAAGTCCCATTCCATGTCAGTCTTTGAAACCTTTGCCTTTTCCTGCACTTCCTCCTTCCTCAAACCTCCACAGTACCTCCTCCTCCAGATAACAGCTTGCCATTCCTCCAAATCTGCCTGAGGTCAATTCTGTGCTCTGGAAATATTTCATTCACCCAAGGTGAAATTATAGGTATTTGTGAGCCTTTTGACGCTGGTTCTGGGAACCAAAATCAGGTCCTTATGTAAGAGCAACAAATGCTTTTAATGGCTTGGCCATTTCTCTAGTCTCCATCTCTAACTTTTAAAAAGGAAACACAGCTTGTGACCCATGCCATGAGAGAGAGCTGACACTATTGATGATACTCTGCCATACTTGCCGACAGGAGCCTGGCATAACTGTCCTCTGAGAGGCTTCACAAAGCAACTGATGGGAACTGATGCAGAGACTTGTCAGAAGCCATCTAGGAGATTAGCGGGTGGCTTTCCTGGAGGTGGCCACCAACTTTTGCATGGCCTATGATGGGTGAGCTTTTCCAGACAAGGTCCCAAGACCCTTCTCAAGATTGCTTCTTGCAGCTGATACGCCTTTTCTTATCACTATTACTTAGTCTAATGACTGCAGGGCATTAGCCTACCCTGTTGGGTAGATTTCCTGTAGATCAACGTAAAGATGAACTTTCAAGAATTAATGCTATTTGGATGAATTAATGATTTTATAGAATTCCTGATTTGACTCAAATAATTTTAGAAAGAAAGGTGTTTTTTTCATTTACATTTCCAATGCTATCCCAAAAGTCCCCCATACCCTCCCCCCCAACCCCCTACCCACCCACTCCCACTTCTTGGCCCTGGTGTTCCCCTGAACTGAGGAATATAAAGTTTGCAAGACCAATGGGCCTCTCTTTCCACTGATGGCCAACTAAGCCATCTTCTGATACATATGCAGCTAGAGACACGAGCTCCGGGGAGTACTGGTTAGTTCATATTGTTATTCCACCTATAGGGTTGCAGTTCCCTTTAGCTCCTTGGGTATTTTCTCTAGCTCCTCCATTGTGGGCCCTGTGGTCCATCCAATAGCTGACTGTGAGCATCCACTTCTGTGTTTGCTAGGCCTCTGCATAGCCTCACAAGAGACAGCTATATCTGGGTCCTTTCAGTAAAATCTTGCTAGTGTATACAATGGTGTCAGCGTTTGGAGGCTGATTATGGGATGGATCCCTGGGTATGGCAGTCTCTAGATGGTCCATCCTTTTGTCTCAGCTCTAAACTTTGTCTCTGTAACTCCTTCCATGAGTGTTTTGTTCCCAATTCTAAGAAGGGGCAAAGTGTCCACACTTTGGTCTTCGTTCTTCTTCAGTTTCATGTGTTTTGCAAATTGTATCTTGTATCTTGGGTATTCTAAGTTTCTGGGCTAATATCCACTTATCAGTGAGTACATATCATGTGAGTTCTTTTGTGATTGAGTTCCCTCACTCAAGATGATACCCTCCAGGTCCATCCATTTGCCTAGGAATTTTATAAATTCATTCTTTTTAATAGCTGAGTAGTACTCCATTATGTAAATGTACCACATTTTCTGTATACATTCCTCTGTTGAGGGACATCTGGGTTCTTTCCAGCTTCTGGCTATTATAAATAAGGCTGCTATGAACATAGTGGAGCATGTGTCCTTCTTACCGGTTGGGACATCTTCTGGATATATGCTCAGGAGAGGTACTGCGTGATCCTCTGGTAGTACTAGTTCCAATTTTCTGAGAAACTGCCAGACTGATTTCCAGAGTGGTTGTATAAGCTTACAATCCCACCAACAATGGAGGAGTGTTCCTCTTTCTCCACATCCTCACCAGCATCTGCTGTCACCTGAATTTTTGATCTTAGCCATTCTGACTGGTGTGAGATGGAATCTCAGGGTTGTTTTGATTTGCATTTCTCTAATGATTAAGGATGCTGAACATTTTTTCAGGTGCTTCTCAGCCATTCGGCATTCCTCAGGTGAGAACTCTTTGTTTAGCTCTGAGCCCCATTTTTAATGGGGTTATTTGATTTTCTGGAGTCCACCTTCTTGAGTTCTTTATATGTATTGGATATTAGTCCCCTATCTGATTTAGAATAGGCAAAGACCCTTCCCAATCTGTTGGGGGCCTTTTTGTCTTATTGACAGTGTCTTTTGCCTTACAGAAGCTTTGCAATTTTATGAGGTCCCATTTGTCGATTCTTGATCTTACAGGACAAGCCATTGCTGTTCTATTCAGGAATTTTTCCCCTGTGCCCATATCTTTGAGGCTTTTCCCCACTTTCTCCTCTATAAGTTTCACTGTCTCTGGTTTTATGTGGAGTTCCTTAATCCACTTAGATTTGACCTTAGTACAAGGAGATAGGAATGGATCAATCCGCATTCTTCTACATGATAATTGCCAGTTGTGCCAGCACCATTTGTTGAAAATGCTGTCTTTTTTCCACTGGATGGTTTTAGCTCCCTTGTCAAAGATCAAGTGACCATAGATGTGTGTGTTCATCTCTGGGTCTTCAGTTCTATTCCATTTGTCTATTTGCCTGTTGCTATACCAGCACCATGCAGTTTTTATCACAATTGCTCTGTAGTACAGCTTTAGGTCAGGCATGGTGATTCCACCAGAGGTTCTTTTATCCTTGAGAAGAGTTTTTGCTATCCTAGGTTTTTTGTTATTCCAGATGAATTTGCAGATTGCCCAGAAAGAAAGTTTTAAGAGATGGTTTTAGTTGTTTTGCCAGAAAGATACAATAAAGTTAGACTCAAGAGTAGAATGTGCCCTCTCCTCATAGAATAGTAAGCAAAGGCTATATAATAAGAAATACATAGAGTTTTCACCATCACACTAACGAGAAAAATAGGCTTGGGACAAATTTGTGAACATGGAAAAACATTCATTTTAAGTCAGATCCAAGGATGAAGCCACAGGTGTGTGTACTATAATAAAGTGAGGCCATGTAAAACTTTTGCTTTCAACTTGTAATGAGCTTATTGACTGAATCACTGCTGTGAACTTAATACCAACATCCTTCTGTAACTCCCCTTTTGTGTAACATTTATCTATGGGGTAATTTTCTAAAGAACTTTGGTCTAAGAAGGTATAGGAAGGCCATAGAGAAGGAATAAAGTGTGATATCTGGGGCTCTGCCCATCCACTCACCAAATGTATGTGTGTGTCTTGTGGAGGGTGGCGCTGCTACACCATCTAATTGTATATATGTACACGTCTGTTCATCTATACATACATGTGTAGGTATATGTGTATGTATGTAAGTATGGATGAACACTTGTGGAACTGATAAGACAGGTTGTTGGGCCCGACCAGTGTGTGTGTGTGTGTGTGTGTGTGTGTGTGTGAATATACATGTGTCTGTGTATTGCTTGTGTAAAAGATTTTAATTCTTTTCCTTTCATTTCTCTCTGATTCACAGTTAATGAGTTTTAATCATCTCACCTGGTCAGCAAGAGAAAACAGAGCTTATTAAAGCACAGACAGTTACAGAGTAAAAGAGAACAGCCTTGTCAGCACAGAACAGTAAGAACGAGTTAGTTTTCCAGATGCCATCAACTTCTGACCCCAAGAACAATAAGAAAATAAGAACATCTTATTGTTCTAAGATGTATAGAATAATAAGAAAAAGGCCATAGATCATCAATCATTGGCCTTTGTCCAGCTCTGTGTCCCACCTCAGTACTTGTATTGCTGGGAAGATCCCTGGCAGAGACCTGTATGCAAACATTAAATGGAACTTAGGGAAACCTGTAGAAGAGAGGGAGGAAGGACTGAAGAAGCCAGAAGGGTCAAAGTCAAGGACACCACAAGAAAACCTATGGAATCAACTAACCTGGGCCTACAGGGCTTTATAGAGACTGTACTGCCTGCCGGAGAGCATGCATGGAACAGACCTAGGCCCTCTGCACATAGGTAACAGTTGTGCAGCTTTGTCTTCTTCATGTGGGACTCCTAAAGTGGGAGCAGGGGTTGTCTCTGACTACATTTGCCTGCCTTTGGATCCCTTTCCCCTAACTGGGTTGCCTTGCCTAGCTATAATAGAAGAAGGTGCACCTATTGCAACTACCTATGCCAAGGCAGGTTGATCTCCATGGGAGGCCTCCCCTTTTCTGAGAAGAACAGGAAAAGAGGTGGATAAGGAGAGGGGAGGGAAGAGGAAGGGACTGAAAGGAGAGGAGGGAGGGGGAAGCTGTGATCAGCTGTAAAGTAAAGTAAATAAATAACTTAATTAATAAAAACATATACTATTTAAAATAAGAAAATCTGAGTGATCTATAAAACTATTTAAAAATGCATAAAACATGAAACAGTATAATCCTGGAACAATAATATTTGAGTGAAACATTAATAAAGCAATATAAGCTGATATTAAGGAACTAATGACTAAGAAAGGGCTCATTTTATATGAAGAATCATGAGCAGGCAACAGTGCTCAACAATATGTTATATTGCTACAATACTCATTTTATCTTCATACATGTTCCATGAAGTTCATGTGCATTACAGAATTAAATATAAAACAAAGGAAGAAAAATTAAATACAAAGGAAAATTAGATATTAAAAACTGAGATAAAGACAATTCACAAATTAAAATGCAGCAATGGTAATTAAGTGTGAAAATATACAGTTATTAAAACTATGCCTAATGATGATTACAAATTAACATGAAATAGAAGAAAGATTAATTTTAATGACATTAAAATTAATTTCCAAGGATACTGAGACAGTAGCATGCATAATTGATGAGACTGAAAATTATAATAAAATTATGATTAACTTTTGATCAACATGCTAGTGATGTTTGGACAGGGTATACCAGTTTAGGGCACTGATGATAGGGAAATCTTTATTGTGGATGAACTGGTCTGCCCAGATGCTTCTGTGAAGTTCTGAGCACAGACTCATGGGATGTGGCAACAGGTGGAAACTGGGTCATTACAGGTATGATTAAGGCTGAGAAGAGTCTCAATGTTGTTCTTTCAAAAGAGAATAATGGGGAGATACACATACAGGAACGCATGCACGCGCACACACACACACACACACACACACACATACACGGCATAATGAAAGCAAGTATAGAGTTATGCTGACTCATCTCAAGCATCTACTATAACCTCCCAAAGGCAGAGGGTCTTCTGGTAACGCCTACAGAGGATGCAGGTCCCTGCCAGCATCTTGACATCAAGGTAGTCTGTTCTCAGAGCTCAGAGACAATCATTGTCAGATAGTAGACCATTTCATTTGTGGTACATGGGATGTTAGACCTTGGTAAGTCACATGTTTTAGAATACTGAAGCACAATTCTTACGTAGAGATGAAGTAATCAACTATTACAACAAATAATAGGGAAAGCATACATGATGAAATATATATGTTATAGATTGATTTTACTTTTGATTGTGACTGTGCTCTGAAATTTTTTCCGCTTGAAGTAAGAAAGTATTTTAGTGGAGCCCACAGTTAAGAGACTTTGATTGTAAAAAGACTTTGAATTTCAAAAGAGATTGGATATTTTAAAGGGATTGAAATTTTAATATGTAAGAATTTATAAAGACTATGGGACTTTTAATGTTATTTAGATCTTGGGGATGAATAAGAAAGTAAGGGTTGAGGCTTAATAGTGATGTGTTTGTGTGTCAAGTTGACAAGGGGGTCAGCTGTAATGGCTGGTTTTGTGTGTCAACTTGACACAAGCTGGAGTTATCACAGAGAAAGGAGCCTCCCTTGAGGAAATGCCTCCATGAGATCCAGCTGTGAGTCATTTTCTCAATTAGTGATCAAGGGTGGGAGGACCCATTGTGGGTGGTGCCATCCCTGGGATGGTTGTCCTGGTTTCTTCTATAAGAAAGCAACCTGAGCAAGCCAGGGGAAGCAATCCAATAAGCAGCACCCCTCCATGGCTTCTGCATCAGCTCCTGCCTCCAAGTTCCTGCCCTGTGTGAGCTCCTGTCCTGACTTCCTTTGGCAATGAACAACAATGTGGAAGTGTAAGCTGAATAAACCCTTTCCTCCCTAACTTGCCTCTTGGTCATGATGTTTTATGGAAGAATAAAAACCCTGACTAAGACATTTAGAAACAAAGTGTGTGTGTGTGTGTGTGTGTGTGTGTGTGTGTGTGTGTGTGTGATATGTATGTATGTACTCAAAAGCATCAAAACCAAACTGGACGAAGAGAAGAGAGAATACTTGGACTTGAAGATAGCTCTTTGGAAACACAAGTAGACAAAATAAAAAGCCAAAGAGAGACATAAAGAAGCACTTTGAGACATGATCAAATGAACAAATACCTACTTTTTTGACTACCTAAAAAGAGTAAAACAAAGTTGAGGGACAAAGCTACTTGATATAATTGAACAGTAGCAAGCACTTCCCCTGATTTGGTAGAAGATATGGGACTCATGTACAGGAGACCTATAGGGCCCTGTGGATGCCTGGTTAAAAAAAGATGTCTACCATGGCATCTTACACTCAATCTGTCAGAGGCTGAAGAAAAAGAAAGATTTCTAAAATCTACCCTCCAAGCTCACTTTAAGCATGTCTGTACTAGACTACCTTGTGTTTACATTGGAAGAATGGAATGAAAATCCCCAATTCCTGAATCAATTTAACTACAACCTAAGGACACCACATGGAGTAAGGTCATCCACGAATATGATCCCTACATGAGGTTCTGCAAGATGAGTGGGCACCAGGGGGTTATGACCACAGCAGTCTTAGAGAACTACTCCAGGAATAAATGATTGAACCCATCCATGAATAAAACAGAGTACAAGACCAGCATACATAATTCATTGTTTCTCTGCATATACTTATTTTAACTAGAATTTTGAAGGGAAACCATGAAAGTCATTCCATTTACAGTCGTAAGAAACTACATTAAATAATAAATATAACCAATGAAACCTAAAGAATACTCATCAACAAGATGGAAGAAAACATCTAAAAGTGTAAGACTTTTCATGTTCAGGGACTGAAAGAATTAAAATTGAAATGGCCATATTACCCAATGGATCAATGTAATTTCTACTAAAATATCATTCATAACCTTCATATAACTAGAACAACGAGAAGACACTGAGAACTTGAAATAGCCATGCCAGTTTTGACAAACATCAAAACAGGAAGCACCAAAGTACTTGATTTCAAGCATAGTGACCGAACCATGCCACTGGCATGAAATAAGCACAGGGTGACAGAATAGACAGAATAGAAAGGCCAGAAACAAACGTGTGCTTCCACAGATGGTTGGCTTTTAAACAAGGTGCCAAGACCATACATTCCCGGTAGACTGACAGCCTCTTTAATGAATGTTGCTGGGAAAAATAGATTCTGAGGATCAATAACACTGAACTCAACTCCTCTCTTTTTATATAACACTCAGGGATCATCAGAAACTAAGTAAGAATAAAAACTGGAAACTACTAGAAGACACTATTAGAGAAACACTTAAAAGCATTTGTACAAGTAAGGGTTTTATGGTAGGACCCCAGAAGCACAGGATAGATAGATAGATAGATAGATAGATAGATAGATAGATAGATAGATAGATAGATAGATAGATAGATGTAGAGGAAAATTTAGTTTCTGTTGGTAATTCTCTAAACAAATGGAAAAGTAAAAGCAAAGCAAAGCCATAGTAACTGTGGTGGTTTGAATATGATTGGTCCTGGGAGTGGCACTATTAGGAGGCGTGGCTGCTTTGGAGTAGGTGTGGCCTCACTGGAAGAAGTGTCTCACTGTGAAGGAAGGCTCTGAGGCTCTTAGAATCAAGCTCCACCCAGGGCAGTTTGTGGAACAGTCTCTTCCTGGCTACTTTCTCATGAAGATGTAGAACTCTCAGCTCCTTCATACCTAGTCTGCTTGCACCCTGCCATACTTCCCATCATGATGATAATGGACTGCACCTCTGAAGCTCTAAGCCAGCCCTGATTAAATGTTTACCTTTATAGGAGTTATCTTAGTCACAGTCTCTCTTCACAGAAATGAAACCCCAAGACAGCAATAAAATACAAATTTTAACTTTTTCTTTAATGTGATAAAAATGTATTTATTAGAATCCTACTGTATATCATGCATGAATTATTACACTTTAAATCATGAGCAACACAACTATTCCTGTTATACTTTCTGCGAGTAGAAATTGTATGTGTTCTAAAGCTTTACTGAAGTAATGAGAAAAAATGATAGACAAAGATGGAGAAAATTACATAGTTTTGCTGACAAACTTGTGAAATTTAATAGCATTACTAAATAATACCAGCTATATGAGAAGTTCAAAATAACTGCTAATCTATTAAAATGGTCAATAATATTAATTACAGTAATTTTGTAAGATCAACATAAAAAGCCCAATATCATGTGCATATTTTAGCTATATTTATCATTGAACTGCTGTTGTGTCTATATGTGTGTGTGGTGTGTGTGTGTCTGCACACGTGTGGGATATGCATGTAAGGAGATAGGGAGGCTATAGGTTAACAAAGGGCATCTTCTGTCACTCTCCACCATATATTTGTCTAGAGATTTTTTAAAATTTATTTTATATCTATGACTATTTTGTCTGCATATATGCAAGTGCACCATATATGTGCAGTACCTACAGAGGCAAGAAGAGGGTAGTGGGTCCCCTGAAACTTGAGTTTCACACAGTTATGAGCTGCCAAGAAGGTTCTGGGAACTAAGCCTGGATCTTCTGAAGGTCAACCAGTGTTCTTAATCTTCAAGCCATCACTCTAGTCCCGATCCACTTTATTTTTTTTTAATTTAATTTTTTTGTTTGTTTGTTTGTTTTTTGTTTTTTTTTTTGAGACAGGGTTTCTCTGTGTAGCCCTGGCTGTCCTGGTACTCACTCTGTAGACCAGACTGGCCTCGAACTCAGAAATCCTCCTGCCTCTCCTTCCAAGTTCTGCGATTAAAGGCGTGCGCCACCACTGCCAGGCAGGCTCCCGGTTTATGTTTTTGAGACAGGGTACGTCACTGAATCTGAAGCTCATCAATTCGGTTAGACCGGCTGGCCACTGAACTCCATAAATTCTACTCCCGTTCTAGGATTGTAGTTAGTGTCATCACTCTGAGGTCCTAGGTGGGCACCAGGGATCCAAATTGAGGTGCCCCGGTGTGGGTAACAAACTTTTTTTCCCCCTGAACCACCTTCACACTCTATCGTTAAGTTGTTAATCCTTTGTTTAGGAAAAACAACAGGAAAAAAATCTACTCAGAAAAAATAGAGCGAATAATATTAGGATAAAAACCTACTGAAATTAGTGGAAGATATTTCACAGTAAAAATGTAAAGCTTTTTTTATAGCACTAAAGTAATATATGCATGAGTTGACAGTATTATTTTATAGTAAGGAGTGTTAGTATTCAAATAAAAAAAAACCTCTTAAAGTTAGTATTTGAAAGAAGAGAGTAGTAATCCATAGTATATTTCCAGAGTTTCAGAGAGATATTTTACATTACAAAAAAAAAAAAAAGACTTCTGCTTTTAGCAAATCCTGGGGGATTAAAAAGTCAGAACAATTGAAGCAGTTGAGAGTATCATCACTGAGAAGTTTGAGAATAAACAGAACTGAACTGAGCCCAAGCTTCCCACACACTGCTCATCACAGAGTTAGCAGCACATAATCACAGAGAAAACACATGCAGTAAGGTTGGTGTGACTGGCTCTTCACATGGAAAGGACTGAAAATTATATTTTATTCTTAAAATATGCACATGAAAACACCTGTAGTGCATCAATTGTAAATATGAATAAAACTTTTGAAGAGAGTGAGTGAGTGATAGAGAGAGAGAGAGAGAGAGAGAGAGAGAGAGAGAGAGAGAATAGGTTTGGACCCCAGAGGTGGAAATCAGATGTCTTCCACTATTACTCTCAACCATATTGTTTCAGACAGGGTCTCACACTGAGCCCAGTGCTTACTGATAAGGTAGGCTTGCAGACAAGAGAACACTAGGGGTGCTCTGTTTGCCTCTCTGGTGTTGGGGTTACACATGCATGCCAACATGCCTGGCATTTTCTATGTGCTCTGGCAATCTGGTCTTAGATCCTCATGCTTGCACACCAAGCACTTTATCCACTAGATATCTCCCTAGCTACAAAACTTTTAAAATTTATTAAAATAGACTATACATGAAAATATATGTGAAATAATAATGCGAGAAACTCAGATAAATCAGGAAAGGAGGAAAAGTGAAGTGGAAAGAATGAAAAAACTTACTATGTTAAACTGAAATGTTTGTATAATAAAAAAAAAGAGCAGAACACACCACTTGTAACAAGTAGAGGGGCAGGACTGCTAATAACGATCTTAAAGCAAAGTAGCAGAGAAGAAAGGGGTTTCAGAACCAACTGAGGGGGAAAATCTCAAAGAACAAGAAACTTAGGAAAAGCCTCAAACTCTTCAGCCATGATGAGGTTTCAAGTCAATATAACTCATGTTTTCTCTCAATCTCCAAGATGAAAACAATTAAATATTCCAGAATATAGTGCTGTTATGGATGGGCACCTCCATAAAGTTCCGTAAGCAGCAAAAAGCCATACAAAACTCTGAGGGATAGCACAGCAATATTCAGCAAGCTTGAGAATCACTACTATCCTTTAGAGCAACAATCCCACCTTCAGCTATGTACCACAAAGGATCTCATGTCCACATCTGTCAGGTTGCATATAGAATGATGTTCAGGGGCCTGGAGAGATAGCTCAGCAGTTAAAAGTACTCATTGCTCTTTGAGAGAACCAGGATTTGCTTCCAAGTGGCTTGTAACTACCTGGAATTTCTGCTTCAGGGGGTCCCATGCTTGATTCTGGCCTCCCCAGGCAGTACACCCTTGTACACACACACACACACATACACACACACACACACACACACACACACACACGTGTATGTGTGCATACATTAATGAAAATTAAAAAAATAAATCTTCAGAAGGATATTTACTATATAACTTGTGATTGTAAAATACATAGTATGTCACTAATGCAACATGTATAAATCTGACCAATGGACAAATGTCAACAGCTACCAAAAACACAGCGGTGGATGGAAAAAGCGACTTACAGAATTACCAATACAATATTACTCAGATTAAAAATTTAGGATCACATGTCTCTACTCCAAGAACATTCATGGACAGTGAAATTATGATGCCGGATCCAGAGTTATACACAGCTAACTTCTGTTAGAGATTGCCCCGGAATAGGAGGAACCGGGTCTGGTGAGCCAACTATACAGATTGCAGCTCTGTGCTCAGTGGTTTCTTCTAATTAGACCTACTTATGAAGAGAAGATATATCTGCTTCAGCATCCCACTCTGGAGCTCACTGTCTGTCCTCAGCACTGACATGGTCAGGGAAGGGAGGAACCAAGCAGCTGACCTCTTCATTTTCAGTGTTTGCAGATCCACATGTTGGGATGAGCTTCCCATAGTGGGGTGAGGGGATTCGGGAGGCAGGGCTGCATAATGCAGTAAGCAGGTAAGGAGGGATTCCTGCTGAGCAGATGCTCGGGGACCTTCTAGACTATACTCCTAGTCTGGTAAGAGGCAACTTTTATATCTTTTAGGGTTAAAAAGTGTACATACATACATACATACATACATACATGTATGCATGCACAGATATACACACATGATTATTATAAATTGCTTTCAGAACTACACTTGCTTTGAGACTACAGTAAATCACAACTGGCCTTAAATCCTTTTTGGAGGATTTCCCTGGTCCTAAGTAGCTTCTAATACCCACTCTTCCCACACCCACAGGCACCTAATTTAAATTGTCTTTCAGTTGTGATTTATCCATTTACTTGAATTTTTTCCCTAAAAAGACTGCCAAAACATAAAAATTTATCACCTCTTATCTCTTATCCATGCAGTAAGCACACAGTCTGACATGTAGCAGACTCAATCAAAAATTTTTTGTTTGCATTCTCCCTGTGTTTACTAACCCAACATTTGGAGTCTCCATGTGTGACAATTCCACAATTTCTTGCATACTTTTCTAACTAATCTATCACACTTTGATTCCACACACTGCTGAGTTCAGGGTGACGTGTCAAGAATCTTAAGAGGATTTTTATTTTTAATGTGGACATATGAGGAAGAGAAAGCCAAATTTGGGTATGTTACTGCCCACTTGCCCAGCTCATACCCAGAACTGGTCCTGAGCAGAGAGATACAGTCTCTGGAAGAAGCAATTTGTCGATCATTGAGTCTCTGTCCTTCTGATAAAAAGAAGAACTTGAAGGTAGATTTCTCCTTATAGGCTCCACCCCATTCCTGTGGCCCTGTGCTTAGAGCAATGATTCCTACCAGAGTGGCTTCAGTGGGAGAAAACAACAATGTGGCAATGGTAGCTCTCTCTGTCACCGCACCCTGGCTGCAACCTCTGGATCAAAAGGACTTTCACAACCTCTATAACTCAAAGATTTAAAAAAATATATTAAGAAAATAAAGGTAGCGTCAATATGGTGTATGCACGTGATTGCCATGCTGGTGCCTGCAGAGCTCAGAAGAGGATGTCGGATCCCCTGGAGCTGGAGTTCTAGGTGGTTATGAGCTAGCTGTTCTGAGTACCTAGGACCTATGCATAAATGGCGTGTGTACTTAACCACTGAGTGTGCAAAGATTTTTTTAAAATGCTGCCTCTGAACAGCTGGGATTCTTGCTTTCACATCTATGGAAGAGCAGTATCCCCTTTCATAATTCACCATTCACAGCAAAGTACAATAGTCCTTTCTTCCCCTAAAAGGTGTTCTTCCAACAAATTTTCCATTTCCCCAAACCTCCTCATCTTGTGATGACAGAGTCCTCTCTCATAGATGACCCATGAGTTATGGAAATGTTTTTAGCCAAATAACTTGGAAGCATTCAGCAACCACTTACTAGCATCATGTTAATTCAGAACAGTAAGTCACTCAGAGATTGTATTGCCCAGGGGTTTTCCCAGCTTTACAGAGGAGCCACCAGAGGACAAGGCATGGCTGGTTGCTAGGGTATTGCCTCTTCCATGTCTCTCTGGGTTTCCACATAAGACTCTGCTGACCAAGATAATACATCTCTTTAAAAAGTAGAATATAACCATTGGGTTTAGATAGTAAACTAAGATGAAGTTAGTCATTTGAATGCAAAATCTCATAGTTCTTCTCATTTAACTCATTCCGTGTTTATGGAATTTCCAGGGCCATGGGGAAGCTGTAATAGCAGATCTTAGGGAGGAGGGGTGGGGTTTGATAATTTCTGTCATCCATCTCTTTCAACCATATGAACAGCATGATGTGCCTTTCAGTATTGAGACAGAAATGAAAGAATATGTTTTCTTTGTCAACAGAGCAATTCTGGTGTCAATTCAGAGGAAAGAGAAAGTAGAATTTGCTTTTTCAAAAATGTTGGCATTGTACCCTGTGGTGGTTAGAAGAATAAAACTCACCATGAATGGTCAAGGATAACACTCAGGTTGTTTAACTTTAGCTGCCACCTTCTAAATGGGCAGTGTTCATTAGAGAAATAGATCATGTGTATGACCCTCTGGAAAGCCATCATTTAAGTATCTACACTTGGGGGAGAAATGACCAAGACCCACATCCTTTCTGCTTTGTTCAGTTTGTTGACCTTTCATGGAGTGTGCGTGCGTGTGTGTGTGTGTGTGTGTGTGTGTGTGTGTGTGCGCGCGCGCGTGCGTGCGTGCACGAGCAGTGGGAACACTAAGGGAGGGATTTTATTGGGTCCCTTAGCTGGTGAGGAAGAAAAATCAGACAACTTTTATTCCTCCTGCTTGTTCTGGCTTGATGATCTGGAAAACTAATAACCATTAATTGTTATAAAAGGAGCTACAGCTAGAGCAATAACGCCCACAGAGCATAAGATACATTTTTCTTATGGAGCAGAAACCTCTTTTTAATCAATTTGAAAGCAACTACCATAAAAAGCATTGTTTTTTTTCACTATAATATTTTCATGGTAAGTCTTCTAGACACAGACAGAAATCTCACTTCCAGGTTTATGCACTGAAGGCAGAGCTTGATTTTATTTTCATATCTCTTTCTACCCTAGGAATTCCATCACAGTATTTTTCCTGGTCCTTCTTGGTATAGCATATTTGTAAAGGTCTTCCAAAGTATTTCTTAGGTAAGACAAGGGGTTGCCCATTAAATACACCTGCAACCCTACTTGAGATGGTGTTTTGTTTCCTAAAATATTGTAAAATATATTTACTTATTTGGTGAGGAGGTTGGCACATATGTGCCATAGAACAAACATACAAATTAGCAAATAACTTGGAGTCTATTTTTTTCATTTACTATGATGGTTCTGGGAATAAGACTTGGGGCATCAGTCTTGGCAGCAGGATGGCAGCTCTGAGGATGGCATTTGAATCCCTCTTCCTCATTTAGAGTAAGTGTGGGGTGGAGAATGGGTTTTGAAAGTCTATTGAAGGGAGTGAGAGAGCTGTGTGCATTAAACCCCATCCCACAACTCATCCCACTGTGAGCAGTCCAGCCTTATTCTTAATGATTTCCACTATTGCTAAGCAGCATGTTACATGTAGCTTATGAGGGGCATATTTTTCTGGATGAAGGAAGTATTTAAATTAAAAAAAATACAGTTTGAGGGTCTAGGAAGATGACTTGGTAAAATGTTAGCCAGCCAAGCATAGGACCTGAGTCGAAATCACGTCTGCCCAAGTGCTGGAGAAGCAGAGACAGGGGGATCTTTGGTACTCTCTGGGCAGCCAGTCCAGATGAACTGGTGAGTGTCAGGTTAACTGAGAGACCCTGTCTGAAAAAGGAAGATAGAGAACAACTAATGAAGACACCCAATGTCAACTTCTAACTCCCATATCCATGTACACACACACACACACACACACACACACACACACACACACACACACACATATGCTTGTAAATCTATACATCTAGGAATATTCACACAAAACATACAAATACATTTGTGGTGTGTGTGATTTGTAAAAAGCTCAACTATGACTACAGAGCAGGTGCAGTGCACGTTTTACTTTTAGTTTTATAAAACATGAACTTGAGACCAGGATAACTACAGATAAAACCATCTATGATTCTAAGGAAGAAACATGTCTATGCAGGTGTTGCCAGGGATGGGAGAAGTGATGGTGGGTAGTTCTTCCCTGTTGGTGAGTATGGAGTACAGCATCCCACAGTAGGTGAAAGGTGTGGAGGCTTGTTTCCAGACTCTAGATTTGACTTCATTCTCTGTATCTGAAACCACCATCCTGTTGGGTTGGGTGGAGCCACACCTCAAATCCCATCTGGCAGGAGGCAAAATCAGGGGCATCAGTCTGAGCCTGAGGTCTGCCTTGTCTACACATCATTGAGTTCCTATCCATCACGGCTACATAGTGAGACCTCATCTCAGGAAAGAGAAGAGAAGCAGCTGTCTGTGCTGAGACTATACAAACAAATCACCCTCACATGGGGCTGCCACCGAGAATGCTTTGCCTGAGTGTGTTGAACACTTCTGTAGGAGGAACACCCTGAATCTGTAGCCTTCCCAACAGCAGTTCCTCATTATCATTGCTAAGTCAACACATGGGGAGGAATTCATATTGTCTTTCAAATAACATAATAAGGCTGGAGTAAATATGTCACATGACAGAGTAAGACAAGACACTTATTCTTATCTATCCCTACAGAGAAGTCTATAAGCTATGTTTTTTAAAAGTTAAAGGACTTTTCTGTGATTTGAGGCTGGAAATTCAAACCTACTACAACATTATGATTTTTTAAGGCAATTATTGTTTCTCTATATTGTGGAGATTTTGTGAATTATTATTTATATATTTCAAGGGAATACTGATACCAAGCCATTGTCTCCAAATACTCACTAGATATCCACAAAGTAAGCAGACATTTTCCCCCAAACAAAACAAAAGCCAGTTAATCTTTATATTTTGTTACCTACTTGAATAAAATTTATACATCATGAGCTCAAGGTCACAGGATTTTCCCCTTTCTAAAGTATTGTTTAGGTAGTTATGCAACAATAGTCTCCAAGTCATATAATCCATTACCATTTTGCCTTAGCTAAGATCAGTTTCAGGAACACTTAGAACAAATGACTACAGTCTAAATCCTCTCAAAATCCAACTCTAGCCTTTCAGTGGGAGTTTTCATTCCAAAGGGTGTTTCTTTTGATATAATTCTAGGATGAAAATAAATGGACCCAGAGGGACGATTCATTCATCCTCATTTTCCTTAAGTAGATGGCAAAACCATCCCAAGGTAAATGGGGAGGGAAGGTAGTTCATAACCAAGCTCGAGCTGATTCACTGTGCCTGCACCATCATCTGTCACACTAATTCCCCTTGAACTAAGAGCCCAGTCTCATTCTTAGGGAAGCCACAGCACCAAAGCCAGTTCCTGCTCTCAGCTGGCTCCTGAGGTTGTATCATAAATTTTAAAGCCTGCGTCATTTGCTGCATCTCCTGCCGACTCTGGTTCCTGGAAAGATGAGAAGGGGCTGCCATATCTCTTTTACATATTACATTCCAACTCACGCTTGGCATCTGTTTGTATTACCAACACAAGAAGATAATTCAAGGGTGTGCAAAATCTAGTTAGAGCACTGTACATGGATGTGTAAGTGAAGATATCCAAACTGAATGCATAAGTCTTAAATGTTAAAGACTTTTAATAATTACTTTTGTTCTTGTTTTTCAAATTATTAGAGATTAAACCTAGGGCCTTACACTGAACAGGGAAGCATTTAATCACTGAGCTACATCCCTTGTTATAGGCTTCTCACTCCCTTTTGATCCTTATTTTTCAACTCTGTTCTATTGGATTATTGGTGTACTAATATTTAAAGAATAGGAACAACTGCAATATGTATTAAGACTAAGATAAAAATACTATTGAAAGTGTTAAGGTGCTAGCTCAACAGGTGAAAGCACATATTGCTCTTGCAGAGGACCTGAATTCAGGTCCCAGCATCCATGTTGAACATCTCACAACTCCATCTCCAACGTGTCCTGCATTCTACAACTACTATACTCACGTAGCATACAATCACACAGTCATATGTACATATGTATAATAAAAAATCCCTTTAAAAAGCATTAGTCATAATTTTCTTTTAATAACAATTAAATTGTGTTTTGTTAATAAAGCATTTGTCATTTTTTAATACTGCCCTCCTATTAACATATTTAATTTCAGGATGACCAAATAATGCTTACTTCATATTAACTGTGGCAAAACCTAATCTGTAAAATTTGCTTTTTCTGGAATTCACATTATAACAGCCCTAGTTACACAGAGCAGGGGCACACAAAATAAGAGATTCCTACAGTAGTAAGTAGTTTTTGAAGCAGATTTTAGACTGAAAATGAAGAAACAAAGTACATTTGCTATTTTGCCTGACCTCAGTGGATTGCTGACACTTCTCCTTGGTTCTATTACCATAGTCTGACTGCCCTTAACCTACTGGCTGGCTTATTGCCTGGGTCAGTTAAAACTCTAGTGATCTGGGATCTAAGAAATGACTGGGAGGAGTAGGGGGTGAAGAAAGGATGGATGAAGGAAGTGATTGGGAGAGGAAGATGCTAGGATGACCCAGGAAACATGTACTAAAGAGTAGATGTAGGTGAAGAAAGAAGTGGAGAATACTTTCCCCACGGAAACTCAAGAGCAACAGGAGAATGGAAATGAAGGGATGCTTGTACACAACCTCTGTCCACACAGCACAGTGCAAGGCATTGTAGGCAAGCCCATCTCTGAGTCACATTTGAACAGCCATTGAAGATATTCTTTCTTGGTACAAATTATTTTAAGGTTTGGGAGAGGTAAGTGGTCGCTGGGGCATCTTGAGTTTGTGCTTTTATATTATTTTCTTCAAGATGACTTGAGAATCAGTAATGATCTATTTTTATAAGAAAAATTGATGTACTCTGATATGCCCAGAGGCCAGCCTCCAGAACTCTCTCTACATATATTATCCTGGGCATCTATACACAGGAGTCCAGAGTGCTGGTAAGTCCTTCCTATTCTTAAATAAAGGCAGACGCGGCCAATGGGAGTGACTGTGGTTCCTGTATGCAGGTGGTGAGTCAAGGTATCTAGGAAGACTGTCATACTGAAAACCAGAATTACTGAGGCTCATTATAGTACCAGCACTGAGGATAGTTCTAGCACGTGTGGCATGGCAACCACCATCTTCTGAATTCTAACAGGAAAGGAACTGCCAATCGGCTGAGCCCTCAGTTGTTTGAAATAAAGTAAGTTAGTTCCTCTTCCTCCTCTTCTTCCTCCTCTTCCTCCTCCTCCTCCTCCTCCACCTCCTCTTCCTCCTTCTTCTTCTCCTCATTCTCCTCCATCATCCTCCTTCTCTTCCCCCTCCTCCTTCATTTACTTTGCTAAATATGTCAGTGGTTCCCATCCACTTCAGTAAAAAGCCATGACACAATTCTAGTTCTCTTCATCACACTTTTTACACAGTTAAGCTTACTTCTAGATCAATCTATTTGCTTCTTTAAGGGATCTGGTCAAATACTCCCTACTTGAACGCTGACAGCCACTGCCTGAACTTGCTGCTTCTATCACTGCCAGGAAATACTGATTTCTGCAGTAGTTTGAATAAAAAATGTTGGGCATTTGAAGATTTGGTTCCCAGATTGGGGGGGGGGGGTTATGGCACAGATTGCTGTAGGAAGTATCACTGGAGTGGGCAAATCCATATTGTTAAATCTCATACCACTTTGTCTTTTCTCCTTTACCCTCTCCTCTCCTCTCCTCTCCTCTCCTCTCCTCTCCTCCTCTCCTCTCCTCTCCTCTCCTCTCCTCTCCTCTCCTCTCCTCTCCTCTCCTCTCCTCTCCTCTCCTCTCCTCTCCTCTCCTCTCCTCTCCTCTCCTCTCCTCTCCTCTCCTCTCCTCTCCTCTCCTCTCCTCTCCTCTCCCTTCCCCTCGCCTCCCCTCCCCTCCCCTCCCCTCCCCTCCCCTACACTCCCCTACACTCCCCTACACTCCCCTCCCCTACACTCCTCCTCTCTCCTCCTCCCCTCCCCTCTTCTCTGTATCCTGCTTATGGTTCAAGATGGGAGCTCACAGCTTCTGATCTTGCCACCATGCCTGTCACATGCTGCCATTCTGTACTCAGCATTATGGACTCTAACTCTCTGGATCTGTAAGCTCAAATAAACTCTTCTATAAGTTCTATAAGGGGCAAGTATTATAGACACAGGGAAGAGAAGAAAGGCACTGATCTAAACATACCATTTGGACTCTCATGGGCCATTTGCCCCATTAGGGTTAAACTGTTCCAGCCTCAGGAAAGAGCCCCAATATTTATGCTCTTGAAGAATTGAATTTGAGAAGATAAGAATGTAAAACCCCAGAGAAAACAAAGAAAATGAGATAAAAGGCAGTAAAGTTAAATCCTGCATATGAATGGTTGACTTCCCAGTCCCCTGGCTCACTCTGCTGCTCTAACTAGGAGGCTGATGTGCTTCTGTAGTCTCAGGTAGGAGAATGGATCTTTTGTTTTAGACACAGAAAAGAGGCTTGGACACAAGACAACCTGATCCATACTTCTACAACATACATAAACGATTATGCACACTCACACGTACACACACTCCAATTTAGACTTGCCTCTTAATTGCCAATTCACCAGTTACTAGCCTCATCAAACACACAAAGTTTCTAGTAATCCTCCCAGTCCCTCAGGCTTACATAAGAGATAAGGATTCAAGACAGTGGGAATCTAGAGTCAATGAGGCAGGTGATCATAACCAAAGTGTCTTAGTCAGGGTTTCTATTCCTGCACAAACATCATGGTCAAGAAGCAAGTTGGGGAGGAAAGGGTTTATTTAGCTTACATTTCCACATTTCTGTACATCACTAAAAGAAATCAGGACTGAGGAACCGCCAGACTTATTTCCAGAGTGGTTGTACAAGCTTGAAATCCCACCAACAATGGAGGAGTGTTCCTCTTTCTCCACATCCTCGCCAGCATCTGCTGTCACCTGAATTTTTGATCTTAGCCATTCTGACTGGTGTGAGGTGGAATCTCAGGGTTGTTTTGATTTGCATTTCCCTGATGATTAAGGATGTTGAACATTTTTTCAGTGCTTCTCAGCCATTCGGTATTCCTCAGGTGAGAATTCTTTGTTCAGTTCTGAGCCCCATTTTTTAATGGGGTTATTTGACTTTCTGGAGTCCACCTTCTTGAGTTCTTTATATATATTGGATATTAGTCCCCTATCTGATTTAGGATAGGTAAAGATCCTTTCCCAATCTGTTGGTGGTCTTTTTGTCTTATTGACGGTGTCTTTTGCCTTGCAGAAGCTTTGCAGTTTCATGAGGTCCCATTTATCAATTCTTGATCTTACCGTGCAAGCCATTGCTGTCTGTTCAGGAATTTTTCCCCTGTGCCCATATCTTCAAGGCTTTTCCCCACTTTCTCCTCTATAAGTTTCAGTGTCTCTGGTTTTATGTGAAGTTCCTTGATCCACTTAGATTTGACCTTAGTACAAGGAGATAGGAATGGATCGATTAGCATTCTTCTACATGATAACAACCAGTTGTGCCAGCACCATTTATTGAAAATGCTGTCTTTTTCCACTGGATGGTTTTAGCTCCCTTGTCGAAGATCAAGTGACCGTAGCTGTGTGGGTTCATTTCTGGGTCTTCAATTCTATTCCATTGGTCTACTTGTCTGTCATTGTACCATGGACATAGAACTACCGGAGGATCCAGCAATACCTCTCCTGGGCATATATCCAGAAGATGTTCCAACCGGTAAGAAGGACACATGCTCCACTATGTTCATAGCAACCTTATTTATAATAGCCAGAAGCTGGAAAGAACCCAGATGTCCCTCAACAGAGGAATGGATACAGAAAATGTGGTACATTTACACAATGGAGTACTACTCAGCTATTAAAAAGAATGAATTTATGAAATTCCTAGGCAAATGGATGGACCTGGAGGGCATCATCCTGAGTGAGGTAACACAATCACAAAGGAATTCACACAATATGTACTCACTGATAAGTTGATATTAGCCCAAAACTTAGGATACCCAAGATATATAATACAACCTGCTAAACACATGAAACTCAAGAAGAATGAAGACCAAAGTGGGGTCACTGTACCCCTTCTTAGAATTGTGAACAAAACATCCATGGAAGGAGTTACAGAAACAAATATTGGAGCTGTGAAGAAAGGATGGACCATCTAGAGACTACCATACCCAGGGATCCATCCCATAATCAGCTTCTAAACGCTGACACCACTGCATACACTAGCAAGATTTTGCTGAAAGGACCCAAATATAGCTGTCTCTTGTGAGACGATGCAGGGGCCTAGCAAGCACAGGAGTGGATGCTCACAGTCAGCTATTGGATGGATCACAGGGCCCCCAATGGAGGAGCTGGAGAAAGTACCCAAGGAGCTAAAGGGACCTGCAACCCTATAGGTGGTACAACATTATAATCTAACCAGTACCCCGGAGCTCTTGACTCTAGCTGCATATGTATCAAAAGATGGCGTAGTCGGCCATCACTGGAAAGAGAGACCCATTGGACACACAAACTTTATATGCCCCAGTACCGGGGAATGCCAGGGCCAAAAAAAAAAAAAAAAAAAAAAAAAAAAAAATTGGGAATGGGTGAGTAGGGAAATGGGGGAGAGGGGGGAGGGTATGGGGGACTTTTGGGATAGCATTGGAAATGTAATTGAGGAAAATATGTAATAAAATATATTAAAAAAAAAAAGAAATCAGGACTGAAACTCAAGCAGGTCAGGAAGCAGGAGCTGAGGCAGAGGCCATGGAGAGATGTGACTTATTGGCTTGCTTCTCCTGGCTTGCTCAGCTTCCTTTCTTATAGAACTCAGGACTACCAGTCTACAATGTCCCCCACCCCAGCCCCGTCTGATCACTAATTGAAAAAATGCCTTACAGCTGGATCTCATGGAGGCATTTCCTCAATTGAAGCTCCTTTCTCTGTGATAACTCCAGTCTATGCCAAGTTGACACACAAAATCAGCCAGTACAAAACCATAGAAGGATCTGTCAAGAGGGAACAGACAGGAAGTTGAATGAAAATGGACGATAACTGTAACTCACTACGGATTAGAAACTTTATCACTTCAGACACATGAATGAGATGCTACAAAATGAATCATTAATGAGAAATAACTTGATATTAAAATCTAGTAGAGCTGACATAAAGCTAGAAAGTATTAAAAGGCAGGCATCAGAAAAATCCCTCCCAAGTAAAACGAAGTAAATAAATAAACAAGTAGATTGATGGATGGATGGATGGAAAATAATAAATAGGAAGTTCTAAGTCGCTGACACCCGCCAGCTACCCACGACCCCCGCCGCAGGATTTTGGGACTGCTGGTGAGTGGAACACAGCTTCTGCTCCAGTCCAATCACGCGGGACCTGAGACTGCTCTGGTTGGGGAGAGAGAAATCCGGCCTACACAGGGCCACAACCCTCTTCCGGTCAGAAAAGCACCAGGGCAGCTGGGGCGCAGGGTCTGCTGACACTCGCCAGCTACCCACAACACCCGCCACAGGATCTTAAGACTTCTGGTGAGTGGAGCACAGCTTCTGCTCCAATCCAATTGCGCAGGACCTGAGACTGCATTAGTTAGGGAAGCAGAAACCGGCCTGAGTAGGGCCACAGGCCTCATCCAGCCAGATCAGCGCCGGGGTAGCAGGAGCGCAGGGTTGCCTGACACCTGCCAGCTACCCACGACCCCCGCCACAGGATTTTGGAACTGCTGGGGAGTGGAACACAGCTTCTGCTCCAGTCCAATCACGCGGGACCTGAGACTGCTCTGGTTGGGGAGAGAGGAATCCGGCCTACATAGGGCCACAACCCTCTTCCGGTCAGAAAAGCACCGGGGCAGCTGGGGCGCAGGGTCTGCTGACACTCGCCAGCTACCCACAACACCCTCCACAGGATCTTAAGACTTCTGGTGAGTGGAGCACAGCTTCTGCTCCAATCCAAGTGCTCGGGACCTGAGACTGCATTAGTTAGGGAAGCAGAAACCGGCCTGAGTAGGGACACAGGCCTCATCCGGCCGGATCAGCGCCAGGGTAGCGGGAGAGCAGTGTTGCATGACACCCGCCAGCTACCCACGACCCCCGCCTCAGGATTTTGGGACTGCTGGTGAGTGGAACACAGCTTCTGCTCCAATCTTTAAACAGTGACAACGATAACAACTAACCCCAGAGATTACCAGATGGCGAAAGGTAAACGTAATAATCTTACTAACAGAAACCAAGACCACTCACCATCATCAGAACCCAGCACCCCCACTTCGCCCAGTCCAGGGCACCCCAACACACCGGAAAAGCTAGACACAGATTTAAAAGCATATCTCCTGATGATGATAGAGGACTTCAAGAAGGACTTTAATAACACACTTAAAGAAATGCAGGAGAACACTGCTAAACAGGCAGAAGACAATAAAGAGGAAGCACAAAAATCCCTTAAAGAATTGCAGGAGAACACAGCTAAAGAGTTACAAATCCTTAAAGAAAAACAGGATAACATAATCAAACAGGTAGAAGTCCTTACAGAAAAACAGGAAAACACATCCAAACAGATGATGGAAATGAACAAAACCATACTAGACCTAAAAAGGGAAGTAGACACAATAAAGAAAACCCAAAATGAGGCAACGCTGGAGATAGAAACCCTAGGAAAGAAATCTGAAACCATAGATACGAGCATCAGCAACAGAATACAAGAGATGGAAGAGAGAATCTCAGGTGCAGAAGATTCCATAGAGAACATCGGCACAACAATCAAGGAAAATGTAAAATGCAAAAAGATCCTAACTCAAAACATCCAAGAAATACAGGACGCAATGAGAAGACCAAACCTACGGATAATAGGAGTGGATGAGAATGAAGATTTTCAACTCAAAGGACCAGCAAACATCTTCAACAAAATTATAGAAGAAAACTTCCCAAATCTAAAGAAAGAGATGCCCATGAACATACAAGAAGCCTACAGAACCCAAATAGACTGGACCAGAAAAGAAATACCTCCCAACACATTATAATCAGAACAACAAATGCTCTAAATAAAGATAGAATACTAAAAGCAGTAAGAGAAAAAGGCCAAGTAACATATAAAGGCAAGCCTATCAGAATTACACCAGATTTTTCACCAGAGACTATGAAAGCCAGAAGATCCTGGACGGATGTTATACAGACACTAAAAGAACACAAATTCCAGCCCAGGCTACTATACCCAGCCAAACTCTCAATTAACATAGATGGAGAAACCAAAGTATTCCACGACAAAACCAAATTCACACATTATCTCTCCACGAATCCAGCCCTTCAAAGGATAATAACAGAAAAAAACCAATACAAGGACAGGAACCACACCCTAGAAACAACAAGAAGGTAATCCCTCAACAAACCTAAAAGAAGACAGCCAAAGAACAGAATGCCAACTTTAACAACAAAAATAACAGGAAACAACAATTACTTTTCCTTAATATCTCTTAATATCAATGGACTCAACTCCCCGATAAAAAGACATAGACTAACAAACTGGCTACACAAACAAGACCCAACATTTTGCTGCTTACAGGAAACTCATCTCAGAGAAAAGGATAGACACTACCTCAGAATGAAAGGCTGGAAAACAATTTTCCAAGCAAATGGCATGAAGAAACAAGCTGGAGTAGCCATTCTAATATCTGATAAGATTGACTTCCAACCCAAAGTCATTAAAAAAGACAGGGAGGGACACTTCATACTCATCAAAGGTAAAATCCTCCAAGAGGAACTATCAATCCTGAATATCTATGCTCCAAATACAAAGGCAGCCACATTCATTAAAGAAACTTTAGTAAATCTCAAAGCACACATTGCACCTCATACAATAATAGTGGGAGACTTCAACACACCACTTTCACCAATGGACAGATCATGGAAACAGAAACTAAACAGGGACACAGAGAAACTAAGAGAAATTATGAATCAAATGGATCTGGCAGATATCTACAGAACATTTTATCCTAAAACAAAAGGATATACCTTCTTCTCAGCACCTCATGGTACCTTCTCCAAAATTGACCACATAATTGGTCACAAAACAGGCCTCAACAGATACAAAAATATTGAAATTGTCCCATGCATCCTATCAGATCACCATGGACTAAGGCTGATCTTCAATAACAAAATAAATAATAGAAAGCCAACCTTCACGTGGAAACTGAACAACACTCTTCTCAATGATACCTTGGTCAAGGAAGGAATAAAGAAAGAAATTAAGGACTTTTTAGAGTTCAATGAAAATGAAGCCACAACATACCCAAACTTATGGGACGCAATGAAAGCATTTCTAAGAGGAAAACTCATAGCTCTGAGTGCCTCCAAAAGGAAACTAGAGAGAGCACACATTAGCAGCTTGACAACACACCTAAAAGCACTAGAACAAAAGGAAGCAAATTCACCCAAGAGGAGTAGACAGCAGGAAATAATCAAACTCAGGGGTGAAATCAACCAAGTGGAAACAAGAAAAACTATTCAAAGAATCAACCAATCAAGGAGCTGGTTCTTTGAGAAAATCAACAAGATAGATAAACCCTTAGCCAGACTCACTAGAGGGCACAGGGAAAGCATCCTAATTAACAAAATCAGAAATGAAAAAGGAGACATAACAACAGATCCTGAAGACATCCAAAACACCATCAGATCCTTCTACCAAAGGCTATACTCAACAAAACTGGAGAACCTGGATGAAATGGAGAAGTTCCTAGACAGATACCAGGTACCAAAGTTGAATCAAGATCAGGTTAATGATCTAAACAGCCCTATATCCCCCAAAGAAATAGAAGCAGTCATTAATAGTCTCCCAACTAAAAAAAGCCCAGGACCAGATGGGTTTAGTGCAGAGTTCTATCAGACCTTCAAAGAAGATCTAATCCCAGTTCTTCACAAACTATTCCACAAAATAGAAACAGAAGGTACTCTACCCAACTCATTCTATGAAGCCACAATTACTCTGATACCTAAACCACAAAAAGACCCAACAAAGATAGAAAACTTCAGACCAATATCCCTTATGAATATTGATGCAAAAATCCTCAATAAAGTTCTTGCTAACCGAATCCAAGAACACATCAAAACAATCATCCATCCTGACCAAGTAGGTTTCATCCCAGGGATGCAGGGATGGTTCAATATACGGAAATCCATCAACGTAATCCAGTATATAAACAAACTCAAAGACAAAAACCACATGGTCATCTCGTTAGATGCGGAAAAAGCATTTGACAAGATCCAACACCCATTCATGATAAAAGTCTTGGAAAGATCAGGAATTCAAGGCCCATACCTAAACATGATAAAAGCAATCTACAGCAAACCAGTAGCCAACATCAAAGTAAATGGTGAGAAGCTTGAAGCAATCCCTCTAAAATCAGGGACTAGACAAGGCTGTCCACTTTCTCCATACCTATTCAACATTGTACTTGAAGTCCTAGCCAGAGCAATTCGACAACAAAAGGAGATCAAAGGGATACAAATTGGAAAAGATGAAGTCAAAATATCACTTTTTGCAGATGATATGATAGTATATATAAGTGACCCTAAAAATTCCACCAGAGAACTCCTAAGCCTGATAAACAGCTTCGGTGAAGTAGCTGGATATAAAATTAACTCAAACAAATCAATGGCCTTTCTCTACACAAAGAATAAACAGGCTGAGAAAGAAATTAGGGAAACAACACCCTTCTCAGTAGTCACAAAGAATATAAAATATCTTGGCGTGACTCTAACTAAGGAAGTGAAAGATCTGTATAATAAAAACTTCAAGTCTCTGAAGAAAGAAATTCTAGAAGATCTCAGAAGATGGAAAGATCTCCCATGCTCATGGATTGGCAGGATCAACATTGTAAAAATGGCTATCTTGCCAAAAGCAATCTACAGATTCAATGCAATCCCCATCAAAATTCCAAATCAATTCTTCAACGAATTAGAAAGTGCAATCTGCAAATTCATCTGGAATAACAAAAAACCTAGGATAGCAAAAACTCTTCTCAAGGATAAAAGAACCTCTGGTGGAATCACCATGCCGGACCTAAAGCTCTACTACAGAGCAATTGTGATAAAAACTGCATGGTACTGGTATAGTGACAGACAAATAGACCAATGGAATAGAATTGAAGACCCAGAAATGAACCCACACACCTATGGTCACTTGATCTTCGACAAGGGAGCTAAAAACATCCAGTGGAAGAAAGACAGCATTTTCAACAAATGGTGCTGGCACAACTGGTTGTTAACATGTAGAAGAATGCGAATCAATCCATTCCTATCTCCTTGTACTAAGGTCAAGTCTAAGTGGATCAAGGATCTTCACATAAAACCAGAGACACTGAAACTTATAGAGGAGAAAGTGGGGAAAAGCCTTGAAGATATGGGCACAGGGGAAAAATTCCTGAATAGAACAGTAATGGCTTGTGCTGTAAGATCGAGAATTGACAAGTGGGACCTCATGAAACTACAAAGCTTCTGCAAGGCTAAAGACACCATCAATAAGACAAAAAAAACACCAACAGATTGGGAAAGGATCTTCACCTATCCTAAATCAGATAAGGGACTAATATCCAATATATATAAAGAACTCAAGAAGGTGGACTCCAGAAAGTCAAATAACCCCATTAAAAAATGGGGCTCAGAACTGAACAAAGAATTCTCACCTGAGGAATACCGAATGGCAGAGAAACACCTGAAAAAATATTCAACATCCTTAATCATCAGGGAAATGCAAATCAAAACAACCCTGAGATTCCACCTCACACCAGTCAGAATGGCTAAGATCAAAAATTCAGGTGACAGCAGATGCTGGCGAGGATGTGGAGAAAGAGGAACACTCCTCCATTGTTGGTGGGATTGCAAGCTTGTACAACCACTCTGGAAATCAGTCTGGTGGTTCCTCAGGAAATTGGACATAGTACTACCGGAGGATCCAGCAATACCTCTCCTGGGCATATATCCAGAAGATGTCCCAACCGGTAAAAAGGACACATGCTCCACTATGTTCATAGCAGCCCTATTTATAATAGCCAGAAGCTGGAAAGAACCCAAATGTCCCTCAACAGAGGAATGGATACAGAAATTATGGTACATTTACACAATGGAGTACTACTCAGCTATTAAAAAGAATGAATTTATGAAATTCCTAGCCAAATGGATGGACCTGGAGGGCATCATCTTGAGTGAAGTAACACAATCACAAAAGAACTCACACAATATGTATTCACTGATAAGTGGATATTAGCCCAAAACTTAGGATACCCAAGATATAAGATACAATTTGCTAAACGCATGAAACTCAAGAAGAATGAAGACCAAAGTGTGGATACTGTGCACCTACTTAGAATTGGGAACAAAACACCCAGGGAAGGAGTTACAGAGACAAAGTTCGTAGCTGTGATGAAAGGATGGACCATTTAGAGACTGCCGTATCCAGGGATCCATCCCATAATCAGCTTCTAAACGCTGACACCATTGCATACACTAGCAATATTTTGCTGAAAGGACCCAAATATAGCTGTCTCTTGTGAGATGATGCCGGGGCCTAGCAAACACAGGAGTGGATGTTCACAGTCAGCTATTGGATGTATCACAGGGCTCCCAATGGAGAAGCTAGAGAAAGTAACCAAGGAGCTAAAGGGATCTGCAACCCTATGTTGGAACAACATGATGTACTAACCAGAACCCCGGAGCTCTTGTCTCTAGCTGCATATGTATCGAAAGATGACCTAGTAGGCCATCAATGGAAAGAGAGGCCCATTGGACTTGCAAACTTTATATGCCCCAATATAGGGGAATGCCAGGGCCAAAAGAATGGGAATGGGTGGGTAGGGAAGTGGGGGGCGCTATGGGGGACTTTTGGGATAGCATTGGAAATGTAATTGAGGAAAATATGTAATAAAAATATTAAAAATTAAAAAAAAAGGAAGTTCTAAGTCAGTTCTCAAAAACCAGCCTCAAGTTTGTAGAAACCCAGATAGAGTAGAGATATGTATAGAGAAAAAAGTATTATGAAAGACCTTTCAAAAATAATCATTGTTGATATCTAACATTTATGCTATTTATATAAACTTTCTCCTGTGCTGGTACCCTAAAATAAAAATAATAAAGTTTAATTTTAAGTTTATTTTTCAGAAAGCTGTCAGAGACCAAGACATAAAACTAGAAATATTCTTCAAGAAAAAGGGTGGGGAGATGGTGCAGTGGTAAGTTGATGCCAAAGAGGTGAGGACTTGAGTTTGGATCCCCAGCACCCACATAAAAGCTAGGGATGGCAGCACATGCCTGAAATTCTAGAGTTGGGAGAGTAAAGACAGGTGTATCCAAGGAGTTCACCGAGCAGATGTGTTTGGCAAATTAGTGAGCTCCTGTTTCAGTGGCATGCCCAGTTTCAAAATCTATAGTGAGCTACCATTGAGGATGGACACCCAACATTGGTCTCTGGCCTCTGTGTTCACATACGTGCACATACATGGCAGGTGCACATGCATACATCAACACAAATATATAAATATAACCTCATACATTCAAAACCAAAAAAGATACCCTCTTAGGGGTAAAAGACATTACAAAGTGAGACTCACAAAGATTCATTCAGAAAGTGACTAACCTCCAAGAGGCAAACCCAACAGACAGAACCTAGGGACCATAGTGGGACAGCAAAGGTCTGACCAGTTGCCAGTTAGTGACAGGATGAGAAATGATATGGGGACAGCAAATGTCCTGAGCAATGACCTCTGGGTAACATGTACAGTGTGCAGACTCCAAGGACTCTGCAGTGGTACCTTAAAGGTCTATGTGCTTGGAAAATAATGACAGTGTTCTGATAAGTCTAATGGTGCATGCAGGAAGTAATTATCAGAGGCACAAGAATTAAGCAAGGGAAGGACCAAGGCAATCAATATTACCAGGAAAGCAAAAATACCCCCAAGGAAGAACACTTACTAAAGAACTCTGTTGGGATTGCTATGACTATACAGCTATGTGTATATCCACAGTAAGCATAAATTAACAAGAGCTAGTCCAATAAAAGAGTGAAATATAGAACAGTGAGATGCGCGAATGGGGGCAGAAGATGTTGAAGAATAAGTTAACATACAGGCTGATGAGAGGGTACAGATGTCTACTGTCAAGCCTGATGACATCAGTTCAAGTCCCAGGACACACATCTAGAGCTAAGGAACTACCTGCTATGACTTGACACTCATGCTGTGGCACATGGACCCACAACCCCTTCCAATCAAATGTAAAATAATTGCTGTAAATTAATATATGGGGAGCCATAGAGATGCCAAAGTGATTAAGAGCACTTAATGCTTTTTCAGAGGACCAAGTTTTGATACGTAACACCTACAGGTGAGTTTACATCCAACCATAATTCCAGTTCTGGGGAGTTTAATACCCTTTTTGGGTCTCCTTAAGCAATGCATCCATGTAGACCACATACATACAGGCAACACACCACACACACACACACACACACACAATTTAAAAATTAATATATGAAGATTGAAAGTGAGAATTAGGGATTGTTAGAGTGCATTGTTTTTAAAAGCTTTTTCATTTTTATTTGGTGTGTGTATGTGTGTGTGTGTCTGGTGGGGATCTATGCATTTGAGTGCAGGTATCTTCAGAGGTTGGAAAATGGCATTGGAAGCCCAGGAGCTGGGACCGCAGGAGGTTGTGAGTCATTTAACATTTCTATGTTTCCTCACAACTTACTTGTTTGTGAATCTAAATTTCAACTCAATAGTGATTTTATCCTCGTGAGAGAATGTGGCATATAAACTACTTGCTAATATTGTGTGAGTCAGGTGGTGTCTTTATAATGTGTCCTCTACAGTTTGCTGCATGGTTGTGACTTACTCAAAATGGGAAATCCATCACTGATTTCCAAAATTTTAAATCTCTTTATCTTTCCATGGAAAAGGTTATGAAAACCTGTGTATGCCCCTGCCTTCAAATATTACCAAACAGGATGCTTCTCCCATGTAACACCCATGAGCCCTGAAGTCTCAACTGCCTTGGTCCCTGAGGGGACAGTTTGCTATCACACACTTGCCTGCCTATCTCTGAAGGTTCCCTGCTAAGTCTGTGCTCTGTAACTAAAGTGTTTCTGGTGGTGATGGTAACTGGGATAAACAGGCACCCATCATACATCTTACATTGGTCTGCCTTTCCTCTGTGAAGTTGCTGACTGGATTTGATTAACTAAAGAAAGAGCAGTTATCAGTTGTTGCCATTTAATCTCGGTGAGATTAATCTGAATTGGGAAGGAAGACTTAGAAACTTCTCTTTTAATTATAATAGAGCATTTAGAAGCTCAGTAACCTGAAATTGTAAAAATAAAATAAAATAAAATAAAATAAAGAGCTAGTATTTATTAAAAACTTAACTTAGTAGCAATCAGTGCAGGTCATGTTTGATCTACTATCTTCAATTGTCGTTAAGACTTTGAAGGAATTAGTCACATATTACCATCAAAAAACCTGGTTTCTTCAGATCCCATAACTGTCTAGTAGTAAAGCCAGAATGCTAACAAAGGCATGGTTCATTCCAAAATTTATATTAATATTTGACTGAGTATAACAGAAAATTCATTTGAATTTATCAGGCCAATACCACTACTACTTAATATTAAACAGTCAAGTCATTTGCGATCAAGACATTTTCTAATTCTTTGCAAAGCTTTGGGACCAATATCCTGAAATTACTTTTCCTAAGAGGAAGGGAACTCAAGTTCCTTTAAATACCTACGACATACCAGATAGCATGCTATTTCAGAGTAATTATCTATTCTGATTCAAACCTTCTAAGCTTTATATTATTATTTTCACTTGCAGATAAGAAAAATCAAAACTCAGACCAGTAAGATCTCTCATCTATTAATAAGTTGTCGGGTCCAATGTGAAGTCTGTACAGGTGAGTGCCAAGGCAGAGATTTTTTTTCAGATTTGTACAAACCTAAGTGGGTCAGAGAGCAAGCTTGGAGGATGCTAACAAGGAAACATCTTACGATCCACCAGCAAGAACATTTGCCAGGCCCTAATGTCTTAGTTGTTCCTAATTTCCTAATGAAAACAGTAGCATTTAGTGACCTGATTTCTTAATCCACATCCGAAGCCTTGGATATTGCCACTTACTAAAAAAAAAAAAAAAAAAAAAAAAAAAAAAAAAAAAAAAAAAAAAGAAAAAGAAAAAAAAAAAGCCCCAAATCCCAACTTCGTATTGCCTTCATTCAGGAGACCATGATATGATGAATCTTACAAAAAAGATAATGTAACGAAGAATTTTATTATAAAAAAAGTGGATCAACAAGACAAGCTTCCCAGGAAATATGATAGGGGATGGGGTAACCGCAAAAGCCAGGTGACCAGGATGCCAGCTGTGAGCTTGTGTCTTCTACACAGACAACAAGGAAGCTGCACCCATGAAATCTTAACAATATGGCGGCTGTAATGATTTCAATGAGAAATGTCTCTCATTGGCTCCAGCATTTGAACACTTGGTCCCTAGCTGGTGTCACCAACACTTGGTGGCACTGTTTAGGGAGGTTTAAGAGTGGAAACTTGTGGAGGAAGTCTGTCACTGGAGGGGACTTTGAAAAGCTTCCATTGAAGATATGCATTCTGAGCTCTCTGCTCCTGATGCCATGTCTTCCCACCATGACAGGCTCACACCCCTGCAGGTCCTGAACTCTAAATAAACCCTTATGTAACAACAACACACCAAGGAGGAAAGGGGAAACCTCCCTAGGCCACGCTCCTAGGTGAAGAGCTATAGGTGATCAATTATTGCGGAGAGAGAATGACTTCTCTAAAAGGGAGCCAAGTGATAGGTTATCCAGTCCCAAGTAATCAGTCCTAAACCCATATACGTATGGGCAACGCAAAATGAACTCAGCAGGCACGTGCACATGTGCGCGTGCAGGCTCGTGTGTGTGTGTGTGTGTGTGTGTGTGTGTGTGTGTGTGTGTGCGCATGAGCATGTATGTAAACTAAGGAAGATGTCAGTCATTTGAAGGAGAATGGAAATCCACATGGGAGGAACTGGAATGGGGAGAAGGGGTTGATATCCCACAAAATAAAAATTTAAATTAAAAAAGCAGAAAACAGAATGGAACTAGGACTCGAAGACACAATTTTTGAAAAAAAAAGACTCAAACTTCATCAAATTCCTGAATTCCTATGAAAGAACAGAAGAGCAGACATTCAACGAAGCAATACAAATTAAAATTTGATTTTTAAAAATTTAAATTAAACTAAAAATTAAATTTTACTTCATATAGTAGTCAAAGTAATTAAGGCTTTGGATTTGGGTTAGAGACAAATGTAGTAGAGAAACAGAAGCGAAGGGAGCAGGTTCCACTGATGTTCTACTTGGAGACAGAGATCAGGAAGCAGGGGTGGAGAATTAGATAAGCCACAGGATGATTGTATAATCACATACCGAAATAAACAGAAGTGGATTTCTACCTCAAGCACATGAATTAGCATATAAAATAATCAGCTAGAAGGGCATAAGAGGTGGCCTAGCAGTGAAAAGCACTCGCTGCTCTTCCAGAGGACCCAGGTTGTATTTCTAGTACTCAGAGGGCAGCTCACAACCATCTGGAACTCTACTTCCACAGCTTCTGATATCCTCTTGTGGCCTCCTCACATAGTGCGTGTCTGTAGAGCATATACATTCAGGTATGCATACATGCATACATACATACACACACACACATTTAATTAACTAAATGATATAAAGCGATAGTCTACTAGAGAGCAAGAGAAATGAATGAATTAGATATGTTAATATCAAAAAAGACAAATCTTACAGATTGCTAGAAAAAAGCTGAATGGGAAGCTATATGCAAGGTTTATCTGTGACACAAACTCACTGAGAATGTCAAGCATTGTTTTTTTTTAATCTTTATTATCGAAGCCTAATTTAAAAAAAAGTACTAATACAGTTTACAAGATGAATAACTGAGGTAAAGAAGTCTTGCCAGACATTGCTGGTGTGGTGATTTGGTCCCCAAAGGTTACTATATTTGAATGCTGAGTCATCAGCAAGTGGAACTCCTTAAGAAGTATTAGGAGACAAGGCCTGGCGGGAGTCCGTACGTATGGCTTTGCTAGAGGAAGCAGGTCACTGATGGTGGGTTTTGAGGTTTCAAGGGCCCAAGCCAGGCTTAAGGTCTCTCTTTTCATCTTTCTGAGGATACGGATGTAGAACTGTCAGCTACTTCTCCAGCACCATGTCTGCCTGCATGCTCTATGCTCCCTACCATGATGACAGTGAACTAAATCTTTGAAACTGTAAGCAGGCTTCAGCTAAATGAACAGTAGTAACTAATAGAGCAAGAAAATACCCATACAGGTTGTAGAGATTCAAAGACATTGAAGAACAACAAGGGGAATAGAGCAGGCATAAACAGGGTTTAATGAAAGGTATTTTTGCTTTCTTTGTTGTTTCTACCCCAAACCCTGGTTCCCTTGTTTTTTGTTTTTTGATTATTTTTTGTTTTTTTGGGTGTTTTTGTTTTTGTTTTTGTTTTTGTTTTTGGACAAGGGTCTTACTGTATCCCATGATGGCCTCAAACTCACCATCTTTTCTCCTTATTCTCCCATGTGCTGGGATTATAGGCATCCTCACCAGATAGCTCAACATAGTATTTTATAGTATTTTATTTCTAGAACTGGTGGCAGTGCACGGGCAATGGCTACACTCTTCTCTAAAATCTGAGTTATTCTGGTGAAAAGGCATTTGTGATTTGCTTAAAACGTGGTAGAATAAAGGTGTGAGACAGGCACATTTTTCACGGACGAGCTCTATGGCTCCAGTCCTGCCCACAATGCCTCTTTCTTAGCTTAGGTTTATTTTCCTCTTAGCCTAAAAAAAATGAGTAACATGGCTATACATTCAAATAAGAGTGGTTTGAATGTACTTTGTAAGTCATAAAATGACTGTACACACTGCCATGTGTGACTTTTTGTTTGAAAAAAAATCACTCTTCTTGAGTTTCATGCGTTTAGCAAATTGTATCTTATATCTTGGGTATCCTAAGTTTTGGGCTAATATCCACTTATCAGTGAATACATATTGTGTGAGTTCCTTTGTGATTGTGTTACCTCACTCAAGATGATGCCCTCCAGGTCCATCCATTTGGCGAGGAATTTCATAAATTCATTCTTTTTAATAGCTGAGTAGTACTCCATTGTGTAAATGTACCATAATTTCTGTATCCACGCATGAAACTCAAGAAGAATGAAGACCAAAATGTGGACACTGTGCCCCTTCCTAGAATTGGGAACAAAACACCCATGGAAGGAGTTACAGAGACAAAGTTTGGAGCTGTGATGAAAGGATGGACCATCTAGAGACTGCCGTATCCAGGGATCCATCCCATAATCAGCTTCTAAACGCTGACACCATTGCATACACTAGCAAGATTTTGCTGAAAGGACCCAAATATAGCTGTCTTTTGTGAGACGATGCCGGGGCCTAGCAAGCACAGGAGTGGATGCTCACAGTCAGCTATTGGATGTATCACAGGGCTCCCAATGGAGAAGCTAGAGAAAGTACCCAAGGAGCTAAAGGGATCTGCAACCCTATAGTTGGAACAACATGATGAACTAACCAGTACCCTGGAGCTCTTGTCTCTAGCTGCATATGTATCGAAAGATGGCCTAGTCGGCCATCACTGGAAAGAGAGGCCCATTGGACTTGCAAACTGTATATGCCTCAATATAGGGGAATGCCAGGGCCAAAAGAATGGGAATGGGTGGGTAGGGAAGTGGGGGGCGGTATGGGGGACTTTTGGGATAGCATTGAAATGTAATTGAGGAAAATATGTAATAAAAAATATTAAAAATTAAAAAGAAAAGATGAACAATTTCAAGGGAGCCCTGGAAGTCAGCAGAAGCAGCCCTTGCTGACTAATACTGGGGGATTTGAGAAGCAATAAAAATAATCAATAAACTATAATGAAAATAAAAAAAAAATCACCTGCGTCAGAAGAAAAGTGGACTTCCATTCTGAAATGGTCAAATTTCAGCTCTCAAATGATGATATCCAGGCCTCTGTCTCCCTCTGCACCACGGGATCCTATGCCTACCTGTACCAAACATCATGGACCCCATGAATGGGATGGGCATAGGCAACTACTTCTGAGAGAAACAATGTGGATAGAAGGGTTCTATTGCTGATTTAACACTGAAGAACTATCAGACCATGAACTTCAGCCATGGGGTCCATAGTCCTTTCAGAAAAATCTGGCCAGCAGCCATCTGCTAATTCAGACATACTTCCAACATGACAAAAAAAGAGTCTATATACATCACTCCCAAATTGATGACAGCAGTACCGTGGAAACAATGGGAGAATGATGCTCTTCTGGACCAATCAATCTCCTTACATTTTTTCCCCATGAGGCATCAATTCACCAGACTTAGTAGCCACCCTCATCGTTCATGTTCTCAGTATGTGAGGGAGAGTTGCAGAGGCAAAAAGACACACATTGTGGAGTTGGTAGACCAGATACTCTGAAGTATGCAATTAAACATTTGAAAGGATGTAGCTTAAAAAATGCTTCAGGGTGAACAAGAAGAAAATATCAAATATACATTTAAAAGGTACTTACTATAATTTTAACTGTTTTCTATCTTGCCCACTCTTTAGACTAGTAAGAGTAATTCCAAATGGAGAGCCCTGTCCCTGGAGTTAAATGGAAAGAAAAGGCAGGGGTTGAATGAGCCGTGTGTGTGTGTGTGTGTGTGTGTGTGTGTGTGTGTGTGTTTATGTGTTAGAATGAGTGACTCAGTGTGTGCCAGATGAGGGATTTGGCATATGTATGTATATATATGTATGTTTGTTTGTATGTATTATGTATATATGTATGTATGTATGTATGTATGTATGTATGTATGTGTATGTATGTGTATGTATGTATGTATATCAGTGGCATGGTCACAGTGCACATACCTGTATCAGGGCCAGGGATTCAGCTTAAGTGTGTGTCAGATGCAAGGGCTCAAAATAAACAAATTTAATGTACTTCATATCTCAACCTTGACCTCAAGTAATTTCAATTTGTGTTATCTCTGCATATAAAACTATAAACAGCAATTTAAAGAGATTTTAAAGAGATTTATGTGTGTGTGCTGGTCCCCACCGATATCAGAAGAGGGTATCCGATCCTCTGTTTCTGAAGTTACAGGTGG
The DNA here is from genome assembly GCF_978045245.1 of Mus caroli. NCBI lineage: Eukaryota > Metazoa > Chordata > Mammalia > Rodentia > Muridae > Mus > Mus caroli. The sequence goes on from NW_028227266.1 coordinate 72,531,882, forward strand.
TGGTGAGTTTCTCAATATAGATACTGGAAACCACAGTTGAGTCCTCTGCAAGAGCAGCAACTGCTCTTAAACGTGGTACCCCATGAGTAAATTTTTATTTAGGAAAACGCATAGCTGCTTCTACTTTTAAAACATTTATAATTTACAGCTGTAAATAATGAGGAGAGGCATGTCTATTCTGATATAACTCAATCTGGCAGTAAAACCAAGAAGCAGAGAAATAGCAATAGAAAGGTAGTAAAAGTAGCCACTGCCTATAAATCAGGAGATTTATTCCCTCCTTGTGCTATTAGTCAAGTAACTAAAAGTCAAAAGGAAAAAAGGAAAAACCAGAAATGGATTAAGCACCTGTCAAGGTATTAGAGTAACAAAGAGAGATGTTTTATAAGACATTGAAAATGTACTGGGAAAAAAATCCAAGATAAGGACTTCCTCTCTAAAATACACTGAGTTAAGTCACATAAAATTCGAAAGCTTAAAAGTGTCAAAACCTAAAATATATTATAAACAAGATAATCTGTTAGAGTGTTGACATGAATTCACTAAAATTATAGGCTGCAAAATCAAAAAAAAAGAATGAAGAAAACAGCTATTAAAAACTAGCCAAAAAACAAATTAAGAAAGTCATCTCCTACAGCATGGAGTCTGTGGAGAGAAGATATTTAAAAATAAATAGAAGAAACATAAAAACATTACTCTCATGAAAAAAATCACAAAATATTGGCTAAAGGAGTTATATAGGACACACACACAAATGGAAGCCACACATTACTCACTGAGAAGAATTAACACTATAAAATAATGGCATACTTAACACAATCTGTAAGTTTAACAAAAACTTTGAATTAAAAGATAACTTTATTCATAGTCATAGAAAATTATATATCTCCTCCTATGGGTATTTTTTTCTCCCTTCTAAGAAGACCAGAGAAGCCATACTTTGGTCTTCCTTCATATTGAGCTTCATGTGGTGAATTGTATCTTTGCTGTTCCGAGTTTCTGGGCTAGTATCCATTTATCAGTGAGTATATACCATTTGTGTTTTTTCATGATTGAGTTACCTCACTCAGGATGATATTTTCTATTTACATCCATTTGCCTGCAAATTTCGTGAATTCAGTGCTTTAAATTGCTGAGTAGTATTTCATTGTGCAGATGTACCACATTTTCTGTATCCATTCATCTCTTGAGGGTCTTCTAGGTTTCTTTCCAGCTTCTGGCTACTATAAATAAGGCTGCTATGAACATAGTGGAATGTGTCCTTAATACATGTTGGAGCATCTTCTGGGTATATGCCCAGGAGTGGTATAGCTGGGTCCTCTGGTAGTACTATGTCCAATTTTCTGAGGAACTGCTAAAACAGCTTGCAATCCCACCAGCAGTGGAGGAGTGTTCCTCTTTTTCCACATCCTCACCAGTATCTGCTGTCACCTGAGTTTTTGATCTTAGCTATTCTGACTGGTGTGAGGTGGAATCTCAGGGTTGTTTTTATTTGCATTTCCCTGATGACTAAGGATGTTGAACAGTTTTTTAGGTGCTTCTCAGACATTCAGTGTTCTTCAGTTGAGAATTCTTTATTTAGCCCCATACTCCATTTTTCATAGACTTATTTGGTTCTCTGGAGTCTAACTTCTTGAATTTTTGTATATATTGGATATTAGATCTCTATCAGATGTAGGATTGGTAAAGATCTTTTCCCAATCAGTTGCATGTTATTTTGTCTTATTGACAGTGTCCTTTGCCTTACAGAAGCTTTGCAATTTTATGAAATCCCATTTGTTGATTTTTGATCCTAGAGTATAAGCCATTGATGTTCTGTCAAGGAACTTTCCCCCTGTGCCCATGTGCTTGAGGCTCTTCCCCACTTTCTTTTCTATTAGTTTCAGTGTATCTGATTTTATGTAGAGGTCCTTGATCCACTTGGACTTGAGCTTTGTACAAAGAGATAAGAATGGATCAATTTTCATTCCTCTCCATGCTAACTGCCAGTTGAACCAGCACCATTTGTTGAAAATGCTGTCTTTTTTCCACTGGATGGTTTTAGCTTCTTTGTCAAAGATCAAATGACCTTAAGAGTGTGGGCTCATATCTGGGTCTTCAACACTATTCCATTGATCTACCTGCCTGTCACTGTACCAGTACCATGCAGTTTTTATAATTATTGCTCTGTAGTACAGTTTGAGGTCAGGGATGCTGATATTCCCCCAGAATTTTTTTATTGTTGAGAATAGTTTTTACTATCCTGGGTTATTCCAGATGAATTTGAGAATTGCTCTTTCTAACTCTATGAAGAATTTAGTTGGAATTTTGATGGGTATTGCATTGAACGGCCATTTTTATTATATTAATCCTGCCAATCCATGAGCATGGGAGATTTTTCCATCTTCTGAGTACTTCTTTGATTTCTTTCTTCAGAGACTTGAAATTCTTGTGATACAGATCTTTCACTTGTTTGGTTAGAGTCACACCAAGATACCTTATATTGTTTTTTACTATTGTGAAGGGTGTCATTTCCTTAATTTCTTTCTTAGCCTGTTTATCCTTTGAGTATACAAAGGCTACTGATTTGTTTGAGTTAATTTTGTATCTAGCCAGTTTGTTGAAGTTGTTTGAGCTAGAGAAAGGACCAAAGAGCTGAAGGAGCTTGCAGCCATATATGAGGAACAACAATATGAATCAACTAGTACTCCCAGAGCTCTGAGGGTCTAAACCACCAACAAAAGAGTACACATGGAGGGACCCATGGCCCCAGCTGCATATATAGCAGAGGATGGCCTTGTTGAACATCAATGGGAGGAGAGGTCCTTGTTCCTAGGAAGGCTGGATTTCCCAGTGTAGGGGAATGTCAGGACAGGGAAGTGTGAGTGGGTGGGTTGGTGATCAGGGGGAAGAGGAATGGGATAGGAGGTTTTCAGAGGGGAAACCAGGAAGGGCGATAACACTTGAAATGTAAATAAATATCTAATAAAAATTTCAAAAAAAAGGAAAATTCTAAAGTGCACATAGACTCACAAATGATAAATAAGTAAATTAATCCATCAGTAAAATAAAGTCAAGACAATACATGACTTTAGAAAACACTGCAAAACTATAGTAACCAATAAGCCGCTAGCATAAAACAGATACATAAATCAATGAATCAAAAAGGAAAACCAAGAATCAAGCCCCGCCCCCCCAACAGACACAGAACCTGTTGATAATTGACAAGGATTCTGAGAACACACAGCAGTCAAGTAACTGTCTCTTCTGGGAAAAAAAAATGGATAAACATAAGCAGAATGAAACTATATCCCTGGCTTTCTCCATAAATTTAAATCATTCAAAGTGGATCAAAGACATAAATGTTTACCCAGAAACTACAAAGGTACTATATGCTAATTAATATATATGGGGGAACACTTCAAAACCTTAGTGTAGAGGGAAACTCAAAGCCTAGAGCAGAAATGTAAAAATATACAGGGTGGGGGAATAATTAAGAGACTCCCAAATTATAAAGAAAGTAACAGAACCCAGATGCCAACTATAAAATGGGAGAAAAAAAACCTTGCCAACTATTCCTTTGGCAGTAGACTGATACACAATATGGGTAGAACTCAAGCACTGAACAGCACTGAAGACAGGCAATCTAATTGAGATAGGCCAAAGAACTAAAGAGACCTTTTCCAAAGGAAGAAATGCAAAAAACAGTATCAACTGCATGAAAGAACTGCCCAGTTTCAGTGGTCATCATGAGAGTGCAAATCGAAAGTGCAATGAGATCTCAAGCCATGGTAGTTAGAACTACCGCAAACAGAAGGACAAACAACCAATGTTGAGATGTAGAGAAACGTGAACTCTTATATCCTAGCTACAGTGTGAGACTGCGCATTATTGCAGCCACTATGGATAATAATATAGAGATTCCAAAAATCAACACAAAACAAAACCCCACACGTAGAAGACTTTAAGTTCTAGCAATGTTTCTATTGGAGATGAAGTCACTATATCAAATGATATCTACTATAGATAGAATATGGAATTTCTGGAGTTAATACAGGCATCTTTTATAAAACAACTGGGTGAGAGATGGTGATGCATGGATAATTAACATTATTCAGCTATAACAAAAAGCAAATTTAGTTATACTGTAACCATGTGGATAGAAGTAGTTTCAGTGCATTCAGAAAGATGAGCTCAACAAGGAGGCAGGGGAAGGAATTGCATGTTCTTACCCAGTTGTGGAAACTAAAATCAACCTCATAGAGGAAAATGGATTAATGATCAACAGAAACTGGAAGTGTTGGAGTGGAGAGATGCCCCAGGGCCTAAGAGCACTGACTGGGTTCAAAGGACCTGGGTTCAGTTCACAGCACCCACAGGGCAATTCTCAACCATCTGTAACTATAGCTCCAGGGGATCTGATACCCTCTTCTGGTCACATGGTACACCAACTTACACATTTACAAAATATACATACATATAAAACAATTTTCAAAAAATTGAACAAAGAAAGAAAAGGAGTTTAATGATTATCTCTGGCTTTTCCTGATCACAGTGAGGAAAATGTTAAAATTGCAGATGATATATTTAAAAATGATTTGAAGAACACAAAATTCCCAACACGTAAAAAATGAATGTTTCCATAGACCGAAATGTCTATTGAAATGATTTCATTGTGATTGTGATCTGAGTATTATATTATGTAAATAATATATACAATTATGTTGTGTGTAACCTGAAGATACACAAATACTGTAGATCAATAAAAATTTATAGGCATGTTCTCAACCACTGCACAAGGCAGTCATACCATAACCAGAACATATCAAAATGACACTAATGGCAATATTGTCAATTGTTCCCTGCTGTTATTATAACATAAAACTCATTTATATAAAGGTACTCTTATTAAAGTGTTCAAGAAAGCAATGTTAATATATTCAGCTTGGCAAAACACAGGTTTGTGTATTTTATTAGTTGCCAATAATTAACAACTTTACCTAAAAATAAAACCAATTCAAGGTGTAGGGCTGAGCTAGTATGAATAGATTCATTCTTAGACAGATATACCTAAATGAATATACTACTAAAAGTCCCTTGGGAAAATGAAAACTTAATTCTGTCAATCACTTAATCTATGTGATATGGAGTAAGTAGGTTAAACATAATTGAATGGTATGAGTTTGTCTTGGAAACAGCCTTTGATTATATATGCAAACCAGACAAGATCAAGATTCACACAGCCTTAAGGTTGAATAATAGAAGCATAACTACACAAAGTATCGCTGTCAATCCAGACCAAGTGCAAATAAGGAAGGGACTCTGAGGAGGGGAAGGGAGTGTAAGAGGCAGCTAAAGGAAATGGGCACTTTGATGGCAAAGCAAAGTCTAGATTACTATTTTAGCTTTCTGAGTGGAAGTCTCAGATATTTGTTCTGTGAGCCAAGAATAACATTCCTATCATTGCTATAAATAAATGGCAGTTTTGAAAGCATTTGTTTTCTGGCTTTGTATATGTGATCAATAGTTTTAAGCCAGCCAGGGCTACATAATGAGACCCAGGGATCCTGTCAAAAACACATAAATGTCTTAGGCAGAGTTCTATAAATGAGATAATGCTCAACCCATGTTAAGATGCAAAGAGGATGATATCACTAGAAACTCTGTCCAGGTATTCTGATCACTGCTTGTACGTAACTCCTGTTAACAGTATATTTACATTTTTATATGTCTGCATACAGAAAAATGAAAATGGATCCACACTAATGGATCAAAGGACTCAACATAAAACCAGACACACTGACCTGATACAAGAGAAAGTGGAGAATAGCCTTGAACTCATAGGCACAGGAGAAGACTTTCTAAATGGAACACTGTTAGCCTGGGAAACTGAGATCAACAACTAATAAATAGTCCCTGATGAAACTGAAAAGCTTTTGCATGGCATAAGACACTGTCATTTGGACAAAGTGTCAACCTACAGAAAAAATATTTTTACCAACTCCATATCTGTTAGAGTATTAATATCCAAAATATATAAAGAACTAAAAAACCTAGATGTCAAAAAGCAAATAATCCAATTTTAAAATGGGGTACAGTTGTAAACAAAGAATTCTCAAAACAGGAAACACAAATGGCTGAGAAACACTAAAGACATGTTCAACATCCTTAGCCATCATGGAAATACAAATCAAAATTACTTTGAGATTCCATCTTACACCTGTCAGAATGGCTAAGATCAAACACACAAGTACCAGTTCACTCTGGTGAAGATGTGGAGTAAGGGGAACACTCCTCCATGGTTGGTGGGCATTCAAACTTGCACAGTCACTATGGAAATTAGTGTGGTGGTTCCTCAGAAAGATGGGAATTGATCTACCACAAGACCCAGATAGACCACTTTTGGGCACATAACCAAAGGACATTTTATTCTACCACAAGGACACTTGCTCAGTCATGTTCATGGCTTTTCTATTTATAATAGCCAGACACTGGAAACAACATAGCCTCTCTCAACAGAAGAATGGATAAAGAAAATGCAGTATATTTACACAATGGAGTATAACTCAGCTCTTTTTAAAAAAATGACATCATGAAAATTTGCAGGCAAATGGATGGAACTAGAAAAGGTTATCCTGAGTGAAGTAACCCAGACCCAGAAAGAAAAATATAATACACATTTACCTATATGTGGATATTAGTCATTAAATAAATGATAACTAAGCTGCAATCTGAAAACCCAGAGAGGTTATGTATAGAGGTGGGGACTAAGGGGCACAACTCCATCTCCCTGAGAGGGAGGAATAGAATAGATTTTATGGGTGGGGAGGGACGGGAATGGGAGGATCAGGTGGGGATGGGGAAAAGAGAGAATTAAGGGTGGGAATCTGGGGAGAGACAGCTAGAATTAAGGGGCATTTGAAGGGTGGTATAGAAACCTAGAGCACTGGAAACTTCCTAAAGTATATGAAGGAGATTCTAATAAAGTCTCCAAATAGTGATGGAGGCAGAGTACTAACTAGCCATCTCTTCTCATGAAACGAACCTTCCAGCATGAGGACTAGGTTATACCCAATAGAGCTGTTGACCAAAGGGGTCCCATGGAAATCCCTAAACAACCTAAGCTGTTGCCAAGATAACAGGTTGTTTCCACAAATTGACAGCAAGTCTCCATTGCTGAAGACAATACCCACACACCTCACTGTACACGGAGAGGCTGAGCTGGTGCCTACATAGAACTTCCACCCCCATGTTCCAGTGTCTTTGGTACAGGAAAGTACTCTGCAGACTACCAAAAGAGAAATGTAAGCACAAACCCAGCCACAAAACCTTTAATCTACAATCTGCCCTACCTGCAAACTATGCTACAGCAGTTAGGAGTAACCAACTGATTTGGCTTAAGGCCCACCTCAGGAGAGGGAACCCAAACCTGACACTTCCTGGGTAGCCTAGAACCAGAGAGTAGACCCAGAGACCTAGGGTACAGCCAAATACTACTGGGGGAAAAAGTAACAATAAAATAATTACTAATTATATTCTGTTATATGCATAGAACAGTGCCTTATTCTGCCATCAGCAGAGAGGCTTTCCCTTGCAGCAGATTGGAACAATACAGAGACCCACAGCTAGACATCATGTCGAAAGAAAAACTTTCGAACAGTCAGATCTGAATGGGATAGCCTCACCAACACACTTTTACCCAGAACTCAGAGAGCCCTGTAGAAGAGGAGAGAGAAGCATCATGGATTGGGGGAATGGAGGAAACCAGGAGAACAAGGCCCTCTAAATCAACAGAGCAAGGTTCCTATGAACTGAGAGACTGAAGCAGCAAGCATAGGTCCTATATGAGCTTGCACCAGGCTCCTTGCATATATACTGTAGGTTTCAGTTTAATCCTGTGGGACTCCTGAGTGTGTGAGCAAGCAGGTCTCTGGTTCTTCCCATGGGGCTCTTTTCCTTCTGTTGGCATGCCTTGTCCAACTTTGATGGGATGGTTTGTTTTGTCTTATTATATTTTATTTTGTTGTTATCTCTTAGAAGCCTGCTCTTTTCTAATGAGAGACCAAAAACCGAATTGATCTGCCTGGGAGATAAGGTGAGGGAAACTGGGAGGAATAGAGGGAGGGAAAACTGTAATCAGGATATATTATAGAAGAAAATGATCTATTTTTAGAAAGTGAGGAAAAAAGAAAATTTCACCTGAAAAATGAAAAACAGGAGTGTATTTACAGTTTTCAATGCATGTTACTCATTTTCTAAACAAGACTCCTAAACACACTGAAGGCATTAAGCCCCTTTCAATAATTCCACATTACTAGCAGCTAGGAGTGTTCTTCACAGTTAAAAGAAAGGAATTTTGCCATGTTTGATTCTGGCTCCAATGATAAATAGGTTTTGAAAAAAAATTAATTATCTTATTAAAGTTATAAACTCAAAGTCTTATAAACACAAATAGAATAAACATGTAAAAACTCAGATTACACAAACAAGAGTATTATAATTATAGAACCTATAACTATATGCAATTATATATATTATATATATTACACAATTGCATAACATATGTTTATAATTATATATAACAAAATATAGTCTATAATTATAATATAACTGTATTTTTATTTTATAGCTACAAAACACAACTATTATTTTAATGGCTCTTGTGGTTATCATTTCTATGGTACAGCACATAATGTATAAATGCTCATTTTGTTCATGTAGTTTACAACCAGTCAGTCCATGAATAAATCACAAATTTGGTGATTATAAAGACCCAAAATAGAAATGATCATGTATCTGGCTGCATGAAACCATCTCCTGTCTTCTTCAATCACTCTGTCAGCAACACTCCAAACTGCTGGCTTCCCTTCCTTGGTCACTGGGATCAGATCTCAGTAAGATAGGAAAGTTCACTCTTTTCCAAAGGGAGAGATTGTGTAGGGAACATTTCTTTGAAGATAGAATCCATTTCATGGCTCCTAAGTAGCCCCACACCAAAACTCTTAAGCAGTGCTATCCATAGGCAGTACTGACATCAAACTTTTAAGTAGTGTTTTTGTGTTTTTAAAAATAATACCAAGGAAACAAATATGGCTGGCATCTAATGAGCAAATTGCTGAGCTGGAGAACTTCAAATCAAGGAATGAACGTCAGTAGGGAAATCCTGTAACAGGGTCCAAGGCAGATGTAGAATTTTAAGTTCTATGCAACAATAACTCAATAAAGGAATGCTCTTTGGGGAAAAAAAATAAGCCAAAAATGTCTGTAAGAGTGTTAATAGTAGGTTTTAGAAATAAGTCTGTTTTCAAATTACATATTTATACATTGATAGCATCTCTCCAAAATAGTGCTATGTAGTCATAATAGATAAGGTAATCGAATTCAGGAAGCAATCCAATATAAAAATGCTGAAATAAACATTAATGTTTATGCAGGAGCCTCATTTTCAATGTGAGAAATGTTACAGAAAATGAAAAACTAAATCTTAAAAATAAAAACACAGAATAATGGGATGAGGAGATGTATCATTTGAAGCTTTGCAGCTTGTCCAAAGGCAACACACATTTATAACAAGTTCATGATAAATTTAGGTCCTAGGAAAGGACCTTCAACCCCAACCTGGAAGAATCACTGTGGAAGGAGATTCCAGAAGACAGGTGAAGGACAGAGCTGGGAGGAGGTTTGTACCCCAGACAATTCCTGCCAAGAAGAGCAGGGCGAGGTAGGAGGAAGAGGCAGGAGAGAAAGGTCAACAGCTTAGCCATAAAATCAGAGCTGAAATCAAGAGTCACAAAGAAATTCTACATGAGGCAGAGGTCAGAGGAGATGCCTCTAGAAGGCGTGTGGATGACTTTTATGGCCACCCCTTCTGGCCTCCACAGAAGGCATATGACTCCCAGAGCCCACAGAACCAAACAACCTCAGAGCCCACAAAACCAAACAATTCGCCCTAGAATCATTCAATCCTTCACAGAGATTTGTAATTCTTCACTGGTGTTCTGTGGCTATCCTGATGATCCTTAGTGACACATATCAGCTTCACCATCTTCTCAGTCCCACAAGGACAGAATCAAGTCTCACTTCTCAGAGCAGATGTATCTGTTTAAATCCTAGGGAACTTAGCACAAAAGAGGAATCTTTGAGGTTGCTCTAATCAAATCCTGTGTTACCCCTTCGTCTCTCAGATCAATATCTGGATGGAAGAAAGGGTTGAGTAATTTCTATTCTGTTATTCTACAACATTTTGCAGCTTGACAATGTGCAGAATAACCTTTATGGCTGGCTACACATAGCACAAATGATTAAAAGTGTGAAATTGAGCCAGAATGTAGGATTTGATCCTCAAGTTGCCACTTCTAGATGTGAGTGGCCTTTTTTTTCTATGTCTCTCTTTCCCTCTCTAGGAAACTGGGGTCATCATCTCATAAGATTATTTTGAGGATTACAAAAATACACAAAGCATTTTGAAACATACGTGTATTCTTATTTTAAAACTTTATTATTATAGCCTGGAGTAGTGAAGCACACTTTTAATCCCAGCACTCGGGACACAGAGCAGATGGCTCTCTATGAGGTCAAGGCCAGCCTGGCCTACATAGTGAGTTCCAAGACAGCCAGGGCTGCATGGTAAGATGCTTTCTAGAAGAAAATAAAACAAGATTATGATGATGATGATGATGGTATATATATTTGGGTATTTTGTGTGCCTGACTTTATTTGCATCAAGAACATACAGGTGCCTATGAAGGCCAGAAGCAGGCATCAGAGCCTCTGATACTAAAGGTTCACACAGTTGTGTGATACCTGATATGGGTGCTGAGAACCAAATCCAGGTTCTATGAAAGAGCAGAGGTGTTTTGACCTCTGTGCTATCTCTCCAGTCTCTACTTCTTCCTTCCCACCATATGCCTGCCTAGATAAGCAGGAGTTCTCATTCCTTTTTTCTTTTTTTTTTTTTTAAGCACTTTTTGTTATTCTATAGAAATAAATTATAACTGAAAGGTCTATTCTCAGGCCTGAAGAGAATCTTCAACACGGACGAGAAGATCCACAAGCAGAGGCCCATACAGATGCATCATTCCCTGCAATTCTGAATAGTTCCATTTTTAGGAATGGATTCCCTTGGGTTAAGCAAAGGATAACTACATGATATTACAGGTGACACATGTCCTCAGAAAGAAATTCAGCCGATGGCAGAATTCTCTTGTACAACAGTAGAGGAAACATATGTATACCCCAGGCTATTTTGTGGAAGGCCACTGTCCTTCTCAGTGACACAGGTCAGAGCTTGGTATAATGCACACGTTCTGTCCAGATCCCACCGAGGGTAGAAGCAGTATGACTGTATTACTCTGTCCTGGGCCCATCTAGATGAGCCATCCTGGGAGCAAATTTTATTTGCAACCTCTCTTTCCACAGTGAGATGGGTTTCTGAGTAGTTTTTTTAGGTACATTCAGCAGTTGAATTTACAACACTGTCAGAATCCAAATGCGAACTTCATCAAACACAGTCATGACAAGCATTGAGACTGGAGGAAGAAGAGATGTGGGAGGAATGCCTAACTTAATTAATTAGAATTTAAAAAAAAAAAGAAATAATACTGAAAGGCTATAAATATTTTCTGTACGGTTCAAGAGCTCCTTCCAAATGGCCATTCACACATCACATTCACACCCATACCCCAGCTCCTACACACATACGTCCACATTGTCCTCCAACCTTTAGGACAGCATCTGTGAAACATTTATTAGCTAACATCTGCACATAAGAAATTTAAAGGTTTGCTTCTCTGTCAACTTTTCCTAGAACTAATTTCTTCAAATCCTGTTTTTTGTGATGGTGCTTAATCTCTCTAACCTCCCTTATAGCCCACTACCCACCAGAGATAGTAGTAAAGAAAGGATACCGGGTTGGAGGGGGGGGGGGAAGGGAAGTGGACCTGTTTAGAAAGGTTCTTTGGAGCAACTCCCATCTGTGTTGTTTGGAAATCGGCAAGTTCAGGTTAGCAGGCGGCTCAATCCACTCCCAACACTTTGTGGATACACTAGCAGTCCAGTTCAATAGAGTGGGGATAGCAAACATGAATCAACAGCAGTGGCACTACCTAGCAGAGACAACCAGGCCTCAGCCTCAGCTCAAATCAGCAGGAAGGGCCAGAAGGAACACCAGGAGAAGTTCTCAGCTGTGCTTCTCTCAGGGAAACGAAGACCAGTGAAGACCTGAGACCCACAAGCGCTGCACAGCTAGCTGTACCAGCAAGCCTAGCTCTGTTTCTGTCATTCAGTGGAGTCCTATTTATACCCTCTAAACATCACACGTCCCTCCACGTGCCTGATTCAGCATGTTCATGCAATCAGCCCAGGTCTAAGGAATTGGCAAGAAACTGCAGGTGTTGCTTTTTGGATGTTTCTCTCTATGGAGTCCTAACAAATGCAGCTCAACTCTGCAATGTAAGGCAGACCAATACATGTATGCTGTTAGCAAAGGATCCTGTATTATGTGTCCTTTCACGTGCTTGCTTTAGCAAAACATCCTCTTTCCTCTGTCTGTTTCAGTGAAATGTTCCTTTATGAGTCTGCCTTAGCCTTTCACATTGTGCACACTTTAATGAAAAGTTCCTTCACGTGTTTGTCCCAGCAAAACACCATCCAACTGGCTTTCCAAAGAACCCTTTAAGTTTCCATTTCATTTTCCCCATTCTCCTCTATTTCTTTCTTTTTTTTTAATTTTTAATATTTTTACTACATATTTTCCTCAGTTACATTTCCAATGCTATCCCAAAAGTCCCCCATAGCGCCCCCCACTTCCCTACCCACCCATTCCCATTCTTTTGGCCCTGGCATTCCCCTATATTGGGGCATATAAAATTTGCAAGTCCAATGGGCCTCTCTTTCCAATGATGGCCGACTAGGCCATCTTTCGATACATATGCAGCTAGAGACAAGAGCTCCAGGGTTCTGGTTAGTACATCATGTTGTTCCAACAATAGGGTTGCAGATCCCTTTAGCTCCTTGGGTACTTTCTCTAGCTTCTCCATTGGGAGCCCTGTGATACATCCAATAGCTGACTGTGAACATCCACTCCTGTGTTTGCTAGGCCCCGGCATCGTCTCACAAGAGACAGCTATATTTGGGTCTTTTCAGCAAAATCTTGCTAGTGTATGCAATGGTGTCAGCGTTTAGAAGCTGCTTATGGGAAGGATCCCTGGATACGGCAGTCTCTAAATGGTCCATACTTTCATCACAGCTATGAACTTTGTCTCTGTAACTCCTTCCCTGGGTGTTTTGTTCCCAATTCTAAGAAGGGGCACAGTGTTCACACTTTGGTCTTCATTCTTCTTGAGTTTCATGCGTTTAGCAAATTGTATCTTATATCTTGGGTATCCTAAGTTTTGGGCTAATATCCACTTATCAGTGAATACATATTGTGTGAGTTCTTTTGTGATTGTGTTACTTCACTCAAGATGATGCCCTCCAGGTCCATCCATTTGGCTAGGAATTTCATAAATTCATTCTTTTTAATAGCTGAGTAGTACTCCATTGTGTAAATGTACCATAATTTCTGTATCCATTCCTCTGTTGAGGGACATCTGGGTTCTTTCCAGCTTCTGGCTATTATAAATAGGGCTGCTATGAACATAGTGGAGCATGTGTCCTTTTTACCGGTTGGGACATCTTCTGGATATATGCCCAGGAGAGGTATTGCTGGATCCTCCGGTAGTACTATGTCCAATTTTCTGAGGAACCGCCAGACTGATTTCCAGAGTGGTTGTACAAGCTTGCAATCCCACCAACAATGGAGGAGTGTTCCTCTTTCTCCACATCCTCGCCAGCATCTGCTGTCACCTGAATTTTTGATCTTAGCCATTCTGACTGGTGTGAGGTGGAATCTAAGGGTTGTTTTGATTTGCATTTCCCTGATGATTAAGGATGTTGAACATTTTTTCAGGTGCTTCTCTGCCATTTGGTATTCCTCAGGTGAGAATTCTTTGTTCAGTTCTGAGCCCCATTTTTTAATGGGGTTATTTGACTTTCTGGAGTCCACCTTCTTGAGTTCTTTATATATATTGGATATTAGTCCCTTATCTGATTTAGGATAGGTGAAGATCCTTTCCCAATCTGTTGGTGGTTTTTTTGTCTTATTGATGGTGTCTTTAGCCTTGCAGAAGCTTTGCAGTTTCATGAGGTCCCACTTGTCAATTCTCGATCTTACAGCACAAGCCATTACTATTCTATTCAAGAATTTTTCCCCTGTGCCCATATCTTCAAGGCTTTTCCCCACTTTCTCCTCTATAAGTTTCAGTGTCTCTGATTTTATGTGAAGTTCCTTGATCCACTTAGACTTGACCTTAGTACAAGGAGATAGGAATGGATTGATTCGCATTCTTCTACATGTTAACAACCAGTTGTGCCAGCACCATTTGTTGAAAATGCTGTCTTTCTTCCACTGGATGGTTTTAGCTCCCTTGTCGAAGATCAAGTGACCATAAGTGTGTGGGTTCATTTCTGGGTCTTCAATTCTATTCCATTGGTCTATTTGTCTGTCACTATACCAGTACCATGCAGTTTTTATCACAATTGCTCTGTAGTAAAGCTTTAGGTCCGGCATGGTGATTCCACCAGAGGTTCTTTTATCCTTGAGAAGAGTTTTTGCTTTCCTAGGTTTTTTGTTATTCCAGATGAATTTGCAGATTGCACTTTCTAATTCGTTGAAGAATTGAGTTGGAATTTTGATGGGGATTGCATTGAATCTGTAGATTGCTTTTGGCAAGATAGCCATTTTTACAATGTTGATCCTGCCAATCCATGAGCATGGGAGATCTTTCCATCTTCTGAGATCTTCTATAATTTCTTTCTTCAGAGACTTGAAGTTTTTATTATACAGATCTTTCACTTCCTTAGTTAGAGTCACGCCAAGATATTTTATATTATTTGTGACTATTGAGAAGGGTGTTGTTTCCCTAATTTCTTTCTCAGCCTGTTTATTCTTTGTGTAGAGAAAGGCCATTGATTTGTTTGAGTTAATTTTATATCCAGCTACTTCACCGAAGCTGTTTATCAGGCTTAGGAGTTCTCTGGTGGAATTTTTAGGGTCACTTATATATACTATCATATCATCTGCAAAAAGTGATATTTTGACTTCATCTTTTCCAATTTGTATCCCTTTGATCTCCTTTTGTTGTCGAATTGCTCTGGCTAGGACTTCAAGTACAATGTTGAATAGGTATGGAGAAAGTGGACAGCCTTGTCTAGTCCCTGATTTTAGAGGGATTGCTTCAAGCTTCTGACCATTTACTTTGATGTTGGCTACTGGTTTGCTGTAGATTGCTTTTATCATGTTTAGGTATGGGCCTTGAATTCCTGATCTTTCCAAGACTTTTATCATGAATGGGTGTTGGATCTTGTCAAATGCTTTTTCCGCATCTAAGGAGATGACCATGTGGTTTTTGTCTTTGAGTTTGTTTATATACTGGATTACGTTGATGGATTTCCGTATATTGAACCATCCCTGCATCCCTGGGATGAAACCTACTTGGTCAGGATGGATGATTGTTTTGATGTGTTCTTGGATTCGGTTAGCAAGATCTTTATTGAGGATTTTTGCATCAATATTCATAAGGGATATTGGTCTGAAGTTTTCTATCTTTGTTGGGTCTTTTTGTGTTTTAGATATCAGAGTAATTGTGGCTTCATAGAATGAGTTGGGTAGAGTACCTTCTGTTTCTATTTTGTGGAATAGTTTGTGAAGAACTGGGATTAGATCTTCTTTGAAGGTCTGATAGAACTCTGCACTAAACCCGTCTGGTCCTGGGCTTTTTTTAGTTGGGAGACTATCAATGACTGCTTCTATTTCTTTGGGGGATATAGGGCTGTTTAGATCATTAACCTGATCTTGATTCAACTTTGGTACCTGGTATCTGTCTAGGAACTTCTCCATTTCATCCAGGTTCTCCAGTTTTGTTGAGTATAGCCTTTGGTAGAAGGATCTGATGGTGTTTTGGATGTCTTCAGGATCTGTTGTTATGTCTCCTTTTTCATTTCTGATTTTGTTAATTAGGATGCTTTCCCTGTGCCCTCTAGTGAGTCTGGCTAAGGGTTTATCTATCTTGTTGATTTTCTCAAAGAACCAGCTCCTTGATTGATTGATTCTTTGAATAGTTCTTCTTGTTTCCACTTGGTTGATTTCGCCCCTGAGTTTGATTATTTCCTGCCCTCTACTCCTCTTGGGTGAATTTGCTTCCTTTTGTTCTAGTGCTTTTAGGTATGTTGTCAAGCTGCTAATGTGTGCTCTCTCTAGTTTCCTTTTGGAGGCACTCAGAGCTATGAGTTTTCCTCTTAGAAATGCTTTCATTGCGTCCCATAAGTTTGGGTATGTTGTGGCTTCATTTTCATTGAACTCTAAAAAGTCCTTAATTTCTTTCTTTATTCCTTCCTTGACCAAGGTATCATTGAGAAGAGTGTTGTTCAGTTTCCACGTGAAGGTTGGCTTTCTATTATTCATTTTGTTATTGAAGATCAGCCTTAGTCCATGGTGATCTGATAGGATCCATGGGACAATTTCAATATTTTTGTATCTGTTGAGGCCTGTTTTGTGACCAATTATGTGGTCAATTTTGGAGAAGGTACCATGAGGTGCTGAGAAGAAGGTATATCCTTTTGTTTTAGGATAGAATGTTCTGTAGATATCTGCCAGAACCATTTGATTCATAATTTCTGTTAGTTTCACTGTGTCCCTGTTTAGTTTCTGTTTCCATGATCTGTCCATTGGTGAAAGTGGTGTGTTGAAGTCTCCCACTATTATTGTATGAGGTGCAATGTGTGCTTTGAGATTTACTAAAGTTTCTTTAATGAATGTGGCTGCCTTTGTATTTGGAGCATAGATATTCAGGATTGATAGTTCCTCTTGGAGGATTTTACCTTTGATGAGTATGAAGTGTCCCTCCCTGTCTTTTTTAATGACTTTGGGTTGGAAGTCAATCTTATCAGATATTAGAATGGCTACTCCAGCTTGTTTCTTCATACCATTTGCTTGGAAAATTGTTTTCCAGCCTTTCATTCTGAGGTAGTGTCTATCTTTTTCTCTGAGATGAGTTTCCTATAAGCAGCAAAATGTTGGGTCTTGTTTGTGTAGCCAGTTTGTTAATCTATGTCTTTTTATCGGGGAGTTGAGTCCATTGATATTAAGAGATATTAAGGAAAAGTAATTGTTGTTTCCTGTTATTTTTGTTGTTAAAGTTGGCATTCTGTTCTTGTGGCTGTCTTCTTTTAGGTTTGTTGAGGGATTACCTTCTAGTTGTTTCTAGGGCGTGGTTCCTGTCCTTGTATTGGTTTTTTTCTGTTATTATCCTTTGAAGGGCTGGATTCGTGGAGAGATAATGTGTGAATTTGGTTTTGTCATGGAATACTTTGGTTTCTCCATCTATGTTAATTGAGAGTTTGGCTGGGTATAGTAGCCTGGGCTGTACTTTGTGTTCTTTTAGTGTCTGTATAACATCTGTCCATGATCTTCTGGCTTTCATAGTCTCTGGTGAGAAATCTGGTGTAATTCTGATAGGCTTGCCTTTATATGTTACTTGGCCTTTTTCTCTTACTGCTTTTAGTATTCTGTCTTTATTTAGAGCATTTGTTGTTCTGATTATTATGTGTCGGGAGGTATTTCTTTTCTGGTCAAGTCTATTTGGAGTTCTGTAGGCTTCTTGTATGTTCATGGGCATCTCTTTCTTTAGATTTGGGAAGTTTTCTTCTATAATTTTGTTGAAGATGTTTGCTGGTCCTTTGAGTTGAAAATCTTCATTCTCATCCACTCCTATTATCCCTAGGTTTGGTCTTCTCATTGTGTCCTGTATTTCTTGGATGTTTTGAGTTAGGATCTTTTTGCATTTTACATTTTCCTTGATTGTTGTGCCGATGTTCTCTATGGAATCTTCTGCACCTGAGATTCTCTCTTCCATCTCTTGTATTCTGTTGCTGATGCTCGTATCTATGGTTCCAGATTTCTTTCCTAGGGTTTCTATCTCCAGTGTTGCCTCATTTTGGGTTTTCTTTATTGTGTCTACTTCCCTTTTTAGGTCTAGTATGGTTTTGTTCAATTCCATCATCGGTTTGGATGTGTTTTCCTGTTTTTCTGTAAGGACTTCTCCCTGTTTGATTATGTTATCCTGTTTTTCTTTAAGGATTTGTAACTCTTTAGCAGTGTTCTCCTGCAATTCTTTAAGGGATTTTTGTGCTTCCTCTTTAATGTCTTCTACCTGTTTACTAGTGTTCCTTTGTATTTCCTTAAGTGTGTTATTAAAGTCCTTCTTGAAGTCCTCTACCATCATCACGAGATATGCTTTTAGATCCGTGTCTAGCTTTTCAGGTGTGTTGGGTGCCCTGGACTGAGCGAAGTGGGAGTGTTGGGTTCTGATGATGGTGAGTAGTCTTGGTTTTTGTTAGTAAGATTATTACGTTACCTTTCACCATCTGGTAATCTCTGGGGTTAGTTGTTGTCGTTGTCACTGTTTAAAGATTGGAGCAGAAGCTGTGTTCCACTCACCAGCAGTCTCAAAATCCTGTGGCGGGGGTCGTGGGTAGCTGGCGGGTGTCAGCCGACCCTGCACTCTAGCTACCCTGGTGCTTTTCTGACCGGAGAGGCTTGTGGCCCTACTGAGGGCGGATTTCTGCCTCCCCAACCAAAGCAGTCTCAGGTCCCGCGTGATTGGACTGGAGCAAAAGCTGTGTTCCACTCACCAGCAGTCTCAAAATCCTGTGGCGGGGGTTGTGGGTAGCTGGTGGGTGTCAGCCGACCCTGCGCTCTAGCTACCCTGGTGCTGGTCCGGCTGGAAGTGGCCTGTGGTCCTACTCAGGCCGTTTTTCTGCTTCCCTAACTAATGCAGTCTCAGGTCCTGCGCGCAATTGGATTGGAGCAGAAGCTGTGTTCCACTCACCAGAAGTCTTAAGATCCTGTGGCGGGTGTTGTGGGTAGCTGGCGAGTGTCAGCTGACCCTGCGCCCTAGCTACCCTGGCGCTTTTCTGACCGGAGAGGCTTGTGGCCCTACTCTCTCCTCTATTTCTACCCAGGCTACCCCAACACCCTATTTGAGTCCACAACAACCCAAGACATTCATCCTTATTAAGCAAAGATGAGAAATAGAAATATAGACACCATCTTTAAGACAGTGAGCTGCTGTTTGTACAATGAACTGTCTTTGTTCATGGCACCTTATTGGTCACAGCTTTTCATTTCCCCTGGAGTTCATCCAAGTAGATATAGTCAACCCAGCTCATCCATAAGAGAGAAAAGTAATTTTCCCAAGGTTTGCTGGCAAGTCTATGAACCATGTGGAGAAGAAGATAGGCTTTCACAGGAACAGAAGGAGTCTGGGAATAGAGGCAAAGGCATAGCTTAGGAAAAGGCTGGAGTGGGGTTACCAAGTGTTCCAGGACATGGCTATAGTATAAGATTGGACCATGCCACCTCTGGGATTCAGATCCAGTTTCTGAAGTTGTCATGATATTTCTGTGGCTATTTATCAGGCTCTAAGACCAGGAAAGGCCAAGCAAAGCTTTTCCTCCACTTCAACATTGTAAAATTTGGTTTTTCTTGTCAAGGACTCTCCCTCCTTGCCCTACAAGCAACACAGGAAGAAAAAAAAATGTATGTAAGGTAAACAAACAAAAAGTGCCCAAATCTCCCTTTCAAAGTGACAGCTGGGTCAAACCACACATGACATTGTCTCTGCCCTGCATATGCTTAAAATTACAGATACAAGGATA
The DNA here is from genome assembly GCF_978045245.1 of Mus caroli. NCBI lineage: Eukaryota > Metazoa > Chordata > Mammalia > Rodentia > Muridae > Mus > Mus caroli. The sequence continues at coordinate 72,551,616 of NW_028227266.1, forward strand.
TACAAAGGCCAGTCATTTCCCTTTCTATCTATGATCCCAACTTCCATATCCATTCTAACTTTACAAAAATAATTACAGAAGGGATGCAGTGTGTTCCATCAAGGACAACCTGGGAGGAGACCATCTACAGCTGAGCTCTGATCAAAACACTGGAAACAATATTATTTTGGTGGGAAAAGATTAAGACCCCCATAAATCACTCTAATTACCCATTCACTCACCTAGTCACTTAAAAGCATGTATTTTTAGAACACTATTGCCTGTCACATTTTAAACAACATTGACTGAAAATGTTTCTCTCAATTCATATTCCTCCTGCCAAACTACTTCTAGTGAGAAATTAACTTGTGTCACCTTGGAAGACAAGGATAGAGGCAGGTGTGTGCACAAGGTGACCAGAGGGGAGAGCATCCTGATAAATGAGGTCTAGGAGAGAGAAAGAACTGAGTGAAATGAAACTAAGTGAATGAAAACTAAGGGGGAGGAGGGGAATGCTCAGGAGGAGGGAGGTGCTCAGGAGGAGGGAGGTGCTCAGGAGGAGGGGGATGCTCAGGAGGAGGGAGGTGCTCAGGAAGAGGGAGGTGCTCAGGAGGAGGGAAGTGCTTAGGATGAGGGGGATGCTCAGGAGGAGGGTTTCTCAGGAGGAGGGAGGTGCTCAGGAGGAGGGTTTCTCAGGAGGAGGGAGGTGCTCAGGAGGAGGGGTTCTCAGGACAAGAGAGGTGCTCAGGAGGAGGGGGGATGCTCAGGAGGAGGGTTTCTCAGGAGGAGGGAGGTGCTCAGGAGGAGGGGTTCTCAGGACAAGAGAGGTGCTCAGGAGGAGGGGGGATGCTCAGGAGGAGGGTTTCTCAGGAGGAGGGAGGTGCTCAGGAGGAGGGGTTCTCAGGACAAGAGAGGTGCTCAGGAGGAGGGGGGATGCTCAGGAGGAGGGTTTCTCAGGAGGAGGGAGGTGCTCAGGAGGAGAGAGGTGCTCAGGAGGAGGGGTTCTCAGGAGGAGGGAGGTGCTCAGGAGGAGAGAGGTGCTCAGGAGGAGGGGTTCTCAGGAGGAGGGAGGTGCTCAGGAGGAGAGAGGTGCTCAGGAGGAGGGGTTCTCAGGAGGAGGGAGGTCCTCAGGAGGAGGGGTTCTCAGGATGAGAGAGGTGCTCAGGAGGAGGGGAGGATGCTCAGGAGGAGGGGGTTGCTCAGGAGGAGGGAGGTGCTCAGGAGGAGGGGGGATGCTCAGGAAGAGGGAGGTGCTCAGGAGGAGGGGGATGCTCAGGAGGAGGGGTTCTCAGGAGGAGGGGGTTGCTCAGGAGGAGGGGGGATGCTCAGGAGGAGGGGGATGCTCAGGAGGAGAGAGGTGCTCAGGAGGAGGGGGGATGCTCAGGAGGAGGGGTTCTCAGGAGGAGAGAGGTGCTCAGGAGGAGGGGAGGATGCTCAGGAGGGGAATGCTCAGGAGGAGGGAGGTGCTCAAGAGGAGTGGGATGCTCTGCTCTTTCCATGGATGTATATAATGTACCTTGGAAAAAATTAACAATGGTTGGAAAGGCAATTTACTTGTGCTATGAGAGTCTGTTCTACTGAGTAATCTTAAGACCCTCAATACTAAGTGATGCATGTGACGGTCAAGATTCCTCTCTTGCACCAGTGCCATCTGTGTCCATCTCTTCCACATTGTATCAGACGGAATTATAAGTATATCGGTTTATACTCCTTCCACTTTGGTCTCTGTGTCAGCATTTTTGTCTTAACCAATATTGGAGATATGCCATGAAAACCCCTTTCTTTCCAGCACATAAGCCACTCAGAACTGATTCAAGCTGTTTGTTATTTCATGGTTTCTCAGTCAAGGAAGTCCCTGGTAAAGTTGGAAGCTGGTCAACTGAGAGAGAGAAGGGTCTGGATGGTCTGGATGAGCATAAAAAAAAGCAGCCACTTTTTAAAGTTAACTTCTTGACTCAACTGTAATAATTCTTCCCTGGGATGTGGAAAAGGCTCTGTCTATAGCAACTGCTCTCTGGGCTTCTCCCTGGGATGCCCACAGGCTCTCACACAGGAAATCTACCTGCTATGACAGCAGGTGTCATGCTAATTTAAGCCCGAAACCTCCACAGCTATGGACTTCAGGGAATTCTCAGTAATGTGATAATTAGCATATGCTGATTTCCAAAGAGGAAATGAAAATGATCACATCCTAATATAGATGAAACAAAGTGGCTAAGAATCAGTGGGAAACATATGGCTATAGATTTCAACTTCACAGAAGATAACTTTCTCGTATTGTATTGTACTGTACTGTACTGTACTATTCTGCATTGCATTGCATTGCATTGCATTGCATTGCATTGCATTGCATATGTATTGCAAGCATGTGTAATTCCATCTTATCAGATAAGGACCCCCAACACCAGGAGTGTGCAAACACTGAATGATCCATCTATCATGGGTATAGGGTAGAGAGCAACTAGTTATTTCTAAGGGGTCTCTACATTTTAATATGCAGTTTGATTTAATAAAAAAAAACTTAGACTGACTTCTGCTCTCTCTAAAGTATGGCACACACTGAAAGAAACAATGCACACCCAGAAGTCAGGACTAACATGATAATAATTAAGAGATGGACAACTAGCCCTGAACCTGGTTCCTCATTTTAAAGTAGAATTTACTTGAAACTCTGCCCTGAATGGGAACAATTAGAGAGCTATAGACTAGGAAGTAAATGGCATTTGTCTGGAACAGGCAAGCTCAATTTACAGAAAGAGGGAACCCTGCCTCCCACCGCTTACAAGCAGTGAAGCAGGAAATTAGCAGCACTTGGGTGCATGGGAAGGGAGCAGCCATGTTTCAGACCTTGGGCAAATAAGGATCCCGGAGGCCATGTGTCACTCCAGTTGGACAGTTTTAAGGCTGCTTTCTTCCTCTCCTCACTGCTGTCCTTTTGAACCTTCATCTGAGAGAGATTATCAGACAAGCAAAGCAGCGGAGAGGAGAATGAGCCTCCTACTCTGTAACCAACTCATCTGCTGCACTCCAGGCCGTTTGATGGATATCTTACTGGGAGAAGGCTTTGGCTTATGATCTTACTGAAAACATTTAGCTATGGCATGTGACTCTGAAGGAGAGAGGAGACACACTTCTGGGACTGTTAGAAGCACATTCCAGAGAGCTGTTTCTAGATACCCCATACTATCTGTTTCTAATGAATGCCTCTGAGGAAGAAAGAGGCTACCCATGCCACCAGGCTCACTCACAAAGGCTTCACAAATATGTGTCCTGTGTTGTTTAACCATCTTTCATTGTATCTGCAGACTAGTTTTGGTGTATGGGTGATTTGCCTGCATCTGTGTGCACACTGTGCCTGCAGAAGCCAGCAGAGGACATTGGATCCTCTGAAACTGGAATTACCGGCGGCTGTGAGCCCACATGGGTGCTGAGCCCTGAACCCAGACCCTCTGCAAGAGCAGCAAGTGCTCTCAACAACTAAGCCCTCTTTCCAGCCTCAGGAAGGAGAACGTTGCCAACACCCTTGAAGCTCACCTGTGCCTTTTCTGGAAACTCTTCCCCCTTCTCCCAAAGGGAATTGTGTCTACTTCAATGTTAATAGGTCTTCCCTATTTCTAATTTTCATTATGTGAGCTAGTATGCATACATTCTTTGGAAATTGAGGTTGCCTCCCCACATATGAACATATAAATCATGCAAATTTTAGGTATAATTATTGTTTATTAATTTCAGTGACAACAAAATGAGTTTTTTCAACCTTGATTTTTAGATAATGCTCTCGTAAGGGGCACTATCTGTATATTATAGGAGCCTCATCAGTGACTCAGGGCTTTACCTACCAGGTGACAATAGGTGACCCACTTACTGACTCAGTCAGAAAGCAATGCCTATAGGCTAGTGATTCTCAATTGGTTGAAGCCTTTTGGGTGTTGTATGACCCTTCTAGAGGTGTCACCTAAGAACATCAGAAAACACTGACATTTATATTTTGACTTATAACAGTAGCAAAATTACAGTTATGAAGAAGCAACAAAAATAACTTTATGGTGAGGGTGACAACAACATGAAGAATATTATTAAAGGGTTACAGCATGAGGAAGGTTGAGAACCACTGCTCTAGACATTGCCAAATGTTCTCTGAGGCCCATATTATTCACTGGGAATCACAGCCATAGTGTTCCTTATATGGCCGATGAAGGCACCATGACTTACCAACCCTATTGGTTGATAGTGGGCTTCTGCTAGCTAGAGATTTTTACAAATGTTACTATTTTGAATATTCTTACATTGTTATATATCTGGATGCTTCTATGCACACTTATCACTAGAATTATTATACAGCGGGGTCAGGGCCTGTGAATGCACCAGGAAAAGGCAAGCTCAGTCTCTTTGCAATTATAGCAGAGTAGACACAACATATTAGGGTTTTCCAACAAGCAAGCGATGCTGGTTCTCCTGTAGACAGCAGCTAGTGTTTTCTAATTCTGCTGCATACAGCTTGCCCATTGGAGATGGTATAAGACCTCTCTTATCAAGAGCTCAGCCCCATTTGATTGCTGCTTAATTTAATGCCAGTCTAAATCCAGGCATTTGGAATTTCTGATCAAGAGGCTATAAGTCAAGGTACCCATGACCTATTCCTTGGTTTGACAAATGTCGTCAAGTGGCTCACAAAACTGTTTTACTGCATATGCTTTTAAAAATGAGTGCATACAAGGAGCTGAATGGAAGAGGTAGAACCCTCAGGCATGGGTGCAACTCTCACCATGAACCACTGTGTGCTCCGCTTCCCAGATGCTCCTCCTAGTGTATGGAGTCATGTATGAAGAGGCAGACTGACTCTGGACCACACACTACCAATACTATATTGTAAACATCTAAAACATTATTAGGTTTCTTTTTTTCCCCAGCTATTCTTTTGTAACACAGCTATGTGGTTCCTGAGTACAGCCCTTGCCTGAGTACAGTGAAAACCTGACTCAGAAAAGCTGAAAGGTTGAGTACCTTCAATTTGCTACTGGTGATTAATTGAATCTTCATTCCTTTTCTTCCAAAGACAAGGGAGTTGGGGTTAAAAATCTCAACCTTCTAGTTTTTTTTTTTCTATGACTAGCTTCTGCTTCCTAGGGATGGCTGGACACCAGCCATCTCATTATAGCACAGTTCAAGATCTTCAAGATAGAAAAGTGTGCACCTTAGAATCCAAGGATTCCAAGTTGTGCCATGTCAATAACATGGTTGTGTAGACCAACCACACAGGATGTGTTAACAGTGATATATGAGGCTCAGTGAATTCACATAACTCATCCTTAGAAACCAGCAATAGTGAGAAGATCATTCCAAGAATCCCAGCCTGGGGATTTGGAAAGAGGTAAATCATTTTTAAAAAGTCATTTAAGATGGACAGAAGGTAAGTCCACCTCCACTTCTCTTTCCCCTGAAGTCTAGAGTTCATAAACCTTAATGGTCAAGTGCAAGATGAGTTGGGGAGGTGCACAGCGAGCAAAGTGCCTGCTGAGTATTTGTTTCTGCCATGTTGATGTGCTAAGACATTCTGACTGAAGCAACTCTGAGGGAGAAAGGGCTTATTTGGCTCACCATCTGTGTCACAGTCCATCATTGTAAGGGTGTCAAGGTAAGAACCTGGAGCAGCAAGTGACATCCACAGGCAAGAGAAATTAGAGAAGAAATGCATGCATGCCTGCTGCTCAGCTTCTCATTTATGGCCCTCTTACATAGCCCAGGTTCCAAGCCCAGGAAATGGTGTTACCCACAGTGGGCTCAGCTCTCCTACATAAACTAACAATCAAGACAATCCTGTCTATAGGCATTCCCATAGACCAGCCTGATAGAGAAAATCCATCTTTGAGACTCTCTTCCTAGGTAATCCAGGTAGTGGTAAGCTTAAAATTAAAATGGGCCATCACACTGCACCAGTATGGGGCCCCAAGTTTGGATTTCCAGAATCCATATAAAAAGCCAGGTATGGAAGGAAGCATGGGCCTATAGCTCCAGCAATGGAAGAAACAGGAGATCCTTGGTGTGTGTTAGCCAGCCAGTCTAGTCAAATCAGCTGGATCAAGGTTTAACGAGAGACCCTGTGCCAAAATAAGGTGAAGAATAACTAAGGAAGACACCCAGCATTGACCACACACACACACACACACACACACACAGAGAGAGAGAGAGAGAGAGAGAGAGAGAGAGAGAGAGAGAGAGAGAGAGGATCTTTGAGAGACTACAAAACTGCAGTTAGTTAAGAAATAGAATTGAAATTCCATTATAAAAACATGATGGGGAAAGAAAATCACACAGGCTTATTTGTTTAGGTAGCAATTTTGATTTAGCCAGTTAGCCTGTAATTATTGTATTGAATCTAATTAGATGTTATGGGACTGATAAAGCAGTGACTGTTTGTACCAATTATGGAGTTAGGTGTTTTAGGAAGGAGAAGCTTGCTGAAGAAATAAAATTTGCAATTGAGAATATGCATTAAGATTCACCATAAGAAAAACATATTTAAAGCTATGTATTTAAAATGTATATTTAGAGGTCTCAATGGTAAAGAACATTAGCTGCTCTTCCAGAGGAACCAGGTTCAATTCCCAGAATCATATGGCAGCTTACAACTCTCTGTAACTCTAGTTCCAGGGGAATCTGATGCCTCCTTCTGGCCTCTGTGAGCATTGCATTCACACAACACACACACACACACACACACACACACACACACACACACACACACTTTAAAAAGCCAATCTTTAAAAAATGAATATTTAAAAATGTTGAAGCATGGCGCTTAGCAAGTAACAGTCTACTCCAGGTGGGTAGTCCCTTTTCTGCCTTTCTTCCCTGTTGCCTAGTATACTGTTTCAGATCCCAGGACACAGACTTCTGGTGTTCTCAAGATGCTGAACTTAGAATCTGAGGTTTCCTTCTGCTAAATGGCCAGCTTAACCTATCTCTCAGATCCTCTTTTACTATGCAAATCACAATGATAGCTATGCTAAAGATTAGAACAATACATTAGCATAATCTGTAAGTACCACCATACAGCAGGACTTGTCATGCAAATCACTCAATGCTCAGCTCTCCTGAAAAGAAAGGGACTAGAAACAGCTCTCTAACACCCTCAGGACCCCAGCTCATCTGCACTGTTTTTCTTCAGCTACACTCCCCAGCAATGAATATTCCCATAAGCACTAGACCTAAAACACAACTTGAGTGTGGACATAGGTAATGACAGCAGCAGAGATTTCTAGCTTCCTTGTATCCAAGCTAACTCATCTGGAAGTGAAAATAGAGACTCTATTGGCTCCATCAGCAGACTCCTGACCTGTCTCAACCACTTAACAGAAGTGTTTTCCAGGAAATTGTAAACATTTGGAAATTATTTCCTTAATTTTTTTTTAATTTACAAAAGCAAATGCAGTGGTGATGGTGGTGAGGGGTAAGTATTTTAGTGGAAGATAAACAAATATAAGAACCAAAGTGATGGAACTGAAAGTGGGGCAGACCCCATTCTGACCTGGATCTTGCAAGCTAGCTAGCTGTGGTAGTCAACAAAATACACAGTCCTGTCACCTACCAATCTAGAGAGTTAACTGTAAGTCTCTAAGACTCCCATGAACCTTCAGAGTTAAACCAATTATCATTAGCATGCTTTGGTATGTAATGTTTGAAGTTATTTTGTGAAACTATCTATCATGATTGCAGATATCTGTTTAAACATGTGTACTTGTAAATGCATCAATGGCATACTGCAAGAGGCTTTCTTAAACAGATCTACATTATGGGCGATGTTATTTTTTTAAGATTTTATTCTCTCTGTCTCTGTCTGTCTCTCTGTCTCTCTGTCTCTCTGTCTCTCTCTGTGTCTCTCTCTCTGTGTCTCTGTCTCTGTCTCTCTCTCTCTCTCTGTGTGTATGTGTGTGTGTGTGTACATATGGCCATGGAGCCATAAGAGAAGGCAGATCACCTTGAGCCGTAGTTATAGGAGGTAGTGACTGTCTGACATGGGTGCTAATAAACCCCTCTGCAAGAACAGCAAGTGCTCTGAACCACTGAGCCATCTCTTCAGCTAAATGGTAAGCACTTTTTAATAGTAGGTTGCAACACAGTTGATGGGTCTAACTAGCTGCCTGACACTTGGGAGAATTCAAACCATCCTCACTTAGGGAAAGCTTGAAAGCTTGGAGGTGAAGGATCAAACAGTTTGCACGCTCTTCCTTAACTGTGTCATAGCTTCTGGCTGATACATAAATGAAGAGAATGTCATGCCTCAGACCACCAAAAAATGCTACATCTGCCTGTATGGCACTATGGAAGTGTTGAAATCAATCACTTAGCAAAGATTAATAATGATAAGAGGCTATGGAGGTGCAGCTTAGCCAAGGTCAAGGTGTGGCTAGCTAATTTATTTTTTGATTATCTAATTATGCTCACAAGTGGGAAAAAATGTTCTTCTATACATCATTCTGAAAGACTCCAAAGTATGTATAATCAAAAAGAATCAAGGACAACAGTCTTTCTTGATGAGTTCTCAGATAACTTAAATTTTTTCTCAATTTACCTCTGCCTAGCCTGAACGGGAACTTCCCCCTTAAAATAACTGTGATGTGAAAGAAAGAGTTAGCATCTTGCAGGAAAGGGGAGATAAAGAAACTTAGTTATATACTTATTTCTGCTAGGCTTCAACATCATAGAGACGGTCAAAATAGAAACTGAAAGGAAATGAGTTCCTGACAATCCGGTCTCCCTCAGGTTACACATCAGACATGAATAAGGCAACCTGGCTTCCACTACTGGTCCTGGGAAGAATAGAAGATAGCATGAATTGAAGAAGTAATAAGAGAAGCAGAGAGGGTCAAATTTTGCAATTAAGAAGGGATAGCCAAGATAGTCAAACAAGTCCCAGGTCATCTTGGGAGCTGGGAATATAAGATGAGTTTCCTTAGCCAGGCTGGGTATGCAAGGCAGATAGGAACTAATTCAGATGCCAGAGATACTCAGAGCATCAGGGAGTGTGTGACCTGACCTGAGGCAGGGCATGGCAGGAAGGTGACATGTCTTTGCAGGACTGTGGCCTCCTCAGTGACTCTTCCCTTCTCCTATCTCATCTGTCAGAGTCAGTGTTGTGGCTGTGCCCTTGCTTCCAAGTCTATGTCTGAACACAGAAATGTAAGTTTTATGTATGATTTAAAATGTTACAAAATTCTGCCCTTTTCATTTATTTTTATCCATTTCAAATGTGAAATACATGTTTAGTTTGCTGTTTCTCCAAAGGAATGGCAGGCCACATTTGGGCCACAGGTTGTTTGCTGTTTGCTACCAGGAGCCTGGCCCATGGTGGGCTGTTCGTAATCACTCCTGCAACTTCATTTTCGTCTGCTTCCTTAGATCCACTTACACATGGATACTTAGGCTGGATGTAGCGGTACACTCTTCAATCCAGCACTCTGGAGGCAGAAGCAGATGGATCTATGAGTCTGAGGCCAGCCTGGTCTATATGGTGATTTCCAGGATAGCCTGGGCTATATAGAGAAATCCTCTCTCAAGAAACAAACAGCAGCAACAACAAAGGATATTTAGGAGCTGGCTGTAAAAGAACAGCTCAAAGATTTGATTTATACAATGCACACTTTACAAACGAGTACCAAGGGGGGAATAATAATGACCATGCCTCATGGAGATGACAGTGTCCTGTAGGAACTGTCTTAAAATTAGAATAAATATCATTAAACCTTTACCAAGCATAATTATTACCTCCATTTTTTTGGAAAGAGAATTGGGTTTATGTGTTGCTCAGACATAAGAAAATTTCAGAGCTATAGTCAGCCACTTTCTGAAAGCTGATCAACAAAATCACCCAGTTTACAGCAAAATATGTCCTAGGCTGATGGGTATGTACAGTTTTTCCCTAAGAGAGGTATTCGTCTATTCCATTATATAATTACTAGTTTAATTATCAAGTATAGTACTAGACCCTACTGGCTTCATAATGTAATGTAATCACAATGTAATGTTAGCATATGAGTAATTTTCATTTTTTTCTAAGGTTTACATTCTTTTTGAGCTGCAAAACCTGTCGGGTCCTATGGATATTGGATAATAAATGATATGCCTATTTTAACTGTACATTTTCTACTTATAAATATGAACATGCCTTCACAAACAGTAGCATGATCTATGAACAAAACTAGCTTATACTAGTCAGGAATTTTCGGTCCAATCCAGCTTCTTACTAATTAATTCAGCTTTTTTTTTTTTAATAAGTTACTTCCAAAAGCCAAACATCCCACTTGTAATCCTAGGATCGTAGACGCTGGGACATGATGATCTCTGGGGTTCTCTGGCCAACTGGCTTTCCTGAACCTGGAGTTAGTTCCGGGCCAGTGAGGAATTCTGTCTCAAAAAGCAAGATATATAGTATCCTAAGGAATAGCACCTGAGGTTAACCTTTCTCCTACACAAACACACACACACACACACACACACACACACACACACACACACACATTCTTTTTTCTACCAGGATCTCAGCTTCCTCTTTGGGGATTGTAATTGCCAGTGCTCATTGTGTCAAGTAAGAAAGATACACCATGGTCAGAGCAGAGATAAGCCAGGAAAGGCAGAAGCTGCAGACACAGGAAAGCACAGGTCTTGATTTTTGCCAGATGGACACACATCCCTTAGATATAATTATTTTTGAGCAAAGCAAAACATGATCTCATGTGCACTGACCCAAATTTGAGAAAATGGAAATCACAAGCCACTGGAGCAGGTCTCTAGACAGACTACTGTATAACAGCTACAAGCCTCACCTGAACGATGGGCTCTAATACTAGTTACATACTTGCTCCCACACTTGTGTGGGTCATGACTTGTTCTACATATTGTGTATATGTATGTGGTGTTCATGTATCATGTTCACATGTGTGTGTGTGTGTGAGGATGTGTGTGCATATGTGTGAATGTAGAAGCCGGAAGTTAAGGTTGGGTGCCTTCCTCTACCACTCTCTGCTTTATTTATTGAGTCAAGGTCTCTCACTGATCCCAGAGCTTTTAGATTCCATGTAGTCTAGCTATCTAGCTTTCCCTTGAATCTCATCTCTGCTTCCTAATTGATGAGATAGTATACAAGGGGTTGCTATATATGTCCGATTTTATGTAGTTTTGTAGATCCAAACTCTGGTGCTCTGGCTTGTGTGGCAGGTGATTTATCCACTGAGACTTCTCTCCAGCTGGACCTACCAGCTTCTTGAAACCCTTGCAGAGCTGACATTTCAGGTTATCAGCCCTCAGAGTAGGCTAAAAGTTCAGTTATCTCTTTATTCTTTATGTCTTTATTGCTAACTAGGTGAGAAGATAGTTGAGAGTCCTGGAGGGTGGAAAATTAGTTCCGAGTCTCTGTAACAACCACCATAGAGCCTTGAACACAGCAAGGGCTTATGAAAACATTTTATTTCCGTACTTGTGGATTATAAATAGCTCTGACGTATCTGAAAGCTAAAGTCTTGATTTGTTGGATTCTCCTTAATCAGTGGGAGGAAGTGTGAGAGAATTCCCCAACAAGGAGCTTTGGAATCCTACATATCTGAGCAGAAAGTTCATCTTTTTTGCGTAAAGCAATGTGATCAACTTCACCTTATTTATAACATGAAGGGGTAGCAACACTCAAATTATCTGTAGCTTGATAGCACTATATTGCATAGAACAGATGTTGGCAGCTACAGATTCTCTTTCTTGCATCTGTAGTCAAGGAAAGAAAAGGAGTCTTACTGGAAATAATATAAAAAGTAATAAAATACAAATAAAAACTGGTGTCTGTATCTGAACACTTTAGACAATAGTGTGGTCTCCCAAGATTATTTTATATGGAATGTACTAAATTCCTGAAACAAACTCTATTAAGAAAGAATGTTTTGTGATTGAATATTCCTCAAAACACTTGTGGTGTTAGAAATGTCTGCTCAAAGCTTGGGGAAAGGTCCTTTAACATGTCACACTGCCAATCACAGACTTCTGTATTCAAATGAGACTAAGTGCCACCATGTCCTCCTCTTACCTCTGCAGCTGCCTTGTCATACAGGAGCTGCTTCATTGTCTTCAAGCTGACTAGGATGTCAGTCCCCCCATACTAGTATTTGCCATTCTAAGAGGAATAGAAGTTGTAGATGATGCCAGAGCAGAGTGCTGCCATCTCTCTTTGAGCCCCATGGACACAGCACAGGTTGGTGTGTTAGTTTTCCCACTTGCATATGTAAGTACTAGATATCCCACCAGGTTCCTGGAATTATTCAATAAATACTAGACAATACAGAATGTATCTAAGGAGTCTGTGCCTCAGATCTTGAGACTATTTGAAATAGGCAGAGTGTTCTGCAAGACAATCTCTGCATAAACATTGTGTTCTGACTGCAGAGTCCACCTTCATTATGGGATGGAAGATGCAAAGGGAAGAGAAAATCCATCCTGACAATTTCCATTTTCTAGTAACTGCTTTCTGTATGGCAATCGACATGTTCATTCATGATGTTGTTAGTGACTGGTTCATTCATGGTGATCTACAAATTCATTCTTGGTTTTATACATTTCATGCTTTGTCATTTTTGAAAAGGAAATTATACATTTAGCACAGTTCTAGCTGTGACAATGAGAGAAGGGAAGCAGGTCATGACCTTACAACCATGAGGGAAAACAGCGGTGGATGGAAAAATGTTTTTAATAACTTGTCAAACGATAAGTATAGGTTTTGCTAGCCTCGCTGTCTCTTACATAACTACAGAGTGTTGCTTCTGTATACTCACAGTAATCTTACACAATACATAAACAGAGGCATGCGAATGTGTTCCCAATAACACCTCAAAGTACAGAAGTAAGAGGCAGCCTGGATTTAACTTCCAGCATACCATACTCTGTGGTGGCAATCTGTCACTTCACGATGTTGCCCTGGATTCTTCTTCTCTACCTAAGCTAGACAGACTTTAGTTGATCTTCAGTGCTTGTTGAGTCACTGCTGGAAACTCCCCATGACTGTGTCTGTGCTCTTCAGGATGCACAAGCATTCTATTTGGAAATGTTAATCAAAGATTTTGGAAGGAGATGAAATTAGTGGGTTTCCAAAAATGTGCTCTGAAATTTTTCCCCAATCTAGGTGATATATAGTGGCAGGAGTCCTCTTCTCTTTGAAAAAGGACAGAGGCTGCCAATAACCCCAAAGTACAAATCCATGAGGTGGTAAATATGATTTTTTTATGGTTCTATATAAGTAAAATCTGCATTGAATCCTTTGGAAAATGTGCCGCTAATTCTGACTTGGCAGAAGAAGTGAACTGTGGTCATCTTTGCACAAGTATTTGCTCGTGTGTTAATGTCATTGTCCCACAATATTACACAGGATGAACACAGGATATATTATTGCCTTCCTTCTCATCACAGAAAGGCTGGGCTTCCAGGATTTATGAATTATGCAAGCCTAGAGGATCAGTAATAAATAACCCTAAATGTTTAGTAGTAACACTGGCAAGATATAAATGACGAGTTCATTGTGGACTTGCTATCCATGTTACACAACCATCACTCATAAAGATACGTGCATCAGAAGTCTGAACTCTCTGCTGCCATTCTGTTTTATTCACACAGTGTCCCATTTACAGCTATTACCCAGTCATTTAAATGGATCGTAAAGGCATCTTTTAGCAGCCATTGGATACTTTACTGATGGAAACAATGAGACACTAATTAAGTATGAGGACACAGAATCCAGAGATGGGTAAAACATGTGTTTCCCTGAAAGACTATGTAAAGGACCCAATTGTGTTTTTAGGAAATAAAGTGAAAGAGTAAAGGTGTTTCGTCCATCCCACTGACCTAAATACACAACAGTGTCTTTAGTGAGGATAACTTAGTATTCCTGGAGGTAAATGTAATCACTTAAGACAACACCACGTTCAGGAATACTCACATGTAGTCAAGAAAACAGTCATCAGGTTGAATTAGATGGAGGAATGGGGAAGAATTACTATCCTAATAATCTAAGAGATGCATTTACCTTGAAAATGACCACCATCAGTCAAAGGTTTCAGGGTCAATGGCTGTCAAAGTCTGCTGAGCTTGAGGAAGAGTGAGTGTGCCAGCACCCACATGGGAATGGGAAATAACCTGGCTGCATTTAAAATCAACAAGTCCAGCTTCTGTTCAGGTCAGCACTGACCCTGAAAGCTAGACAACCTTAGAAACATCCACGGGTGATGGCTTTGTGTCCTGGAACAACAAGTTAAAACAAGTCTGATGAACACTTTGAGCTAGCCATTCCTAGGGCTTTGGGCCTTGGTTTCTTGATGTCATGTGCTCACACACGACTCCCTAGCTTTATTTCTGGCTTCTACTCAGAAGGGAGATAGGATAGCTTATCAAGCTTGGTTAATTATTTCCTAGAAATTATCCATTGAAAATTCATGTAGAGGTCAGCAAGAAGGCTCAGTGAGAAGGGGCTTGCTGCCAAGCTAGACGACCTGAGCTTGATCTCTGGGATCTCTGACTCTCAGATGCACACCATGGTACGTGCTCCTAAATAAATAACTAATACAATTTAAAATGTTAAAAACAAAAGTAATTTTTAGAAGTACAACATGTGATGATAAATAACTTTTGAGGAACCCTGGTTACCTCCATTGGGGGAGCATTCTGAGAGCCCTAATTTTTGAGGGATCCCAATTTCCTCCATTTGGAGGAGCATTCTGAGAGCCCCTTGAAGCCATGGCCTAAGGCTTAATGAAATCCTAGGTTGACAAACCAGATCTCTGTTTTTTGGTTTTTGTTTTTTTGTTTTTTTTAAAGAAGTGAGTGGAATATATTGGGTATATATAGACTTGTGAGCCCAGAAAAATATCTGAAGCCCCAGGTGCAATATGGGCCACTTATAAACAAACATCAACTCTGTAATCACTAACAGTATTAAAAAACAAAACAAAGCCTATCTTCAGACTCACTACAGAAATCACTCATTGGCACAGAGACAGAAACAAACTTTTTATTTTTTTTTCAAAAACCTACTAGGTGCTAGGCTATTAATGATAGGAAGTAGAAATGGCCCTAGATATAGCCTTACTTAATCTACAGTTGCATACTGATTAAGTTAGATGGTCCACAGTACCCTTCATTGGCCAGAATCATGTAAGTAAGATAAATCATTCCTGGATTGTCCTTAAGACTTGAGTTTGCTAATTGGACTAAAAGGGATTTTACTATCTATTTGCTTAACTCTACTCAAACAGCACTTAAAGAGAATGTTAGAGTATTACAATAAGGAATAAAGTAACTTAGACACACACACACACAGGATTATGTGAGTGTATGCACTAACAGGGTGACACTTGTGGTATGGTGAATTAATTATTTAAGAATTCACACTGGCTGTGTCAGTTGTCTAAGGATATTACAAAGTAATTTATTTCTTAGAGTTCTAGAGCTGTGGAGACCAGTACTGAGGCGCTGGTATCTGTAGAGGCCTTCCCGTTGAGTCAAGACACAGAGAGAAGATGCATGTAGAGAGGCAGTGTAAGTGAAAAAGGCAGGTCTCTCTCAATCCTTTCCTGAAGCTACCAGTGCTGTCTTGGGATCCCCAGCCTCGTGACTTCATTAACTCTACTAACAACCCAAAGGCCCCACCTTTAAACACCACCAATGTGTGAACCTGAGCGTTATAGTTCTAAATACTAAACTTTTGAGGGACATGTTCAAGCCTTAATGCAGGAACTATAAATATACTCTTTGTGGGAAGCCAATCTGATTTGGCATGTAATGATATGGGACTCAGTCTAGCCAATGCAAAGGCCTTCTAGACTTCTCAGGCATCAACCTTCACCTCACTAGCTTGAAGTAAGTAAGGAACTCCACGATGGACAACCAACGCTACCCTAAAGAAAAGTGTAGGCAGCTGGCGCCTAAAAGATGGAGCCGGTCTCCAGTCTCTGCCAATACCACTGCGCAGGTGCTAGCCCAAATCTGATGCCAACCCCTCCAGATCGGGCGCATGCAAATTAAGGTGCTGGTAGACTGACCAATCCCAGGAGGACACATAGTCTTCCCCAGTACTGGGGTGTATATAAGGAGTCCTCCCTGGCTGCCCTGGGTTCCCATAGCATCGAGGCGTTTCTGCAATAAAGCTGTTGAGAAGAATCCGACCATGTTGCGTTTTTCCTTGCCGGAAGAGGTGGGCGCAACAGAAAAGCTAGATGCCTACATCCTCACATGGAGGACAACTCCCAAAACTGCACTGAGCCATTGTGTATTCAAGAAATCTCTGTTGTAGAAAACCCATGGGACTGCAGAGTCTTTTGCTAAGAGCTTGCCAGCATGACCCTGACATCAAAAGGGAACTTGCATGGCTCATTCTTACTGGAAGATAGTCTCATATCCCACGAGGAGCAGAGGAGTCAGTGACTTGTGTGGGTTGACAGCAGAGATCACACAATACAGCCAAGCAGAATAGAAAGTGCCTGCAATTATGGGAGTGGCAGTGGGCTAAGGCAGAGCTGGAGCTGACTCCATTGGGATGTCAAGAAAGCCCACTGAGAGAGAATGAGCTCTGGAGGGGCTTCCTGGAGCTGCACCTGTGCTTGTCTGGAAGACACAGGTTAGAAGCTGAGCTCTTGACTAGCCAGACTTCTTGGAATTCGCAGTGCAGCAGGGGCTCTGAGACAAGCCATGCGAACTGCATATCTAATGTGAAGGCTAAATATTCACTCCAAAGGTACCATGGAGCTGAAGGGAATGACCAGCAGTTTTTAACCTATGGGTCATGACCCCTTTGTGGGTCGAACAACCCTTCCAGGGGATTGCCTGAGACTATCAGAAAACACTGATATTTACATCACGATTCATAGCAATGGCAAACTTACAATTATGAAGTGGTAACAAAAATAACTCTATGGCTCAGGGTCACCACAACATGAGGAACTGTATTAAAGAGTCATAGCAATAGGAGGGTTGAGAGCCACTGCTCTAAACTGCTTTGTGTGTGTGTGTGTGTGTGTGTGTGTGTGTGTGTGTGTGTGTGTTTGTTTGTTTGTTATTTTTGTTTTGTTTTTGGAATAAGTTATAAGAGTCAGTGAGGAATCCTTGCAGAACAAACAATTCAGATTTCACCTTACTATCTGCTCATTGACTTCAATTTTCATAACTAAAGAGTCTCCAAAAGTCTTAGGAATGGTAAGCAAGGGCAAATTAAAATTTCTGTTTTGGCAAATAACATTGAAAGAGATGGTGTCTCTTCTTCAGTTAAAGCCTGTTTTTTCATCCCATTTAAATGTTCTTTTTCTCCTTTAATTGCATGGTGTGGGGGCATGTGTGTGTGTGTGTGTGTGTGTGTGTGTGTGTGTGTGTGTGTGCGCGCGCGCGCACACGTACGTGTAGCAGAGTGAGTGTCTGAAGGTTAGAGGATATCTTTGTGGAGTTGGCTCTCTCCTTTCACTCATATGTGGGTTCAGAGGATAGAGCACAAGTGGCCAAGTTTGTGCGGCAAGTGTCTTTGCCAGCTGAGCTATCTCACCAGCTCCATTTACATGTTCCTTGAAAGCTTTTATGTAGAGGCTCCTGATGATTGATTGAGTGCAGAGGAAGGAGAATGACAGAAAGTGGGGAAGGGAGTGCTGGGTATGAGCAGACATGTATTTGGAAGATATCCACTTGATTCTTTCCAATGAGCTTCTGTTCATTAGCAGGCTCTCCTGGGAAATCAGTAATACTGCATTGGTGTCTCTGCTCCCATCTGCATCCTGAATGAAGCTGGGCAGATGCAGTATGCATTTATTATCTTCTTGTCTTGAGCAGAATAATGAAAATCTGAAATACTGATCTATCAGTCTCACACCATAAGGAAAGATCTTATCATGTCCCCTTTCAAGGAACTATAGACACTTCTCAAGTTTTAAAGTTGTGATCATTTTTTTTAAATAATCATTTAAAGTAAGAATTGACTGTGTATGCAAAGCCAGCTCATTGGTTTGTAGACAGAAACAGAGAAATGATGCCAGAGTCAAAACACAGGGTGGGACACAGGAAGCCACATGACGGCAAAATCTAAATGGAGAAGACAAACTGAATCAGGGGAGGAGCTTAATATATTTGGTAATTCTTTTCACTAGACTGTAGGTCAAGGCCCAGAAACAGAAAGAGTCACAAACTGAACATTCTTTCCATGAAGACTCTAATGCCCTGAGGGCCATCTGCAAGCTCCCTTTGAAGCAAAATTGGGCAGTAATCCAACTGAAGGGGAAGGGGGAACTTAATGCCTGAAGGAGGAGGAAAGGCAAGTTTCCAAGAGCAAAGATGTGTTTCTTGTACTTCTGTAACCAAACCACACTGAAGAGAGGATTCTTCTTTTCTAGTGACCTAAATTCTAGGAGGCTGCACACACTGGTCACCATCTTAGATTGGGTTCCCCCAGAATCAGACACTGAAGTAGGTTGTAAATGCAGTTAATTTACTCGAGAGAAAGAAGAAAAATGAGTGAAGGTGTTAGGAAAAAAGAAAAAGAAAGCAAAGTAAGAAAAGCTGCCTCCAGGGTTGTGTGTGTGTGTTGGGGGAGTGTTACCCTGCAGAAGACACTGTAGACTACACCTTGAATTGCTCCAGCTGAGAGTAGCAGAACAGAGCAACCACTTCTCTTTAGTTACCAGGGAACAGTTGCTCCCAGATGTTTCCTTTTTATGGCACTTCTGGACTTTCCTTAGAAGGTGACATCACACAACCAGAAGCTAGGGGTGTCTTCTATATATGGGAGGATACTACAGCTCCCTGACAGAGATCTCGGGGATTGTTCCTCAGCCATTTATTTAGTTGTTCTAATAAAATTTAAGGGTGTCAGTCATAAATTGGACCCACTAGAAGCAATATACATTTCAAGTCACATGAGCTTTCACTTTCTGTTAATATCACATTCATTCATCATGATCCATCTTATAAGATAAACTCTGATTGTATCTTTATAAAAAAACTATAGAGTGATCCACTTGATCCCCTTATTTCAAGAATATTAGTCACATGCTGCTTAGTCCCAGTTGTCAAGTTGATTGGATTAAAGAGCACATAAGAGATTCATATTTCACTTTTCTGTGTCTGTCTATTATAGCATGTCCAGAGAGGATTAAATATAGGGAAAAACCTATCATGAATTTGGGAGGTGTCATACAATAGGATTCTGGGTTCCTTCAAAAACCTCAATAATTAGTTCTTTGAAACAGGACCTCATAGGACTATGCTCAAAATTTCCAGAGTATACACTGACAGAAACAAAATAAATCAGACTCCCTTGTTTGCATTTAGTGTAGACACGTTTAGACTCCAAACATCCCTCAGCTGCTCATCTGAAGTCACGAAATAAATCTCTGACAACACACAATAGCACTTGATAGATAGCATTGCTTGTGTGTTCTATAGCAGGTCACAACAGGAAAGGGTATCACAATAAAAGTAACATCTTAGAAATGCATGTGTTCAAGAAAAGCATTCATCAAGTACACATCAAGGGTTAGTTTTGTATGTCTATCAGCAGCAAAGACAGCATAAAACAGGACCATGAAAGGGGTGATGACTAAGTATGAAACAGCTCACAGAAACTCGGAAATGAGGGGTGAGGACACTTGGGAGCATGTTTATACACTGCAAATGAGTTTCTAGAAACATTTTTAAAATAAATCACTGTGTCTTATTTTTATGAATTTATTATCAGGTGACTAACTTAGAGCCCCACCACCACCACCTTTGCAGGTAGCTGTTTCTTTACATTGATATAAACTTTTCTGGCTTAAAAAAGAAAAAAACAAGTTGCTTGCTGAGTGCCTGGGGTACTCAAAGCTGCCCTATCCCCTCTGGACTTCCATTTTCCACCCACCTCTCTGCCCATCTTCATCAGACCTGTGAAGACTGAACCATACAAATTAGCTTCCCTTCCCCAACCAATCTTCCCTGCTTACTGAGACTTCAGGGGCATACCAAGCTACCCTGAACAGCTTGTTATCCCAGTGGAACCCCCATTCTACACCCACATCTCTGCTCACCTTCATCAGACTTCCAGATCCCAAACCATACAGATCTGTAGATCCTGAACAATACAGGCCTGCTGACTCAGAACCACACAGCCTACAGATACCCATCAGAGACCTCTACACCAGAACCATGGAGGTTAACCCCCCTCGCAATAACTACTACAATAGAAACTTCCAGAGACCAAAGCCATTCAGATGACTAAAGGCTCTTGAAAGAACACTGTAGTCTTCAATTTTTCAAATCCTACTTTTAATAAGGGTTTATTTTTTTAGATTTTTAAAATTTTCTTCATTTACATATAAAATGCTATCACAGAAGTCCCCCATACCCTCCCCTCCCCACTCCCCTACCCACCCACTCCCACTTCTTGGCCCTGGCGTTCCCCTGTACTGAGGCATATAAAGTTTGCAAGACCAAGGGGTCTCGATTCCCAATGATGGCCGACTAGGCCATCTTCTGATACATATGCAGCTAGAGTCAAGAGCTCCGAGGGTACTGGTTAGTTGATATTGTTGTTCCACCTATAGGGTTGCAGACCCCTTTAGTTCCTAGGGTACTTTCTCTAGCTCCTCCATTGGGGGCCCTGTGATCCATCCAATAGATGGCTGTGAGCATCCACTTCTGTGTTTGCCAGGCACCAGCATAGCCTCACAAGAGACAGCTATATCAGGGTCCTTTCAGCAAAATCTTGCTGGTGTATGCAATAGTGTCAGCGCTTGGAGGCTGATTATGGGATGGATCCCCAGGTGTGGCAGTCTCTAGATACTCCATCCTTTTGTCTCAGCTCCAAAATTGTCTCTGTAACTCCTTCCATGGGTGTTTTGTTCACAATTCTAAGAAGGGGCAAAGTGTCCACACTTTAGTCTTCGTTCTTCTTGAGTTTCATGTGTTTTGCAAATTGTATCTTGTATCTTGGGTATTCTAAGTTTCTGGTCTAATCCACTTATCAGTGAGTACATATTATGTGAGCTTTCACCTCCCTTCTAGCCCAATACCTACCAGAGGTAGTGGAAAAGAAAGGTTATTAGGATATGGGGGAAATCAGTCTGGCGATTTCTCAGAAAATTGGACATGGTACTACTGGAAGATCCAGCAATACCTCTCCTGGGCATATATCCAGAAGATGTTCCAACTAGTAAGAAAGAAACATGCTCCACTATGTTCATAGCAGCCTTATTTATAATAGCCAGAAGCTGGAAAGAACCCAGATGCCCCTCAACAGAGGAATGGATACAAAAAATGTGGTACATTTACACAATGGAGTACTACTAAGCTATTAAAAAGAATGAATCTATGAAATTCCTAGGCAAATGGTTGGACCTGGAGGGCATTATCACAAAAGAACTCAAATGATATGTACTCACTGATAAGTGGATATTAGCCCAGAAAATTAGAATACCCAAGATATAAGTTACAATTTGCAAAACACATGAAACTCAAGAAGAACGAAGACCAAAGTGTGGACACTTTGCCTCTTCATAGAATTGGGAACAAAACACCCATGGAAGGAGTTACAGAGACAAAGTTTGGAGCTGAGACAAAAGGATGGACCATCTAGAGACTGCCATATCCAGGGATCCATCCCATTATCAGCCTCCAAACGCTGACACCATTGCATACACTAGCAAGATTTTGCTGAAAGGACCCAGATATAGCTGTCTCTAGTGAGACTACGCCGGGGCCTAGCAAACACGTAAGTGGAAGCTCACAGTCAGCTATTGAATGGATCACAGAGCCCCCAATGGAGGAGCTAGAGAAAATACCCAAGGAGCTAAAGGGATCTGCAACCCTATAAGTGGAACAACATTATGAACTAACCAGTACCCCGGAGCTCTTGACTCTAGCTGCATATATATCAAAAGATGGCCTAGTCGGCCATCACTGGAAATAGAGGCCCATTGGAGTTGCAAACTTTATATGCCTCAGTACAGGGGAACGCCAGGGCCAAAAAGTGGGAGTGGGTGGGTAGGGGAGTGGGGGGGGAGGATATGGGGGAATTTTGGGATAACATTGGAAATGTAAATGAGGAAAATACCTAATTAAAAAAAATTAAAAAAATAAAATAAAAAATAAATAAAAGTATTATGCAATCAAAAAAAAAAAAAAAAGAAGGATATGGGGGAAATGGACCTGTTTAGAAATTGTTCTTTGGAGTGATTTCAATTTCCAACTGTCAGAATACTAGGAGTTTAGTACAGTAGTAGTATGATAAGAAACTCATATCAGCAGCAGAGGGATGACCCAGCAGAAATAGCCAGGCCTCTGAGAATGAATCAGCAGAATTGGCCAAGACCAGCAAGGACACTAGGAGAAGTTCTAGGCCATGCCTTTCTCAACAAGGTGAAGATTAGTGAAGAAGAAGATGTGAGATCAACAAAGTGTTGTAAAGCTGTCTATGCAAGCCTCCATCAGTTGTCTGTTGGGTCCTATTTATACTTCTTCCAGACTCCATGCATCCTCCATGGGACTTACATGAGTCTGTCTTAGCAAAACTCCATGAGAGTCTGTATCAGCTGACATCACTCTGCCAATTGGCCCAACTCTGTGGAAGCAGCAAGTAGCTGCCAGAATAGCATCAGAAGGTTTCTGGTCCTTTTCTCTCTATGAAGTCACAACAAATGGAGCTCAGCAACACAATGTAAAGTGAACCAATATATGCATATCATTAGAGAAGAATCCTTCATCATGCATCCTTTCATGCCCTTGCTTTAGCAAAACATCCTTTCACCTGTATCTGCTTCAGGAAAACACTCCCTCATTTATCTGCCTCAGTAAAACACCACCTGGCAAAACTGAATTTCCAAAGAAACTAAAGTTTCCACTTCAGAACACAATCAACAAAAGCCGAGGCCATATGATACCTTTAGAGCACAGCTACTATAGTACAGCAAGCCCTGGACCTCCTAACATAAATGAAGCACAATAAAATGACCTTAAACCCAATCTTATAAAGATGATAAAGGCCTTTAAAGAGGAAACAAATCCCTTAAAGAAATACAACCAAACAGGTAGTGGTTTTAAGAGAAGAAACAAATAAATCCCTTAAAGATATACAGGAAAATATAAGTAAACAGATGAAGGAAATAAAGAAAATTGTGTAAGACCTGAAATTGAAAATAGAAGCAATAAACAAAATACAAACTGAGGGAATGCTGGAGATAGCAAACCTAGGGGAAAAAAAACCCAGAAACAACAGATGTAAACATTCTCATTCCAGCAATTTAAAAGTACACCTGAAAGCTCTAGGTAAAAAATAAAAGCAAGGAAACCAAAGAGGAGTAGAAAACAGGAAATAATCAAAATCAGGGCTGAAATCAGTTGGAAATAAAAAGAAATTACAAAGAATCAACAAAATGAAGAGCTGAAAATTTGAGAACATCAACAAGGTAGGCAAACCCTTAGCCAAACAACCAAAAGACACACAGAGAGTATCCAAATAAACAAAATTAGAAATGGAAAGGGAGTCATAACAAATGACACTGAGGAAAGTCAAAGATTCCCTTACTAGGGCTTACTTCAAAAGCCTGTATTCCACAAAATTGGAAAATCTTAATTAAATGTATGATTTTTTAGACAGTTACCACTTACAAAGGTTAAATCAAGGTCAAGTAAACTATTTAAACAGCCCTATAAACCCTAAATAAATAGAAGCAGTCATTAAAAGTCTTCCAACCAAAAAAACCCCAGGGCCAGATGGTTTTAGTGCAGAATTCTACCAGACTTTGAAAGAAGAGCTAATACCAATACTCCTCAAACTATTCCATCAAATAGGAACAAAATGAATACTGCTAAGATCATTCTATGAAGCCATAATCACCCTGCTACCTAAACCACACAAAGACTCAGTGAAGAAAGAGAACTTCAGCCATATTTATCTTATGACCACTAATGCAAAAATAAAATACCCACAAACTGAATCCAGGAACACATCAAAAACAATCATCCACCATGATCAAGTAGGCTTCAACCCACGAATGCAGGGATGGTTCAATATATGGAAATATACTAATTTAATTCACTATATAAACAAACTAAAAGAAAAAAATCACATGATCATCATATTAGATGCTGAAAAGCCTTTGACAAAATCCAACACTACTTCATGTTAAAAGTATCGTGTTAAAGAGATCAGAGACACAAGGCATATACCTAAACACAATCAAAGAAATACACAGCAAGTCAATAGCCAACATCAAACTAAATGGAGAGAAACTTAAAGCAATTCTACTAAAATCAGGGACCAGACAAGCCTGCCTACTCTTTCCCTATCTATTCAATATAGTATTTGAAGATGATATGATAAGCAACCCCCAAAATTCTACCAGGAAACTCCTGCAGCTGATAAACATCTTCAGCAAAGTAACTGAATACAAAATTAACTCAAAGAAATCTGTATCCCTCCTTTATAAAAATGAAAAATGTATTGAGAAAGAAATTAGGGAAATGACACCTATTTCACAAATAATATAAAATATCTTTTTGTAATTCTAACCGAGCAAGTGAAAGTTCTTTATCACAAGAACTTCAAGTCCCTGAAGAAAGAAATTGAAGATGGAAAGATCTCCCCTGTTCATGAATAAGTAAAATTAACATAGTGAAAATGGCCATCTTAATCAAAATCAATCTACAGATTCAATGCAATCCCCCTGAAAATTCCAACACAATTTTTTATAGACTTTGAAAGAGCATTTTTCAACTTCATATGGAAACCCAAAAAACTCAGGATCATCAAAGAATCCTGAACAGTAAAAGAACTTCAGGAAGACTCACCATCTGTGACCTCAAGCTGTATTACAGAGCAATAGTGATAATAACTGCATAGTATTGGTACAAAAACAGACACATTGATCAATGGAGTCAAATAGAAGAACCAGAAATAAACTCACATACCTATGGATACTTGATTTTTTAAAAGAAACCAAAACCATACAATGGAAAAAGAAAGAATTTTCAACAAATGATGCTGGTCTAACTAGATGTCTGCATGTAGAAGAATGCAAATAGGCCCATATTTATTACCATGCACAAAACTCAAGTCCAAGTGGATTAAGGACCTCAAAATACAACCAAATACACTAAACATGGAGGAAATAGCCTTGAACACATCAGTACAGGAAATAATTTCCTTAACAGAGACAAATGGTTCAGGCTCTAAGACCAACAATTGATAAATGGGGCCTCATGAAACTGAAAAGCATCTACAAGTCAAAGGACACTATAAATAGGACAAAATGGCAGCCTTCAGATTAGGAAAGGATCTTCACACATCCCACATCTGACAGAGGGATAATATCAAAAAATTATAAAAAACTAAATCAAATAACCAAATTAAAAATGGGGTACAGAAGTAAACAGAGAATTCTCAGTAGAGGAGTCTTGAATGTCTGAGCAGCACTTAAAGAAATGTTCAAAGTCTGTAGTCGTCAGGGAAATGGAAGTCAAAACAACTCTGAGGTTTTAACACCTGTCAGAATTGCTAAGATCAAAAACTCAATAGATGGCCCATGCTGGAGAGAATGTGGAGCAAGGGGAATATCACTACATTGCTGGTGCAAGTTCAAACTTGTACAACCATTTTGGAAGTCAATTTAACCATTTCTCAGAAAACTGCGAATAGTTCTACCTCAAGACCCAGCTATCCCACTACTGGGCATAGACCCAAAAGATGTTCCACCATTCCACAAAGACACTTGCTCAACTATGTTCATGGCAGCTTTATTTGAAATAGACAGAAACTGGAAACAACCTAGATGCCCCTTAACTGAAGAATAGATCAAGAGAATGTGGTAATCTACACAATGGAATATTACTCAGCTATTTAAAAACAAAGACATCATGAATAAATGGAATTTGACAATATCATCCTGAATGAGGTAACCCAGTCCCAACAGGACATGCATGTTATGTAGTCACTTATAAGTAGATATTAGCCATTAAGTACAGGATACCTATGCTACACTCTGCAGACCTAAAAAAGCTAAACAAGAAGGAAGGCTCAATAATGATTGAATCTCACTTAGAAGGGGGAATAAAATAGTTATAAGAGGCTGATGGAGGGGGAAAACTTCATGGGAGAGTGGATGGGGAGGGTAATTGCAGGTTTAGGATCAGGTATGGGAGAGACAGGAGAGATAGCCAGATGGCCATAAGAGAATGAATGGAAACCTGCAACTGACAACTGATGGGGGTGGGGAGGTGGGAGACATCTCCAGGATGTGACAGAGACCTGGGATAAGGGAGGCACCTAAGAATCAATGGGGGTGATCTTAGCTGTGATTCACAGCATTGGGGATATGGAAACTGAAGAGACCTCCTCCTGTAGCCAGGCAGGAACTCCAGTGGAGTGAGTGGGACACCACCCCACCCAGAAAACTTTTGACCCAAAATTTACGTTGACTACAATGTAGTGTCGGGATGGAATAGAGACTGGGAAAATGAGCAACCAATAATGGGCCCAACTTGATACCTATCCCATGGGCAAAAACTGACACTATTATATTTTGTTATATTTGCAGACAGGAGTCTAACATGGTTGTCCTCTGAGAGACTATACCGAGCAGTTGTCTCAGACAAATGCAGACACCCACAGCCAAACAGTGAATGGAGCTTGGGAACTTTTGTGGAAGAACACAAGGAAGAATTATGGGCCCCAAAGGGCATAGGAACTCTACAGGAAGACCAACAAAGTCTACTAGCCTGGACCCTGAGGCTCTCATAGACTGAACCACCAAGCAAAGAGCATTACATGGGCTGCACCTAGGCCTTCCCACACATATGTAGCAGATGTGCAGCTTGATCTTCATGTGGTTCCTGAACAACTGAAATGGAGGCTATTCCAAAAGATGTCCGTGGAATATGTTCTTCTATCTGAGCTGCTAGACGTGGCTGGTTATTCCCATAACTATTTTCATAACTATCATGTCACTATTGCAACAGAAATCACAATTTCTTTGTCAGGTTGGTTTTTGTAGCATTTAGGACCCATTCTTGGATAAGATCACTAATTTCTCCCCCTAGCCTGCATAGAACCTCCTGGTACTATGAGATCTAGCCTGCAAGGAGAGAGAGGACAATTGAACCTTCCTGACCAATAATTGTCAGCAAAGTCATGCTTGGCACTGAGATTTTCATTTAATGACTTATGGTTTTTTTTTTTTTTTTTTGGTTTGGTGTTTGTTTGTTTGTTTGTTTTGAGACAGGGTTTCTCTGTGTAGCCCTGGCTGTCCTGGAACTTACTCTGTAGACCAGGCTGGCCTCAAACTCAGAAATCTGCCTGCCTTTGCCTCCCAAGTGCCGAGACTAAAGGTGTGTGCCACCACTTCCCGGTGACTTATGTCTTTTGAGAGCAGTGTTTTCTGTCCATTTTCTGTTGTCATTTATACAAGCAATGGTTACCTACCTCTGATCAAGCCAGTTAACATAATTTTGGAGTTTCCACTTCTAGAGTAAAAGCTATTATGACCACTGAGGGAGGCATATGTGAGGGATCACTTTTCTCTGGTGATATGGCTACTAGTAGACTATCCATGCTGTAATAGATTCCCTTACGTACATGTGCATATAATCAACACAAGTTGAACTCAGAAAGTTATTAATAATTGTTAGTTATATAAATGATATGAAGGTATGGGGGTGTATGCTGAGAGTCCCGTGGGGAGGTAGGAGACAGTAGAGTGTGGATGACATCAAGATGCATTTGTAGACATGTTTGAACTTTTCAAATAATAAAAATTATGATTGTAAAACAAAGATCACTGATAATTAACACATTTTTTAAAGACACAGAGGAAAAAATGAAACCCTAATTAACTCCAGGCTTCTCTGCATGCTAAAGCATATGAGACGGTTTGCATTCTATGGTAGACAGAGAAGCAGTGTAGAAAAGTTCAAAAGAAATCATATATGAAAACTGTGTTATAAAAGTGTTATCTCAATCTGTGGGGTGAAAACTAGCATTTCTAATAGTGCCAGCACATTGGATAGTCATTTGGAAAACAATGAAATTTGATATCCCGCCACCCTGCAGTAAACTGCAAACGCATCAAGATTACAAATGAACAGCATAAAATCATAAAAGCTTAGAGGAAAAGTCATTTTCTTCAGGGACAAAGACTTAGTGTGAACAAAGTTCCTATGAGGAAAACCCAGATCTAGTAAGACATTGGTATACAGGAATAACTAAGTGCAAAGGTGGTTTTATATGAAAAAAAAAGTTGGTGAGATGAATCAGTGAGCTAAGATGTTTGTAGCCAAGGCTAATGACCTGAGTTCAGTCCTGAAGTGTAGAAGGAGAAAACTTACTCCTTCAAGTTGTCCTCTGACCTTCACACATAGCAACTGTGTGAACACATTCACACACACACACACACACACACACACACACATACACATACACACACACACACACATACAGAGAGAGAGAGAGAGAGAGAGAGAGAGAGAGAGAGAGAGAGAGAGAGAGAGAGAAAGGAGAGAGGTAAATGTAATATTTAAAATCACAAATAGAAAAGTCTGAGAGAGAATATTTGTAATTAACAGTGGTCTAATAATAAACACAATATACTCATAATATTTAAAATTTGTATTAAATGACCCAAACCCCTGAGTTGATAGTTGACAATACATTGAATGAATATTTGCTTGCTTTGTTACATAAAAATACAAACTAAAATTATATTGGACTATACCCGCTGACTGGCAGAGAAAGAGAAGTTTGACTACATATACTGTTTGCAAAACTCAGGGAAAGAAGACATTAATATAACACTCAAGGGAGTCCAATGCGATACTCTCCCTATGAAAGATCACCTAACAAACCAATATCCAGATCCCACTTCAAGGGACTACTGAGAAGACCTACTACAGTCTATGGTAGAAAACCCACAATGCCATGCTTCACTCGTACTAGTGAAGTACAGGAAATAACCCAGACACCCACTGGGGAGAGAATTACACCATAGTACATCTATCAAGAGGAGTTCTGGAACACTAATAACCTGGGAAATTCCACAAGACTTCCCAAGCTCTGCCTATTGTTTGCTTGTGGGTCTCTGTATCTGTTTTCATTAGCTGTTGGGTGAAGCCTCTCAAAAGATCGTTATGTTAAGGTCTCGGCTGCAAGAACAGCAGAGTATCACTAATAGTGTCAGGGGTTGGCTCTCTCCCATAGTGTAAGTTTCATATTCCATCAGTCATTGATTGGCTATTCCCTCAATCTCTGCTCCATCTTTATCCTTGCACATCGTGTAGGCAGGGAAAATTTTGGGTTGAAGGTTTTGTTGGTGGGTGGTATACTCCTCCCTCCACTGGAAGTCCATCCAGGTGGCCACTTCAGGCTCCATATTCCTGAGGCTAGGAGTCTCAGCTAGGGTCACTCCTATATCCTCCCAGGAGCCTCTCCTGTTCTAGGTTTCGAGCACATCCGAGAAATGCCCCCTCCCCACTGCTTTCTCTTCTCTCTCCCAGCCCTTTTACTTCTCTTCCCTGCTTTCCCCATACCTGATTCCCACCCCAGACACCTTCCCCTTCCCACTCAGCTCCTTCTCTCCATCCACTTCTGAAATCCATTTTATTTCTCTTTCTGAGTGAAATTCAAGCATCCTCCCTTAGGCCAAGCTCGGAGAGTCTGTGGAAGATTGGGCAGAATATTTGAGGGTGCCTGGGTGGAGGTCAAAGATACCATAAGAAGACCTACAGGTCCAGCCAGCCTGGGGCTATGTGGCTTCACAGAGACTGAACCACCAACCAAAGAGCACACATGGACTAGACCTAGACCCCCTACACATATGTTGCAGATGCGCAGCTGGGTCTTCATGTGGGTTCCCCAACAATGGAGTGGGGGCTGTCTCTGACTTGGATGTTGTTGCCTGCCTTTGGAAACTTTCTCCCCTTTGCTGGGCAGCCTTGTCTGGCCTTAGTAGGAGAGGATGTACATAGTCCCGATGAGACTTGATATGGCAGAGTGGATATGTACGCAGGAAGGTGGGGCTCCTCGTCTCTGAGAAGGTGAGGAGGAGTGGGAGAGGGAGGGTGGGACGAGGAAGAGGGGAAAGGGGTGCTTCAATCAGGATATAAAGTGAGTAAATAAATAAATTAATGGAAAAAAGAGCCTGGGAAATCTTCAAGGTAGATTATTAGGTTAAAAACAAACAAACAAGCAAAACCAAACAAATGAAAACACCAAACAAGACAACACCAAAATAAGGGATAAGAGAAATGGATAGGAACACCAAATAAAAGAAAGGATCAGATGTCCATATTGACAGTTGAATGTTTTGCTGTTGTTGTTGTTGTTTTAAGGGATTAGAAGAGAAAGCCATGATTTTGGAGGAAGGTGATAATACATATGAAAAAAATGAGAGGAAAATCATTGTTTTCAACCACATGATGGTTCTGATCATTTCAAGCAAAAAAAGTTCCTAATGGATTATTACCTTGTTCTGTGAACAGTTTAGGAGCAAAATAGGATAGTTTGAGAAAGTCAAAATATTTTCCCAGAGATATTAATTAGTGAGAGAGCTTTCGCCTTTTTTTCCAGGGAAGGGCTCATGTATGTTATTGGGCTGTGTTGGCTCCACCTTTTATGAACACCCTTTTGCTCAGTGTGAGTCCCTGTAGGAATATCAGTTCAGCCGGAGTGCTAGGAAGGAAGTCAGCACAGCCTCTTGTTGGTCCATGTTCTCCGCTATACATTCTAAAGCAGTGTTCTGAAGATGTCTTCCATTGGTATGGATGCTTGCATAACACATTTATAACAGAGAAAGCAATAGATCAGTCCAAGAAAGAGATAGAAACATACCCATGAGTGTCTGTTAAGGAAGACTTCAAGTTAAAAACATTCCGTGCTTTCAAAAACGTTCCCAAGAGAATTAAATGGGAGCAGGGAGACAACTTTCTTTTAAAATTATGTGGACACAGGGCTGGGGATATGGTCCAGTGGTTAAGAGCACTTGCTACTAATGCAGAGGACTTGGTTTTGATTTCTAGCCCCTGATACCTGTGAGTGTCAGGCAGCTCACAACCACTTGTAACTCCAGTTTCAGGGGTCATGGTTCCACCTTCTGACTTGCTCAGACATCTGCATGCATTTGGTGTTCAGACAGAGAAGCAGGCACAAATGTATATAAATTTCAAAAAAATAAAAAAATAAAAAGATAACTACAAGTAGACAGAATAGGATATTCATAAGCCAAAAAAATAATAAATAAAGCTGGACCAGTATCCCGTATCACATTTGAAGTTGGTACAGAAAGAGTAGCACACTTAAATGAACTGCTTAGAGGACCAAGCAACTGAGAAAATTGGCCTGACCTGAGGTTAGCAACATATTCATAGACCACCAAAAGGAAGCTAGAAGATAAATCAGATGTTATCAAAAGTTTCTGTGTTCCAAAGGACACCATCCAAAAAACAAAATAACAACCCACACACTGAGTGAAAATAATTTAAATTTCCTGTCTCAAAGAAGTCATCTAGCTAAAATATGCAGAAACCAGTTGCAAACAAAAGTTAGAAGCTGAGAGAAACTGAAAAATAAATAAGGAAAGAGATTGACTGTGTATTGCTCCACACATAAAACAAATTCTCCAAAGGCTTACTCTTGAATGGCAGCTGGGAAGGCATTGAGAAACAAATAAAGCTACAAGCTCTTTATACAAAGAGGAACAGCCAGCTCTCTTGACTAAAGAGTTAGAGTCCAGGGGATTCCCTGGGGCAAGCCCTTGATGGGCTCACTGCAGGACTGATGCCCCACCCTGTGCAGAGGAAACTCATATTAAGCAGTTTTAAAGTCACTTAATGAATGAAGAATGGATGTGTACCTGTTGTCATATGCCAGGATAAAAGGACTTCAGTTCATTTTATATTTGTATTTTTCCTCTTCCTAAAGAATAACCCTGGTTCCTACATCATAAGCATATTTAATCATCTGTTTAAGCCAGGTGTCCTGAGATTGAGATCCCAGTTAGGACCATGCCTACAAAACAGCATTTTTCAATGGTAAGTTCAGAACTTGACAATGAAAAATTCTCATTTATTTTCATCGGGTGTTTTACTGTCAAAAATAAAAATTTCAGAAAATAAGAAAAATGTTCTGGGAAAGATTTGGATCCAGGGCTCCAACACAGGACAGCAATATTCTTATTTCTTATTATGCCCAGGCCCAACTCCATCATGCTAAATTGACATGTACAAGACTAGGCTGTGAAAACATTACAGTATCTATAAATCTTGGTGGCTAGTCCTCTTCACACTGACAGCAGTATACCCCTAGGACAGACACAGACATGCTTCAGCAGGAATAAGTGATAGAAATGTGGCAACACTCAGAACTGTGCCAAGCATAGCCTCCCTCCACAGACGACATCAAATAATTCACACGGAACAGATGTTGCTACTTATTTGAGAACACTTACTGCACATCCTCCCTCATAACCTGCCTTCAGGGTAAAACTATATTAGGAACCAGAGCTAACCCCCCTGCCAATTAGAACTGTCTTGAGGAACTAGATCCTTAGCTCTGTTCAGCATCATAGAACTCATAAAAACATTTTGAGATGAGCTTTCCTAGAAGGCTCAAGACACCACAGCTCTGGTGGCTGACTTAGAAAACTCACCCAATTTCTTTTTCTCCCTTAGTCAATTTACCTTCAAAATACATAGGCTAATTTGGAAATGTAGACTGAGTTAGAATTTAGTTCTTAAAATAGACTATACTGGGACTAGAGAGATGGCTCAGTGTTAATCACTGGGTTAAGCACTGGGCTTTGGTTTCCAGAATCACAGGGCATCTTATGAGCACATATAATTTGTACTTGACTCCCTCTTCTGACCTCTGATTCCAGGTATATATATGGCATGTGTGTACATACATGTAAGTAAAATACTATGCACAAAAATAAATCCCAAAAGTACACTATAATATATTTTAAGGAGACAAAATAGCAAACTAACCCAACCATAATAAAAATAAAATATAGGTAAACATCTCTCTGATTATCTTAATAAGAATTGAATTGAAGATAGACATAAATCCACATATCTATGGACACCTGATTTTTTATGAAGAAGCCAGAAATGAGCAGTGGAGGAAAAAGCACCTTCAGCATGGTGCTGGGTAGCTGGATGTTGGCATGTAGAAGAATGTAATTAGATCTATATATGTCACGTTCGACAAAACTCAAGTCCAAGTAGATCAAAGACCTCAACATAACACTAGACACACTGGACTATTAAGAAAGTGGGGAATAGCCTTGAACACTTAGGCACAGGAGACAACTTCCTGAGCAGAACACCAATAGTGCAGGAATTAAGATTGACAATTAGTAAATGGGACCTCATGAAATTGAAAAGCTGCTTCTATAAGACAAAGGACACTGTCAATAGGACAAAACGGTGTCTACAAAATGGGAAAAGATTTTCAAGGACTCCACGTCTGATAGAAGGCTGATATCCAAAACATATACAGAACTCAAGAAACTAGATATCAACAAACCAAACAATCCAATTACAAAATGAGTTACAGAGCTAAACAGAATTCTCATTAGAAGAATCTGAAATGTCTGAGAAACACTTCAAGAAATATTCAACATCCTTAGCCATCAGGGAAATGCAAATCAAAACTACTTTGAGATTCTATCTTACATCTGTCAGAATGGCTAAGATCAAAGACACAAGTGACAGCTCATTTTGTGAATTAAGGGGAAGTGAACATTCCTCTACTGCTGGTAGAAGTACAAACTTGGACAGTCACTATGGAAGTCCATATGGTTGTTTCTCAGAAAACAGAATTGATCTATTTCAGGATCCAACTATACCACTCTTGGGAATATACCCAAAAGACACCACATCTGAACACAAGGGCACTTGCTCAGCTATGTTCATAGTAGCTTTATTCATAATAACCAGAAACTGGAAACAACTTAGATACCCCTTGAATGAAGAATGGATTAAGAAAATGTGGTACATTTATACAATGAAGTATATTACTCAGCTATTAGAAAAGATGACATCATGGAATTTGCAGGCAAATAGACGGAACCAAAAAAGTTGTCCTCCTGAACAACGCAACCCAGACCCAGAAAGACAAATGTGAGATATACTGACTTATAAGTGAATATTAGCTCTTAGGTAAAGGATAATCACACTAAAATCCACAGATCCAGAGAAGGTAGATTAACAGGAGAGGTCTGGGGGCTGGGGGGGAAGCATGGATCTTCCTGGGCAGGGAAAATACAATAGATTGTGTGGGTGGACTTGGGACAAGTGGAAATAGGAACAGGATGGATCTGGTAGGGGAGAAAGGAATGAGGGGAGAGTATACACAGAGAGATGACTGAGATAGGTAGGCATTTAGGGGTACTATGCCTCGTGCAGTGGAAACTTCCTGGAACCCTAGTGAGGACCTCTAGTAATAGAGGATATGGAGTCTGAACCAGCCATCTTCTGAAACCAGGCTAGGCTCCCAAAGATGAAACTAGACATCAACCCAGCCACATAATCTATAGCCCACAACTTTGCTTACAAGATGTGCTGGAGTAGTCATGGCTCAGAACTTGTGAGAGTGGCCAACCAATGTCTGGTCTTGAGACCCACACCACAAGAAGAAGTCTATGCCAGATTCTGCCTAGATGACCAGGATTCAGAAGCTGGTTGGCTAAGAGACCTATGGTAGAACCAAACAAGACTACCAAAAAAAAAAAAAAAAAAAAAAAGCCTGGCAAGGTGGCACACACCTTTAATCCCAGCATTTGGGAGGCAGAGGCAGGCGGATTTCTGAGTTCGAGGCCAGCCTGGTCTACAAAGTGAGTTCCAGGACATCCAAGGCTACACAGAGAAACCCTGTCTCAAAAAAACAAAAACAAACAAAAAAAAGTCAATGAAATGATTCCTTAATGGCCCAATAGTCATCATAGAGGGTATATACCTAGCTATAAATTGTATAGTATTCATTAAAGATGGTTACCCATCTTAGTATTCTACCTATGTTAAGCAATTACACCTTTATAATAACCCCATGACATTAATGATTACTGTTGACCTCCCACTTAACCAATGTAGAAGGTACAATGCACTTCTGCGCACTGTCACATAACTCAACATTAGAAAGCCATGATTGCTGATAGTGCATTTCACAACCATTCCCTCTGTTATTTTGCAACATTATTCTGGCTAAAGGAAGGGCTGGGGTATTCCAGTTGCATTTGTTCATGGCTGGCTAAAGGTACACATGTGCAAGATCTGCTGAACACATTTTGTATGTATCTATCAGGAACTCACAGCAGCTGTGACGGCCTGTGTAAGACCTGCACAAGACCAAGCCAGGCAACACTCCAGCATGGAAAGGGGAGGGGATCAGGAGCCTCCACCTCCATCAGAGGGGTTATTGACAGCTATCAGCTGCTAGGGGAGGGGAGTTAGTGTTCTTAGAAGGTAGGAAAATGAAATGATGACCCCCCCCATATGTAAGCATCACTAATTAGATTGGTGGGGTATAAAAAAAACAAAAAAGATGACATGGAGTGGTGATATAGAGACCAACCAAACCCCAGAGGATTTGGGAGAGAGAAATGGGAGATATATAGAAGTGGAAGATTATAGAAGTTTATCATATACATCGATGAAATTCTAGAAACATAAAAAAAGTATAAATGAAAAACTAAAAATTTTAACTCATATTTTGCCATTTTGACTTCTAGGAATCTATCTAAAATACCTCAATTGAAACTGACTTAAAGAGAGAAGCTCACGTCCTCATTATCTATAATCTTAAGAGGAAACTAGGAAACATGCCAGGTATATGAGGTTAATGCTAATTATATTTTTAGGTAAAGACATACTTGGCATAAAAAAAATTAAGTCCCATGTAAGACATTCATGAACAGTCATGATCTGGAGATATTTATTTATTCAAAGATTTATAGATTGTTCTCTCTCTTTCTCTCTTTGTGTGTGTGTGTGTGTGTGTGTGTGTGTGTGTGTGTGTGTATTTACACACATAACTGTAGCACCCACAGAGGCCACAAGAGGGCATCAGATCCCCTGGAGCTGGAGTTACTGGTCGTTGTGAGCTAACATATGTGTGCTGGGAACCAAACTCTGGTCACCTGTAAGAGCAACAAGCACACTTAACTATTGAGCCATCTCTCCAGCCCTCATCAAGCTTGAGAGCTATTGGTAATGGTATTATCAGGATGCAT
This sequence comes from Mus caroli, assembly GCF_978045245.1. NCBI lineage: Eukaryota > Metazoa > Chordata > Mammalia > Rodentia > Muridae > Mus > Mus caroli. The sequence continues at coordinate 72,587,843 of NW_028227266.1, forward strand.
AGCAAAGTTCCCTGCCTTGGCAGAGAAAGCTAACCTTCCTCTGTGGCAGGCAGCCAGCACATTAACCAAATAGATTATACACAAATCAGAAGATGAGATTAAGAAGGGCAATCAAAGAACAGTGTGATGGGGGCTGGGGAATGCTAGGTTGGTACACGCAGCTTGCTAGCAAAATCAAGTACCTCACTGAGACCGTGCGATTTGAGCAAAGACTCGGAGGAGGTGGGATTTACTAAGTGAATACCAAAGGGAAGGTATTTTAGGTCAAGAGAAGAGCCAATGAAAGAGAAGCCAAGGCTCAGCACTAGATGCTATTGTTGGTGCTGTGTGTGAAACCTCCACATCCATGAAGCTGGTCTGCTGGGACTCTTATGGCCCTCTTCCTTTCTATAGGCCTTTGCAGACCACGGATCACACCAAGCCCTGCATTGTGTGGCCTTTAACAGCCTCCACAACAGGAATCACCTGATTAAGGAATCACTGAGCAAACACCTCGTGCTGTCTGCCTTAGGGCAGGATGATTTGAGTTCTTCTCTGCCTGCTGGAGCATATTTCTCAAATATTGACTAGAGCACAGGAACCCCCGGAAATACTTGCTCAAGTGCAGATGCTGAGTCAGTAGGTCTGGGGTGAGTCTTGGCATTCTCTCACAAACTTCTTTGCAAAGCCAATGCAGTGAGCCCTTAGGGCATAGCTTAAATACCAAGGCTATAGAGTTATTCTGTGGGATTGGCACCACCCCCTCACAGCATACACATCATCTTCCAGTTTCCGGGGGAGGGGCGAGGCAGTGACTCATTTCTTCTCCTCCACATAGTGCTACTTCAGAATTACCCATAAAATAAACTAGTTCCATTCATTGAATCTGAAGATGTGGTTCTGGGAGAGACTTCAGAGACATATGTCTGTTGATCCTGCTGCCTGTGCCAGAATGGACGGAGTCAGCAGAGGAAAAGAAAGAGTTTGGAGTTAGGGAGAGCATTCAAAACTGCTGTATGATTTCAGACTTATCCTCAGAATAAAATTTTAAAAACTTAAAGGTGATTATAGTCTTGAGAGGAGGATGGCATGCTGAGATACAGTAATAATTTTATCCCGGGTGCTGGTAGGTAGGAACAGAGAAGATCAATCAGAGGTCAGTGTAGACACAGTTCACTAGTGATGGAGGAACGCTGTCAGGGGTTGTAAGGAGTCATATTTGTGAACTTGAAAAAGGACTCAGATTCTACATATATTTAATTGAAGCAATAAAGTGGATAAGTTGAATTACAGCAGCTTGGAAAAGATGTTGATACTGGGAAATACAAATGACCACATGTATAGGCCATGTGCAGAGTCCAAGCAAGCAATAAGATGGTTAGTGCAAATGAAAGAAAGAGTCGAAGACCTCAGCCCTAGACTGGGTCAACCACATGAAACCAGAAGTTCACACTCAAAGTCAAGAGTACCCGTGACAGAGATTTCACGTCCTTGTGATTGTGTTTCCTGTCAGCAGCATGGCTTTAGCATTATGTCTGTTGAATTAAAGACCCAGGAGACATTCAGCCTCCTCCATGTATTGCTTTCTATGTCATGATGGTCCTGCCACTTGGGACAATATGAAATGAAGAGTTGTAACAACTCAAAGCAAGATAATACAGTTAAGTGAGCATTCACAGAGTCCACATCTCACTAGGTCTATCCTCTAAGGGGTCAGAGTGGTCATAGCCTGATAACTTCTGAAGCATCCTTATCTTCCCACCTCTGTACACTGTACCCAGGGTCTTCTCAAACACTGGAGATTGTCCACGTTTATACTGTCACAGAAAGTCAAAGTAAAACACCATGGGAATTCTCTGGACTGCCCTGTTCTTCTAGTGCCCCCAACTTCAGTACAGATTATTAAACTTCTCTAACTTCATAAAAGAAAAGCCAGCTTAAGCCAGATGGGTGGGATTACATCACACTGTATGCTCCACAGAGAGTTGCAATTGACCAGAGATGCATAGAAAAGGACCTGGCTCAGAGCAAGATGGCATGACAAAGCCTCCTTTGCACTGCTTTTCTTACAGATATAAAAACCATAACTCAAAGTGAGAGCTGACCAGATATCAGAGGCACACTGGAATGCCTCCCCAACCCTCCTACACACAAACAGGCATCTAAAGAACAGAGAAGATATTTCTATGATAGCCCTCTCTCTGTGACTTTAGGAAACTTCCCCCGAGGCTCTTTTCTCAATGCATGGATTGAAGGCTTCGAACTGGATAGGGATTCTCCCACCAGATGAAGATAGAAACCTAAGCTACCTTATCTGTCTTAATGCTCAGGCATCTTTGGCCTCTGCCCTTCAGCACCAGTGAGCATCCCAGGTCAAGAGTTATTATATATGGTCATATGAGGAGCCTCATAAACCCTAGCACGTAAGGATTTGGGGGACATCTGGGTAATTTTGAAACCTCTTTATATATATATATATGTGTGTGTGTGTGTGTGTGTGTATCAAAACAACAACAACAACAACAAAACAAAACAAAACAAAACAAAACAAAACAAAACAAAACAAAACAAAACAAAACAAAACAAAAAGCCCAAAACCACAAGAGTGAAATATGTAGAAGCAACACAGAATCCCTGAGATGGAAATTCCAGTGCTCTTGGGAAACCTATCAACTTGGTAGCACCCTACTGTGATAATTCAGTGTGTGTGTGTGTGTGTGTGTGTGTGTGTGTGTGTGTAAGTTCACAGGTGTTTGTGTTCCTTTGTGTGTATCTATGTAGAGGCCAGAGGTCAACCTCAAGTGTTGTTCTTTAGGTGTTGTCTACCTTGGTTTTTGAACAGGGCCTCTCACTGCCCTGACCTTCAACAAGTAGGCAATAATGGCAGTCCCGTGAGCTCAGGGTATCAGCCTATCTCTACCTCCCTAGTGCTGATACTATAAATGTACCCTACACATGCCCATCATTTATGTGTCTTTGGGCATCAAACTCTGGCTTTCATGCTTGTGTGGCAAGCACTTTGTTCACTGAGATATCTTCTCAGTTTCATAAATGACAATAATTCTTCGTAACTACAAGTCATAGACTGCCAGATTACAAAGTCCCCAACATACATTTGCAAGGCTGAGGGATTTAGGCTTGCATCTCATCTTTCCTACATCTCTCTAACATTCATCATCCCCATGCAAGAAACTAAATCCTCTTCCATTTAATTTAACACTGTGTTTGCTGCTGTGTGGATCCTCTGTGAGCCTTGGCTTTAGAAGTCTCACCCTGGCCTCTCTGCTTTCTACCACTCCAGCCTCATCCATCCTCATTTGCATTGATGTTGTCTTGGATGATGGAAAGTTTCTCATCACCTGCGGAAATTGGCTCCACATTCCTATCTGAGTGATGGTGTTAGGGCACCCACCCACATTTATCTCTCTGTAATAATGTCAGAGCACTGGATACCACCCAGAGACAAAGATGCATCCATCCAACAGTTAGCTTAAGATTTAAAGTGAGGTAGAATAAGTTCAAAAGCATTCGAAAAGAGAGCATCTCATATAGAAGTTTCAGGCAGAAAAGCTGGGCTTTTGGGAGTCAGTTCATTAATGGATTGTCCATTGGTTCTAAAGTTTCTTACTCCTAGTGGAGGATATGGGTTTGCTTTTGTTATACAAGTAATCTGAGCCTATAATTTTTAAAAAGAAACTATAAGAAAGAACTTGAAATATTTTCTTGGGTACAGAGCATATACATGTGTGTATGTGTGTGTGTGCGTGCATGTGTGTGTGTGTGTGTGTGATACTGTGGTTACAGGATATTCTATTGAGCTCCTTGCCCTCAATTTGAAGTAATCTATCTCTCTCTATTGCTTATTCTTTGGATTGACAATGGAGTTTTCTATCCATTGTATCCATTAATGTCCTATACTCTTTTATTCATTTATTTATTTCATGAGTGTGTATTGGAGACCAGAGGATAACCTTGCATGTTTTGCCATCTATCTGTTCATTTTTGAGACATGGTCTCCTATGAGCTAACAGACCAAGATGCCCCAAGGACGTACTTGTCTCCATGACTCTGGTGTTGTGATTATATGTATGCACCACAATTCCAGACATTTTTTGAAAACTTAAAAAATTTTTTAGATTATAATGAAATTACATCATTTTCTCCTTCACATTCCTCATTTCAAACCCTCCCATATTAACTTCCTTGCTGTTTGTCAGATGTCAGACTCATAACTGCTTTTTCATTACTTTTTGCTACATGCATATATATATACATATATATGCATATATATATTACTAAATATATGAACACAGCCTGCTAAGACTATATAGTGTTTCTTGTATGTATACTTTCAGGGTTGACCATTTGGTGTTGGATAACCAATTGGATGACTCTTCCCTAGGGAGGACTATTTCTCCCACTCTCAGCAATCCTTACTTGTCTATAGTTCTTTGCGTAGGGTTAAGAGCTTCTAGGCTTTCTCCAAACGTAAATTTTCATGTCCTCTGTTGTCTTTGCTCAGCTCATATTGAGTCAGTCATGTTGGTAAGACTTCATTCAAGAAGTTTCTGGTCTTCTAAGTAGACACAACCTCATAGCAAACCCCTTCTTTCTCTGGGTTTTACAATATTTCTGCCCCCTCAACTGCAATCAATGTTCCCTAAGCCTTAGGTGCAGAAGTTGTATGTGTTGTACGTTGTTGATGTGTCCTTTGAGATGAAGCTCTATAACTGTAAACTTTAATGGTTGTGGTTTTCTGCAAATGGTTTCTGCCTGTTAAATAGTACATTGTTGTTGTTGTTTTACTGTTTTTGTTTTGATTCAGGATGAGAACTACACTTATATGTGGGTATGAAAATAAATATTAAGAATGTAATTAGGGATTATATTGGTTTAGAAAAGTGGTGATTGTGGGTTCTCTTCCAAAATGGCTTCACTAATCATGGGTAGTTGTCATGGTTTATTTTTGTTGAGCAGACCTTACATCTAATTAGAGAGCTGTTGGTTTCTATCAGCACGTGCATGCTACTACTGCACCCTTGAGCTTATCATTACTTTTCTGGTCATTCTTTATGGTTCTTAGGCATCATAGCTGAGTAGGGCTGTTGGTTGCTCTCCTCCTTTAGAAGCTTGCATGGTGCCTTCTGGAAGAGGCTTTCAGGTCAGTTCCCCCTCACTGGTCTCTGAGCTCTGTGCCTGATGTGCATGGTGTCTTAAGCAACAGGAACTATTTTCCACCTCTGGGAATAACCAAGAACAATAAGTCTCTCAAGCAATACTTAATAACAATTAAAAAGAATCTCATGCCTGGTGTTGAGATTCTCATTAGATGGTCTTTGGTCTTGGGTCTTGGAGGAACTATTGTCAGCTCAGTTAGGAAATAGTAATTTTCACTGAATACGTATACTTGTTCACAGATTAATGAATATTATTGGTGTTTTTAGGTAGGTAGCTAATAGTGTTATTCTTATGGTTTTCAGACATTCTTACTGCCGTTACTCTCCTGTATTTTTTGACCCTCCATCAGCGACCTTCTGCTTCCCATTTGTCCCATCAGATCACTCACACCTGCTATTCTCTTCTCTCTTGCTCACTCAGCACAGACAGTGGTCCTGTTTTACTTTTCTGGTTTCTGCAGTTACTTCAGGATATGTACTCACATCTGAAGATTTGGGTAGAGAAGCCTCAGATGGAAGACTATGCAGCATTTGCCTTTCTGGGTCTAGGTTACCTTACTTAATAGAACCTTTTCTAGTTCCATACATTTATTTGCAAAATTTGTGATTATATTTTTCTTTTTTTATTTACATGTGAATAGCATTTCATGTACCACATTTTCATTATGCATTAACAAGTGAAGGGACATTTAGATTGTGTCCATTTCCTAGCTACTGTACATAGAGCAGCCGTGAAGGTGGCTGAGCAAGTGTCTGTGGAGTTGGATGTTGAGTCCTTTGGGCAAATGCAAAGGAGAGGTATAGATGGCTCCTATGATTGATAGAGTTTTATCTTCTTGAGAATTTTCTGTAATGGTTTCCAGAGCAGCTGGACCAGTTTTCAATCCCCAAAAAAGTGAATAAAGGTTTCTTTTTCCTCACATCCCTTGCAACACATCCTGATGCAACATCAATTGTTTTGTTGGTCTTTGGCATTCTGACTGGAGTAAGACAAACTCTCAGTTTTGACTTTCATTTCCCCAATTGCTAGAGGTGATAAGTTTTTTATATAATTCATAGTCATCATTGTCATCATCTCCTCCTCTTCCTCTTCCTCCTCCTCCTCTAGATCTTAGGCCCCCCCTTTTTTAATGGGCCATTTGTTTTACTTTATTTTTCTTTGAATCTTTGTTTTTTGAGTTCTTTTTATAGCCTGGATATTAATCCTCTGCCAGATATATATAGCTGGCAAAGTTTACCTCCCATTTTGTGTCCTTCTTCTTCATCCAATTATTGTTTCTTTACGTGTGTAAAAGCATTATAGTTTTATGAAATCCCAGTGGTCGATTGTTGTTCTTAGTACTTGGGCAAATGGAGTTCTACTCAGGAAGTCCTTTCCCACACTTACATCACATAGGTGCTGCCTGTGTTTTCTTCTGGCAGCTTCAATGTGTCCAGTGTGTCATGCTTAAGTCTTTGATCCATTTGGAGTCAGCTTTTATGCAATCTTGGACTTTGGTCCAATTACTTCAAGTATTCTGTTGAGGTATGCTCCCTCTAGTCCTACATTCTCTAGGACTTTTATCACAAAACCATGTTATATTTTGTCAAATGCTTTTTCTGCATCTATCTAGATCATCATATGGGATTTTTACATTTAAATCCATGTATGTGGATTATTCCATTCATTGATATACACAGGTTGAACCATGCCTGCACTTCAGGGATAAAGTCAGCTCGGTAGCAGTGAATAATATTTTGATATAAGTATTTATTCTGTTTGCCTATATTTTATTGAGCATTTTAAATCTATGTTCATTAGTGATATTTTCACATAGGTTTTGTTTTGTTTTGTTTTGGTATTATTGCTGAGTCATTACTGGGTTTTGGTATTAAAGTGATACTGGATTCACAGAAGAAGTTTGGAAGTGAACTCTCCTTCAGTTTCTATTAATTTGAAGAATTGAAGAATTGAAGGTAGATCTTTGAATGAATTCTGCTATGAATTCATCTGGCCCTGGCATTCATTCATTCATTCATTCATTCATGGTTGGGAAATTTGTTATTGCTATTTCTACCTTCTCATGTGTCATGGGTCTGTTCAGATTATTTACTTCTCTGTCTACTTTTGTGGTTTAATTGAGTCTAGAAATTCAACTCCCCACCCTTTTTTCAGGTTTCCAATGTATGGCTTTTATAATATTGTGAATTTGTTTTGAGTCTGTTGTAATGATTCTATGTTCATATTTTTATTCTGTTAATTTTGGTCCTCTCTCTTTTGTTCTTGTTTGCCAAGCATCTGTCAGTCTTGCTCCTCATCTCAAAGAACCAGCTCTTAGATTTGCTGATCCTTTACATTGTTTTCTTGGTTTCTAATTTCATTAATTTCTACTCTGATTTTCATTATTTATTACTATCAACTGGATTTGGATTTAGGTTGTTCTAGATTTTCTGAATTGTTGAGTTGCATAATTAAGTAGTTTAATTGTGATTTTTCTGATATTTTTTAATGTAGTCCCTAGAGATATAAATTTCTGTCATAGAACTGCTTTCAATGTATCCCAGAGGTTTTGCTGGGCTGTGCTTTTACTTTCATTTGTTTGTGGCTCATTTGTTCTTTCAGCAGTACCTTGTGTTTTCAGTAACTGTGACTGTGTCTTTATCTTCACACTCTCTTGGCTTTTATGCTCATTCCTCTCTTCAGCCCCAAATATTGTTTCTTGTATTTTCCTTATATTTGGTTTATTAATTATAAATTTGTAGACTATTTATACTATGAAAAGTTTCACTTTTGCCTTGAATTATGACAGATTGTTTTATTGGATAAATTAGTATAGGGTGGCCAAACATGGTCTTTTAGGGCTTGGAGTGTGTTACTCCAGGCTCTTCTGTCTTTCAAACTTTCCACTGAGAAATTGGCTGTCATTCCGATAGATCTTTTGGTGTGTGTGACTTCTATTTTTTCCTCTTGTAGCTTTAAACATACTTTCTTTGTTCTGTATACTTAGTGTTTTAACAATGATATATTGTTGGGATTTTCTTTTGGGGTTTTGTCTAGTTGATGCTCTGTGTTCTTCTTGTATCTGAATAGATATGTCTTTCCTTGGTTTCAGGAAGTTTTCTTCTATGATGTTGTTGAGTATATGGGCTATGCCACTAATTTGGGAATTCTTCTCCCTCACTTATTTATGCCTATAATTCAAAGGTCTGGTCTTTTTATGTTGTCCTATATTATTTTCTCTATGTTTCTTTCCTATGTTGTTAAAACATTTCATTTTCTTTCTTTTTTTGTTTTTGTTTGTTTGTTGTTGTTGTTGTTGTTGTTGTTGTTGTTGTTGTTTTTCGAGGCAGGGTTTCTCTGTATAGCCCTGTCTGTCCTGGAACTCACTTTGTAGACAAGGCTTGCCTCAAACTCAGAAATCTGCCTGCCTCTGCCTCCCAAGTGCTGGGATTAAAGGCATGCACCACCACTGCCCAGCAACATTTCATTTTCTTTGCTTATTTTGCCTAAATCCCTACCTTTGAGTCCTGATAATCTGCTTGATTCATTCTACTTGTAAGGTTTCTCTGAATTTTCTAGCTGGGCTGTTGAGTATTTTAATTCTATTTTCATTTTAGCTTGAGTATTCTTCAATGTTTCTATCTCTTTACTGAATTCTATTTTCAAGTCTGGAATTGTCTTCATCATTTCCATCAGTCTAATGGTTGTACTCTCCTGGGCATCGTTCAGGCATTTACTCTCCTTAAATTCTTTCTCTTTAACTTTCTTGAGCTATTTCTTTGTGTCTACTTTAAGCTCCTTGGAGTCTTTGCTGAAGTTTATGATTGTTCTTTTAAATTCTGTGTCCTGTGGTTCATCTAGAAAATTCTCATTGGCAAACATTTCTACGGGACTGGTAGGTTTAGGAAAGGAGATGCTAACTTGATCTTTCATATCTTCGTGATAAGATTTGGGCATGTGAACTTCTTTTTGTTCTGTGTCTGATATGAATTGAGAACAGTGATGAAGAAATGAGGCAGGTTGGGACTTGAGGTTGACTTAGGTAGAATAAAGTCAGGTAGATGAAGGGAACTGAGCTGGTGTGCTGCATGTGTATCTGGTTCCAAGCCTGGAGTGTGAAGGTAGATCTGAGTAGGGAGAGAGGTTGGAAGAGATGTGAGAGGGGTCTATGTATAAGATAGAGAAGTTAGGGGCGGTCCTGGCAGAAGCCTAGAAATTGGTTATGGCACAGGTAGGGGTGACCAGACTAGGCTAGTGTACTGGATGTGGGTCCAGGCCTGGACCAGTCTAGTTGGGAGGATGCAGGAAGAGGAGGGTCACGATGACCCCTTTAAGTATGGGTTGTTGGTCTTGAACCTAGGTCCTCATGCTTGCAAGACAAGCACTTAACTGACTGAACCGTCTCCTCAGTCTCATTATGGATTTTTAGCAAGTGCTATTTGTAGGTGTTTAGAGCACAGTCTATATATCACAGGACTGCAGCAAAAAAAAAAAAAAAAAAGCCACATATATACACATTTGCAAACAAAGATATTTCTGGTTAAAACAGGTCATTACTATCACATTGTTAAAAACAATTACAGGAATTTATATACTTTGGGATATTTTGAAATTGCCATGAAGAAAAGTTTCAGACTCCTAGCTTATAGAAAATTTCACCACAGGGACTAGATTGACTGAGTTTTTCCTATCTGTTCTCCCTGCTCCACAGCCTCCCTCCTAACTTTAATCTTTTGTGAGAAAGACAGGGTGTGCTTGAGCAGAAAAAAAGATTGTAAAGCCAGTTTCTGTGGAAAACAATCCTGTACAGTCAAATTATATTAGAGAATGTCTGAAATTGCTCACAAACTACATTGCATGCAGTTTCATATAACAAATGGGCATATCCAGTTATATGTAAATTTGATTAAGTGTGTAAGATATGCAATGCAAACCAAGTGATCACAAAGAATGGTATTTTGCATCACTGTATTCTCAAAAACCAGTCACTTACTTGGTTCAAAGTGATACTGGCACTTTAAAAGACCCAAAAAGTTTAGAATTGCTGTGACAATTATATTCCCTGTCATGTTGTAATCTAGATGCCCAGATAAAACAGAACTGAAGCAAATAGGTCTAATGGATTTCCTTAAGAAAGAAGCAAACTGCTGAAGTGAGTTTCATTAAAGCCATGGCTCAAGCACTGGCTTTTTCTCAGAGGACCTGGGTTCAATTCCTAACACTCCCATTGCAGTTCACAACTGTCTGTAACTCCCGTTCCAGGGGCTCTAACACCCTCATAGAGATTTACATACAAGTAAATACCAATGTAAAGAGAAAAAAACCATTAAAAGTAAACCATAAAAAGCTGGTAAGGTTGAGAGACCGGATCCAGGAATGGGCATTCTATCATCACTTAAGAACAAAGAGAAGAAATCTGTATCCCAGGATAAGGCACTTTGGTAGCTGACAGGAAGAGAGAGTTATAGCCATAGCTACAGAAAGTACAGCAGAACAGGGAGTGAGAAAAGATAGCCTGACCTTTCCCCTTTGACAGATAACTACCTGCAAATGTGACCGAAGCCTGCTGGCACAGGAGCCTGGACAATGCAGTAAGCAGGCAAATGTCAGACTGCAGGAGCAATGTCAGGCAAACTCAGTCTGGAACAAAAGCTCACTGAATGGATGATCGAGGAGTTGGTGGCACCATCTCAATTATTCTCTGCATCTCTCCTTCTCTGCCAGTAGAGTTCAACTAAATTCAAGGACCTTTTGATGAGATACCACAGCATGAAAAGAAGGTCATGCTAGAATGCTCATTGTAGTTGCCTGCTGTACAGAGCACACAGACAATAAAGGTGGGAAGGGATGGCCTATGAGTGTTTTTATATTCAACCAAGTGATCAGGAAAAGTATTTATAAGGTTCATGCTGGGATCTATTTCATAAGGTGTGTGACCTCCTTTCTTCACATCCCTTCTGTGCTGTTGGATAAATAAAAGCAATGGAAGCCCAAGCATGGCATAGCTCTGGACTAGGGTTCTTCTTATTTATGAGTCAGGAGGAATGGGTTAGACTGGAGACTCTCCAGTTTGGCCAGTTGTCAGAAGCTCCAGAGATCCTACCAACCACACACGCCCAGGTCCCCAAGATCAGAATCAGAGCTCAGAACACTCAGAACATTCACCGAGAGGCCCTTACCTAGCTGATGGAAGCATGAAGCTAGGCTCAGAACTGTCTCCCATGCCTATTAAGACCCACCCCCTACTCCTCAGCTACAAAATGAAAGATAATGGGAGAATGTTGGAAAGACAGCCTAAAGAATGATGGGTCCATCATCTGGCAACAGTGCCTCACTGACCTCTCCTTAATTTTTATATTTTCCATGGTTTCAGACCTATGTGGTTATGCAGATATATAGCAAGTGTTTTGAATTGTGTTTCTTTCTTTAAATTAGAAGCTGAATTTGGGGGCAGCAAACTATTATTCACCACTTTTATGCTATCATTTAAAATGCTATTTTGTGTCGGTAATCCTTTATTTTTAAATTTTCTTTTTAAAATTCTCTCTCTCCTCTCCTCCCCTCTCCTCTCCTCTCCTCCTCTCTCACTTTCTCTCTCTCTCTCTCTCTCTCTCTCTCTCTCTCTCTCTCTCTCTCTCTCTCTCTCTCTCTCTCTCGCATTTTACTTTTTTGTCAGTTTGATACAAGCTAGGGTTATGTGACAAAATAAAAATCTCAATTGAAGATACCTCCTTCACATTTGGCCTGTAAGCAAGTCTGTGGGTATTTTCTAGACGAATGATAGATGCAGGAGGACCCAACCCAGGGTAGGTGGTGCCACCCTTGGGCAAGTGGGCAGGAAAGGGAAGAGAATGTCATTAAATGCCATTCCACCATGGTTTCTGCTTCAATTCCAGTCTCCACAATGCTATCCTGACTTCCCTTAGTGATGGACTGGGAGCTGGGGCCATGTAAGACAAACTCTCATCCTCAAGGTGCTTTTGGTTATGGTGTTCATCCCAGCTATAAAAATCTAACAAAGTCAGGAAGCCAGAAGCATCTTATTCCTTGGAGCTGGAGTCAGAGGAGATTGTGAGCTACCCAGTGCTGAGAATCAAACACATGTCCTCTGCAAGATCAGAAAATGCTCTTACCTGCATCCTTCTAGCTTCTCCGTCCCTGCCAAGCAATCCTTTTTATTGCAAGTAATTATTTTATTCCTAACCACATGAGAAGAAATAGTAAACTGTCTAGCACAAAAATCTGTGAAATATTCACCCCCATTCCTCATTTCCCTCGACTGTTAAATGATAGTGTTGATATAAATTATTTAGAAAATTGGTGTCCTCGTAGAACCCCTAACCCACACTTACCCAACACTGAATGCACATGTAGCCTTTGCTGTCTGTCGCTGTCCTTTACTAGAGTCTTGCGAGCTCACATCTATACTAAACAGCGTACGAAGAGCAAACAGCTCCCTGGTAGTTATTCACACACCACACCTGAGTGTGAGTTCCTCCATACAAGGAGGCTATCACACTTGGAGGAGCTCAGGGAAACCCTGCAGAAGAGCAAGAGGAAGGATGGTAGGTGCCAAAGGGATCAAAGACACCAGGAGAACACAGCCCACAAAAGCAACTAAGCAGGACTCGAGTGGGGCTCATAGAGACTGAAGCAGCAACCATGGAACCTGCTTGGGTCTGTGCGAGGCACCCTGCATACATGCTGTGGTTGTTCAGCTTGGGGTTTTGTGGGACTTCTCACAGTGGGAGTGGGGGTGTCTCTTACTCTTTTACCTGCCCATGGGACCTATTTCTTCCTACTGGGTTGCCTTATCCAGCTTTGATATGAGGGTTTATTCCTTGTTTTATTGCATCTTGTTATGTTGTGTTTGGTTAATATCACTGGGAGACCTGCTTTTTTCTGAAGGGAAAAGATGCAGTGGATCTGGAGGAGAAGTGAGCAGGAGGGAGGACTGTGAGGAGAGGCTTCAGTTGGGATGAGATGTGTATTAGAGAAGAATAAAGAAAACATTATGAAAAAAAATCTCTTTTGAGAGTTGGCCATCCCAGCATCCCTCATGTTGGTTGGCCCTATAACCAACAGGGCCTTCTTGTCAACTGACTTGATTTTTCATGACATGAAGATGATTGACTTCCAGACAAAATGTATTTCCTTCCATTATCTGCACTAAAATGGAACCATACAGAGAAAGCAAGTGCTAGAATGAAATCATAGCAAGTACAATTCCACTCATGATTGCATAACAGCACTCAAAATGGAGCAGCCATGCGACTCTCAACTGGAAAGTAGATGAGTTTTCTACTTCTGTAATCATTGTCAGGCTCTGTGACAGATACATTCAAGTCTTTGTCAAGAGAAAACCGAACAGCCCAGAAGCTGAACTCTCTTATTACACTGAAGTCAGCACCTGTGTAATAGTTTATATTAAACTCACATAAAAGTTCAGTTGTTACATACAATTGTTTCTGTATAGTAACTGGTTTTCTTGATAATGTAACTTTGTTAACCATAGAATACACATGACTGAATTATTAAATTAAAAGTCAAAGTTTTATTGTATCATTACTCTTACGTCTAGAAACAAGAAAGAAGACCACTTGCCCAGCTACCTGAAGAGTTAGGTTACTTTGCATGAGAACGCATATGGGAAGCACATCTTTTAGAGCCCTTTCTGAATGTGTAGTGCAGACCATCATTCTGCTTCCTTCTATGTCCCACTGTCCATGTGTCCCGGAATGTAGAGACTCCAAGTTGTTAAATTGCTATTTTATTCAACCTTAGTCTTACATGCTTTCAGCCACTAAGATGGTGTGATTTAGGTGCGTCTGGACAAACACTTTACCCTAAAGGCTCTCCCAGATCTAAAAATGGCTGTGTCATAGGAAAGCCTTTCATTCCACACAGGAAGGAGGAAAGCATAAAGTGAAAATATCACTCCCAAGAATTGTAGCTTATCAACAAGAGATAATTACGGCAAACATACATTCTGCAAAGCAAGGGAGAGAAGTATGTGACAGAGGACAGTTAAGGCAGGGAACAACTACCTCAGCAGATGACAGAAAACAAGGGCTGTTGTCCAAGGAATGAACAACTCAGTAGATGATACCAGACAGCACTTTGGTCAAGGGGATCCTATCTAGGAGTTAATACAAGCTCTTTGTCTCTGGATCCTTTAAATTCATGTTGAGGGGCTGATTAGATGGCCCTGCAGCTAAAAGCACTGGATCCTCTTCCAGAAGACCCACATTCAATCCCCAGCACCCATATGGAAGCTTAGAACTGTTTGAAACTCCAGTCCCATGAGATCCAACACCTACTTCTGGCTTTCTCTGGTACTGCATGCATGTGTGATGCTCAGGTGTACATGGCAGGCAAAACATCCATACACATAAAATTAAAAAAAAAATAGTATATTAAAATAAAAAAATCAGAGAGTGGTTTCCTCCACTGTCATCCTGTGCATTTGCCATGAGAGAACTGAGTGTTCTCTCATCTGATGGGTAATACTCCAGTTCTATCATGGAACTAGAATAAAGCCCTCCTATCCACCAGAGTCTTCTGGCCTATTTCCTTCATATGCCAAGCCTTTGGAAATGTGACAAATTAAGCTCTGTTCCTTATAATTTAAACAGCCTCAAGTATTCTTTATTTTTAGCAACACAGAAGACTCAGACCAAGGGTCAGAAGATACTACAAGCCCCATTACATCCACTCCTTTTGCCCTGGTGCTTTTGATATAAATAAATATACATTTTTTCTTACCACTGCTACTACTTCTGATTGCATCTATCTATCTTTATTTATCTTTTTATATATTTATTTTATGTCTATAAATGTTTTGGCTACATGCATCTGTGTATCATATGTATGTAGTTCCTACAGAGGTCAGAATAGAGTTGTGGATTCCATGGACTTACAGGTGTAAGTCTCTATGTACATGCTGGAAGCTCAACCTGGGTCCTCTGCAAAAGCAACAAGTGTTCTTCATCACTGAGCTAGCTCTCTTTCTAGACACATGCTGAGCCATCTCTCTGATTCCACTAATAATTTCTAATCCAACTGACCTTCCTGCCACAGACTATTTTAAAATCCACTTTGATCCAGATTGCGATGAGTTTCATCCTTTTCGCTTACATCCCCTCCTTTCCACAAGAGGTTGTACTAAAATCAACAGCAGGGAGAGATCTTTGAACCCTGACTACCCTGTAGGTGAGATCACCAGGCAGGCTGTGTTCAGCTGCAGAGCCTGAGGATCTGCTGTCTTATAAGCAAGATGAAAATATTAATAGTCTTGGTGAGTGGCCTTAATTTGATCCTGTTATACAAAAAAGGCAAAAACAAGATGTGGGCAAGATGCTAATGCCTTTTTTGTGTGTATGTAGTCCCTGGGAGCAGGGATAAGGGGTGAGGAGAGCGTGGAAAGACAGAGCATGAGGAAGATGGTGGGTAGTGGTGACCCTGAGGTGTTTCTAAGTAGTGATGCTCCTGAGATGGCTGCTACCTACTGCAACACTAGCCTGGCTATGCTTTCCTGGGCTCCCCAGACATCCCTGGCTGCTCTGAAGGGTGGGGATTCTTTGCATTTATACAGAATCTGCTGATCTTTGGTGAATGAGGAGTGCCGAGGGAGTTGCCTGGCATTTAAAAGACTGAAGCAGTACTCTGAAAGGATGAAGGTGCCTAGGTTAGAGAACAGGGTATGGAGCATGGTCATGGACTATGGTGTGCCGCAGCTGTGGCTGCAATCACAGGAAGACTGGTGGGGGGTGGGGCTCATGGGGCTCTGGAGACATCTTGAAGCACCTTCCCAGCCATCATGCTGAGTTGGGTGGTAAAATGCAAAGTACTTGATACTGTTGCAAAGCTCAGGGCGAATTAATTATGAGTGATCTAATGACTTCACATTTGTGTCCTAGCCATATTGTGAGTAATAGCTAATGATATACAATAGTAACTAAATGATCACACATTAGCCATCCAGTTAGTTAATGATTGTTTCTGTGGTTTTTTTCTTTTATTTCTAACCACAATGTCATACACATTATATGTTCAAATTGGTGCCAACAAGTGGCTCTTAGAGACAGTTGAATTACACCTTAAAGAGCCACTTGTTCCCCACAACAGGAAGCCCAGGAAATGACTTTTTAATAGCCCTCACTTGGACTCTGGTGGTATCAAGGAAAGAATTCATGTTGATCGGATCATGAGTGTAAGTTCGTGTGAGTGCTTGTGTATGTGTGAAAATGCACAAATGCATCAGTGTATATGTTAAGAAGCCAGAGGTCAATGTCAGCTGTCCTCTTGATTATCTTTCCACATCATCTTTTGACACGGGATCCCTCACTAAATATGGAACTTGCTGATTCAGCTAAACTGGCTGGCCGCCAAGGTCCAAGCATCCTCCTATCTGTGCCTAAGCTCAGTTTTGAGCTTACGGGTGTATACCACTACATCCAGATATTATACGAGTCCTAGGGATCTAAACTCAGTCCCACGTGTCTGTACAGCAAGTCCTGTACTAACTATCCACCTACCCAGAGCTCCACACACTCCTGGACACTCGCTGAATGCTGCTTCACTTGGCTTCTTTCTTGCTCCTGTCCCCTCCCCTCAAAAGATATTAACAAGCTGGATGGTCCAGGCAGTTGTGTGCTCCTATGTATCATGAAAACATTAAGAAATACAGCGATTAGGCTCAGCTCAGTTCGACAAAGCTGCCTGAACACAGCACTTCTCTGAGATTCAAAAACCAGAAATAACCATATAATTGATCATTTCCCCAAATGCATTTTGGGACATCATTTCAGCTTACAGGAGAAATGCACTAGATGATAATCAGAGTGCTTGGTTTTTACCTCATATTTCTCAGAAATAGTTTATGATCTGAAAAAGAAGTCATCATGCCTACTAGGTGGGCTGGCTTCTGCTGCTAATTTACTTTTTGAATGAAAGTGTATATCCTTGGTCTTTCTTTCAACAAAAGAATGGCTTGTCTGCATTTAAAATATGGAGTCTGAGCCATATAGAAATTTAACAACTTTCCAACTATTGCACAACTTGTAGGGTGACCGCAGGCACTGTGCCTATAACCGCATTTGGCTGTCACAGGTGGCTACTATTGATCAAATGATAAAGGTATGGTTAGGGAGGCATCAAGGAGAGATATTTTGCCAGTACTATGAGCCCCACTGTTTTCTTCGACCCCATGCTATAAATGGTACAAAACCCTGACATCCCGACAGCTTTGCAAATTTGTGTGTATCTCTGCTACAGAGAGTGACAGATCGGGAGAGGGCAAGACATGGAGTCAGGAAGATTATTTGAAAAGATCTCACTAAGTCCAGTCAAGAAAGAACTAGGTGTCAAAATGAAGGCAAAGAGGACAGTTGAAACCAAAGGAATAGCTTTGTTCCTGCTGTCTTTGGGACCTGTTGATGGTACCTACCTACAGAGATATAATAGTCATGCTGGGCACACTATTGCCTTTAACAGATGATTGTCTAGGTGACTGGGAAATCATCCAGTGGATAGAGTATTTGCAAACCTGAGGTCTTGTGTTTGAATCCCCATCGCCTACATAGAAGCCATATTTGGTAGTGTGTGCCTGTAATCCCAGCACTGAGAGGAAGAGATCGGCAAATGCTGGGGTTTGCTGGCTAGCCCGTTCAGTTGATACAGTGAGTTCCAGGTTCTAGTAAGAGATCCTGCCTCAGAAAGATAAAGCAGAAAATGATAGACGAAGAGACCTGTCTATCTGTTTCTCGTCTCCACATGTACATTTACAAACACATATATGCTCAACTACACTCAAATTCATGTACACATATCATGCACAAACATGTGTATACCCACACATACACACACAATGAAAAAGAAGAGATACAAATGGCCAAAACAATTGAAAAAAATTGCTTATCACAATAATTATCAGCACAGGGTCAACAGAAACCCATTGCCCTGTTACAATGTCTATTATCAGAAAAAAGCAACAATAAACGCTAAGAAGGACATGGAGAAAATCAACCTTTACATGGTCATTGAGAAAATAGCCACTTGGGAAAATAGTAGCTAGGGTTACAAGAAGGCTGCCACAAAACAGCATGGCAGCTAGCATTTCCATTCTGGAGCCAATCAAAGGATTCAAATCAGCATATTAAAGAGATATCTGTACTCCTGTGTTCATGGGAGCAGTCTCCCACTCACAACAGTCTGCAATTACAGTTCCAGGGGATCCAACAGTCTCTCCTGGATGCTCTCTCTCTCTCTCTCAAACACACACACACACACACACATGCACGCATGCATGCACACACAGAAAGTTAAAAATCAAAATCAATCTTAAAAGAAATACACTACACTACATCTATAGAATTAAACAATGATTACTATAAGAATCAAATTCTGTCAGTGTTAGCAAGATGGGTTGATATTGAGGGTATTGTATAAAGTGAAGTAAGCCAGCCACAGAAAGATGGGAGCTATATTCTTTCCCATATTTGAAACCCACAATTATCCATCCCATAGAGATAGACAGCAGAAAGCTTGTGGTCAGATGTTGAAGGGACCAAGGGAGGAGGAAGGATGGAGAACAGAAGCTGTACTAAGGGTAGGATGCTTCAGGACTGGAGGGATACATTTTCATAAAGTGTGATGTTGCATGATGACCACAGTAACAGTGTGACATTCAAGATTGTTAAAGGCATATATTTTTAATATTCTTCCCACAGAAATTATAAGTGAATAGGCTGATGAATGTGCTAATTAGCTTGACTAGTGTACCTAGATCAAAATGCCCTGATGATATGCATAAATGTCTGTATACTGATAAGTAAAAACTTTCAAAAAGATGATTGTAGATAGTTCTAGAATATTAAGAGTAAGTAGTTTAGGTCAAAGTTCATTAGACACATCACATCTAGATTTAGTTGGTTTCTACTGTAACCAGTGCCATGATGTCACGATGCTTGCTTTGTAAGAAGATTCAGGAAATGGAGGAGAGAAGAGAACAGGAACAGAGCAGGAACAGAGATGGATATGTGTGTGTGTGTATGTGTGTGTGTGTGTGTATGTGTGTGTGTGTGTATGTGTGTGTGTATGTGTGTGTGTATGTGTGTGTGTGTGTATGTGTGTGTGTGTGTGTGTGTATGTGTGTGTGTGTGTGTGTGTGTGTAGGGGAGGGGATAGGAGGGACTGAGGGACAAAGGGACTAGAAACTCTAGAAACTGTCTTGAGTTAGTTTTCTAAAAACAACTATAAAGTGGACAGAATGGTAAGCATTCTTAAACAAAGTTACTTACTAAATAATTTCTAATAAAAACTTTCTCAGTGTTTTTTAAATAGATAATTTCTGGGAGGAGTGGGGGAGACCAGGAAGCTGGTATGAGAGAAAAATAAAAGGAAATTTTAAAACACACTTTATTATTTTATGCATATGTAGTGTGCCTGAGTATACAGCTGTTGGCTGCCTTATGAGTCCTGGGCACTGAGCCTGAGTCCTCCGCAAGAGCAGCCAGTCCTCTAAAGCACAAAGCCAACTGCGCAGCTTCCAAAGTGTATCATTATAAAACATTTGATTTACACACAATTTCATGAAACAACCTATTGCTTCTCTGCATTTTAATGTGCAGATAATACCTAGTGCTTCTTATAACATTTGAAAATCTTTCACTCCAGAGGGATATAAGAAATTTTATTTGTTCTGTTCAGGTTTTTTTTTCCTTTAAGTTTAGAAATCCATTAGCTTATTTCTGTAAGCTGATTCTCTGTCAGTTAAAAAAACAAAAACAAAAACCCAGGAAACTAAAGTGCATACTGTGTGGAGATATTGCTGTCGAGCATTCAACAGGGCTCTTCATACGGGCCCTGATAACCCCCTGCATCATATCCAGCAAGAGCATATTAAAAATCCAGCTCTGGCCCACACTTTGCAGGTGAGGCCCAGCTCTGGCCTTCATCACAAACCATTCATATAGTCATGCATGACCTTAGCTATTGGCTACCGTGGAGAGTGGAACTTGAACTCTACATTGAAGATTGTGCTTGCCATTTAGTTCTCTTTCTTCTGGTTGGGTTGTGAGCATGAGGCCACCACTTGAACTTTCTGTATGATGCTTAGTTAGAAGTCTGGATTTTGGTCCAGAAGAGAAACAAGCAGCATATGCAAATACAAGGTGACTCCAGGGCCACAAAGACAGATTGGCAGAAATTAGAGGAGAGGAGAGTGAACCCCAGTTAGTGGTTAGTTTCAGGCCAGAGGTTAAAAAAAATCGAAGCATTCTTAGTATATGACACTGAATATGAACCAGCTATGTAAATGACACAACCCAGCAAGACCCAGTGAAAGGAAAGTTTTTGGATCCCACATGGCAGGGGTTTTTGGCTATATAGAGCCCAAGATTTCTTATGCTATTGGAATGATGGTAGAGTAAATTCTTTTTTACAATACTATCATCAAGTAGCCCCAATCATGAAGGGTTTCTTGTCTCTAGGCTGTGAAGGTAAGAGTTGAAATAATTCAAGTGTCTGAACATGTAATTTTGTAATACTATATTTGGGATTCTACATCCCTCAGAGATTTCCACCAAGACCTTTCTGGCCAGGTTTGTAATAAAAGACAGAACTGCTGCCTAATGAGTACTGGGCAGCCATGGGAGCAAGCCTGCAGGCACCTGCCCAAGGTTCAGTAAGCAGATGGCCACAGGCACAAAACCACCATGGTGATTGGCACCTTGTTGGGTACCAGGAGCAGGAAAGGGCCTGGAAAAGTCCTTCCCTGGCTGCCCTTCCCTCAGAAGCATATTGGGAGCACAGGATGGGGAAGATGCCTGCCCACTGCCAAGTGGAGCTGAGCTGTCCTTTGAAATCCAGGCTGCTGCAGCCTCCTGGGGAGCCAAGCTGGTGCCTTTCAGTAACCAGAGTGGATCTTAAGGAGGTGTGTGCCCATTTCATATAGTATGGTGAGAGCCCTCAGATTCCATTTAAAGGTCCAGCACTGGACCATAACATCACAAGATGGTAGAGGCTTCTGAGTCCTCTGCAGACTTTCCTGGATGGTCAAGCACATGGCACAAGCTTTTCTGATAGAGGCACAACCAATGTGTTTTCCAAGAAGTATCACTGGAAGGGTCATTATTATAGCAATCTAATTTGTAAAGGCTTGTTGATGTGGAATTTTCTATTTTAATTTAATTTTTTTAAATGTTAAAGGTTTTACTTTTTTAATTAGATATTTTCTTTATTTACATTTCAAATGCTATCCCCTTTCCTAATTACCTCTCCAAAAATCTCCCATCTCCTTCCCACTACCCTGTTGCCCAACCCACCCACTCCCACTTCCTGACCCTGGCATTCCTCTATACTGGGGCATAGAATCTTCGCCAGACCAAAGGCCTCTCCTCCCATTGATGGCCGAGTAGGCTATCTTCTGCTACATATGCAGCTAGAGACATGAGCCCCACCATTTTAAATAAACTTGTGTATATTTCTAAGACATAAGGAGATAGGTATAGATTGTAAAAGCGATTATAATGAAACAAATCATCACCGCACCACTGCGTCCCAGATGTGGCTCATCCCATGTATCCTCAATTTGTCTCCTCTCCCTTATATGCCTTGCTCCCTTCTCTATAACAATGCTTAACAATGCTTTTCTGTCCTTCTCTCTGTATTTGATTCCTTTTCTACGAGCTCAAGGGGAACCCAGAGCTTCTCATGCAGTCACTTATTGCTCTGTCAATGAGCTATACTCAAGCCCTGCCTGCTTTTGTTAAGAGGTCTCATACAAGTTGTGTCCTGTGATATTCTTGTGTCCTGTGTCCAGCATCACTTAATAAGTGATAACCTAAAGACCCGTCCATGTTGCAACAAATGACAAGCTATCCCTTCAGAAAGTCAAACAAGCTTCCCTGCTTATACACATCAATTTCCTTCGTTAAAAAATCAGGAGCATTGGCTGCTCTTGCAGAGGACTCGGATTTGTTTCCCAGTACCCACAGGCTTGCTCATAACCCCCTAGATCAAATATCTATTCTGCCCTCTGAGGGCACCAGTCAGACAAGTGTGTGTTTGTGTGTGTGTGTGTGTGTGTGTGTGTGTGTAAATCATTGATAAGCAGAAACTAAAATAACTTTTTAATTGAAGACCCACATTTTTAAAATATAAGGACTTGCTATATTTATATTGTTTAATATTTCAAACCAATACCTTTAACTTGTTGGACTGCAAACACATAACCATTATATAACATTAAACACACACACACACACACACACACACACACCAGTTAAGTCTTTTTAAGTAACTTGCTGAATCCACAGTAAATAAAAGGGTCCAAATTCTAGATTCTACCTATAAAAACAAACAAACAAACAAACAAAAAAAAACCCAAAAAATAAAAAAAACATACTAAATTCACTAAGGAGAACTTCCACCAAGTCTTACTCTGCCGGGGATAATATCACTCTCTAACATAATTATATTTACATAACAACGATATTAGTCTCTTCTGCATTCTCATACCACTTCGGCATAGTTGAGGGCTGCTTCTATTCTAGTTGTTACTCAGTAACAAAGTCCCAGGCAATGTCCCTCCCTTCCCCCTCACTACATCTTTTCTCCTTTAAATACATGGGCTGTGTTGCTTCCTAAGGTAAGACTTTTGAAGGAGAGAAAGCTAATTGTTTTAAGTCTTTTACATTTGGTGATAAAGGTGACTGCTGTCTCTGCAGCCTGACCCTTCTAGTGAGAAAGTAGTAAGGAGTTTTGGATGGCAAAGAAGCCACAATCAGCTACCAGCTGAACAAATTATTCTATAATAGAATTACAGAATAGCAGATTGATACTTGATCGCAAACACACATGCCTTTAGAAAATATATAGAACAAATATTTTAGTGAAAGATGTTAACACTACAGAGAACACATAAAATTATCAAATTTGTTTTTAAAATGAGATTTTTTTAAAAATGCAATCCCAAGATACACTAGGAATGCAAATAAAATATAATGTAAATAATTGAGGCATATACAAATGAGGTTTAGTTAATAAACAAAATCAATAAACTCATATCTATCCACAGCTCTAAAATCTCACGTTGAAAATTGTTCCCTTCGGAAATTAAGAAAAATAGATCAGTTCTTCTCATTTTTCTGAGAAGTAACTTCCACCCTCACTCCTTATTAACACAAAGAATGACTTCTGTCTGCTCTGGGTACCCTGGGCTCCTGGCCCTATTGCATCTTTCGGCTTAGTCTATGTAAGAGAGGTTCGCAATCATCCACAGGCTGGAATTGGCTTTGCAAACCCATCTCTTCTTAATATCTCTTCTTAATATCTTCTTAAGCTCTAAACTGTAGTTCTACTAAGGAATGTTTATACTTGACTCTGTGTTCTTCAAATTTTTGAAATCAAATACCCTTATCTCCTCATCCCTGTGAACCCAGTAGAACCAGGGCACAAGTACCAGGCTGCTTGGTCAAAAGCCAGTCCCTTCATTTCCCCAATGCTTTCCTGTAGCTAGGACAACAATCTTGATCTACCATATATAGGCCTAGAGTTGGGCTCATCTCAATATGAACTACTTGAAATCTATTTCCATTTTCTTTGTGAATCCCTTGTTGGGAGAACTATCTGGACAAAATAAAATTCTTCTCAGAATACATGCACATGAACTCACCGCAGGTGAATTCCTTCTAGGGAAGCCCACATCACCCTGTGCAACTGTACTGCTGTTTTAACACCTAGCACATAACTGAACATTTAAACTTGAGTACCTCCAGCCAGGATCTTCTCTTCCAGCTCTGCCATCTGCTTCTTATAGGCCCTTAAAGCTGCTTCTTTGAAGGAAGGCCTGATTCTCTTTGGCTTCATGACCTCCAGTGACTCTGCCGGGAGGTTTTGGTTCTCATCTTCTGCTAATTCCATTTCAACTGCTGGTTCATTTAAGGTTTCCAGTTCTCCTTCACTAATGATGTCATCAGCCTGCCCATCATAGCCCTCATCTTGCGGGGTCTCGTAAGGAGTTTCATAGGAAGGGTGGTCATAGTCTTTAATGTGTTCGTCTACTTCAGTGATGCTAGTCCTGTTTTCTAGCTTAGCTAGGACCTGCTCCATCACTTCAACATAATCTGTCTCACTATCAGCCACTGGTTCACAGTAGTCCTCCTCTTCCTCAGCTTTATAGTAATAGGGTTCCGTGTAGATATCAGAGTCAAGGGTGGTACTTGACTCGTTTGCAGTGGATTGCGATAATGTCCGAAATCTCCCCATTAAGGAAGAGCCGCTGTCCTCACACCCACTGAGACTCTGTGTGCTCTTGTTCCACACCACTTCCAGGGCTGACTTCGCTCTCTGAAGAGTAGATCCAAATTTGGGGAACTTAAAAGTCTTATCAGAAAGGTCAATGCTTAGCCGACTGTGCCAGGACTTGGGCTGGGCCCCCTCTGAATCATCACTTTGCAGTTCGCTTTGACTTCGATACATCATGGATGGATGGCTTTGGTTGGGATACAGGTCATTAGAATTGGCTTCCTGATAAGAGTCGTACTGGCCAACCCACTGGCCTTGTGGTTCATTATCCAATCCAGGGCATGGAGAGGAGTTGTCATCCTGGGTTAAATCATAGCTTTCAGAGTCATCTTGCAGGTCGCTGTGGCACTTGCCAAGATCATCTAGGTCTTTGCTAGAGATATCCAGCTGTTGGTCAGACAAACTGTTGGTATCATAGTCAAAAGGTTCCTGGGTAGATGAATCTAAGCCAACATCATCAGTTCCTTGCCCCGCTTGATTCCACTCCTTCCATGGAGACAGGTCCTCATGCAATGAGAGCTGGGAACCACTGTAATTGCTTCGGTCTCCAGATGCACACACCATGCTGTTGCTCATACCACTGTCTACTGTTTCTGTATTCTCAATTTCAGCCTGCCCTGGCACTGCTGGAATACTCTCATCCAAACCCTGGTCCTGAAGACGGTGGTACAAGGCAGGCATGCCCTCCTGTTTCCTCTGCCAAAGTTCCCGGTCAGACGAGGAAAGGAGGGAGCTCCCATTAGTTCGACAGAAAAACTGACTTTCAGAAAAATCCTCTGAATAAGATTGACACAATTTGGAGAAATCCGATTCAGAGCGACTAAGTTTAGGAGTGAAGAAGTCACTCTGTGAATGCCAGAGTGGTGGTGTGGCCTCCACATAGTGAGGTGTTTGCTTTTCTGGGGTACTTGATGCTGGCGGTTGGGAGGGCCGTTTATTGTAGTCTGACTTCTGTGATGTTCTGCTGTTAGCTGCTTTGTTCTTGGAACGAGCACTGTGTGACTTTGAGCTGGACTTAGAAGAACTTCCCTTTGCCGGAGAGTCAGCATAGCTGCTTCTGCTGAGGTCTGACTCCAGCTCTCTGTCACTGTCATTGGGTGACAGCCAAGAGTTCTTCTTGGCTTTGGGCTCTGGCGTGGATAACTTCATATCCATGCTTTCGTATGTCTGGGAAGATGGCAACACCCCTTTTTCTTTCCGTTCTCTGATATCGTAAGTTAGAATATCTGTGGAGATCCCGATGCCTGTACCTTTCAGCTTATACGATTTCTTTAAGACAGAATCCCTTTGCTGAGGGGTTTCAAAGTACACTAGGATGGGTCGAGGTTTTGCATTTGGGCAGTCCCTTTGCTGCCCTATCCTCTGAGCAAATTCAATTTTAATAGCATTCGGTACATCTGAGAAACCCATTTTATCTATAAGAATTTGGTACACCACACTTTCCACGTATTCGTGTCTTTCTTCAGGCACATTTAAAAATCTCAGGCTTACCTTACTCCCCATGTGACCCAAGTGTTTAATGTAATCGTGGATGTCTCGAGTTTCCCTTCGAGCCTGGACAAACCCTGTCCGAAGCTGTTCGATCTCGCTCTGGACTACCTCCACACTGCTGGAGATTTCGTCGATAGAGTACTTGAGAGCGTTCACGTGCCCTCGGAGTTCGGAAAGTTCTGTTTCGATCTGACTTATACCCTGAAGCTCTTTAAAGATCATTTCCATGACATCGTGGGTTTGGCTAATGCAGCCAGAGGAGCTGAACCCTGGCTCCAAGACATTTGTCTTTGGGTTCCGGGCAGTTCTATCTAATGATTTGCTTCTTATGCCCCAGGTTTTCTTGACAGTGCTCAACTCCGAGTCTGAGGAGACGCACTCTTGGCTCTTCTTCCATTTCCTCAGTTTCCGTAGAGCACCCAGTTTTAAGGTGTGGAGGGTGCGCTCCCCATCTGAGCTGCCCTCGGAGGGTGCCAAACTGCTCGAACTCTTCCTGTTACGTCTGACAGGCATGGTGTGTGTTGATTGGACCTGGTTTTCTGTGCTGCTCCTTAGCTCATTGAAGGATTCAGAGTACGAGCTCTCGATGGAAGACAGCTCCTGGAGCAGATCCTCATCACTGTTGGTCACGGCTGTTTGCAGGCCATTGGCGATAGCAACTCGGTAACTGAATGTGGGTGACAGGGAGAAGTCTTTGTGACCCTCTTCGTCTTCTATGGAGAAGTTCCGGGTGGATGAGCACTTTGCGATCTTTTTTACAGTGCTTTTCAGGGCATTTGACAATTTAGGGGGTTTGGTGTGGCCAGCAGTTGGAAAATCTTGATCTTTTTTCTGCTGACGATTCTCTTTCTTTTTGGTTGTATTTCCCAATTTCTTTGTAAACATTCCTTTGCAAAGCTTATGTATATAAGCTAAAATCAAGCTCTTAAAGAGACTGGCCACCATGGAGAGCAATGAGTGGGAGTTTTTCTAATCCAAGGAAGTGAACAAGGCACTGGGATGGTAGTCTGTTTTAAACCCAAGGCCAGCATCACTGTTCTCTGGTGCCATCAATCACCAGAAGGGGCAGGAAATTGGATGGTGCTCCTGTGGAAGGTCAAGGGGCTGTGGACGCCACCAGCTTAGCTCCTCCACCTTCCTGGAAGGGAAGTTTTACCGCTCTTTCACGTCCATGTAACTTCATGATGTATCTGAAAAAGGAGGAATGCTATCATGAGTACCGGAATTCAAGTCCACATTCTTCCCATTTGTTACATTTCCCAAGGTGTTTGTGATATGCGATGTGTGCAAAATTGCCTAAAAGGGAATGCAGTTCTCAGAGTTTAAATCAAAATACATTTATTGTATGATACACTTTTCTAAATTATGTATTTCAGTTGAAATGGTGACAGAAGGTATTATTAGGGTTACTTTTAAAAGTTAATGAAATGATCATTTGAATGTGGTCATGTTGCCAGCTCCACTCTATATCTTTTTCTAAACTCACATTTACTAACAGAAATATAAGGATATAAGTATATTCTTCCTATCCTAGACTTCCCAAATTTACCATATTTATAGGATCCATGTTTGTTAAGACTTTTTTCATGCAGTCAAGACTTATTACACTAGAAATAACTTTTTGCTCTTGCAGGAATTCAATAATTCAGCATCCTTAAACAAAGATTAAAATAATCAAAATTAGTAACTATTTCCAATGATGAATAATCACTAAGAGATCAATGTAGACATTCAATATGACAGTGGTCAATCATGAATTAAATCATATTTTAAGATTATAGTCAATTGAGCAGTGGAGACAATAAAAGGAATAGTACAGCTACATTAAAACTAGAGACACTAAAAGCAAAACATAAATGTCCAAGGCTTGAAAGAGCATTGCCAGCTTAAACCACTGGTACAACCTCCTGGCAACGTGGCTGAAAATTCATCCTTCAGGTTTACTAGGAACATCATCAGAACTGGAGTTTCAAGTGACCAAATAAAATTGTACCACAGATGAAACAAGCATACAGATGATCAATAAGTGATGGGCCAGATCTCTTCCTGCGATTTGTTTTTGAAGTGTGATTGACAGACAACCATGACACCTTAATGACAGACTCTTTCTCAGACAACAGGAAGAAAAAGTTCCCTTTCAAAGCCGCTGACTGCATGGCACACTGTCTTCTATATGACAGACTCTCAAAAGATTTGTGGAGTATTTTATCATTGAAATATATCCCAGAATAACAATAACACCAAATTCTTTGCTCATTTTTGAAGAATGTATTTGGGTGGATAAACAGCCTAGTGTAATTCACTAAAGGATGCATCATAATCTTCATGTAGTTTTTGTGGAGTCTGCCTCCCTCCACTTGGAACACCTCCAGCTTCACTTCAGTCAGGCACCGCGGGGACTTGGGAGTACACGCTGTGGCAGAAAGCCAAGTTTCTCAAGGGAAGGGGTATGTGAATGAGGAAGGCAGGAGAGCAGATGCAGAGAGGAGAGAGAGACTCACAGTGCCCAAGCCTTGGAGGAATCCCACCTTGAGAGCTGCAGGTGCTCTTCTGTGGGATGATTTCTGACTCATTCACAATTACAAGCCAGGACTTATTTTCTACTAATAAATGGTGCTGAGAAGTTGACTCCTGAATTAAATGTGTTCAAAAACTTTATTATGTGTGTCTGTGATCTCTCCTTATGAAGAAAATACGTAGGAAAGTTAAGCTAGATTGGGATACATGAATCATTTTTCAATGAGTTTTGGAAGAATGAAGTGTTCTCCCAATTTCTTCAACCTAAAATATTAAGTTTACCCAGCCCACACACGGATGTCTGTGCTTTGCTGACATAAAGGCACTCGTTCTGTGACTGTGTCTGATGTTCTCGTACCATTTGACTTTCATTGTGATTCAGAACTGTCGCTGTAGGTGAGAGTACTTAGAAGAAGCACCATCCAGATGGAAGTCCTGTCCCACTAGACACAACCCAAGAGCAGGTGTCTGTACCCGCCCTGAAGAATCATCTTCCTCTATATTCCAACCATACAGGATGGCTTGGGTGCTATAGCCCTGCGTTCATCTATACCTCAGTAGTCAATGCTCTGAGGGCTCAGAGCTGATATAAAGCTTATATTCCATAATGTATTAATGGATATAAAGCATGCATGCATGGGGGACTAGTGAGAGGTAGGGCTTGGTATGAGGAAGCAGGTCAGTGGGGTGTAGAATTTTGGTGACTGTATGACGCCCTGGTCCTTTCTTATTATCACTTGCTGGCAGTTGTGGTGTGACTACCTTCCTCCTCTCTCAGTTCCCAGCTCCATAGTGTCTTGCCTCACTACAATGCTACAAACAGAGAGCAAAGTGAATCTCTACTAGATGCTGATGTCAGACAAGTTTCCTAGGGACAGAAAACTCTACTATATCTTCCTAATGCTAATTGTTCTCTTCTTTCAAACACAAAATTTCTCTAAAATCAATACAATTAATATATGCAAATCTCACTACTGAAAGCACCCTGACAGTCTCAGAAGCATATTGCCCCAACAACATTATTCAAGGGACAGTTCACTGATTACTGTATTTTTTATTCAATACTGTGAGTTTTTCTGAGCTTTTCTTTCTGTCCCCAGTTCCTTTGCCTCACCCTTCCACCCATCTCTTGTGAATATCTATAAAATGCCTATGCTATCTTAGACTTAGCAAAGATCAGCCTCAGTCTGGCTACTCCTGGATTTTGGCACTTAGTCCTCTGTGCTCTATAGAACCTTGAATGTACCTCCATTAAGAAAGCCTCACAATAACTATTTATATGAAATATTTTACCTATGAATCCATCTGTCTTTCCAGACTGTGAACTGCTGACCATTTAGCTTTAACTATTTACATTGCTTGCCACATCATATTTTCTCAGTACCACATCAGCTAAATGACTGAATACATAAATGGGAGAAAACACTCGCTAACTTACAAGTCGAATAATAAAGTCAAAGAGGGCAGAAAATACTGGCCTTAGCCCAAACAATCCGGACAAGATGAATGAGAAAGATGGTCATCCTGTGCCGTGCCGATAACTCCAGGACAAGGAAGGATGAGGCAGGAGACTCATTGGCAGATGCTAGGCTGTGATACATAGTGATTTCCAGCCAGGAAAACCTGGAACAAAGTGAGAATCTGCCTCAAAAAAGACCAAAGTGACTTGATGGCCTTAGAGTCACTGATTGGTCAACTGTCTGTGTCCAGTCCAAAGTGTGGTATCTCTAAGGTCCAGTGAACATTGTGGAACATGAAGTGACTGGAATCTAAGTGGGAACATGAAGAGAACGCTAAGAAATGCTCTTCTCTGGATGTGACATGGCTATTGCAATCATGAACACAGCTGTGTTCCTTCTGTAAATGCATGTGTGTGTGCATGTGCACATATGTGCACACACACATGTGTACACACACATGTATACACACAGACTTAAGAGCAGTAGTCAGACTAGGCATTACATTGTTTTCATACAAGTAAGAAGCTGCCAAAATTTAAAAACAAATTAAAAAAACAACAATTTAATAATAAAAAAAATCTAAAAACATTGATCTGAAGACCAGTTACCAGAGACACACAGGCTATATGTCCTAAGATAGAAGAGTATCTCCCTTGGCCTGTGAAAAATGCTTACAACAGGGACCAGTGGGTGGGGAAACTGAGTTAGTATCTTGACAGTCTTAAATGTAGGTTAAGTTCCATTTGGTGACAAGGCAGTAATTGCCAATAGCTTCCTGCATTGTCCTGGATACAGATTTCCTGCATGGTAATCCCAGTTTAAACTCCTCATTATGTAATTCTGAGAAAGTGGCCAGCCTTATCCTCTGCCTGAGATTATACAGTTAGGACACTGGGGTAGAACTATAATCTCCTCTCAGGGAAGTGTAAGATTTAAATGAACTAACACATGCAAAGTTCTTACAACAGTGCCTGAACACAGAGCCCCCAGCCCAGCAACTCTTAGCTGTTGCTAGGACAGAGAAAGGTAGTGGCAAGAAAAGAGAAGCAGCTAGATTACAAGGGTATCCAATGAAACCAAGGCAGACATGGGATGCAACTTCAGACTCCATTTAAGTTGAAGAACAAGATAAGAAAGATACAGACATCCTACATAAGCAGATGGAAAAAAATCCTAGCACCTGTCTCCAGAGACAT
Source organism: Mus caroli (assembly GCF_978045245.1). NCBI lineage: Eukaryota > Metazoa > Chordata > Mammalia > Rodentia > Muridae > Mus > Mus caroli. The sequence goes on from NW_028227266.1 coordinate 72,618,951, forward strand.
GTTTTACTCCTGAGATTTTACCTTCCCAGTTACTATGTCCCCTGTTCCTCTTCCCCATGTCCTTTTGTCACAGAACCAGAGCAGCCTCAGGAAAAGCACTGTTGAATTATCCATGAGACTCATTTGAGACACACATAAGTGGGGTAGGAAAGAGCTGATATGTAATGAGCATATGTTATGCTCCAGAAACTTGAATTATCACAATAATCCACACTGAGACACTAAAGAAGGCATAAATGTGCCTGTTAACATGGATGAGGAAAGCAAAGATTCAAAGAGAAGCAAAGTAGCCAAAATATAGATGGTTGAGTAAAGCATTTAGATAGCCTGGTCCTTGGTCAGCTAATATGAACAGTGCCTGTAGTGCTGACCTAGCCTTTAAGATATACACATGCATGTGTATGTGGATACTCTCCGGTTTTCAGTTTACTCCAAATAATATGACATTCTGGTGATTAAAAAAAAAACTCAACAGAAATAGAGATAAGTGTATGTGTGTATGGGTGTGTGTGTGTCGGGGGTACAGAGCCAGCTATAGTCATCTAATTCTCAATTACTGCTATTCAAGGGTTCCCCTATACTCTTTTCCTTTGTTATGTTTAATTTCATAGCACACATTATATTACATAATGAAATTTGAGAGTAGGAATTAAGCCGGGCGTGGTGGCGCACGCCTTTAATCCCAGCACTCGGGAGGCAGAGGCAGGCGGATTTCTGAGTTCGAGGCCAGCCTGGTCTACAAAGTGAGTGCCAGGACAGCCAGGGCTACACAGAGAAACCCTGTCTCGAAAAACCAAAAAAAAAAAAAAAAGAGAGTAGGAATTAAGAGATAGTTGAAGATTAAAACACTGGGCTGTTGCTGTGGGAGGTCTTAATGTTAATGTTTAATTATTACTATATACCAACCACTATAAAGCATATCTTATTTTTCATCTCTATAATATTTGTATGAAAGAAGCTGAAATGTTGAGCTTTGGGAAATTTGTGCTCGATCATGCAACTAATAAGCAATATCCCCCCTGGCTCTGAGCTCCAGATTTGGATTAAGATATGAAAATTCTGAAACTAGCCTTAACAAAATCATTTTTATTGGTTAACAAATTCATTTTGTAAGAGAACTGTTCAATGTGACTCAAGCTGGATAATCCGCATGAACTAAAGAGTTTATTAACTTTTAAAAGAAGTAGCAGTTCATGGCTCGATCTTTACCTGAACTGAGTTAAGACATTCTCAGGTCATGACATGATTTTATAGTTCTTACCAAAAACACGCAAGTCGGAGAGCTGAGAATTCACAGTTAGGTTTCATGGAGAAAAAGGGAGACAAAGAGACTGGGCTTGTTAAAATGTAGACCAGCTGCCTCCCCAATGCCCAGATTCTGGGCTTGACCATGAGACTGACTCAACTCTGACCTTGACCCTGGCCCAGGAGCCTGAGCTTGTTACCTGATTTTCAGATGTTCTATTTACTACTCTAGTATCTGTTTAGTTCTGGACAGATGTGTTGGACTTACTCATCCATGACATTAATTTTAAAAACTTTAATATGTATTTTAAAACATATATTAGTTATATATTATTATTAAAATAATTAGAAATATAAAATCATTTTGCTTACATGTGAGTATGTACATGGCACGCATGCAGTACCTGCAGAAGTCAGAAGAGGGCACTGAATTCCCTGGAACTAGCATTACAGGTGATTATGAGCTGCCATATGGATGCTGAGAACCAAACCCAGATTCCCTGCAAGAGCGGCAAGTACTCTTATCCATTGAGCCAATCTCCAGACAACTGACTTTTCTTCTACACTGACTTTACCTTAGCCACAGTCCACTGAAATTAGGGTTATAGTGAATCCCCATAGCAACACATCATGAAAGTCTCTACTTACTTCTACAATAGTATTCTGAGAGTGAAGACCTTAGACTAAATGTTATGGTCACTTTAAAACAATTTTCCTGGCTGGGAAGATGCTCAGTCAGTAAAGTGCTTTCTGTGCAAGCATCAAGGACCTGAGTTTGGATCTACAAAAACCCACGGGGGAAAAAAGCCAGGGGCAGTGCATGTTCTTGTAGTTCCAAAGCTAAAGTGATGGAGAAAAGTGGACTCTCTTCCTGGGGCTTACTGGCCAGAAAGCCTAACAAAATTGCTGAGTTCTGGGTAAACGGGAGAGATCATGTTTTAAACGTGATTGAAACATTCAAGGCTGAACTCTGACCTCTACAGGCAGGTAGATACACACATGTGCATGCAGACTTGCATACAAACACATCCACAAATGACATAAAATTTCCACCATACATGGGAGCTCACAGCTGTAATCCCAGCACTTGAGTGTATGACGCAGGAGACTCACAGTGATTTCAAAACAAGTCCATGCTACACAGTGAAACTGTCTCAAATCTAGTTCTTCTAAACATAAAAATTAGTGACATAGAAACATAGAGTGTCTATGTGACAGTAAAGTCTGTGGTGATTCAGAAAGTAGTGGACTCAAAGGTACTTCTAGTCTGGTGAGAAGGCAGAGTTGAGAAGAGGGAAACTTTAAAACATCCATCTGAAAGAGAAAGCTCTATGAACAGGTAGCGTTAGCCAAACTGTTGCTCAGGTAGCTTTGTAAGTAGGGTCCTTGAAATACTACAGAGGAGAAACCCAGAGTATCTGAGGACAGGACGGCGAGCCAGCATTACCAAAAGCCAATAAAGAGCCACGGGGATTGAAGAGGAGGCAAAGCTTGGGTAAGTTAGGACAAAGCAGATGATGAATGAACAGGATAAAATCGAAGATCAAATGGCCAATTATTCTAAAATGTCTTCACAGAGTTGATGAAGGTTTATATTTGTTTAACAAATACTTTCATAAGAACTAGCAAAAGGATTATGTGTGTGATGTGACAAAGTCACAGGGATGACCATTGTGAGAGCACAGAATACTGTGCTGTGGCTGTCCCCATGTGTTACAGGTTGGCTTCCTTGACTGATATATAGTAGATGGTTATTCAGCATGTAGTCTTAAATGCAATTATGAATTCCTTCATCTCTCTTTTTAAAAATAATTTATTTACTTAGTTATTTATTCATTCATCTATTCATTTACATTGCAAATGCTGCCTCCCTCCTGGTCCCCCCTTTTTGTACAGTTTCTTCCCCTTCCCTTTTCCCCTCTGAGAGGGCAACCCCATTGGATCCCCACTCCCACCGCTGCATTCTCTGTAGAGATGTGCATAATCCTTCCTCTGTCTTTGTCCCCTGTGTTTCTTTTTGTCCTCATCACACAAAGTACCTTCTCCTAGACCCAAACAAAGCCAGGGGGACAGCTGACATAGTCTAAAATAGCCCTAACTTGTAAGCCAAAACAGATCTTTTCTCTTTATAAACTTAACTACTTGAATTGTTTGGTTATAGTAACAAAAACTTTGGAGACCCCCACAATATCACATGTTTAGGGAAGCTACTGGTTATTTTGTTTTTCTAAAGGAAGAATCATTACATAGACAGACACTAACATGATCAAACAAGAATAGGCCTGAAGGACTTTGATGGTTAGTCTATTCACCAACTTCACATAACCAAGAGTCACCTGGTAGAGACTCTCTGAGGACTGTCTAAATCAGGTTGTCCTATGGGCAAGTCTGTGAGTTGTTGTCTTGATTGTTAAATGATTTAGGCAGATCTAACCACTGTGGACAGCACCCCTGCCTGAGCAGGAAATCTTGAATGTGTAAAAGTAGGCAATCCTAGCTAAGCACCAGACTTAACATGCATTGATTCTTCCCATACTCATGAATGTGATATGACTCTGTGCCTTAGGCTCCTGCCTTGATTTCTCTGCAGTGATGGACTGTAACTTGGAATTTTATGCCCAATAAACCTTTTGTCCTCTAAGATTTTTGTCAGGGCATTTTAATCACAACAACAAAAATGAAATTAGGACAACGAGCTATCCTAAATGAAGATTTGAAAGAAAACTGTACATTCACTTAACTACCACCCCGGGCTTCTACACTTGGCTCTGGACATGGCTTCCTACTGCCCCACTTACCACGCAGTGTGTAACTCTGGATGCAGCCTGTTCTGTATTAAAAGTAAAAATTTTAAATTTTAATGAATGTTGCATAGCACAGATCTTAAAGGCTTGCATAATTACACTGTCCACTCCGGCTTCTGCTTTAGACTATTAAGTCCACTGCAATTCTCCTCACACAGAGGAAGTTCAGCTGATTCGAATTCTTGGATGAAAGCCAAATATTTATGCTTTAAAGCACTCAAGCAAAACTGGGTGTGCCGCTCATTACTAAAATTTAAATTAGTGTCACTACACAAAGAGGCAATTTCATCATTTTCCTAAATTACGGGATGCTTTTAGAGTAAACCTCAAAGGACGTTACTTCAAGGTGCCTAATAGCAAGACTTCCTTTAAAATTTTCAGTAAAGACACCAGATTCGCTATAAGATAGTTAATACAAGTTCCTAATGAAGAATTCAAGCATCCAATTCTGATGTTTGGAAATCAGCAGTACTCTTATTATAAACTACTCGAGTATACATGCAAAGTCTCTTCAATTCAAAACTAAAACAACACTTAGCATCAACCAGTGTTTGCCTCAGTGATACCTGAGAATAACCACAGCAAACAGTGCACTGAGAGACCACAACCTGATAATTTTTAAACATGCAATATTTTCAAAGGCAAGTGAGACTGTCTTCTGAATAAATTCCTCTGGCTTTGAAAGAAGCATAAATAAGTGACAATTCCTGAGAATGGAGACTTTCTGAACCCTGAAAAGTTAGTGTCAGCCTCTACCAATCTGTCTCCCAGAGTCCCTGCAAAGATGCCTGGCATGACCGAGTTGGGTCACTTGAACATTCCTTCAAGATTGTTACTCCTTTCCCTGACTTTCCAGAGTGCTGGTTGGTCCCCAAGGGCTCACACTGAGTCACTCTCTGAGAATGCTGCTTCCTACCCTGGGTGTGTGGAGGAGGGTGGTCATTCTCTTTCCTTAGGCAGCCTAGAGGCAGTGACTAATAAGTGGGGGTTCATATGCCTGGTTCTTTTTCTTTAGTACACGGAAACTCCAAATATCAACACTTCCTGTGGGATTGTTAAGATCTCTGCTGCAAACATTCTGCAGCTCAGATTTTCATATATATAAGTCAAAAGATACACTGCGCTTATCTATTTCATGGTCTGTTTCCCAGGGAATCTAACTGTAGAAAGTTGGTACCAAGGGAGCACTGAAGAAATGGCTCTACATGAGACTATACACACACACACACACACACACACACACACACACACACACACACACATATGGATCTAACAACTGATGCTTTGCAAAAACAGGCCCTGTAGTATATCAGTGAGGCAAAATTACCATTCTTATAGCTATAAACTTCAAAGTTATATCAGTAGGAAGGAAGCAGCACACACAGTATCTTGAATATCTGAAAGTCTCAAGAGAAGAAATGATTGGCACTGTGAGATAGAATGACTATTGTTGGAATCTCTTGATACAGGGCAGAAAGACAATGATTAGCTAGAAGCAATTTCTTACTAATTAAAGGGTAATTCTAAAACTATCTATGTCACCAAACAAATAAATTCTCATTTCTTGTAGCAGATACTGGAAAAGCTAAGCACCCAGTAGAAGAATTTGTTGTTATGAAAGAGAAGACTTCAGGTAAGGTTTAATTCCCATCTTGGGCAGGTTGGCCATCCTACCATTAGGTTCTTAGTCATGGGAGAAAACATCTGTGTTAATTTATTTCAATTTCCTAGACTTGAGGGCAGCTGTAATTATAGAGAGTTCAGTCCAATTTAATAACTTTGACCTAGTTATTTCCTCTGAATTCTCTAAGATACAAAAGAATTCCATGTTACCATTCAGGGGTAGAAAACCCATTCTTGCTTGAAGGCAACACAGAGGAATCTTTATAGAGAGATATTTATTTTCTTTCCATCAAGAAGACTACCACAAATATTACCTTGAACCTGTACTCCAACAAATTGAGTAAAGTTTTAGCATAGTCAACAATTCCCAGGGTCTGTTAACTGAGACAATAGAGAATCTAAAAAAAATTATTGAAGAACTAGATTCAGTTTTTTTCTCAATTAATGAGGATGGGTATGAGTATAAAAGGAAACAATTTAACTCTATATTGGCATATATTACTAAATTTATAGAAGCAAAAGAAATAATAGATGGTCAAGAACAGACTTCGACTATGGATATAGCTCAGTGGTAGGACACTTGCTTAGCATGTGTGATACTATAGCTTCAGTCCTTAACACTAAAATAAATAAATAAGTAAAGCATGCATTAGTAAATAATAAATAAATAGCTTTTCAATAAGATTCATAGATGTTCACGCTACTGGCATATATCTACTCTTGGTATTGATCATATCCTAGCTTTGAGCTATTTAACTCTATGTTTACAAAATATGCTTGGTTTTCTCACGATCTCAACTCCTAGCGATTGCTAATGGGTGAAAGAGAATGATAATGGTAGCTGCCACATTATACTTGCTGGCTGTGCTTCAGACACACCCCTACCAGTAAGGTTTATATGTAGAGGAATGTAGGGGAGTGTGCTTTAATTATTCCTGTTGTGGAAAGAAAAGAACTGTGGCCAGGCATCATAAAGCATCTTTCCCAACCACAGCTCTAACAGTGATGACACCCATTTCCAAATACAAATGAAGACCCTACAAACCGGTATTATCTACACATAAAAAATGTGACTCTACAATGCCTACCTACCCACTTTATAAACCATTTAATCATGAAATACAAACATAGCAATATAGTGGGAAGGTTCTTTATATTGTACAATAGATATTACCATAGCCTTAAATTTGTAAATACTTTGTATTTTTTATGATTTTGTTTTTTTAATATTTATTTTCATTTTAAATCTGTGCATTTGTGTATTTGCGTCTGTGAGTGTGTATGTGCATATGAGGACATGTGCCTGTGAGGTCAGAAGAGGGTTTTAGAGCCTCTGGTGCTAGGGTCACAGGCGGTTGTGAGCTGCCTGATATAGGTGCGAGGACATGAACTCAGGTCATCTGCAAGAGCAGGAAGCACTGGCTCACCTCTCCAGCTCCAGTGGTTTTTGCTTTTTTTTCAATTATCATACAAAGTAATGAGCTTCATTATGACATTTTCACATAAATGTATCATATTACTTCATTCTTATTCATACCCTCCCAGTCCAACACTCTTGAAGGTTTTTTTTACAAATTATTTCTTCAGTGAAGGCCCACCAGCTCTCAGCTTGAATAAAATGTCCAGTCTTGTTCATATTCACTGGTCTGAATGTTGAAAGTGGAGGGGACACATGTGTGGAACACATTTCATGATCAAACCTTCATCTGCCAGGTGTACGTTTCCTATCCTACTCAGGAGCTCCTTCCTTTGCTCCAAGTGTTGAGGTTCTTGGCTTTTATCTGGCCTACCGAATACGCAAGAATACAGTTAACATGCTTATAGCTAATGTGCCCTTGGTCTGTTAATTTTCTGAGATACATGTAAGGCTTTGAGAATAATGATGTGTTGGTGTGCAGGACAGAAGGAGGATTAAGAATGTGCTTTGATTAAAAAAAAGATAAGTCTCTAAAAGAACCGAGGATTGTTTTGAGATGAAAAGGCAAGTATCACATGAGAGTCAGCAGGCTCTCTGCTGTCATATCAGCTGTGCTTTCAGATGACTTCTGCTGTGGCTAAATGACCACTTCATTTTCCTGATCACAAAATGACAAACAGTGAGGTAGCCCAATCACAAAAGAAGTCATTAGATATGCTCTCACTGATAAGTGGATATTAGCCCAGAAACATAGAACACCCAAGATACAATTTGCAAAACACAAGAAAATCAAATAGAGGGAAGACCAATGGGTGGATACTTTGTTCCTCCTTAGAATAGGGAACTAAATACCCATGAAAGGAGTTACAGAGACAAAGTTTGGAGCTAAGACCAAAGGATGGACTATACAGAGACTACCCCACCTGGGGAATCTATCCCATAACGTGCAATCGAATGTTTGATATCAAACAGAAAAGGAGACAAGCATAGGCTCCGCCAGGCATCATGAATGGAGCACAAATGTTTTTACATTGTGTTAAGAATGAATCTGTAGTTTTAAGAACTCATGTGAGGGATGGTCTTTTTAATTTAAAGCTATTGACCTGCTGGGTATATTTAAGAACTTCTTAAGGGGATTTTTATTCCATTTTATCTTGAATTTCCTATTGAGTTATTCTTTCAGGTAGAAACCAAGAAAGATTGCCTAGATCTTTTTTTTTTCTAAGCAATTAAGCGATGCTCATCAATCAGTGTCTGCAGACAGTTTTTCAAGGTTGTAATTGAGGTCCTATAACCTTGCCTTTATTGATGAGTACAAACCCAGCTCCAGCATTCAGATAAGAAATATCTGATCACAATTTGGAGTGAAAGTATTTAACAGATTTCAAAATATTGAGCAGTGTTGGAGCACAGAAACATCTTAATTTACTTTATGATGTGTCATGGAGACTATACCTGATATCTTTATCTTCTTCCCACAAGACCATAAGTTGGGTAAGAATGGAGACCTTCCCATGCCCAGGGCTTGTCCGCTTGTCCGCTTGTCAATGCAGAATGGTTAACTAGAGAGGATGAAGACAGATTTATGGGAGATCAAACTAGCTAGAAACCTAGATTTAAACTAAGATGATTTTAAACTTACTAGCAATATGAAGAGGTCAACACTTTAATTATTGGGCAACAGTTATTCATTGTGTCCTGTACTAGGATAGAGGGATAAAGAGTGAGAGAGAAACAGTGGTCTCCATCTTCCATGAAATCAACTAATAGTGATGCAGAAAGAGACTTCAGTAAGCAATATGATTATACACACATGCACACACAGTATAATAAATAAAACTTGAAGTGACTTTTCTATTTCTATTCTATACATTTCAGGTGTATCAGTAGAGTCTGCTCATTTCTTGTAGTCTCTCTTTTAACCAGAGCTAGCTTTTTACCCACTTTGCTTGGAGAGAATGTATTTTCAATTCCTCCTAAACCACTCCTCATTAGTGTCTCATTACTACCCATTTTTATATTTCCCTTTTATAACGGAGGTAAGAACTTTTGAAGGGAGGCCTTGCTTCCTTCCTTCTTGTAGAACCTAACTCAACTTGCCAGAGCTTAAGTCAAAACTCGAAGGCCTTGACCTCTGCTCATCACCGCATTCCATTCCACCCCACAAGCATTGCCTCTGTCTGACTTGTTCTTTCTGGCTGAGGATCATAATATCATCTATTGCCTCTTACTTAAAATATTAAGATACATTTTGAGCACTATTTTATTGTTCATGTCAACAACAAGAGTTGTCATATTGTATCATATTAGAGCCATTTTAATCTACCAGGGCGACCTTCCCCCTCACCTGTACCCAATGCATATTAGTATCTTCACTGATTTTGCAGAGATCTCACTCATTTTAAGAAATCTCACAACCTAGGTCGACACTAGCAGTAACAATCCAAAGGGAGAAATTGTTGATGGACACACCAGGAAAGCCAAATTTTAAGCCTCCATACAGGTCAGTCCTGTTATTCCACATAGACACGATTGGTTTGATAGTGAGTTATTCACAGTTCTACAGTTAACTCAGAAAGACTGTACCCCCTCCTCAAGTTCTGAATGTTGGAGGAAATGAGAATCCTCAGAGACCAGAGAAACTTTTCTCAGTCAGAAAGGTACAGAGATTCCCTCCAATAACCTAAGGCTTACAGCAAAAAGAGGAAATTTGAACACTATCACTTCAGCTTGCTAGGGTCTCCATTGTATGGATTTGGTGGTCATGTTTCATACCCATCACTTTCTACCATGGTCCCTAATAGATCCACCACATCTACTTCCTCAGCCAACTGCTGAGTCCTCAGAACTGCTCGCACTCAGGAATATGGGAAGTGAAGGCTTTCAGCTGCTCTAGTTTCTCCGAAGTAGCACACTCATTATGAATTGCTTTTCTGGGAAAATGATAGATTTGGCATGACTTCAATCTACTTCAAGGATGTGTGTGAACCCAGGTGTGAGTTCTTAGACAGAGTATTTTCCTCAGTGCCGACATCCAATCCGTAGTTGATAAATTACTTTCCAAATGATCATCTTTCTATTAGCTCCCAAATGAAATGGCACTGCTACCCCTAAACATCCCTTATCACTGATAGTGTATTATTGAACTAAAAATATCTGCTAATCAATTTCAGATATTTTATAACGTAGTACTAAGGAGAAGTCTTGAGAATTTTCTATGCCATCAAACTAATATATACACATAGAGAGCTCAATATTATGTATAAGATGCCAAGTCTTTTTTTTTAATCTTTATCATTCCTTTACTGTATATGCATGAAAACAAGTTAAAGAAGTCAGTTCTCTTTTACTACATGTGGGATCTTTGATCTAACTTATGTTATTAGGCTTAGCAGCAAACACCTAAACCCACAGAGCCACATAGGCAGCCCTCATGTCTTTATTAATAGTACCTTCTCTATAAATACCTATTAAATTTATCTTTCTTTTAAAGCTCCTGTTGCAAATTAGTTAGAGGCTCACCAAGTTTTAATTCTTAGTTCACTATGTTCCTCCATTAAAATTCAAATTATCTTTATCGCTAATTTTGACACATATGGTAATAACTTTTTGCATTTGAGTATAAACAGGCATGGATTCTCCATTCATTTTGATGTGGTATTAACCTTATCTCCTGCAGATGTTTCAATAATCTAGAAAGCGTGGCTGCTTGACAAGGTGTTTCTTCAGAATGAGAAATTTAAAGACTGTGGTCTAGAATTTTATGATTTTAAGGAGACTTGAAATTTGTCCCACATTTTGTGGATTTTAAATTTTCTGCATTTTCAATACTCTACTCCTCACTCTCATAGAAATGGCTTCAGATTCTGAACACAACCAACCAGCAACGTGTGTGCTGCAGATGGAGGCTGAGGTAGAGACAAACAGAACTTTCTAGAAGAGAACCTTAAGGCCAAGTGTCTGGGAAACAAGGACTCCAAAATTTAGACACAAGAAAAGTTTGAGTGATGCATCAAGGTTTGTCCCAATAACTTCTGGTTCTGACTCTTTCTAATTGCAATTCCCAACCTTGTAAGTTCAGATGAAGAATTTAGGCCTTCCCCTTTCTCAAACTCATCAGTTGCCTTTTGTTTGTTTGTTTGTTTGGTTGGTTAGTTGGTTTTTGTGTTGTTATTGTTATTGTTAAATTTCTTCCCAAATAAAAATACTAATGGAAATTTCATGTATCCGTAATCAGGACCACTGTATCTATTTTAGAATGAACAGGTGCTCTCAGAATCCCTCCCAAAAATAAAAACAAAACCGAGGGTTGAATGACTCCTGGATGTTTTACTGTAACTGTGGCTCTTGACGGACACATGGGTAGCTGGATGCTGAGGGACACACATTGCAAAATTAGTGAAATAGGAGGGAGTTAGGCTACAGCTGACATCAGCTAAAGTTAGTGTGAGAAGACTGAGATCAGAGGCGGAGCATTCGGTACACAATCAGAAAACACTGTTACTGCAAAAAAAAATCAAACAGGAAATGACATGTAGAGCTTTGTCTCAGAAACCCCAACCAAGCAAGGGAAGCAACCATCATTAGTAGTTGATGTGGGCCTCTATGGTGGCATGGCTCTGACCTAGATAGAGCTAAATATGCAAGTCCTTATTACACATCCACCTGCTACCTATCACATGCCTATACCTCTTTGGCATTCAGCTGGAGTGTTCAGGAGCCCTTTGTTTACCCAACGCTCCTGAAGTCCGGTGCTTTACACAGTATGACTGGATTAGAATTGCTCTTCTGTCCCTTACTCTTCAAGGCAGCTTCTAGGGTTGATGTTTCCCCCATCAGCTGTTAATCTACTGCCATTGGGATTTGCTGCTCCCGTACTGTGAAAAGCAATGCAAGTGCCTATAGGGATCTCAGGGCCATAAATTTCATCAAGAGCAGGCTGCTCAAAGCTACTCTGATTTGGTCCAAATGCTGAGGTCATGCCTATCTTGGGACACGGTAACGGTTAAGTTCTACCACTGAGTTCATTTCTTGCCATCTCCTACTCTGTACATCAAGTGCCTTCTTCCTTTACTTCTTTTTCTTTCTAGTAACTGATGATAATATGCAATGCAAATTCAATATGAAATCAAACACACCTATGAACAGACCATTGTAAATAAAGATGTTTAAAAAAAGTATGGTGACAACTGTCAATTCCAGCTGGTATTCATTGAATATTCACCATTTATTATTTTAATCATTTCTTATGAACATTCTGGGACAATGAACTTTATGATGTCAATACAACACAATAAAAACAAAAAACAAACAAACAAACAAACAAAAAAAAAAACGAATGACCACATTTTACATAGACACTGATTAGAAGGCGTTCTTAATAGAGCCAGGCCCATTCTTATGAAAACTATAGCGAATCCCTAAGAGTCTAAACTTCAAGTCCAAACCACAGGAAAATCTAATGATAAAATATTTGACTTGTTTATTAAATTAGACATGAGGTTTAGAACCATAAAAGTCTATATTGGAGAAGTGTTTGGAATCTATAATCTGAGCAAGTGGAGCAGAGATTAGGGAAAGAATGCCAGAACGTCAAGAGGGCAGGCTGGGACATGCTTGTAAAGGAAGCTCTTGAAAAACTAAAAATTTTAAGCTTTATTTTATTTTTTCCCCATTTCACTCTCTCTCTCTCTCTCTCTCTCTCTCTCTCTCTCTCTCTCTCTCTCTCTCTCTCTCTGTGTGTGTGTGTGTGTGTGTGTGTATTAGGGTTTTATTGCTATGAAGAGACACCATAACCAAGGCAACTCTTAAAAAGGAAACCATCTAAATGGGGCTGGCTTGCAGTTTCAGAGGTTTAGTCCATTATCTTCACGGTGGAAAGCATGGCATCTTGCAGGGGACATGGTGCTGGAGGAGTTCAGAGTTCTACATCTTGATCCTCAGGCAGCAGAAGGAGACTGACTCTGTGTGTGTGTGTGTGTGTGTGTGTGTGTGTGTGTGTGTGTGTGTGTGAGAGAGAGAGAGAGAGAGAGAGAGAGAGAGAGAGAGAGAGAGAGAGAGAGAGAGGAAATAGCTTGAGCATTCACAACCTCAGAGCCACATCTCCACAGTGACATGCTTCTTCTAATAAGGCCACACCTCTTCATGGTACCATTGCTTAAGGACCAAGCAATCAAAGACAGGAGTCTGTGGTGGCCATTCTTATCCAAGCCACCATAGTGTGTGTGTGTGTGTGTGTGTGTGTACCGCATTTGTGTGCATATGTGTTTTGTGTGTGAGGGTAACATGTTTCTCTCTACGTGGAAACCCCAGGGAGCTGCCCAGAAACATCTTTCTTTACTCCTCCACATTAGTTAAAGAGGCAGAGCCTTCAAGAAAACCCAGGATTCACATTGATGAGTAGTCAGCTTGCTCGGGGAAATCCTAGTCTCCTCCTTGAAGTCTGGAATTACCGGCAAGCGTCCACATCCACCAGCATTTACAGAAGTTCTGTGGATCTGAACTCCTACCCTCATAATTATTCACGGAATACTTTAACCTCTTTGCCTTGTATCTGGCTTTTGAACTTTATTTTAAGCGCACAGAGGTGTCCATGGAAACCTTTGGGGACAGTGATGTGTGTCATGACATTTTTTTAGGACAATTAACTTGGCAGGCACATGCCGAGCAGATGCTCAAAAGAGGTCTCATTGTAGATGGGAAGACTGGGAGGCTGGGGCAATGTTCTAAGAATAAAGTGTTGAGGATTCGGAGCAGGGTTGGTAACAGCAAATGAAACATAATGGGGGAAAGTACAAGCTGACGGAGGGCAAGTGAGCCATGTTGAAGAGCAGAGCCCTGGGGACAAGGAGTCTAGAGCCTCCAGAAATGAGGCAGTCAGCGGACAGAGCCATTCAGGAGAAGCTGCTGCAGACTCTTGACTTCTAAAGGTACTGTCGGTAAGGAGAAGTAGGGCGGCCACTTGTGAAATTTAGGTCACCCAGTCTAGAAGAAGGTAGAAGCAGGGGGTGCTTGAGTGAGGCTCAAGATGAAGTAGACGTAGGCAGAGATCAACTATAGTGACTCTAACTAGTATGTATCTAAGCAAAACATTTATCAGCTAATACTTGTGCCGTTATGCCCAGCAATTATCTTCCAATAACGCATCAGCTCGTTGTTGTATAACTATACACACTGCCCCATCTCACAGGCTACTTTCTAAGAACTGTATTTTATTTTTTGACACGTATTAAATGATCTATGTATTTTTGTGCACTGCCAGTCAACCTTCTATAAAGCTGATAGGAAACATTTAGGTTTCAGGAGCTTTGCTAGCTAAGGTTGCCTATTTGGCCATGAGACTCCACAATTTTTTTTGGCCGGGGGGCATATGTTCATGGAGTATGTACACTCAGAGAGGAGGACTACACATAATACGTATCTATTTTATTTTTAAAAGTAGTTTTCTATCAGGGACTCTAAAAATTGGTGCTTTAAGTTCCCTGCCAGCATTTCTTACATCTTGGTTTCATAACCCAGGCTGATCATGAACTCACTGTATAACTGAGGCTGGCTTTGAAGTCTTGATCTTCCTGCTTCTACTACCCAAATGCTCAGATCACAGGCATGTACCACCACACCAGGCTTACCATTTGTTTGCCAGGCTTCCTTGGCCAATAGAAGCACTTCAACATCAATTGAAGCTGTAGAAAATATGTTTTCACTCCCAGATACAGGGGTTTCTCTAAAATACAGCTGGCCCTTTGTATGCACAGCTTCTGTGTCTATAGACTCAACTGACGGCAGACCAAAAGCATTTCAACTTTTTGCCGGGAACAAACAGGCACAATTGATTTCCTGTCATTGTGCCCTAAACAATCTTGTGTGCCCACAGTTTCTATGGCATTTATATTCCATCAGAACTACATATGGTGACAGTTTGGGGGATGTGATTAGGTTGTATGAAAATACAACAGCATTTTACATGAGGGGGTTGAGCACATGTAGATTTTGGTGGTATTTGTTGTGTTACTGAAACCATCCTCCTTGGGTGCCAACTCCTTGGATGCATGTAATTTATTAATATGTGTGTGTGTGTGTGTGTGTGTGTGTGTGCCCTGTTGTTTGAAGGAAAATAGTTTGCAAGCTTTCAATCCAAACCAAAGTGGAAGAATACTGCTTCCTTACTCCTTCAGACAAACACAGACTAGTTATACATTTTCCAGCCTACTTGGGATATCAAACCATATCCAATAAACACCACAGCTACCTCTCCAATGGAGTCCATCTTACAAAGCCCAAACAATAGTGACCTTAAAAAATTCCTGACCTGTGCAACTAGAAGTGACTTTCTGAAGCAGATATCCAGACAGATTCACAGATAGGAAAGGACAAAAAGGAAAACAATGCCCGAAAATTACCTAGCTCGTGAAAAACTGAGCCAAGATGTTTCTAGTACGTATTGCTGTTTCCTGCTGGACTCCTGTTGATCTGTGGCATTAGTTATCCAGGAATGCCTCCCTTGAAACTGCTACCTAAGAGTTTTCATTGATAAATCACACAATTTTTTTTCAGTTTTTAAAAATTATGTGCCAGTTAATAATGGCATGGTTCAGAACACATCTGACCTTCTGCCAGCATCCCTAAGGCTGTGTCCACAGTATTCCCTCTTGGAAACTGCCTTCACTGACCACACCTAAGCTATCAGCTTCTCTTACACATAAAACAATAGAGCTGGAGCTGCAGAAAAGGCTCTGAGCTAAGAGCACTTACTGTTCTTGCAAAGGACTCAAGTTCAGCTCCCGGGATCCACATTGGTCTGAGCACAACTGCCTACAACTCGGTTCCAGGGGATCTGATGCCTTTTATGGCCTGTTCTTGCATGCATGTGGCACAGTTAGAAACAAGTAGGTACGAATATACATGTAAATAAATAATAAATAAAATAATAAATAAAATTTCACACACACACAGAGTCACCTATGCCAACACTTGTACTCCTCTGTCTCATGTCTGTGTGTGTGTGTGTGTGTGTGTGTGTATGTGTTGCATGTGTCTGGGAAAGCTATTCATAAGGAATATTGTCTCTAGTTATGAAATATGCTAAGCAAAATATTTTCATGCAAAACACTTTTTCTATAAAAAAATAGACAGATTGCACCCAGATTCTACAATTCTAAATGCTAAGAAATAAGCTGTTTTACCAAGAACAGGATGGGAGGCGGCTGAGACTGACTGTGTGAAGTGGAGATGGCCAGGGTGGGACCTCAGAGTTCTCAGGGGAAAGAAGTTGTTTGAGAAGGCAACTCATACGGCGTGATTACCTTTAAACAGAAAAGCCTTAGCTATGATTTATCATGTTGAGTTGATCTTAGAAACCGGTATTTATTTTTACAAAATATTCTTAACTCTCTGTGGAGGAAGAACAATATAAAACCTGTCCTGCATGCAGGTTATAATAATTTTGGCATGCAGAGGCTAATGGGTACACCATAACTAAAATATGCAAAGAGGCAGGAATGTGCATGTCACTTGGCACATAGCCAGCCTTACGAGTAGCAAAGGCATCATGCCATGTGTCCTCTGAATGACTACATTTCCTCTGGGAAACTTCTGCTCAAGACATTAGGAGAACTTCTCCTATCTTCCTGACAAGTTTTATGTAACACCTTTTATTATCTTTATTTGTGGTGGGGAAGCTTGTGCATACCATGGCACGGTCTAGAGTTTAGAGGACAACTTAGGGGAATCAGCCCTTTCCTTCCATCACGTGGATCCCAGGGGTCAAACTCGAGTCCTCGGGCTTGTTGGCAAGCACTGGTACCTGCAGAGCCATCCCCTTGGCTCCTTCTAACTCTTTTTTTTTAAAGGCCGGAAGCAGAACAAACACTGCTGTGGTATTTGTTATCTCTGGCGATTCCAGCACCAGGTATTCAGTCTTCTGCAGGCTCCAAAGCTACAGGCTGAGAGGGCTATTAATAAAACCTCCTTTAAAAACAGCTGGAAAGGAATTAAAGCCTTTATTATCCAAACACAGATAACTGTGGGCCCAGAAATGATTTCTAACAATAGCAAAAGATACCAATTCAATCTTTTGGGTTTGCAATTAGCACTTGAGTGATAGTGTTCTAAATGTACATGACTAAGTAAGTTGATACTGGGTAGCAGCTACAATACAGTTAAACAATAGCTTTAGATCTGTAAAGGAATATTCTAGAAACAAATTTAGCATGCACTTAAAATTCCCCAAATTCCTACCTCAAAGCAAGGATTGTACACATATCATCATCACGTGGCAAGGTAATTTCAATCCCTTTAATAATTTGGGGAAAGTTCTTGTGTAGTAAATGTTAAGTGGATGAAAGAATACACACCAGAAGCCAAAGGTGCTAAAACGAGGACACAAAATACAGGTGTCCCATGCCCCTAAGAGCTCAGAGAAGTTGTATGTACTACAATCGCTGAGGAGAAGGGAGGAGGGGAAAGTGTAGGAACTTCCTGGACAGATACTCAAAGACACTAGCTGGCCCTAAATGAGCAAAAACACCCAAGTGTTTCCTTCTCCACTGACCCTACCATCAATCACTCCCTATCCTACGCAAAAATACTTCGAGTAATCTGTCTTTGCAAGAAGAACCTCCATGCTTGTACCTGTCTGCAATGATCCATGGGCTTTTAAGGAACTCCTTCTGTTTGCCACATACCTCATTGCTAGATACTAAAAGGAGAGCAGCTTTAGGAGGTGTCATAGGACCTAGGAAGAAACTGGTTGATGCGGTTAGTAAGAAGCACACCGGAAGTGACTCCTCGGGGGTCGTTTCACACGTGCACCTCCAATTCACCTGCACTCACACTGGTTTGTCCAGGTGCTGAGCTCTTATGGAAGATGTTTCAAAATGCCTGTGATTAAAGTCCAACAGGAAAGAACTGCTTAGAAAACAAACTTGCATCTTCCTCGCCTCCCTCAGATCTAAGTTCATAATTCTGCTGAGATAAGTCCCAACCAAATGCCATGTAGTTTGAAAACAAATTAACTTTTTGGGTTTGGGAAAAAAAAATCAGTTCTCACTTGCCTCTGAGATTCAGATATTCTTTACCCAATTTGGCATCAGTGTATTATTCTTAAAGATAAGCATTTATACAATGCTCTGAAATTATTATCACATTTCTGCTAGGATGCCTCATCTACAGATGGGTGACCTGCACCACAGCACATGTCAAAATCCAAGCACCACACTGCGCTTCCTGCTCCCGTAGATAAACCCTTTCTCTATCTTCTGTTCTTGTGATCTCAACAGCTGCTTGTAGATATCCACCCTATTCTAGTATATTCTACTATCCCAACAAGGACTTTGTAACAACTCATTAGCTCATGTTGGTGTAAAGCCCAGCTCAGTACTCCAGACTGCTGCCACTTGGCAAAAAGAAAAAAAAAAGAAAGAAAGAAAAAAAAGCTAAGTTTTACAAAAACAGAATGATGATCTTCTGCATGGCCAAAGGTGCATAACTGATTTAAATCCTATTAGTTCTAATCTATAGCAGCTAATATATCATTTTAAAAAGTAGAACAGGAATTAAAAGCCAATGTCCTAAAGCTTTAGGGAAAAAAAAAAACTGTCACATAGACATGCAGAAAATCTAGAAACTATTTTATATACACAAGACGTAACTTTTCATTCATTTTCCCCCCTTCATTCTGTAAAAGCTCATTTAAATGCACATGCATGCATACAATCTGATGTCAATTTTGGTCACTTTTGTGAAAGTACTGACAAGTCGAAAATGGCAAAATTCTTTCCTTAGGGACATTTCATTTATGAACTCCAAAGCACGGAAGCTTTTTAAAAACTCACATTTCTGCACATTCTCCACCCACCTCTTTCATTGTTGTTCTCTAAAGCCCTCACGGGAAAGATGAAATTCAGCTTTGTCACTTCACCCAGGTATGACTGTTGCTGGGTCTTTCTCTTTATTATACAAGTATGCTGATGACGTAATTGCAGAAGTTCGTTCTACTCATGTAGCTGGGTCTTGGGATTTTTTTTTTTTTAAGACTGCCTCCTTCTGTGTCATGGAACAGTTGTAAAACAGAGCCAAGCAACCTCACTTCTTAATAGTAAATCTTTGGGATCATCGCCCCAAGGGACTGGTCCAGCCCTGGAGAGGCAGAACCATCCCAAAGCTCAACTGACCCCAGACCCGAGGCTCAGCTGCACACCTTTAGGTGACACCAACACCAGGCTTGGCTTTTAACCCTTTCCTTGAAGCGCCCAACTTTTAAATCTCTGACTTTCATTTTCACCCATTCCTAAACCTTAAGGGACTGAAGAGAACCCCCGACTCTTAGCCCAACCATGTTTGCTCCTATGCAGTAATTCCCTTGAAAGTTGACTGCAAACTAAGCGAACAGTTATCATGCTGCATTCAAAACCATGATTCCAATAAATCATAATTGATTATGAGCCTAGAAAAGCAAGCTTTTACAGGGGTATCCCCTATATGGATAGAACCGCACTGTGATTCAAAAGTACGGAGAGAAAGAACCGTTGGGGTGGGAAACAGACAGAGGCTAAGATTTCATGCAGATGAAGCAGCTCAGGGAGGTAAAGAAAACATACCTGAGGGATTCTCCTTCTAAAAATGCACACAGGCCAGCTGGGTTGTTGTTCCCCTCCTTTGAGGGTAGATGTATTTTCCTTCCAGGAATCCCCCTTGCAATTGTGTTTCTAGGTTCTTTTCCTTTATTCCAGCCACAGATAGTTGCAGGAGGCGCAGGCAGCGTTCCTGCGCCCGCCCCGACTCAAGTGCAGCCGGGCATGCCTTTGCTCAGGAACCCGGCTTGCGCTGCTCTTATCAATTCTATCGCGCTCCCTGGGTAGTCTCCAAAGCAATTTTACAACTTAGCTGCTGGCAGGGATCTGCCTTTCACTCCTCTCCTTGCCAGATTCCTTGGGCGGCTCATTTCTCAGCCCTTTCTCTAAGAAGGCAAAATGGGATCGCTCTCCTTGTTGTTGTCCTGGCTCACCCACAATTGACAGTGCGGAGCCGAGTGTGTGCTGGGAACTTCACACAGCGGCTGCAGCCCGGGATCCTCCGATTGCAGCAGAGACCTGAGCTCCCAGCCTCCTCCCTTGGAGTCCAGGCTCCCTCTGCTGTGCCAGCTGCAGAGAAGGTTCCTCAGCCCGGATCCCTAAGAGATGCTCTGCTGCCAGGTGTGGTCATCACCACTTAAGCACACCTCACTAGCAGGGTCACGGCTTCCTGCTGGGGAAATGAATGAATGTGGATGCCAGGTGTTGCCTGCATCCCTAGGTAGGGGAGGTGGGGATGTAGGAGTGGGGGCGGGGGCTGTGGGGATCATAGGTGACCACCATAGGGCCAATTTTGCTACTTGCATTAGTAAAACAGATAATTATTAAATTAATCATGGTATTTAATAATAATTATTATTTCACATGCTATTGGCTGTGTTTGGAATCACACAAAGTCCACTGTCTAATCTGGCAAGAGACCCTTAACAGGACCCTTTTTTTAGAGGGAGGCAATACCCTGGCCTTTTCCTAGCAGGGTTGTTTTTTGTTGTTATTGTTGGTTTTTTTTTTTTTTTTTTTTTTGTAAGCAGTTGTAAATATGAAGGTTGATCCCTCAATAATTAGAATTAGACACACATACACTTATCAAAGTAGGCAACAGAGAAACATGAAGGCTCAAAGGATTTTCTTTCTCCTGAAATAATGTCTTCCAGATCTGGCTGAGAATTGAATGGGGCTTGCTTTTCCTTTTAGCTTAGCTGAGTAGAGGAGGTGGGGGGAGTAACCACTCCCACTTTCCATCAATTAAGCATTTTTTAATCCTCTAACCCTCCTGTTGAAACAAATATAAAAAGTACTGCATCTTAAAATAGAGCCTTAAAGAAGCTCAAGTCTGGGAATAATTTGTAGGCTTTAAGCTGCATCTGGTGTTCTGGCTTAGTTATTTTATTTCCTTTGCTTTGTAGAAAATGAGAGGATGGGGGCTGGAGAGATGGCTCAGCCCCTCCCTATATATATTTATATATATATAAAGCATTGACCATATAAGCACAGGGATCCAAGTTTACACCCCTGGCATCTTTATACCAAGAATGCATGGTGTGCACGCACGCGCGCGCGCGCGCACACACACACACATACACCCACGAGCGATAATTGAATGATATTTTCCCAATCGGGAAATCCTATCAACTAGTGGCTAAGATAGAATCAGATGCACAAAGTGTGCATCTGACTTATAAGCCATCATTTCAGCCCATGTAAGGATAGGAATAGGACTGTCAATTTTAGAGATGACACTCCCATCAACGTGTGAGATGCAGCAGCAGCAAACACACCCAGTGAAGCCCATTTAAACAGTTTTGGATACAACTTGTATAAAAAGGCCCATTCTAGGACTGAGGACATGGCAGTCAGTAAAGCAGTTGGTTGCTGTGCAAGTTTAAGGCCCTGAACACAGATGCCTAGAGTCCATGCAGAAGGCCTGCACAGGTGGCTTAGTCTTCTAATCCCAGCAATGACAAGCTAGAAGGTAGAGAGACAGAAGAATACCTGGAGCTCATTGGCCAGAGGGCCTAATCTACTTGGTGGAGTTCCAGACCACTGAGAAACCCTACCTCAAACAAAATGCAGAAATCATCTGAGGAATGACCCCCAAGGTTGTCCTCTGACATATGAACAGATACAGGCACCCACTCACAGCCACACACACACAAACACACGTAAACATACACACAGATACACATCATACGTATTTTTCCTACCAACTATAACAACCAGTCAATAACATTATGTGATTTGAAAACAAATATTCCCCAATTTGACACAGTATTTATGCCAGGTCTTGGCAGGTGGCCCTCTCTATTCCTAGCTCCTCAGCCTCACGGTTAGCTTCATAGAGGCACAGCTTCCCCAACCTGCTGCTTAAGAGCCTGTTAATGGACACAAGCAGCTGCTCAAGGTCTAATGAACCGCATAAGGGGCAAACACTGGGGCATTGTATTCTCCGCCATCAGAACTCACCAGAGAGGCCACAGGACAAAGCTCTGCTGCCCTCGGCTGTAAGCATTTGAGAGCAACAAGGGAAAACTGGTGAGCTCTAACAGTACATGACAGGGCAAAACCTGACTTTTTAATGTCTACTCATCCAAGCTTGACAAGGCATTGTTTCGAAGGATGTCCTTCAGCACGAAGGAGGAAATTGTGTCCTTACGACTTTTCCTTTGTGTACAAGAACCAAACCAAAGCGCTGCAGTTACACCGAGCCAAGAGCACTCAGCACCCAGAATAATGCAAAGGATGCCTGTCCTCAGCCAGTTGTGACATGATGTTGCTCAGTGTTTAAACCTGCAGAAGGAAGTAGAAGATGATGCTGACTGCGTGTGGTCTACTACAGAGTGTGCATGCAGGTGCTGTGAAGAGCTCCAAGAAATAACTACACTGCAACTTTACCCTGACAGCACCAGAGTGGTACCTATCAGTTTTAGGGAGTGGGAAGATGTAGGATTGGGAGCTGCAGCAAACCTGGTGCATAAACCCTGATTAAGGATCATGATGCTGGTCCTAGATCAAAATGGAAATGGTTCTGAGCTCTACACGTGGAAAAGTCATGTATTTGGAGGACACGGGTTTGGAAACAAACTACAGCATATATGCAAAGAGTGGGGGAGCTCCTTGTCTTTAGTGGTCTGCGGCGATACCAAACTCCCAAGCAGTACTTCCTTGGCCCTCCCAAGGGTAATTTCCACCTGCAGAATGTCTCCTCTAAATAACACGTAACAAGGATCAGAGGACAATGTGCGTTCCAAATCCACAATGTGCCTTGCAGGACCTGGGGAAAGTTAAATTAAATACTACTGCAGGACAGGAAATGACTAACTGCCAGGCAACCCCTTGACATTTAACAGGTACATACCCCCAAACGTACCAGAAGATTGATTTGATAGAAGAGCTGTT
The DNA here is from genome assembly GCF_978045245.1 of Mus caroli. Classification (NCBI taxonomy): domain Eukaryota; kingdom Metazoa; phylum Chordata; class Mammalia; order Rodentia; family Muridae; genus Mus; species Mus caroli. The sequence goes on from NW_028227266.1 coordinate 72,642,005, forward strand.
TCTTCTCTCAAGAGTCTGGCAGTAATTTCAGGAACAAATCCTTTAAGGTATCAACCACTTCTCATCTCCTAAGACATGCTGGTCCAAGTGGTTGGTAATTTTTTTTTTGGTATGTTTTTGGAAGGTTAAAGACAAGAAGATGCCTCATTATGAGTTATTTCTTATTAGCAATAAAACTTCCCTAAATCAAAAAGGGAAAGACTCTTCTCTCCTGGTTACCTGAATTATTGATTTCATTGTGGCATTTGTTGATTGGTGGTGGAACAAGAGACTGAACCACAGATCTCACACATGATAGACAAGGGCTGTGCCTCTAAGGCAGAGACCTGGTAAGTTGCCTAGGCTATTTCTGAATTTGTGGTCCTCCTGTTTCAGCTTCCCAAATACTTGGGATTACAGGCATGGGTTTACATAATTCAGCCCAGCTTAACAGAGGAAGCACCAATAGACCCTATGTAAACTGAGCCAACCCTTCAGCTTTCTAGAAGACTCTACTCTCCAGTTGGGTAACAATAAACCAATTGTCGTTGTTGCTAAATATTAGAAAACAAACTATTCCCATATAACCACTCCTCAAGGCCAGATGGCAGTATTTGGTGTCTACACAAATGAATGTGCGAAATGATTTATTACCAAGATGATTGAGGGAAAAAGCAATTGTAAAAGAGGAAGTTGATGTTTCTAGCTCTAAGCCAGTGAATAATGTAGAGAAAAATAAATGGCCTGGAAGAACTGACTGAAAAAGCATAATTTTAAAAGATTTACTTCATGTAAGTAGCATGGTGGCAATTAACACATACATTAAATTCTGTTCTTGGTGCTTTCCCAAGAGAGTCTGGATCATTTCACAAGTGATCTCTGAGCAGAATTGGGAGTGTAACTGCAGAGCTGGAGTCAAAAAGGAGAGCAACTCCATTTCCCTATCATTCTTGGTTTTCTGACTCTGAGCCAAGTGAGTAGCCACATCCCGAGGATATTCAAACAGCCCAGAAGGAAGTGACTAGCCAGGAAATAAGGCCTCTGACAACAGCTGGGCAAAAATGGGAATCTCCTCCCCATAGAATCCATGTTGAAACTTAACCACCTAACTAAACATGGTCCAGGTGACTGCAGCCCTGGCTGAAAAGCTCTATGACCTCTGAGCTTAATATCCCATTGTGCTATGCTTGCTAGAAAGTAAATAAACAAACCTTTATAAGTTCCCTCCTTTTAATCATTGTTTTAAAAACTTGTAAATTTTGCCATCTATCAAGTGTCCTCTTCCAGAGCATTTCTGTTTGGAGAACAGTCATTGAACGTTGAGTATTGGTCTGTAGATAGTTCATACTACTTGATTGACTGCAACTAGACTTTTTGTCCAGAACACTGCCGGGTGCTTAGTAATAGCGTCTGAGTTTTTAAAAGGACGCCACCAAGTTAAAAACTTGGGCTCTCGTTGATCCAGGAAACTGGTTGTTAAATGAGCTATGAAATAGTGGGAGGTTGGTTTCCTGTTTGGCTCTATACATCTTTCTGACATGGGTTGTATTTCTTAACCTCTCTAAGCTTAGCTGTTCTAAGCTTAAAGCAAAATGAAAACAAAAAATGATCACTATTATTAATCCTCTTGCTAGTGCCTGTAAAGAGATGATTTCTGTCAGGCAACATTGATGGCCTCTAGGAGTCTTCAACAAACAATGGCTAATCATGATCTCATGTTCCAGCCAAATCTCACTGCCCCTTCTGCTTTCTATATGTAATTATGATACAGTCGGGAGCCAATTTAATATTTGATGTCTGAAGTCAAATAAATTTATAGTAGCAGGTGGAGTCCTTTTTCTTTCACAGCGCTGGGTGTTTCCCACGTGCTCATCATCATTGGTATAACTTTACTTAGCCTCGGTTTCCTGAGTTTGAATGTATCATAGACTCAATTGTGTGTTCTCTTTTAGGTTATCCATAGAGTTTTTTCAAGTACAAATTTCATTTTGCTATGACAAAAATAAAAATTATCCCTTTTCCCCATCTAAGCTAGTTATAATCAGTTCTTCATTTTGCTACTAAAATAACCCAAGATTTTCTTTTATTATATATTTCTGAAACCAGAAAATTTAGTTATCTATTCTAATTAATTTGTTCTAATCAAACTAACTAAGACTCTATTTGTAGTCTTTTATGTTATCATAGTTTTTTCTCAGACTTCAGGCTAAATCCCACAGAAGTACTTGAACGTAATTGGTGCATCTTTGGGTGGAATCAAACCATGAAACTACAATGAAGTCATTCACATACATTCAAACTCAATCTATTCCTTACTACTAGTTACTGCTAGTGATAATTTGAAAGAGATCCTCCAGCTCCCAAAATAAGAGAAATATCAAATTTATATTACATACAGATTATTCAAAATAATTTCTATATAGTCTAATTAAGAGTGCAGCTTTCTCATGTGCTGCCTGGCACTGCCATCAGAAAAGGATAGTGTAAATTTTAATCCTTAGTCTTAACTACAATTGCATTCTCAGAAGCATACCATCCATGATACACACTGAAACAACAGGGACATTTGAATGACTTTACTATGATCTCCATATTTAGGTCAACATCTCACCTAAGTAAGTTCTTCCCTTGAGAGAGAATTGTCTCTTAGTTCTCAATTTTACCCAAGAGTCTCTCTTTTTCAACAGTAATGTCCAGACTCTCCCTCAACCCCTGTAAAGAAACCACTACTCGTCTCCTGCAAGATAGTTGTGCTTCTGTCCTGAGCTTGGAAAAAGTGTGATTCAAGGAAGGAGGATTGGTATTAGGACTGAAGGTCAAGTTTTGAAGGTTCCTTTCTAGCATTTCTGCTTGTGAGCATCCTCCTGAGTGTTGGGACTGGGATTCTTCATCTAAAAATACCTGGGTTGAATTAAACATATGTGATAGCTCTACAGGCAATGGACTCAAGTCCATCATAAAACCCCTTAATCTGAAAGAGATCAAAGCCTTCAACAAGTGGTGGTGAAACGTTAATCTGAAACGTTAAGTCTGGTTTCTTCTTAAGTTAAGGGTAAACCAATCTTCCCAGCTATAGTAATGTTACTGATTCAATGACTTGAGGATTGAAAGACCTCATGAGTTAAAGGAGCACACTCTAGGTTGATAAGATGGCTCTTGACGTGCTCAAAGAACTGAGAACTTCATCTGAATCTCTCCTGGATGCCTTAGCTATCAGGAGCTTTGTGTTTTGTTTTGCATCACTTTCAGCACTACTCCTAGAAAAAAATCTATAATTTTAATGGTTTTAGATTTGTTCATGAGATGTCTCTGGAGTGGAAATTTGGCATTCTTGGAAATAAGGTTCATCTATAAACCTAGCTATTTTTTCAGGAAGGAAAGGAATCAATGTCTCAAGTAAAAAATCGACAAAATGAAAGATAAATAGTCCCAGAGTTTTCCTTTCTTCCAAAATGAGTGATGATTTCTCTTTCTTTCTTTGAAGATTAAAGCATGAAACCATGGATAGTATTGGGCATTAAGTTTTGCTTTTTTTTTTTAGTGCACTCTTTACTCTTCTGTAGGTTCTTTTTATGACAGTAATCAATGTCTGGAAAACATAAGAACAACTGTGATTACAACATAAACTATAATAATCAACTAAAGTGGACAAAGGATTCAAGTGGATATTTCTGCAAAGATATAAAGACAGTCAATAGTCATATGAAAGTATATTGAATAGGATTAATTGGCAAAGTGAAAATCAGAACAGTGGGTGAGATGTGGTGGTCTGTGCCTTTAATCCTGGCCCTCGGGAAACAGGCAGGAAGATCTCATTGAATTTGAGACCAGCCTAGTCTTCATAAGAAGTTCTAGGATAGCCATGTCCATACACCGAGATCTCCTCTCACACAAACAAACAAATAAACAAACAAACAAAACCTCAAACTACCAACAAAAACAAATAGAAAACCAAAACAAGAAAATATAAACTTGTACATATTAGAATAACTCCCCAAAGAAATTAGCCAAAAGAAAGGGCTGACAAAGATGTGAAGAAATTGGAACTCTGTTAATAGATATGAAAAACTGTGCAGCTGTGATGACACCCAGCAGCAAAGGCTGTCAAAAATTAAAGTCAGAATTAACATGTGACCCCAAAAATCCAATTTCTGAATATGTATAAAAAAATGTAATCTGGATGTCATCTAGATGGGTGACTATAGTGTCACCCATGGCCACAGTATCTGCAACCTGGATAAAACATGAGGATCTCATGCTTAGTGGGATGGAGTAGACACAAACCAACAACTCTGTATAGTTGGGGGTTCCACTAGAGAGCTCAGGAACCAGATGCTTGGAAATAAATGCAAGACCCTCTTCTTGAAGATTCAACTGTAGTTCAGTGGGTCAATAGGAAGGAGAACATAGGTTAAAGAGATACATGGAATTAAGGTGAGTGAGGAAAGTCTACTGTGCCTTCAGTGGCGTTTGACTCAGCTTACCTTGGCTCTTTTAAATTACTAACGGTAATCTCCTTTGGGTCATCTGAGGTATAATCCCAAGTCAGTGTCCCAAAGGGATCAGCTGTAAAGAAATTGGACAAATGTATTTCCTCAGTGGGTTTTCTGTCCTCCAGAGGAATTTTATTTGTGGGTGGGGCCGTTCCTTGTAGCATACCATCAGCAAATTGGTCTATTTTGCTTAGTGGACCTCTGGGTAGATTGGGTATTCACTGTAGCAGAACTGCCATGTCACTGACAATGCAGCGGGCACAGCAAGAGAGCTTGTACCTCCTAGTCCCAAATGTCAGGGACAGGGGTTTAGAATGTAGGTTGGATGGTTAGCTCCTTTGCAGTTTATCAGAGTTTCCTGTCCTGATTGGGTGTACTAATGTGCCTCTGTTGCTTGGATTTGATATTGTTCCTTTGTAGAATTTCATTACCTTGTTAGCATATTTGTGAATTGCAAGTGCTTTTTCTTACACGCCCCTCTTAGTCTCATGGGCAGCAGGATAACTCTCATTAATGTAAAAGTATCATGCTGCCCACAGCCACTCCTAAAGTGATGACAGGGTGTTTGGGGAAGAATCTTCATTCTACATAGTTTCTTTTTGGTAGGATTAATCACTAGTATATGAGACACAGGCATGATGCTTGCCAATCTCCCAAACTGTTTCAAAGAAGGCATCTACCTCTGAATGGAGACCCTGGCTTGTTTTAATTTTTAAATGATGTTTATCTCTGTGTGAGTATGTACATTTAAGTATGGGTACCTGATGAGGCAGAAGAAGGCATTAGATTCCTTGGGCTGAAACTACAGATAGCTGTGAACCACCCCATGTGGTTGCTTATCTTCAGTAAGAGCAACAAGCACGCTAAACCACTGAGGCGTCTCTCTATCCACCTCTCCCAAGACTCTGGCTTCTTACCAAAGAATGAAGCTCTACTCTTTTCTCTCTCCAACCAAAGAGATAATCAAGGAACATTTGACACTTAGCATCCCTGCACATCTGGCTTGAGCAACTAAATGTTTGTGATGATCTCAGTTGTATCACATCCTGATGGCTGGTGGATGCTTTGGTGAATAAGAATGAATCTGAAGGTAAAACTTCCATGGATCAAAAAGGAGAAGATTCCCAAGGGTCCTGCAAGAGGCCAACCTTATGAAAGTATATTAAGCCCTTCCTTGTCCTTTGTGATTTGTAGCCTGAGTGCAGACTTTCAAGACAGGCTCCACCTCCCTTGACCAGTTTAGGAAGGAAGAAACTACAACAAGCTAAAAATAATCCCAGCCCAATTTTGCAAGCTCACCTACAAGGCACAGCAATAATTGCCTAATTTCTTATCACATGGTCTCATCTTACTGTCAATATGAATGAAATCAACTGAGCTTAGATAATCTTCTCCCATCTTTTGAAGGCTATTGAAAGCATGACCTATGAGATATTTGGCAACTGGGCTTGCTTGGAAGCTTTTAGTATCTTTTTTTGAAGTAATAGTCCGTACATGATGCCAAAAGACAATAATCAATTTCCCCAGGTCAGTTCTAGCTTCCAGACAATCAGTGATTCCACAGTGTAATCAGAGATGGTCTTTGCATCACAAGGCTGAGCTTTCTGATCTGAACACAACTCTCTCTAAGGAATACACTAAAATTAAGACATTCAAAAGATCATTCATGATCTAGACCAGGACAAGCTTGTGAAATTGCTCCTTTGTGAACAGGAGAAGGCACTCCTTCTCCACATATGCTGATCTGTGTGAGAAACTGTCTTGAGTAGTTCAAGAAATAATCTGTAGAGTGGGGCAGGGGAAATGGGAGAGCAAAGCCAGTCACCCGCAGACAACTCATGAAAGTACTTGACAGGATTTCTGACAAGAGCAAGATACAAAGGGCAGCTACAAGACCACAGTATCTGAATTTATAGAGAATAGAAGGAGGAACCAGCAAGGAAAAACTTGAGCCACGTCAGCCCCAAGTTAACAAAACCCTCTGGGAAGCAGGGAAAATTGCAATTAATGCTTTAGTCCAGGAGTGTGTGTGTGTGTGTGTGTGTGTGTGTGTGTGTGTCTGTGTCTGTGTGTGTGTGTGTTTTTGTGTGTGTGTGTTTGTGTGTGTGTGTTTGTGTGTGTGTGGTGTACTAAATAATTATATGTTTTAAATGTATATATTTTGTTCAATTTAGATATATAGATACATAGATAATAAATAGACAGGTAGAAGAATGCATTCAAATTACATGCAAAGTTATTAAGAGAAAAAAGAGGGTACAGTAATATCACAAAAAAACATAAAGACAAGCTCACAACGAGAGTTTTTAAAAACTATACCTACTATTTCAAATTCAGGTTAAATTTCTTTAAGAAATGAAAATAAACTACAATATAATAGATAAACTCAAATTGAAAGACTAGAAACTGGCAGAATTCAGATAGGAATTATAAATAAAAGCAGCATCGATTCAGAAATGAAAGAATAGAGTTTACAAAAATCACAGCACATTAGAAGAAATTAAATAAAACATTTAAATGGAAAATACAGAAAATAGTTAATGGCAGCTCTGGAAGCCAGGCAAAGGAAACTTATCAAATGGAAACTCTAAAGAATAAGGAGATATTGACATTTCAATTCATAGGGAGTTAACTGAAATCTAAAACAAAACACAAAGGGTTTGAAAGACTTTGCGAGAGAACACACTGCATGCCTGGGAATATCAAAGCATCACCACGAGTCTCTCCAGTCCTCTGGACAGCTAGAGAAAAGATTGAGTTCTTGATAAAGGAAAAAGAAAACAAACAAAACAAAATGAAACACTAAGGTCTTCAGATTTTTGACAATATTTATGCCCAAAGGCAAGAAAATCACAGCATTAATATAGCTACTCAAAGAAACTGTGGCTTTGGCCTCATCTGACCTGACCTCGGAGGATTACAAACAGAACCAGCTTTAAATATACAGACTGCTAGGCAAATGCTTCCTGCAGTCTTTTCCAGGGGACTATACTGTAAAACTTCAGATGCCAATGTTATGAGGACACACTGGGATGAGAACTCGACACTCTGATCACTGATGGCTCTCCATAACACAAGAAGGAGAAGTGGCCAGATATCACGTGTCTTCTGATTAGAACACAGAGCTGCCGGTGATATAGTCAAAGAATACTGAAGTTGGTCCAACCCAGTGGCGGACACTGCTACTTGAGTCACAGAAAAGTTAGCTGATATATATATATATATATATATATATATATATATATATATAGGCATCTATATATCAGCTAACTTTATACTATATAAAGTTAGCTGTGTATAGGCATCTGCTTAGTGAAAACCCAGAACGTGGGGATTTTATATACCATATGGCCTGGCAAGGTCCTTCAAAAACATTTCAGGAGAGACAGAGATGGAGAGACAAAAGACAGAGATGAGAAACATAGACAAATCGGCAAGGATTGAGGGAAGGATATGAATAAGAGGTAAGGGGAAACAAGATAGAAGTACATTTAGAGAATAGACTACAGAAATTATCTGAAATCTCATTAAGAGAGATAGGACCATCATGATGAGAAGCAGGATATTTAGGCATTAGATGATCATTTAAGGATTATAGAATCATTGCTGATTATGAAATAATTATATATTCAAGTGAATATTTAGGGGTTATAGAATCATTGCTAATTATGAAGTAATTGTGTAGAAAGTAGTATTAAACGATGACACATTTTTTAATGCACACTGATTTACTAGTGAAATAATAGTTGCAGTTTGCTTTCAAATTAGCCCAGGCTACAGAGAAGAAAAGAAAGGTGTTATATGGATATTGGGTTGATAATCTTGAAAAACCTCATGAGTCTTTTTAGTAGGCACCTGGGACATCCTTATAATAAGCTGCCTACTTCCTGTGTGTGTCATACTGCATATAATACATCCATTTATCTTGTGCTGTGATGCCTGTGATGGTAAGGCACAGGTATTTCTAAGCCTTTATAAGTATAAATCATCTGCAGTTCATTGGGAGACTCTAAGAAGAAAGCTTATCTCATTAACACCGTCTTCCTGGAAAGTTGTGCTTTCCTGCCTTAAAGACTGTACATCCAGGGAACAGAACAGAGCCAAGGCCATCTCAGCATTTAAAAGATCAGAGACTGGCTGGGGAGGTGGTTCAGTCAGTGAAGTGCTTGCTGTATAAGCAAGAGGACCTGAGTTTGACACCCCAGCATTGGGCAAGCAGAAACAGGGGGATTCTTAGGGCTTATTGACTAACCAGTCTAGCAAAATCCATGAATTCCAGGTTTAGTGATAGGCTCTATCTAAAATAAATAAATAAGGTGGACAGTGATAGAGAAATACATACAACATTGTCCTGTAGCCAGCCTACATATGAACATGCAAACATACATATACATGCACATAACCTTCACACACATGCACGAGCACACACAGAGAGAAGAAAAAAAAATCAAGAGACTATTTCTAAATACTGCCAAGACATGAGTGAGTGCCTGATGCAGTTTAACAAGCCTCTCATACACAAATCTCGCTGACTATGCTATGACAGCTACAGCGTTAAGAACCAGTGTGTATCTAACATTGAGAAGGATGTGTTTTGCAAGATTTCTTCACAGAAATCATGGCAACTCAGAAAGTGTCTAAGCATGTCTTGTGCATAGCTGATTTCAGTTGACAGCATGGCTTCAGGCCACGGACAACATCCCTCCGGGGACAGCAGCTCCTGTCACCACCTTAAGGTGCCAATGGGCAAAGACATTTTGCCCAGATACAATTCCTACCATGTCCCTCAGATAATTTCTTTTTCTTTTTCCATATGGCATCTTATAGACTGCCTTTAACAATGAAGGTACAGTCTTGGCCAAGGGTGACAGATTTCTGGATTAGATGGATGGGTGGGGGAAGTGTTTCTTCTTTTAGGTGGATTTAAACATCTTGGGATTACACATGATCATCATTGCACACTCTTCCTTACTCAGATGCATTGTATGTACTTGGAGAATGAGAATTGTGTGCCTTGAGAAGGAGGCCAGTATAATGCTTCTCACAGAGAAAGTAGGAGCTCCCTAGAAGCCACACTGTTTGGCTGAGTGACATTTTTCAACTTACACTTCCTGCAGGGCTTGAGATATGGCACCACTGCTAAGAGTCCCGGTTACTCTTCCAGAGAATCTAGGCTCAGTTCCCAGCAGTACATGGTGACTCACAAACTGTGTGCAGCTCTAGCTCCAGGGGATCTGATGCCCTCTTCTCTCCCTCATTAGCACCAGGCATGTACCCCTTGCACTTTTACACACATAGACTAATTACTCATACATATTAAATAAAAGGAAATAAATCTTCAAAATATGCATTCTACAGAGTCTTGGAATTTAGAGAAATAGAGCAATCACGCCAACTTTTCCTAGTAACTAGAGGGGCTCCCTTGCTAAATTGTTGGTGTACTGCGAAAGCCCATTTACCAAGCTGTTTGATTTAAAAGGTCCCTTGATATACTGGGCTGTAGGTGTAAATAGACAAACTCCCTCACAAGATTTCTCCATACTTATTCTTACCATGACATGCTGGTTCTCTCCTCAAACTGTACATTGTGTTTTGCTCAACCAAGCTTAGATCCCCAAGCCTCCCAATCTATATACACTGGCTCAAGACTGAATCTCTCTACAGATGAACTTGTTTCAGTTCATCCTGTTGTAGCCATGAGAAAGGGTTAGGCTTACAGTATCCTTCAGAGTAGCAAGCATACATCTACCCCATGGGGATATATTTTAAGTTCTCAGAATAAACAAAAGTATAGGTTTTCTGTTATATAGAGATAATTTATTGATATTACAACCAGACTTCTTTTGTTGAAAAAGAAAGAAAACTTTTAGCCCAGGAAAGACAGCCAGATTCAATGCAATGAACTAACTTTTGCACTGAGTCCAGCCTTCCTAGTTCATCAGTAGATTCTGCAGGCTGGGTCTTTCCCAACTCATGCCACTGGGATATATGTGCCAGATGGACACACAGAAACTTTCTTCCCCTGCTATTGTCAAAGTTATGTTTCTGGACATAAAATTATCCACCCTATTTTATTTCTAGTCCCAAGTGAAGCAATCAGTTCCCCCAACAATTTCTTAGCTGTTTTCAGTCTGTGAACCATGAGCTTCAGCCACTGGCTCCTTCTTTTTGCAGACTCAACTCTACTGTCTGAATGAGCATCACCGCCCCCCTCCGCAAGTCTTTTACCCTTACGCTGCAGGGTCTTCCTGTGTTAAGGTGTCATGAATCCACCACTCTCAGCAAGGTGATTGCAGTAAGTGTTCTTGCTTTCTGAATGCATATTCTTACCTAGGATTTGTAATAAGACATATATATATTAAAACAAAATTTTTAATGGGGGCTTGTATACAGTGCATCTATAACCATAATGGTGGGAAACATGGAAGCAGGCAGGTAGGAAGGCATTGTCCTGGAGCAGTAGCTGGGGCTTAGCTACTCTCTCTCTCTCTCTCTCTCTCTCTCTCTCTCTCTCTCTCTCTCTCTCTCTCTCTCTCTCTCTCTCTCCCCCCCCCCCATCTTTCTCCCTGAAGCTCATGGATAGCATGCCATCTTCTAGAGTTATCTCTGCAGTACCCTGAGGTAGGGACCACCCTTCACCTCCCAGCTCACCAATGAAACTGACACTTGTAGACATCAAGATGTCACTTATGCATAGTGCCATACATCTCCCACGGGCTCAAACCCAGGAAGTCTGGACACAATGCAAAAGTCAGTTCATTGTATCATGGCTAGCTGCCTTTCCTGAGATAAAAATTCTTTTCTTTCTTTTTCAACAAAAGAAGTCTGGTTGTTATATCAACGAATTATGAAGATAGCATCTGAGGGTCTCTATGTCACAGAAGACCTATATGCATGTTCATTTTGAGAACTAAAATATATCCCCTCGGGGTGGATGTGTGCTTGCCACTCTGAAAACCATTGTAAGCCTAACCCTTTCTCATGGCTAAAGCCTGCCCCCTGCTGGTAAATCTAGTTGGTGCTCTTGATTGAAATCCTGCCGCATGGATGATTCTGATCCATGAATGGCATAAGCCATTGGAATACAAGAACAAGTGAAATGAATGAAATAAGCCTGGCACAGAAAGACAAGGGCTGCGTGGTGTTGTTCGGATGTGGAATCTAAGAAAGCTGAACTCAGAACTAGAGATTAAAGTGGTGACCATTAAGCACTAGGAACATTGGTGGGAAAGGTTAGGGCATTTGTGGGAAAAAAATACAAAAAAAAAAAAAAAGCTCAAGAAATTTGTTTTATAGCTTGACTGCAGCAAGTGTTGTATTTTATTATTGATAATTAGCATAGGTTAAGTGTAAAGCGGTCTCTCGACAAAAATTACAGTTGTGCCAGGCAAAGTGTATTGTTTCCTGGCCAGACTTAACCACTCTGCACTATGCGTGAATAGTCATATCTGGAATGCATGCAGTGGCACATGGATCATTTCAGAATCACCACAGACACCAACATCTTCATTTCATAGAAATAGCATGGGTCAGTATTTCATAGGTCCCACGCTCATCTGATGTGCGTAAGCTTTGTTTTAAAGCATCTCTCTGGTTGACTTACTACACCTCACACAACATAGATGATATTGAAACAGGCATCATACTGTGTTGCTTATGGGATATTGAGGAGAAGGGGTAACATGTTGGTATAGATGCATTTTCTTATTTTTCCTCTCAAATATTTGTGATTATTGTATATATTCACAGTTGGTGGTAGTTTGAATTCAGGAGTGTGGAATCTTTGGATTGGACAATTGTCTATACTAAATAACATCATGTTGAGTTTGCCACATGTAAACAATTTTGTGTGTCAAGTCAGTTAACATACAGGGACATACTTTCTCCAAGGTCAGATCTGTAGAGTGGAGTCACTGAAACATAGCTCACTTTTGTTCTTGTATTTGAATGAGAATGAACCCCTATAGGCTCATATATTTGAATGCTTTGTGTCTAGTTATTTGAGAAGGATTAGGAGGTGTGGCCTTGTTGATGGAGGTGGGATCAGATGTGGACTCTCAGGGATCAAATGTGTGCTTCTCCAGTCATGCCTGTCTGCATCCTTTTATGTTTCTTGCCATGATGGTCATGGACTCACCCTCTGCAACTATAAGTAAGTCCCCAATTAAATGATTTCCTTTATAAGTTCCATTGACCATAGTGGCTCCTTGCAGCAACAGAGAAAAGAAAAGAAAAGAAAAGAAAAGAAAAGAAAAGAAAAGAAAAGAAAAGAAAAGAAAAGAAAAGAAAAGAAAAGAAAGCCAGTTCTTTTGAATATATGTTTTCTGATAGCCACAAGGCAATGTTGGAAAGTGCGATACCAAGAAAGACACAAGTACACTTGTTACATGTTCCTTCCGAATAGTTGTGAGGCCTAAGGACTTAGAGTTGCATTATGTACAAGTGAGTGCTGGCAGGTTGTGACCATGTGGTTCTTAAAAGGGCAGGGGATGACACTGCCATTCCATCAGATGAAAGAACTAATTAAAGCAGAAGGTTCACGTCTGTAATTACATTTTATATCTGAAGGGGGAAACGACACTAAAAACCTTGACATTTGCTGCAAGCTATGCTCCTCTCCTCTTTAATGATGTGGGCTGTTCCTTTGCAGCCAGCTGCCAATAAGGCATGGAAGAAAAACCCCAGTAAGTTAGCTTACCTGCTTTCTGACACAGAGGATTGTCACTGAGAGCCACATCTTCCACTGGAGCTAAGAGTAGCATGTTTGTGGTTTGACATCCCTACACAATCAAACTTGTCCCTTGTATATATATATATATATATATATATATATATATATATATATATATATATATGTGTGTGTGTGTGTGTGTGTGTGTGTGTGTGTGTGTATTTAAAAATAATTCCAAACTCACTTGAAAATAATAATAACTTCATAATGAGAAAGAGAATATATAAAATCTCAATTAACACAACATGGTTAGTATATTAAAACTGCAATAGCTGAGAATTATTACCAAAGTAGTATCATTAAATCCATGCTCTGACTTTTATTTTTCAAAGAGAGGTGCATCTGTTAGTCTGATGTTTTCATTAAAGTTGTCAGTGTGGAAAAATAAAGTTCATTAAGCTAGAAAATGGTTGCACTTTGTCCAGTATTAGCAAAAAATTTAATGAAAATATCAGCCCAAATCTAATTTACCAATGTATCAATGTCAGAGATTAAAATAATATAAGCTTTCTACGTCCAGATTCCTGAGTTTCTCAAGGGAGAAGACAATAAGACAATAAAGGGTTGTCTCCTGGGGAATCTACAGTTCAGTATTTCACTGACTCCTAAACTTTGAAGACTTAAACAGAAAAGTCTAAAAGCATTTAAGAAAAATGATAAATGGTATGAAAGAGTGTTGATGGCCCCCGTGCTTGATATCGGGTTGGAGAGTAGGTTTCTCATGCTGCTGATCCAGGGAAAGGCTTTGCAAATAGCAAGTACTTGGGCAGCCATTTCAGCAGGTGGATTACCTCGTGTATATGGAAGACAGAAACTAGAGAAAATCTGTTTATTTGGGGAGGGGAATATCTATTTTGTTAGGGCAGTAATATCACCAAAGATAAAAATCACCCTTCATCTTAGATACTCATGTACAAGAATTGGCTGAACATATTTTCAACCACCTCACTTTTCTCTGCTTTTATTGTTAAGAAAATGAAGGCTTTGAGATGATAGATGGAGCTTCTAAACTGGAAGCCCCTGCCTGCTGCTCTTAGCAACTGTGCACAGTGACTCTAAAGCCCTAAAGTGCTGGACTAGACCATCCTTCACCATAAAGTTGAGGTCTTCTCTAGTCCTCTGAAAACAGGGTCCTTTCCCATGAATTGAAGGTGGGGCTTCCTAAAGAAGGGGTGACAATGGAAACTGGGAAGTTTAAGGTATAGCCTGAACAGATCTTTCAGCTATCGATATTCCATTGCCTGGGGTGACCTTGAGAGTTCTAGGGAATCTTTCAGCTGCAAAGAATCTTCAGGCATGCAGAACAGACTCAGGTACAATAAAAACCCAAACACTTAATCAGAATGTAGATTTTTAAAGATCTGTTAATTATATAAGGAACATATGTAGATAGATGTCTGAACACATACTATAAACACATTTTTAAATGTTATTTTATAATTTATCACTTAAAATTATGTTTAATATTTTAGTGATGGCTTTAGCTGGTTATGTAACATATGCAACTAGAAAGATCATATTTGGGGGAAAAATTCAACAAGAATGTGTCAAGAAGATAAAGGCCAATAAGTGGATCATGAAGAAAACAAAAGTAGCAACTGTGATTTCATGGAAAGTCTGGTATATTAGGATTGACAAATGCACTATCAAAAAATTGACTACTCTTGTGTACTGACAAACTTATGCTCTACCCTCCAAAGACAAATCCACATGGCAGTAAGGCTGTCAGAGTGACTGGCTGCTATTGAAAAACCAATCTCTCATTTCTAGACCACATTCTTACTTCACATTGGCATAGCATAAGCTCATAATTCTAAATGAGAAATTGTTCTGGCATTAGTTGATAGATCCATTCTAAGACCTAGCCTTGGGCCTTTGATTTCAAAAGCCTTTCATTAAATGGTGGAGTAATGTTCTTAAAAGTTGAGCTGAACTTTAAACAAAACAAAAGTTACAATTTCTCAAAGAATAATAACATCCAGTTCCATCCCTGAAATCCTGTAGAATCCAAGGTACCATTTAGAGAAAAGAAATAGTATTATTGTGCTCTGATTTTGGTTAACCTGTTAGAGTCATATAAGGCTCTTACACAGTGCTTAAAGACAGAAGTCAGACATTATATAAATAAATAAACTAAGATTTAGAGACCTTACTTCTTTGCCATTTGTGGTTTCATTTCCCACTGATGAAATACCCTGACTAAAGCAACTTAAGGGAGGAAGGAAAAATGTATTTGGTTTACAGTTCCAGGTTATAGTCCATCATTGTTGGTAGTCAAGGTGGAAGGAATTTGAAGCACTCATGCATATTATACCCATAGTCAAGAGCATAGAGAAAAAACATGCACATGGGGTTAGTCTAAGCTCTTTGCTCTGCCTTTACACAGTTCAAAAACCCAAACCTAGGAAATGGTGCTGCCCACAGTGGGTGACCCTCTCATGTTAATTAACCAGACAAATAATTTTTTCACAGGCATACCTATAAGTCAACCTAGTCTAGACAATGATTCATTAACACTCTTTTCCCAGATGATCCTGCATTGTGGTCAAGTTGATAAACCCAAGGTTTTAATCATTAAACCACCTAAGAACACACTAAGATGAAACTGAGCCTCCAGTCTCTACGAGAAATGGATCAAAATGACAAAGTCCTCAGATGTTTTGTGCCTTCTGAGTGCCCAGAGGAATTCAGGGTAACAGAGTGATTTCATTGCTCTTTTTAAATATAAACTGTAAAGTTTCTAAAACAGAATATATATATACATACATATATATATATATATATATATATATATATATATATATATATATATATCCAGAGAGTCCCAAATGCTCCCTTTTAGCAACTCTGCCCCGTTTATTAAAATGTCATGAGCTTTTTTCTTTTAAAACATAGTTTGTAAAGATTTACTTCTTTGGTCTTATTTCATTACAATGGTATCAAGCTCAGATATTGCAATAAACTCCATGGGGAAAACGTAAATAGAAATTCACTTTATGAAAAAAGACCATATGATGTATTCTATTTAACATGATCTCCTGTGTATATAGTTGAGTCTCTCACTCTACTATGGCACCTCATCTGTTTTCACCATGAAACTTAATTCACAAACATTTCCATCCAATTTGTCAAGTAGCATGGCAAACAATAAATGATCACACCCAGAAAATCTTCATTTAACTCCACCCCTATCCCCACCCCCTAACCCCCACCAACCAAATCAAACAGAGACTTACAAAACTGAGCAAGCTAGAAGATTAGGAATACCAGCAGCAGACATTTGGGCTAACTTGGCCAACTAATGTGGACACCAGCAAGGACAGGTCAGAAGGCAGAAGCATCCACAAAATTCTGGAATGAGATTAGAGTCCCTGGCATGGTGATATAGCTCTAAGTGCCCCAGACCTCCACCTCTTTATCACTAAGTTGGAACACCCAGATTCAAGGTTTTCTACCTTCCCTTGGAGTGTGTACTCTGCCCCAGTGAAAGCAAAACTGGTTGAATATAAACAGGGAACATGTGTTTATATTCACCGGCAGTGAAAGAAACAAGAATAAGGAGAATCATCTAAGTCTAGCAGTTATATTGGAACCCTGATATTTAGCCTGTCTGATACCTTAATTGAGAAAATGCCTCCATCAGACTGTAGAAAAGTCTATAGGATATATTCTTGATTAGTGATTGATGTAGGAGGACCCAGCTAAATGTAGGTGGCGCTACCCTTGGGAAGGTGGTTCTGAGGTATATGCAAAAGTAGGCCTAGCAAGCTATGGAGAACAAATTACTATGTAGCATTCCTCCATGGCTATTGCTTTAGTTCCTGTCTCCAGGTTCCTACCTTAAATTCTTGCCCTGACCTCCCTTTATGATGGATTATAACTATAAGTTGAAATAGCCCCTTTCTTTCTCAAATTGCTTTGGGTCATGGTCTTTATCACAGCAATAGGAAGCAAACTAATTCAGGAAGCAATATTTGGAGAAGAAGGATATTGCAATGTGTCTCTAGAATGCCCTCAGATGGGCTTACTCTGACTCTGTGCACTTGAATGACGTTCTTCCAACTATTTTAGAGCAAGGGTGAAGCAAGGGAATTGGGTGGTAAGAACTGCCTAAAATTCACTTTGGCTCAACAGCTATTGTTCAAAAATGTCTTTATAGTCTCATGCTCCTAATTTAAATGAAATACATACTTCATCCCCATTGAACAGTTTGCCAGTTTAAAGTTCTTTGAGAAGGAGAAACAAATTTTTTTCTTTATCTACCTCCTTTAACAAAACAAACTGTTTGAACCAAGGTCTAATTATCACTATGGTTTGCTTCATAACAAGATGTTTATTGATTCTCACTGGAGCAGGGCTTCTCAACTTTTCTAATGCTGTGCCCTTTAATACAATTCCTCATATTGTGATGAGCCCCAACTATAATTTTTCTGCTATTTCAAAACTGTAAATTTGCTATTGTTATGAATCCTTAATGTAAATATCTGGTATGCAGGATATCTATGACCCTTGTTGGGGTCATGACCCACAGGCTGAGAACCACTACATTAGACCTAGAGTTTTGAGCAAAAAGGAGTGTCCTGTTTGGTAAATTTACAGACTCAATAATCTCACTCCTTGAGCCTCCAACTTTATCCCAATTCATATATTCATTTTATTCTCAATATGTCAACATACACAGTGGCAGTCTCAATGTCCTTTATCCCAGTAGCATCATCAAAAACACCCCATCTTTATCACTCAAGCTCACTTAAAGCATCATTACACAATAGTTAATAACTTTGATCAAGAGGGTACACATCTTTTTTGATCACAGAGCATTCCAAGCACTGTAAGCATTGAACCTGTGCTGGATCTATAACCTTTCCTTGACATTCATTTATGCACGGATGGGTTTGTAAGGTCGGGTTGCACGTGGATGCAAAGACCAGAGGACAACCTTGGGTGTTATTCCTCAGGTATTGTCTATCTTCTTTTTGAGACAGACTCTCATTGTCTGGAACAGTCTAATTTTTCTGGGCTGGTTAGCGAATCAGCCCCAGTGATCTACCTGTCCCTAGAACTGAGATTACTCTTGCGCGCGCCTGACTGGCCAGCAAGAACTATGCTGCAACAGGATCCTTCTGCACACGTTTATTGGGAGAGCTTGATTGCAGAGGCAAAGAGACCCCGAACCCTAGAAATGGCACTGCTTATATAGGCCTAGGAGTGACGTGTCCATACCTGATTGGTTATGCTATCATTACCTCATTAATATGCCTCGGGACAGGCAGTGACTCGGCAAAAAACTGTTTTTTTTTTTTAATTTTTTTTTTATTACGTATTTTCCTCAATTACATTTCCAATGCTATCCCAAAAGTCCCCCATACCCTCCCCCCCACTTCCCTACCCACCCATTCCCATTTTTTTTTGGCCCTGGCGTTCCCCTGTACTGGGGCATATAAAGTTTGCATGTCTAATGGGCCTCTCTTTCCAGTGATGGCCGACTAGGCCATCTTTTGATACAAAAAACTCTTATGCACATGCGCACATTGGTTGTTTACCCATAATCATGGGTGGTGGCCAGTGGTAGCCAGCGCCATCTTGTAATGGTGTTTGCGGCTTCCCACAGATTACAAGCTCTACACCTGATTCATATCCTCAGTTCTCTACTATATTCTTCAATGAACAAATCTAATTACAGTGACTAGCATGGGGTGTGACAAGATGGGAAAGGGAATGTGCTGCTACTGACTAGGCACTTATAGCCTCTGGATCCTTAAAACCTAGGGCATCCCTTCCTCATGGGACTCTACTTCCCTGTAGTTGTAGGAAACTGCTGCCAACATGACATCATGCCTGCTCCAAACTTTTACAAAATATTCTCTTGGTGTATCTAGATGTCCTGAGGCTGGGATTCCAGCAGCATGTTACTCTGTGTTTTAGCCAAATATCCTTGCTCCCATCACCACAGCATTTTAGGTTCAGTGGGTTCAATTTTCCCTGTTTCCTATTTCCTTTCACTGAAATAAAATAACAGGAAGACAGCAGCTGAAAGGTCATGCATGCTTCTTAATACTTTCTCCTAGAATTATGCATTACCTCAATTCATGAGATGTTCAATATATAAAATTGCTTACAGATTTATCTTTTCTCATTATGGCTTTTCTTCTAGCATGGATGAAAATATATGCCTATGTACACATTTCTTAGAAAAATCATCCCCTTGATATGTAGATAGGAAGGCAGAAATTCTCAAATGCAATTTAGCACCATGGTCTGTGCTACACGGATACTAAAGGCAATTAAAGATATTATTTAAATAACTCATATTCATAGATCCATTTCAAATTTATTTGTATTTACATGGACCAATATTTTGGCTCATTTGTGACTGGATATATATTCATAAATGATAGTATGTCTGTTCCAGATCTAATCACATACTCACCAAATTACTATAAACAGACCCAGGAGTTAAGCATCAACTGCATCAGCATGATCATCTCTTAGCATTATAAGTGGGCTACATTCTCAGCAATATTAACCTTCCCTGTTGGACTCCTCTCCAATAGTCTTTCTGTAAATGACTGTAGGTGTGTATTTTATTATGACTATGAATCATGAACATATCCGTAATATTTTTATGATTATTCATATAGCATTTCTCTGTTACGTTTTATACTGAGAATTCCCTCTCTCGAACAAACCAACCTGGGGGAATATCTCCTAGCTTAACCTAAACTCGTTTTGGAACTATACAAATTATTAGCTCTGCTACAGACAGAACAAACCTCAGGTATAAACGTAAATGTCTCTGAATTTCCTCAGACAAAATGATGAGGTGAGAGCCATACACAAACTGTGTGAACACACTGGTTGGACTGAGCACAGAGCATTTATGTCTCTGTCTCTAGGTTTCAGCCTGGAAGCTTCTAGCCTCCATACAATCAAATCTTCTGCAAGCCTGAATCTTGAAGGCTTCAGTTTCCAGCCTCCATCTGCTAATCTAGGCTTAGAATATTTCAGCCTCTGAGACTTAGTGTTGAATAAAATTACTCCTTCTAGCTCTTTTTGAACTCTGGTTGGCTGGTTCAACTTAATTATTCTGGCTCAAATTCCTCTCCAAGCTGAATAATTCAAATAGGCTTCTCTCACCTTCTGATTGAATTGCTCTGATTGGAAAGACTGCCTCTGAACTCCACAAACTCAACTGTTCTGAACTCAACTGCTCTGATCCACTCTTCTCTGCATTGAACTGCTCTGAACTCATGGACTAACTCAACTCCACTGCACTGCACTGCACTGCACTGCACTGTCATCCAAATGACTTAACTCCCAACTGACCAATGAGCTGAACTTTCTCTCTCTCCATGTGCTGATCTTAAATAGCTTTCTACCTGAGAGTTCTAGGTGGGATTGCAAGCTGGTACAATCACTCTGGAAATCAGTTTGACCTTTCCTCAGAAAATTAGACACAGTACTACCAGAAGATTCAGCAATACCACTCCTGGGCATATAGCCAGAAGATGCTCCAACTTGTAATGAGGACACATGCTCCATTATGTTCATAGCAGTCTTATTTATAATAGAAGCTGAAAAGAAACCAGATATCCCTCAACAGAGGAATGAATACAGAAAATGTTGTACATTTATACAACGAAGTACTACTCAGCTATTAAAAACAATGAATTTATGAAATTCTTAGGCAAATGGATATATCTGGAGGATATCATCCTGAGTGAGGTAACCCAATCACAAAAGAACACACATGATATACACTCACTGATAGTGGATATTAGTCCAGAGACTCAGAATACCCAAGATACAATTTGCAAACCACATGAAACTCAAGAAGAAGGAAGATACCAAAATGTGGATACTTTGATTCTTCTTAGAAGGGGGAACAAAATACACATGGAAGCAGTGACAGAGGCAAAGTTCAGAGCAGAGACTGAAGGAATGACCATTCAGAGACTGCCCCTCCAGGGGATTCATCCCATAAACAACCACCAAACCCAGACACTATTACAGATGCCAACAAGATTTTGCTGACAGGAACCTGATATAGCTCTCTCCTGTGAGGCTCTGCCAGTGCCTGGCAAATACAGAAGTGGATGCTCTCAGCCATCCATTGAACAGAGCACCAGGTCCCCAATGAAGGAGCTAGAGAAAGTACTCAAGGAGCTGAAGGACTCTGCAGCCCTATGGGAGGAACAACAATATGAACTAACTAGTACCCCCATAGCTCCCTGAGACTTAATCACCAATCAAAGAAAACACATGGTAGGACTGGTGTCTCTAGCTGCATATATAGCAGAGGATGGCCTGGTAGGCCATCAATGGAAGGAGAGACCCTTGGTCTGGTGAAGATTCTATGCCCCAGTATAGGGGAATGCCAGGGCCAGGAAGCAGGGACGGGTGGGTTGGGGTGCAGGGTGAGGAGGAGGGGATAGGGGATTTTCGGAGAGAAACTAGGAAAGGCAATAACATTTGAAATGTAAATAAAGAAAATATCTAATTAAAAATTTTTCTTTAAAAAATGTCTGTACTAAAGGATTCCAGTCAGAGGAATTAGAGTTGTGTACCAGGGGCATATCTAAATGGAAGCACACAGATGTAAAAAGTCTTTGAATGTGATCAGAGCAACCATGTTGCTGGATTAAAATTCCTCTACACTATAACTTCCATTTGACTCCTTTAGCAAGAAGACAGTTCTTGGGTATGAGTAGCAAGCTGTGAAGAAGTATGCTGGAATCTAACATTTAATCTCATCTTTCCCGTCAAAAGAGACTTTGATGATAGGAACAGTCCTGGGCCTGAAGTTAGACCTTTGGGCCCGTCAACTTATAAATGGCTGTGTCTTATATAAACTAACTTTCAGCATTTCTCAGAATTTATCCCCTTGGAAAACATGAGGCATTCAATTTCTAAAGAAAATTTCCATAATACTCATCACTGTGTGAAAATGCATGCCAAGAAGTTACAATTCAATGAAAACACTGTCTCTCACTCAAAAAGTCCATCGTCTAATTAAGACAGACATGAGTCACTGTAGATTCAAGCATGGCATACAGTTTAAGATGTACGCAGATAAGCCATACAGCAATCACTTCTCCTAAAACCTATGATTATGAGAAATTTAGGCTCTTGCAAGTATTGGTTGGAATGGCTGGAAGAGAAGGAACAGAGACACAGAGAGAAGATAAGTGGTTCAGTAAATTGGAATCCAGAGCCACATACTCTCAGCTGGTTCTGGTGTGTTCAAGGTTGCATGTTTGCTTGTGCCACAGCATCTGTGTGCCATTAAGGAACTCTGGACTCTCTTTGGATACCATTTCTAGGGAATGTGAGAACAAAAACAGACATGTGATGACCAGTCCTATCAATCCTACATGACTTACAGGCAATTTAGCAGAAAGCCCTAGGATCTCTTCAAATTCCATTCAACAATGTTTTTCTAGGCAATGTTTATATCTAACGTGGTGGCATGCATAATGACAAATGCCATTGGACATGTAAACTCCATCTAAATATCAGTTCTGCCTCTGAGTCATAGCCTCTGGTTACTGCTACAGGGCAACTGTCCTCAATTCATAATGCATCCATTTCTAGAGCAAATTTATTTAGGCTTTCTGTGAGTCCTTGGAAGAGAATCTTTATTTGTTTGTCTTTCTATACTCTTGGGTGATGCCTTCATTTTGCTGTTCTATAAATATATGCAGGTCTAAATCTTCCTTAGGGCTGAGGAGAGAAGTCAGAGAGCCAATGTTAATGTGCCTTGACTTTTGAGGCAATCCTGAGGGGAGACATCCAGAGTGTCAGGCAGCAGCGGCCTTTCAGAAAGAAACCTAACTCCATGCTCACCTATTACAGGGTTAGAGCGAAACACCCATTCCTCAGGCCCCTGCGAGTCAGGTCCCTCTGCTTTGTACCAAGCTAACTGGTACCTTTCCATCTCTCCATGTAGATATGTTTCATCTGTGTTCATTTAGCCACAGACAGCAAAGAGAAAGGAAAATTCTCAAAGTACAAGTTCAAATTCTCTCACACATCTGAGTCGGAATCATGAAATAAAATGAAACCCTCTGGAAAGGGTTAATTCAGCGACAACTCAACATCCACTCTGTGCTTAACGTCTGAACATAAAGAAAACCTGTATTCCACATTTTACCCTTCAGAAAAATGCAAGCTGCCCCAAAAATCTTATTTCATTTTTGCCACCGTCTTTGCTAATCCTTTCAAAACAAACAAACAAAACACCCAAACAAACAACACACACACATACACACACACAGACTCAAACTGTAAAATTTAGCAAGTCTTACCAAGTTTCATTGTATAGTCCCTGGATACACCGATTATTGTAGGTAGGTAGGTCCTGAGGTTTTCTTTGCGTATTTTGGATAGACTTTGGATCCTTGGCTTCATTGCCATTTTTGTGTGTGTTTGTATGTGTAAGGTATGCACACATGCGTGGGTGCCCACAGATGTTGGAATAAAAAGGTGGATCTCTTGTAACTAGGGTTACAAGACTTCATAAACCCCTAGATGTGGGTGCAGGGATTCAAATTCCAGATCTTATGATTAAGAAAGTATTCCTAACGGCTGAGGCATCCCTCCAGCCCTCCATTACCAGTTTTACAGGTTATCATTTGGCTTTGACCTTCTAGCTCCTCACAAGTGCTGGCATCATACTTTACTAACATGGTTACACCTAAATGAGCTGAACCTTCCTGAAGCCCAGATGACAGGCTGTGCCAGTTGTATCACAATATCTATGTAAGATTTCGAGGACTTTCAAACAGGCATCCATAGTTGGAAACAACTGGCCAAGCCAAATTAGAACTCAAATGTTTGATAAAATAGATGAGGGGATGGGCAAATCATGTGCACTTGTAAAGTCTGATTTTAAGTTCTAACCTACTTCTATGAGACAAGGAATACCAAAGGCAAACACTGCATACATCCATTCCCTCTGCTGTGCAATAAAGATGATGCTATTGCCATAACAAGCAACATCACCATCTTGAGCACAAATACCTTTACTTCTTAACCACTCCTTTGATCATACAGCTCCAATCCATGAGTCTAGGCTTTTAAGAAACTTCCTTTTAAACAATTTGGGTTTTTGGTTTTTTTGTTTGTTTTTTATTTTTGTTTTATTTATTTATTTATTTATTTATTTATTTATTTATTTATTTATTTATTTGACACGAGGTCTTTTTGTGTAGATTCAGCTGTCCTGGAACTCATTATACATACCAGGCAGGTCCTGGAACTCACAAAGATCTACCCACCCTTGCCTCCTACATATTGGGATTAGAGGTTTGTGCCTCCCCATGCCACTAAGATTTATTTATTTTAATTTTAATTATGTGCATATGTATATGGAGGAGGGATGTGCACATGCAAATGCATTCCCTGTGGAAGCCTGAAGAGGGTATCAGGTCCTCTGGAGGTGGAGTTCCAGGCAGTTATTATCCTCCTGACATGGGTGCTGGGAGCTGAAGTGAGATCCTCTAGAAGAGCAGTGCATAGTCGCCTCCAGCTCCAGACCCTTATTTTCTAGGAAAGAGTTCTGCTGTCTTCCCAGAAGAATTGATGCTTAAGATGTGCTCCTCTGTGTCACTTACCTAAGAATGTCAACCTACTTTACCACTAAAGACTAGACGTCTGTAAACTCTCATACCTTTTAGCTAGACATACATAAGCCAAAGACACACACAGTCCTGTGTGGCCTCCAGACTTTGTCCTTCATAGTCAACTTTTTTCATTTGCAGAGTCTTAGGGAATGAGTAGTATACCTTGAACAAAAATAAAGGGTTCTGTGTGTGTGTGTGTGTGTGTGTGTGTGTGTGTGTGTGTGTGTGTGTGTGACCAGCTGGCCTCGAGCTCAGCTGGGGCAGAGCCAAAGGGATCGCTTTGACTTGCAGCTGAGAAGCTTGACTTAGCATAAGGACAGTGTCCTAGGAGTGAAGGTTATCTGCACTTAAAAATAAGGATGTCCTAGACATTTAAAAGATAAGCCATTTTCCTTTAATTGCTAAGAGAAGAACTTGAAGGGTGCTCATTGAAAACATGATTTTGTGAGAGGCTGCAGAGATGGCTTAGTAGTTAAGGGCACTAGCTGCTTTTCTAAAGGACCCAGGTTCAATTCTGAGAACCCACATGGCGTCCAAAGGCTGTTTGTAAACTTCAGTTCCAGGATATTTGGGTTTTCTACTGGTCTCCAAAGACACTGTATACAGAGAACATCAGTTTGCCTCCAATAGAACTGAAGATGGAAAGATGGATGCATGGGAAGGAGGTGAATGGATAATCTGTCCTTCTAACTAGGACACTTCTGAGAGTGAGAATGGTCATAACAGCATCACTCTGAACACTCTTTTTTTTTTTTTTTTTTTTTGTAAATTCTGTAATGGAGATTCCTAGATCTGTAAGCAGAATCAAGGTAGCTCACATGCTGAGCATCCCAGGAATGGCTGGGTTATTTATCAAGTATCCTAGGAAGCTCTTACAGACTGATACATGTAAAGCCATTTACAGAAATGAGTCCTTAGATTTCAGCAGATGGATCCCTTGCATTTCTCATACTAAGTTACCTACCCAAGTGGGGTTAATGGAACCCAATCAGGATCAAAACATAGTATATATTTTTGTGCTTGTTTACATATTTTTGTGCCTCCTGTGAAATCCAGAGAGAGAGATGTTTTAACAACAGAGAAGAAAATACCTGAGCACTGCTGCTACACTGTTTCTGAGTCTCTGATCCCGAATCGGGAATCCATGTATCTTCTTCCAGCTGCTCTCATGGCTTGCCGAGGCATTGGCTATTTCCCTATGAAAAGGGGGATGGGGTTCAGGAGCTTTAGCTCAGTTGATGGAATCCCAAACTAAATATAACAAATGCATGAAGCTGTGGGCTGAAAAGAAAGCTCAGTGGCTAAGCACACTTCTGACTCTTGCAGAGGACCAGAATTCTATCCCCTACCACCTATATGGGACAGCTCACAACCACCTGCAACTCCAGCCCCAGAGACTCAGAAGCCACCTTCTGGCTTCCACGGGCACATGCATATAGTATGTGAGGACAAATATCCTCACTCACAAACACATCATTCTTTTAAATACCTATGTGCTGTCAGTCACTTCTTTGATTTCAGAACATGTTAGAAGGTAGAAATTACTACAAAATTAGAGTACTGAAGGATTATACTTCAAAAGATTAGCATGAAATTCGCTACTAGTCATCTAGCAAGCATCAAAACTATCTACAGATGCGGAAAACTTTATTAGTTTTGGTTTCTGTTGTTGCTGGTATGTTTGTTTGTGTGTTGGAACATACGCATGTGCATGTGTGCACTCGTGTGTGAAGGCTAGAGGTTATTGTAAGAGAACTTTATGAAAATATCTCTTTCATTCAAAGAGTCTGAACTTTTGCTGGACCTCACAGCCAGGTTAAAAATGTCTTGAGATCTCTCTTAGGACAGTGGTTTTCAACCTTCCTAATGCTGTGACCCGTTAATACAGTTCCTCATGCTGTGATGACCCCCAACCATGAAAACTATTTTCATTGCTATTTCATAAGTAGTTTTGCCACTGTTATGAATCATAATGTGAATATCTGTATTTTTCTATGGTCTTAGGTGACCCCAGTGAAAAAGGACTGTCCAATTTCCCAAGGGGTTGCACCCACAGGTTGAGAACTGCTGACCTAGGGCTTAACATGTATCCTACTTTGTGAACAGTCTAAGTTTAACCTGCAAGAAGCAATCTTACTTGCTCAGAGTCATCTTCTCGGGCTAATGTGGTTTTCTTTCCCTAGTGTATTCTAGGATGATGTGCCAGGCTTAGAGCACAGTGAGTGTTTCTGTAGACATATTTCCTGTGTGTTGACATGTCTATCTTTCTCTTGCTTGTGCTTCTGACACTCAGCAGAGTGTTTCCAAAAATACAAAAAGAACAAAAATAGGTAGTGGAGATTTTTAAAGTCAAATATTACGTGTGTTAAATTTAATTCTGTTGCGATACTTTCTCCACTCAAAAAGAGGTTCTCAAATGTGAGTTCAACAACAAATCTTCTGTCCACTCATTGTTGCAAAACTTAGATTTTAGAATATATAGGAATCCTTTGAAAAGTGGATTAAAATGCAAGACCTTGAACTTTCTAAATATAATCTGGTTGGATAAACTTCCACTGGACCAGCTCTGAGGCTCAAGCTGATATGGCCTGAGAAGGTACCATGAGAAAAATTTCTGAGGGCAAGATATAATCAATATACATGTACCTACAAAATACATGAAAAGGTCGTAAGACACTTTATTTTGTATTAGTACATGCTAATATAGAAAATGTATAAATGTCCTGATATTCTAACCTCTCTGCTTAAGTGTAAGCTCAGAATGAGGAGTCTGCCTTGGCCTGCAAACCTGGGTTCATGGCTACTACACAGCAATAAGCAACAATACTATATACATGGAGAGTGTGGTGAAGAATATGGAAAAAGATCTCCTATATCATAATTAGCGAATCATGAGACACTATTCTACAAAAGTTACATTAATATATATGCTGCCTTCCATTTCTTTCTTAAAACAGTAAATGTAGCAGAAATCTAAGTGAAACTTATAATTTCTCAATCACATTGGGAATGAATAATTCCCAAATAGGTTTCATAAGTTTTAAAATACCTGATCATTTCCCCTTCCAACAAGTAGGAAGTGACCTAGAATTTGGAAAGGTGGACAAGCTTTAGCCATTTAATCCAAATAAAGGATCTTATACTAAGGCAGCCTGTGGCCATCCTCCACATGGAACCAAGAGTTGTTAAGCTAAAGCACTGGAAAATCTTGAACAAGAAACCAAGCCTCTGTACTGCAGTTACCTGGGAAACATTTATCCCATGCAATCGACTGTGCCTCCCAACACACACTACAATATATGGCCCTTGAGAGAAAGCACTGTGTCTTTTTTTTAATTTTTAATATTTTTTATTACGTATTTTCCTCAATTACATTTCCAATGCTATCCCAAAAGTCCCCCATACCCCCTCCCCACTTCCCTACCCGCCCATTCCCATTCTTTTGGCCCTGGCATTCCCCTGTATTGGGGCATAAAAGTTTGCAAGTCCAATGGGCCTCTCTTTCCAGTGATGGCTGACTAGGCCATCTTTCGATACATATGCAGCTAGAGACAAGAGCTCCGGGGTACTGGTTAGTTCATCATGTTGTTCCCCCTATAGGGTTGCATATCCCTTTAACTCCTTGGGTACTTTCTCTAGCTTCTACATTGGGAGCCCTGTGATCCATCCAATAGCTGACTGTGAGCATCCACTTCTGTGTTTGCTAGGCCCCGGCATAGTCTCACAAGAGACAGCTATATCTGGGTCCTTTCAGCAAAATCTTGCTAGTGTATGCATGGTGTTAGCATTTGGAAGCTGATTATGGGATGGATCCCTGGATATGGCAGTCTCTAGATGGTCCATCCTTTCATCACAGCTCCAAACTTTGTCTGTGTAACTCCTTCCATGGGTGTTTTGTTCCCAATTCTAAGAAGGGGCATAGTGTCCACACTTTGGTCGTCATTCTTCTTGAGTTTCATGCATTTATCAAATTGTATCTTGTATCTTGGGTATCCTAAGTTTTGGGCTAATATCCACTTATCAGTGAATACATATTGTGTGAGTTCCTTTGTGATTGTGTTGCCTCACTCAAGATGATGCCCTCCAGGTCCATCCATTTGGCTAGGAATTTCATAAATTCATTCTTTTTAATAGCTGAGTAGTACTCCATTGTGTAAATGTACCATAATTTCTGTATCCATTCCTCTGTTGAGGGGCATCTGGGTTCTTTCCAGCTTCTGGCTATTATAAATAAGGCTGCTATGAACATAATGGAGCATGTGTCCTTCTTACTGGTTGGGGCATCTTCTGGATATATGCCCAGGAGAGGTATTGCTGGATCCTACGGTAGTACTATGTCCAATTTTCTGAGGAACCGCCAGACTGATTTCCAGAGTGGTTGTACAAGCTTGCAATCCCACCAACAATGGAGGAGTGTTCCTCTTTCTCCACATCCTCGCCAGCATCTGCTGTCACCTGAATTTTTGATCTTAGCCATTCTGACTGGTGTGAGGTGGAATCTCAGGGTTGTTTTGATTTGCATTTCCCTGATGATTACGGATGTTGAACATTTTTTCAGGTGCTTCTCTGCCATTCGGTATTACTCAGGTGAGAATTCTTTGTTCAGTTCTGAGCCCCATTTTTTAATAGGGTTATTTGATTTTCTGGAGTCCACCTTCTTGAGTTCTTTATATATATTGGATATTAGTCCCTTATCTGATTTAGGATAGGTAAAGATCCTTTCCCAATCTGTTGGTGGTTTTTTTGTCTTATTGATGGTGTCTTTTGCCTTGCAGAAGCTTTGCAGTTTCATGAGGTCCCACTTGTCAATTCTCGATCTTACAGCACAAGCCATTGCTGTTCTATTCAAGAATTTTTCCCCTGTGCCCATATCTTCAAGGCTTTTCCCCACTTTCTCCTCTATAAGTTTCAGTGTCTCTGGTTTTATGTGAAGTTCCTTGATCCACTTAGACTTGACCTTAGTACAAGGAGATAGGAATGGATCAATTCGCATTCTTCTACATGATAACAACCAGTTGTGCCAGCACCATTTGTTGAAAATGCTGTCTTTCTTCCACTGGATGGTTTTAGCTCCCTTGTCGAAGATCAAGTGACTGTAAGTGTGTGGGTTCATTTCTGGGTCTTCAATTCTATTCCATTGGTCTACTTGTCTGTCACTATACCAGTACCATGCAGTTTTTATCACAATTGCTCTGTAGTAAAGCTTTAGGTCTGGCATGGTGATTTCACCAGAGGTTCTTTTATCCTTGAGAAGAGTTTTTGCTATCCTAGGTTTTTTGTTATTCCAGATGAATTTGCAGATTGCACTTTCTAATTCGTTGAAGAATTGAGTTGGAATTTTGATGGGGATTGCATTGAATCTGTAGATTGCTTTTGGCAAGATAGCCATTTTTACAATGTTGATCCTGGCAATCCATGAGCATGGGAGATCTTTCCATCTTCTGAGATCTTCTTTAATTTCTTTCTTCAGAGACTTGAAGTTTTTATTATACAGATCTTTCACTTCCTTAGAGTCACGCCAAGATATTTTATATTATTTGTGACTATTGAGAAGGGTGTTGTTTCCCTGATTTCTTTCTCAGCCTGTTTATTCTTTGTGTAGAGAAAGGCCATTGATTTGTTTGAGTTAATTTTATATCCAGCTACTTCACCGAAGCTGTTTATCAGGTTTAGGAGTTCTCTGGTGGAATTTTTAGGGTCACTTATATATACTATCATATCATCTGCAAAAAGTGATATTTTGACTTCATCTTTTCCAATTTGTATCCCTTTGATCTCCTTTTGTTGTCGAATTGCTCTGGCTAGGACTTCAAGTACGATGTTGAATAGGTATGGAGAAAGTGGACAGCCTTGTCTAGTCCCTGATTTTAGAGGGATTGCTTCAAGCTTCTCACCATTTACTTTGATGTTGGCTACTGGTTTGCTGTAGATTGCTTTTATCATGTTTAGGTATGGGCCTTGAATTCCTGATCTTTCCAAGACTTTTATCATGAATGGGTGTTGGATCTTGTCAAATGCTTTTTCTGTATCTAACGAGATGATCATGTGGTTTTTGTCTTTGAGTTTGTTTATATACTGGATTACGTTGATGGATTTCCGTATATTGAACCATCCCTGCATCCCTGGGATGAAACCTACTTGCCAATTGCCACATATCCACCACCTAGAGCAGCACCTAGTGCAAGACATAGTCAGGGATGAGTGGGAAAGGCCTTGACTCAACAGCCTTTCTTGAAGGAAGGATGAGTCCCAAACTGTGGGACTTAAGTCAGGCCCATGTCCACGCCTCTGAATTCATATCTCTGTCTTCTTTCATCTTTCTCCCATGTTTATATACCTTTTCAAGCAGTTTTAAAACATATAACCTAGGGTTACGTGAGGCAACTCTTGTGTATTTGTATTAGTCAGGGTTCTCTAAAGTCACAGAACTTAGGGAAGGAATATATATATAAGTGCAAGCTGGTAAGGAAGTTAACACTTCCTTCTTCCATTGTCCTTATATAAGCCTCCAGCTCAAGGTATGGCTCAGATTAAAGGTGTGTGTTGATACAGATTAAGAGCTGTGCCAACCTACCTCAAGATCTGGATCAATAACTTGTGTCTTCTAGCCTCAAGATCCAGACCAAAGGTCTGTTGTTTTCCCTCCTCAAGATCCTGATCACAGGTGTGCCCTTCATTTCTGGACTGTAGTTTATTCCAGATACAGTCAAACTAACTACCGAGAATAGTTGTCACCATATGTATATAGTGCACCCTCTTCCTGCTCATCCTCACCCCCACAATTTAATTTTCCAGTTTGAAGTCTACAGGTAGCCTTTATCCTTACATTTCATAAGACATTTTCCCCCTAAGTTCCTCAGTCTTTAGCTGGGCGCACTTGATTGTTTTAGCTCATTGGTTACAGACAGGCAATGAGATTCCACTCATTTATTGTTTCTTTTTGTTCTGCTCTTCAAGACTCCATGGGCGGCTGGTCTCTCTAGAGCTCTCTTCCAACTGCGCTCTTCTCACTCTATGCTAAATGATACAAATCCAATGTCTGCATTTGTAAAATGGACCAAGCCAGTAAGAATGTGTTTCCCTGGTTGATCACACACAGGACCACAGCTTCTAGCCATGACTCTCAGAACTAAGTGTCAGGCTCAGGCTTTACTTTTGAATAACAAATATCTCTCTGTGTGTCTCTCTGTCTGTCTCTCTCTTCTGTACATAGTCAACTGAAGATTCTACATCAAATTACTACTACCACCACCAACTCCACCTCTCCTTCTACTTATTTCTTCTTGCCTCACTAATGAAATCATTAGCTACTCTGAAACCTGGAGATTTCAACCTCTCTTTTCCTAAGCTCCATATTCTGACCCAAGACCCTCAGCTCCTCTTCTCTTCCCAGCTCCATAGTCAGCACACTAATGTCCATCAGCTTGTCTTCAAACATCTCCCTTTCCTCTCACCTCTCTAACTCACCGTTTCTTTTCTGACTCTTGTATCCACCTCTCAGTTTCCACTCTGACTATAAGAGAGCCTTGTGTCCTCTTGGATTCATTTTCTGCCTGTTTGCCAGCATGACCTTAGCAGGCATGGACCTAACCTTGAATTCAGTGTCTCTGTGTGGTGTAAGAACATGGAATTCAATTAAATTAAGTCTGGGTTGAACCCTGGGTCCCTCTGGTGACAGCTGTGTGACCCTGTGAGCACTGGTTCATCCCTCTGTGCCTCATCTTCCTCTCAAAGCCATAATCTCCCTGACCTGGTTGTTTTAGAGATGGGTTAGCGGTAGCATTTATACAGTTCTGAGATCTGTGCCTAGGACACAGAAAGTGAAGCCTAAGTATGTGTTAAAGGGCTGTGATATCTGCTTAGTATCTTGTCTCTAGGAAACAGTGCTCATCTAACCAACCATCCACAGCATGGACGCTGCTTCTCTAACTATTAAGGCATAGCTTACCACACACAGCAAAGTGGTACCCATAGGCTTGCCTGCCCTACCATTCCGTGTCTGCTGCCCTTCCCCCTGGAATGCAGGCAGAGTTCTCGTTGCTCCTTTAAGGTACAGAATGATGACAATTCTTCATATAAAGTCCCTCTGGCGCCACTCAAAGCAGACTGTTTTGGTGTTTTGAGGTCTGTGTTGTTTCGGCCTCTACATGCCCCTGTGTCTGTATTTGACAAGCTTTATCCTCTCCATCAGGCATGCTTTTTTAGGGAAGGGCTGTTTTCTGTATCCCTAGTTTGGAGGTGCCTAGTTTATTACCTACCAGAGAAAATAAAATACAGTGGCTTTGTTCTTCTTTTTGTTTACAATGCTGGGGATTATTTGAGTCACGTGTTTACCACTGAGCTATATTTTGACCTTACAACAAGTAATTATATATAGTTATGTGTACATAATTATACCATCTTCTTTCTTTCTCCTCTAAGGAGATTAATAGTGACCATATTGTACTGCTCTAATGAATAGGAAGCACTATGACATGCAAACGATTTTATTTTGATTCATAGTATAAAAGAAAATAAATTGTTACTACTTGACTGGAGCCCTGGCTAGGATCTAGTAGATATTGTTAAAGCCCATGGCTTGCAAATTCAAATGATAGCAAATTCAAATGATTTTTTTTTTTTACTGCTACTGATCCTCTCTTCCACACTGAACACTTTATATTAAAAAGGGACATGGGTGACATTGCACAACCTTCACTTTAGAATTCCTGGAATGAACATTTTAATATGTTTGAAAAATGTGTGCTTCTCTCATCAGGAAAAAAAAAAAAAAGAATTGTGTTATCTTGTCTGAACCAACAAAAATAGCATGGTGCTGTCCCTGATCCAACACATCCATTACTTACAATTGTCTCTCAGACAACTATCCCAATGGAGTTGAGAAACACACACCCTATTCAAGGGCACCAAGTGCTTGGAGCCACATAGCAAGGTCTCATCTAAAATATCCTTGTTTTTTTAGAGACACAGTCAGGAACAACCAGGAAAACAAAGCATCTATCCAGGTCGGAAGACTTTTTATGAGACTGAACAAGGAAAATCCTCCCTGGCAGAATAGCTGTTAGAGACACCTGAAGACTAGGCGCTGAGCCAGTCACTGGTAAAGAATAGTCTGCCATTCACATGTACACTGGGGACATTTTCTCCTGACACCACAAATTAAATGAGGCAGCCAGACTCCCAGAGCTTGTAACCGCACAAGGCTGGGAAATGTGTATGTTTAAAATCCCAACAAAAGCCCTTACTGTCTTAGCAGGAATATTAAGTATTATCAGAAGACAGAATGCAGAAGTGTTTCTGGGACATGAGCAAGGGGCTTTAAGCCTAACCTCTCAAATGTGTTTCCTCTGACCTGCTGAGCCCTCCCAAAGTCGGGTTTTCAGCTGCTCTCACAATGGCCTTGAAAACAGGCCTCTCCCTGGGGAAGGAGGCTGTGTGCCAAACACAGACCTTTTGGGGTTTGAAATGTGGGCAGGACCCAAACAAAAGTGTCTAGAGTATTTTCCTTGTAGATTATGGCATCTCACCCTCTGCACCATAAAAAGACATTGTGTGCTGGAGTATATATTTTGAGCAGAAAGCCAGACATAGAAAGAGTATCAGAATGAACAGGCACAGGGTACCTGAAGTCATTTGCTGGCATTTAGCCCCTGCACTGGGAGATAAGCAGGATGCAAACAATTCCCTTTATTCTGGTACATTCTCCCTTGAAACTAAATGCTACTCTCTCTTTGTAAAAACTATTAACTGAAGCAATATTTTGATTCAATATCTGGCTTGGAATAGCTGTAAAAACATGATTTTCAGTTGACAGTTCATGTGCCATCTAACCTTGGGGTTCTTCCCTGTAGGCAGGCAGAAAGAACAGAAAGCCAAACTCTCTGAACACAGTTTTATGAGGCATGTTTCACTGACTTTCAAAATGATTGTTTCTGTAAACAAGTGAATTTTGATTTCAACCATAGCCAGGTAACTGCATCCAAAAAGCTCATCTATTACATTTTGGATTTTTCTACCTAAAAGTAAGGATATACCCATTTAGGGAAAACAAAAAACAAACAAAACAAAAACAAACAAATAAAAACAAACAAAACCTATAGTAAAAGTAATTGTTTAAACATAAATCACAATCAAACTAAAATCTCTCTTTGCCCATAAGCTAGATTCACAGTGTTGGTGATGTCGTTTTATTCATGAAAATCATGTATCAACAGGAGAGGTGGCTACTAGCACCTTATGTTTTACAAACATCAACTGCTTCTGGTTAAGTTGAACCTCACACTGCGCCTGCCTCCCACCAGCTCCCATTTCCTTAAGTCCATCAAGCCTGCTTTTCACTTGTTTGTTATCCTCTCCTTCAGTTTTGTGTGTGAACCTGTGTTCATTTCTAGTACAGAAGTATCCTGGGAACCTTCCTCCTGCTGGCTGCTAATTAACGTTTAAGGAGGAATCTCTTGTTAGGACTAGCCTCATTTTAGAAACAAAATGGCATTCTTTTGGGGGAGGTGGGTGGCTCAAAGCTTGGTTGCCAGATGGCAGAACCGAAGTTCCCATCCAATTGGGTGAACCTTTTGTAAAACCAACATCACTTACATACTTTATTGTGGTGTTTTATTTTTGTTACCTTAAATGCTCCTGAAACAAATGTTTGTTAAAGATGAATCATGCCAAGAGCTGGAGAGATGGTTCAGTAGTTAAATGAACTTGCTGCTCTAGCTGAGGACAGGAGTTCAATTCCCAGCATCTACTTCCAGTGGCCCAAGGCTACCTATTACTCTAATTTTAGAGGATCCAATGTCCTCTTCTGGCCTCTGCAGGAATTGCATGCACATTTTCTACAAGCAAGTACACTGTCATAAATAAAAATAAATAAGTATTCTTACTGTGCTCTATTTTATTCATCTCTATTCTTTTTAATGGTAGTCACAACCTAAAAAAAAAAATTGATTTCAGTGCTGAGTTAATTTCATGACTGTTACTAAATACTGTTACTGTTACAGTCTATGAAATACATGCCCTATGGAGCACATGCACTTCCATTCAAATTACTTCTAAGCCAAATGGCATTTAAAACTAGACTTCCAATACTACATAAGAAACACAAAAGTGTTTTAGAAAACTTCAAGTGTCATTGAACGGTATGGTGGGCATAACACTTCCATGAAACATGTATAGTTGTATAGACCAGATACATTCCAAACCACCCATCACCAGCTACATGCTAAAGAATCAGGCATGGAGTCCTTTCTGCCATAAATAACTATAATCTGCCATGATATTTAGAAAGTTGGTATCTCATTATCTTATTAAAGAAGTTATTACATCACAGAGATCTTGGAATGATCATTACTTAAATAATCTGACCTCCTTTGTATGTGATATATAGACTCCATAGAGAATCAGCCAACTGTAGCACCAGCTACAATACTTAGATTTGCTTTGCTTGTTTGAGAAACTACATTCAACACAGAATGCCTTTAATTGGCAGTGGCAGGTATGAGTTTCATCCCCTGACTAGAGCTCTGTAATTAATACAGTAGCTCCATATTTTCAGTAGATGGACTATTGTTTCTGATATGAATGAAAAATAGCCCAACAACTTTGGAGGCTTTTCTTAATATGGGAACCAGTTTTTACAGTAGCACCAGGAAGTTCCTGGAGTAAAACTGGAAACATAGAGCCAATTCCCCACTCAAATCCAGACTAAGCCCTCAGACTAAACCTTCTTAATCTTGCTAATGATACTACAACCCTTTAATACAGGTCTTCATGTTGTGCTGACCCCCAACCATAACATTATTGCACTGCTACTTCATAACTGTAATTTTTCTACTGATATGACTCACAATATAACTATTTGTTATGGAAGGTTATCTGATGTGACCCCTGTGAAAGATTCATTCGATCCTAAAGGGGTCAGGACCCACTGGTTAAGAATACTGGTCTAGCCAGGCAGTAGTGATGCACACCTTTAATCCCAGCACTCAGGAGGCAGAGGCAGGCGGATTTCTGAGTTTGAGACCAGCCTGGTCTACAAAGGGAGTTCCAGGACAGCCAGGGCTATACATAGAAACCCTATCTCAAAAAACAAACAAACAAACAAACAAACAAACAGAATTACTGGTCTAGAGCAATCTGCTTTCCTGTCACAGAAATGCCTATTTTTCATTTCCAAAGAAGCTTCTCGCTCCTGCTACATTATGTCCCCAAAGTCAAGAGGACAACCACACTGGGGTATGATTTCTATTTACCCTTCAAGTTCTATCTCCATCATGCCTGCCTCTGAAACTCTCTTTGAGCTTCTTACTTTATCCTTCCCCACGGTTATCTACTTCTGGCAAATGTGGATTTTGTGTTGCAGTGATTGTTAGAAGTAAGATTTCATTCTTTATATATTCACTTAAAATACTTCCTTCTCAAGAAGCAAACT
Organism: Mus caroli; assembly: GCF_978045245.1. NCBI lineage: Eukaryota > Metazoa > Chordata > Mammalia > Rodentia > Muridae > Mus > Mus caroli. Next base: position 72,679,262 of record NW_028227266.1, read on the forward strand.
CTAAGACCACAGGAAACATGCCTCATTTTCCTGGGACCTGGACTACCTATAGCATGCTAAGCCACACAGTCAATGCTTCAGAGAGAAGGGCTCCCTCTCATTACTACCATGTGCCAGACCTGACCTCTTTTGAGCTTGTTTCTGAGGCTATGCTACTTAAAGTGCCACCCATAGCAATGAGCTAATGGTCTAATGAAAATGAGGTGAATCCAACAGTTACAAAAACCTACTTAAAACAAACAAACCAACCTACTGACCACCGATGTGCTTTAACACTTAAGCTCTAGAAGACATTGAAAAAATGAAAAAAAAGAAACAGGACAATAAAATAAATAAAAGAAAAAATTTAAAAATAAATAAAAATAAAGGGGGGGTGATAAAAATAAATGAAAGAAAAAATACAAAAAAAAAAAAAAAAGGTTGCCTAAGGAAAAACATTCAAAGAATAATAAATGAATTCCATGTCAACCCCATTTCAGGCTTCAGGGGACCATAATGTAGATGTGGCTTAGAATGCTATCTAATTAGTACTATGAATGAAGAAGAAAGTTATGTTCCAGATAGAAAATATCATGACTCAGGTAGGTGACGAGAGATGGAAGTTCAAAAGTGACCCTACTGCAATTTTTTTTTTTGGATAGAATTCTACATATGCATTAAGATGAATAAATGTAAAAAAATTGTTCCAAAAAAGAAAATGTATGAAATAAGACTCAACAAGTAAGAACCAATAGACTCAGACCTGACATACAAGCATTTGCAGCCACGGAACATGGATTGCATGGGAACAAACGTGGGTTGACATTGTAGTGTGCCAAGAGTACACTGAATATTTCAACCTTTGTCATACCAAAGCATAGTAGTACTCCAAATTTTAATTCTCTTGTGATCTGGTGTGATGTGCGGTGTGTGTGTGTGTGGGTGTGCATATTGTGTGTCATGTTAGAAAAGGCAGCCATGCACACATATGCAGAGGCCAGAGTAGGATGAGGGTCTTCTATAGCTCTCTGCCTATCAGCCTGGGGGAGGGTAGCTCACTGAACTGGATGCTTGCTGCTTGGGTTAGGCTGATTGCCAGCAAGCTTTCTGGATCCACTAGGGTATGACTCCCATGCTGGGATTGCAGGTCTGCCTAGTTTTCTAGGTGGGTTCTGGGGATTCAGACTCAGACCCTCATGCCTGCACCTCAAGTGTTCTTACTTACTGAGCCATCTCCCCAGCCCCATGCAGAATATTTTGAAGCTACACTTGAGAAGACAGTATACTGCTGCATGTAGCATGCTTTTCAGTGTGAAGATCTGCTGGTTTGTGCTTTGTAATAAAGACTAGTCATAGATTCCTAGTTTTAGACTTGGAAACTGTGATTTGCAACTAAGTAGGTTCTTTGAGATAGCCCACCATGCCTCTAATTAGCATAGCATATGTAGACCTAAAGGAACTCACTTGCATTATGTTTAGAAATTAATACTGCCCTAGCGCCAAGAACCTGCCTTATAGTAAATCCAGAACTCTGCTCTGGATCTACTCAGGGAATTAATTCTTTACCTGCCCACAGAGCTGGGTTTCACTGAGATTCACAGCATTCCCCTAGGAGCCTTCGAAGGTTTCTTCTCTCCATACTCATGCCTGGCACACTCACCAACAATGTGTGAGGTATACTGAGTGCTCACTGAAAACCCACTCCAGTTCATTCTCCTATTACCCCACAGATGAAGTTGTGAAAGAAATTGAGACAAACTGATGACACAGCCTATGTCCAAGGCATGGAAATCAACCTGGGACCCACACATTAACCAACATACTATGCTGCTTTGAGAATGTGGGGTTTTCAAAAAACCACAGAGAAAAGTTAGCATATGAACCAATACCAACACCCAGTCAGTATTGTAGAATTTGCATAAGAAAGTTCTTCCTCAGCTTCCATATATCAGAACAAATGAGAGGCAGAAAGACAGCCATTGTCTATGTCTCCCTTCTGCAGAGCAAGGGAGGTGCTTGTTCTGTGACTAGAAAAACTGCTCAGATCTCATCTTCATAACACACAAGCTACAGCCCTATGCTGTTCACTAACCGCCATCCCCATCCCCATGATGGACAGTACCGGACAGATTCTGTGATGTGGGGTAGAGTGTTCCTACTGCAGGCGAGTGTACGGAGAAGCCTCCGGTGTCTCCATCCATATTCACCAGTTTTGCCAGGGAAAACAGCCAGTTCTGGAGTTCCTAAGGGACACAGAAGTGCAGAGTCTCCTGGAGCCCTAATGTGTAACAGCAGCTACAAGGACAGAGACCTTCCCAGAGCTCAGCGTTGACTTGGCTGCCATCTCAGAGGACAGACATAAAATGACTCACCCAAGGCGGGTACAAAAATATCAAGGTCAATGAAGTGATACCCTGGAGAGAGTGGGGGATAATTTAAACATACAAGAGGGTATAGGTAGGCTTAATACTTTAGCTCTGATTTAACTAAAACCACTGTTAAAAACTGTGACTATGTGTGACTTGTGATAAGAGGATGATTAAAAAAAACAAAAAAGCTGGGCAGAGAAATTAACAGTTTGTTAAGTTTGTTGACAGCAAGGGAGACAACTGGGCTTGCAGCCAAATACCTGCAGGTCTCCCTGGAGCTGCTGCTTAGCCTGTGAGGGCTGCAGGAACAGCCTCATACTCAGCTCCTGAAATCCCTGTTGCCTCTGCACCTGAGTGCCTCCAAGAAGCAAAACAAAACAAACAAACGAAAGTCAGGCTTGAAAGCAAGCCGGTGGTGGAACTTATAAAAATGATTTAGAAACCATTTACGTTTAAGCAAATAAAGTCCGGCTGGAGATTATGGGAAAGTACTGCAGTTTTATGCTAATCTGCCCAACCTTTTTTTCCAGAGTGTCAGTCTGCATCAGGAAGTCTCCTGGCTCCGCTGCTCCCACTGCCCAGGCAGAGCGTTATCTCACTTAAAACACGCCAAGCTGAACAACCTTGAACACAAACCCTTTCATTCCGTACGTGATCTCAGGATGGCACAGGTGATGTCCTTTAACCAGCAAAGAGTGCTAATAAAAATACTGTGTCTCAGAGTCGGTGTAAATAGCCAAGACCCCTAAACACTAGTTCCATTTTGAAAATGCTCTGCCGATTTTCTATCTTCTAGGGAAATAGAGAAGAATGACTAAAATATGCACGGGTGGCATCAGAGACAAGAAGAGGGCATTGGGTCCTTCACAGCGGCTCTCATTTCCTTCTGCAGTATGTTTAGATCTGGGTCATATATGTTGTAAGCTAAAACTTTCCCTTATGAGTTCTGGGCTAGTTCTTCCTGTTTCCCCAACAATCCCAAGGTTTTATCAAGCAGCAATCGATAACAACGTGTTCCCCAACAACCGAGCTACTCCATCTCACAGGTTCCTTCTGGAGCCAGCACGACAACCCAGCTGCTTCTCTCTCAGGAACCTGGTGCATTCCTGCTGATTTGCAACCTGAAAGGGTGAACCAGCTGCAAGGGAGGCTTCTGATAGCACAGGCTTCAACTACAACCAATTGCTAAGGAATTCTGGGAGGTTAAATACATGAAATCATTCTAATTACACAAGATGAATTCTGAAAAGCTTTCCACTCCAATTTTATGGCTGTTTCACTGCAAGAAAGGTTGAAAGTGTGGGAAGTAGAAAAAGCAAGACTCTTTCATTGAATTCCCATTTTGTTGGAATATTAAGAGCTGGGCCATTACAAAAATAAATGAATGGATGAGAAACTGCTACTACCCACATTTTCCTTACTCTCACTGTAGGGTGGCCTCTAGAGTCTTTGTTTTCTCTCAAATACTTAACATCATTCAAAGAAGTCAGAGAATTATTTTAAACTTAATTTGTGGACTTCCAACTCTTTGTCTTGAAGACACAAAGACCTTGTGTAAACGCAGATTTTGGGATCTGGAGGGAGAGCTTAGCAGTGATTGCTGTTCTTGGAGCAGACCCCAGTTCAGTTCTTAGCACCCACATCAGGGAGACTCACAACCAGCAGCTGCAGGGTGTCTGACATCTTCTTCTCACTCCAGTGGGCATGCACACAGGAGAGAGAGAGAGAGAGAGAGAGAGAGAGAGAGAGAGAGAGAGAGAGAGAACATTTTAAAAGTGCAGAATCCTTGCCCACCCAACTAAAGTGCAGCAGATGCTTGGGGCAGGCTTCAAGGATGTGGCTGACTCTAGAGAGCAAGCACAGTTCAGAAACTAGTTATAGAAGAGTCTAGATTGGATTTAATGTGTAAAACTTACATATATTTAATATGAGTTCAAAAATATATTTACAGAATGGAAGTTAAGATCTACTCGTTTCATTACCTCCTCCCAATATATAACTACTAATTTCAGTAAGGATAGGATGCGCCTCTTGTAAGAGTGGCATGTGTCTGTGGGCACAGGAATGTGCATGTCTAAGTGGTGCTATGTTAATTAACAGTTGTTCAGAAAACTGCCAATTGGTGAAAAGTTTGGCTGCTTTGGGGAAAATAGTTACACAAGTTTTCAGGCAGAACTTACAAAAAATGGGTGCATTTTCTTAGCCTAAATTAATAGAATATTGTAGTTTTTCCATATTTTCCATACAAAGTAGTATCTCCATAGATGGCCAGCTGCTGTGGGGTTGCTGGGTTGCAGGATGGCCTTACATTAAAGGAAACCTCATCCTGATTCCCTAAAGTCTATGCTACATGCACTCATCTTTAACATTTGCCCCGAGATAAGGCTCTCCGTGCTCAATGTATTCATAATCCAGCAAACATAAACCACTTTTCTTAACAATTTTCTTTCTGGAACACACACACACACATACACACACAGAACAGCTGTGGGTTTTAAAGTGCTTTCTGCTCTTGAAGAGGACCTGGCTTTTCTTCCCAGCACCCACAACAGACAGCTTACAACCATGTATAAATCCAGCTCCAGGGGATCCTATACCCACTTCTGGTCTCCATAGGTCTGGTGTGCACACGAGCTTGCTCATACAGTGACAGACACACATAAGATAAGTAAAAGTAAAATCATCAAAAAATAAACTTAACAACATGTAAAGTTACAGTTTATTGTACTCGTCTGATTAATCATCACATTCATTCTACAGAACCATTATTATGGTCGTTCTTGTAAGTAGCTTTACTGAGTATCATCAATAAAGGTCAGAGTGGGCATGAACCCAGAAGTTGACTTCAGAACTTATGGTGGTGACTATGCAGTTATGTGAGGTGTGAAAAGAGGACATCTTTTGGAAGAATAAGAGTCTGGATCTCAGGACTGTGAACTTTCACTGTTACGTTCAGAATAATCTACTTTGAAATATATATGTAGAATCTCACAAAATCAGAATTTTACCTTATGAATGTAATGGGTGGCAAGCTTCACGGCCTCGGGGCCAAGAGAGGAGCATCCAGACCTAAGGCACCAAGGACAGTGGTGAGTCTGCTCATTTTATCCGTAGAATTTCAAGAGCATATTATACATCAGTGAAACCAAGAATGGGGTTGTTCTATTATATAAGATTTCCAAATGTTTAAAATAAACATTTATAGAAATTGTTTTGTCTATATTAAATGCTCCATTATGCATAAATGAGAAAAGCAAGGGTAAGAGAGATGACTCAGTGGTTAAGAGAGCTTACTGTTCTTCCAGAGGACACAGGTTCATTTCCTGGTACCCACATGATGCCTTTTTCTGACCCCAATGAGTACCAGGTGCATAACGGTGCATAGACATAGCCATGCATACCAACAAAACTCTTTTATACATAAAAATAAACAGATATTTTTAATTATTAAAAATAAAGTGAAGAAGCTGTGATCCTGTCAGTTCCTGAAATGCCAATGGAAGGAGTTACTTGTTGAGTCTTTAGGTTCTGTGGAAAAGAAGCAGAAGCAAGAAGGTCCCTCATCTCAGTGGGAAAGTTCAATTTCCTACCAAAGAAAATACTTTTTTTTAATGAACCCATAATCCAAAAGGCTGCATTTGACCAACTAAATTAACCAGTCAACCAATTATTGAGAATGTGCGATATTCGTGATAATGACCCACTAAGTGCAAGTTTCCTTTTAATCTTTCTTTTTTTGTTAGCTTGCGCCATCTCTACTGCACCACATATTTAATTTTCTTGATGAGATTTCAGGACCGAAACACCAAGCTATCTTGGTTGAAAGCCTCAGTGTCTCTGTCAGAAAGACACACTTCCAGGCCTCGTTTAGAAGTGCCATCCATCATCCATAGCAAAGTGGGTTGCACGTGTGACTTCCTGTTCAAACTCAGGCCCACTGGAGCTTCCAGGTTTTAGACATTTGATCCTTGTCTGCTGCCTGCTCTTCTCTCCAGTCATACAACATTTCTGGAGAAGGTGTGCTGGTCTGATCATGAAGGACAGCTTACAGATTACAGACAGGATTCACTGCTGTATTGATTTGGCTGAGGGCGCTGGTATGAAAAGAATGGAATGATTCGGTCAGCCCTGTGGCTGCCGGCTCCATGGGGGGGTGTCATGATAATCTTACACTAATGAAGAAGACCCTCCTTGGGTTTGTCTTCCTCTGTCTGAATTTCAGATTCAGGCAACTTAATTAGAATGGAAGTAATTTTCTCTTTAGAGCTTATTCTCTGAAGTGTTTAGATGGTGTTTGATGGATAGGCTTCTAGCTTCTTCCCTTGAGGTCCTCGAAGGATGAAGAACAGTGTGAGTCATTTTATTATTCCAGGAAATTGTGATGGGTACATCTGTTGGGGTCAAAGCTGCTTGAAACCTGAATTGATTTGGTGTCATTCAAGTTTACATTGGCTACACAGCTTCCAAACAGAGACTAAAATGTATAGATCAACAAATTACAGTGTTTGGAAGAACATTTTATCCTAGGTTGGCAAATACTCTTTAGACAAACCATTATATCTGTCTTACTTTTTATTATTGAAACATAATCAGAATTTCTATTGACTCTAGGACCATTGTCCATTTCTTACCAAGACCCTGCCCGAGTCATGCAGCCTCCCTAGGTGAGGGACCAAGTCCTTGGAGCTTCTGCTGCTTTTGATACTATTTGATGATTGTACCCACAATGCACTGTTGCCCTTGAACCTCCTGAAGACCCTTTGCCTATCTGTTCAGACACTGGCGTCTATTGTCATAGGTCTTTGGCTTCTGCTAATAACAATGAATCATGCATCTCATCTCCCATACTGTGTTCAACACAAAACAGTATTTAATGTGAGCTAACTAAACAGATCAAAGGAGAGACTTAGCGGCATCTGATATTTGCTGGTGTCCAACTGCCATCACAATCAGCTGTTCTCCCCATCCTCCCTGATGCTGTGTTATTTCCCCCTCTCTTTATGTGTAGTCTTTATGACTATGGCCACAGACTGGAAGGTTACTGATTTCTTCTATGTGCCTTCTGACCAGACCATGCCCTTGTTTCCTTCCTCTACTGTCATTTTTTGGGGTGGGGGAAGAGCCTATTTATTTTTAGAGCATATGCCACATGGGTTATTATTACCAATACCATAAGTAAGTGTGGCTGATGCAACATAAAATAACAGACTACGAGTGGGTCCATAAGTATCTATGCAGGTCCTCACTGTGAGTTAGATTGATGTACAATATGCAGGAGAACTGTGCTAGACTTAGGGGTAGCTTAATATCAGTGTTCATATTAAGTGTTCATACCTCAACACTGTTGAGGTAGAAGTTGGGCAAAACTTTCATTCATCTCAGTGACTCTGACCAGGTGGAATCAGATTTAAGGTCATTAAAAGGTCATTCAGAACAAGTGATGTGAGTCTCGCAAAGAGAGACTTTTATTTATAAATAGTCCCTCACTGGTGAGCTGAGGAAAGGTCCTTTAGAGGAAGAAGGATTTTAGAGTCCAGGTGCACTCTGGGAGTTGAAAAGGAATGGGCACAAAGAGAAGAAGGGAGACCAGGAGCTTGGCCACCATGACACATTTCTGTCTTGGGAAACTGACACAGGAGCATGGCAATTGGAAGAGAATTCCAGGTTAGCCAAAGTAACGGGGTGAGATCGTTCCTCAGAGGAAAAAAGAAAAAGAAAACCAGGAGTAAAGCTGGCTAACAGAGCACTCGCCTAACAAGCACAAGGCCTGGGCTCAAGGTCTGGGACTAGGAAGTAGAACTTGCAAGAAGAGTATGAGAACAAAGCTAGATGAAAAGGAGCAAACTGAGCATTGGAAAAAAAAAAAAACAAAAACATTATCCTTATTACTCTTGCGGGGTGCATGTGTGCATGTGTGTGTGTGTGCACGCACGTGCACGTGTGTACACATGTGAACACACATATCCCGGCACATGTGTGGAGCTCCACTTACTAACACGGAAGGAGAAGGCTGCTCAGGGATATTGGATGCAGTGAGAGCTAACCTCATATGGCGGTATCGACCACTCAGGTGATGGGGAAGGAATCAATATGACGAGGAACTCTGTAGATAGACAGACTGAATTTGGACTTTCCCCTTTACACAGAAATAAGCCTCATGCACTGAGATACCAGAAAAGGAGAAGAGAGAGTAGAAAACAGGGAACAACCAGTCACATTCAATTTTCCTTTGTGAGAATTTTGAGACACGTGCGTGCAGTAAACACACAGACACACACAAATTTCTGGCAGTTTTGTAAACTAGTAAAATGATATGAAATCACTGTATCAATACAAATACGCATACATTTAAATATATGGCTCCATTTCTAAGGAAAAATTTCAAAATGCAGGCAGACGTAAACATATAAAAATGTTACACTGCTCTTATGTGTAGAAAAACAAAAATAAAACCTGGAAGCCCCTGTCTAATGATCCAATGCAATGTGGTATAGCTGCCCACCAGGAAGCTATGCGGGAGTTCCAACGATGCTTGCCAAGAGTGTGTAATTTCGTGGTGGTTCTTGTATAAAAGTAAAATAATTACTTCATTCAAGGCACTAGAGTTTCCCTCTGATCTAATGCTTGCTTTTGGACTCTTCTAAGCTCCCTACAGGTATACATTACTTTTGCCATCAGAAAATACATGTCAATTTTCTCAAGCAATTGTGACTGATTTTCCAGGGCTAATGTTGGAGAGGAACCATAGGAGAATTTAGTGGACATCTGTGGAGGACAGAGATAAAGTGGAACACCCAGGTCTAGACACCTGCAGCTTCCTTAGTCATTGATGAAGAAAGTCTGCAGAGCAGACTTCGTAAAGGCACCACGTCAAAGTTGTGGATTGTCCTGGGTATCCTGAGAACTCCAAAACTGGCAGACAGCACAGAATATCCACTTCCCTAGCCTACCTTGAAGACCAATATAAGCTCAGTGACCCATGGCCTCCTTTTCCATATAGTAACAAGCCCAGCACAGGCTCTGCATGGCCCTGAGATGGGCTGTGCGACTTATGCTATATATAACCTCTATAGTCTAGCTTTTCCTGACAGAGAGATTACCAACTCCCATCACTCAGCAATGAGACCGGAGGTCAGCCCTCCGCATCACCGCCCTTACTCTCGTACATTTGCAGAAAATACACTTTTGTCACTAAGGTTAGTAAATTTAAAAACAATGGTTTAAAAGAAAAGCAGAGAGCCTAATTATTTTTAGAGCATATGCCACATGGGTTATTATTACCAATACCATAAGTAAGTGTGGCTGCTGATACAACATAAAATAACAAACTACGAGTGGGTCCATAAGTATCTACTCAGGTCCTCACTGTGAGTCAGATTAATGTACAATATGCAGGAGAATTGTGCTAGATGTAGGGGTAGCTTAATATTAGTGTTCATCTTTATTTTTCAGGGCTTCTCTATGCTCAGATGAAATAGGATATGCATATTGATGCTGTGTATTACATAGCCATATACAATTTAAGATGCTTATGGGGGAAAACAAAGCACTTTTCCTGGGAGGAAGCTGTGCACATGAGGGTGGATGGTGAGATTCCCTTACAGGAAGATCAGCAGCAAAGACTGAGCTGACAAAGAGATTTCATTAGAGGAAAGGGGGTCAGTTTTCCACGTCCACCAACAGATGGAGAAAAGAAGTGTGGTGCAATTGGATTTCACTCAACTGTATAGAAAAATGATGCTGCAACACTGCAGGGAAATTGACACAACTGGAAATTACTATATTAAAGGAAGTAACCCAGACTTAGGAAGCGGCAAATGCCGTGTATTTTCTTTCATGTGTGAACCCAAGATTTTGGTATATGTGTGCGTTTTTATGCATATATGGGGAAGTACATGTCACCAAGCTGGAAGGCTAGAAAGGCAGCCACAAAAAAAGAAAAAAAAATCCAGTGTAAGGGACAGAGAGAGCACTGTGACATGGAAGCAAGGGCTGCTTTCCAAAAGACAGGGGCTGAAGGGCGGGGTGGAAGGATGGGAGAGAAGAGAGGGGAGAGCCAATATAAAAGGGGTTATGGAAATTCCGTAACAAAACCCACTCTTCTGTGTGCTCATTAAACAAACACAAGCACACCTACTAAAACACAACTCAAAAAGAGCATAAATGCTACAGTTGAACAAGAAAATCCCCACAGTTTTACTTTAGAAGATAGTAGCCGACAAATTGTTGCAAGGAGATGTGAAGAAAATTGCTTTCTTAAATGAATGCAGTAAAGCTTGAACCTTGAGCCTTGGGAGATGTTATAGCTACTGAAATGTAAGGAGTGTATGCTTTAGGAGTTGATGTGGAAGGAGAGAGAACTGAAGAAAGATACCAAAGACTGAGGACAGCCACGTGTGTATGGTGGTTCAAATCCATCCATTAACCAAAGCTGATACAGCTATGTGGCACTGGAGACCATAGAAAACAAATTCCTTGACTTCAAAGAAGTTATGTTTCAGGACATCAATAGTAAGAAGAGTAGAAAGGCCTTTGGGCAGAGGATAGAACACAGAATTCTAATGAAGTCAACATGGTGAGGGACCACGGGAGCCTTTAAAGAATGTAGAATTGATATGATAAAACTAGTAAATATATATATATATATATATATATATATATATATATATTGAAGATTGTCATGAGTTCAGAGATGGGTTCTCCTGATCTTAGCTCCCAAGAAAAACAAAGGCATCCCTGGTGTTTGAGCTGCCTGCATACCAGACAGCTGGTATCTTCAATCTCAACAACAGCTGCAGAATGCCAAGTTCATTTATACAGGATTATGTGGATTGTGAGCTAGATTTACAGCTTGCACACACTGTGCACACTTTAATTATGTTTACAAAAGCATTCTGAACACCATATATTATATAAAATCTGTTTTGGTTTTGGCAATTTATGAACATTCAATTATCTCTAACCCGAGGGCTAAACAGTATGAGATTATGACCGAATATTTTATAGCCTATTTTCCAAAGGCACTTACTGATTTAGTAATTTTATAGATTTTATCAAGAAAATTTTATTTTTATCAAGAAAAAGTATTATTCATCAGATACTATTTGTCTTAGGGTTTTACTGCTGTGAACAGACACCATGACCCAAGGAAGTCTTATAAAGGACAGCATTTAATTGAGGCTGGCCTACAGGTTCAGAGGTTCAGTCCATTATTTATCATCAAGACAGGAGCATAGCAGTGTGCAGGAAGATCTGAGAGTTCTCCATCTTCATCTGAATGCTGCTAGGAGAAGACTGACTTTTAGGCAGCTAGGATGAGGGTCTTAAGCCCATGCCCACAGTGACACACCTACTCAACAGAGTCACACCTCCTAATAGTGCCACTTTCTGGACCAAGCATATATAAACCATCACACTATGTATCTACGATGCTACATATCTCTGTCTACCAGTTATACTTGTAGTAGTATTATGTCAATCTGATGGTTGGTAGAATGCAAAGGATGGACATTGAAATAATATCAGATGAGCTGTGAGTTGATTATCATCGAGTCTGGTGAGCTATCTATGGGGTTAATCTGTACTAATCTCTTTGGCAAATATTAGCCTTCTAACATAAAAAAGTTTACAAAACAATTTCAACCAATCAAGTGAAGGAATGAATGGGTGAATGAATGAACATCCAGTGCTCTTAGGAAGGAATTCCTTAGCAACAAAATGAAGCACAGCCCCAGTGACTTACACAAAAGTGAAGGCTGTTTCTATAATGCTAGTTCATTTTCAGGACACACAGGGGCCCCAGCACTTCCTTCTGCACTGTCTAGAAGAGTTGTTACCATGATGACTGTCATATTTCTACTGCAAGCTCAAGGAAGCAATGCATATGGTGTTCGCAAGCTCCAGGACAAGCTCATAGCCACACCCGCTATGAGAAACGCTATGGAGAGGAGCCTTTGAATTTTTCACTCTCTAGTGTAGGAAGGAAAGAACAAGGAAGAACTTGGGCTTGGATTTTAGGTGAGCCAGTGTATGATGTCTGCCAAAAGAAATACTAAAACAGTACTTAGGTTGAGTAATGGAGAAGTGACTTAGTGATTATGTATGTTTTCAACTCTTGCAGAGGACCTGGGTTTGATTTCCAGAATACAAATAGCCACTTGTTAATTCCAGTTTCAGGGTTCAATGTCCTCTTCTGACCTTTTCAAGTTCTGCGTACACATGGCGCACATACACACGTGCTGGATAGACAATACGTATACGATAACAAAATATCTTAAAGTAATATTTGAGCAAACATTTGGTATGTTCATTCAACTGATGATTGTCTTTAAATGTTTTAAAATAAATATTATACAAAATGAGAAAAAAAGGCCAGTAACTTAATTTTAACTTCATGCTTGATATTACTACAGTTAGTTAAAGAATAAATACAAGAAAGAAGTCTTACACACAGAAAACAACATGTGGTAAAAATATCAGTGTATGTGACATATAATATAATGAATGTGTGTTTATCTCATCATAAGTTGATTCTTTCCTTACATTTCCAACTATGAAAGAATTGTATTTCATAATAGGTATATGACCATCATATATGACTATAGATGATAATCGATAGATTATGGATTATTTAAATAAACTGTACCATTTTACACAAGTATTAAATATACAAAGTTGGGAAGAATATAAAAATCCCTATACAGTTTTCTTTCTACAGCTTCTCCCATTATTATATATATATATTTAAAACCTTTTATATGTATGTATGTGTATGTTTATCTATGTGAATGTGTCCCACATTTGCGTGGGTGTACACCAAGACAGGGAGAGAACATTGGATTCCCTGGAAGTCTAAATATAGACAATGTGAACTGCCAGATGTGAGTGCTGGGATGTGAACTCTGGACCTCTGGAAGAGGCCACTCCTCCAACCCTGTCTATTATTATCTTTTATTAGTATGAGACACATTTGAGATCAATGAGCAAATGTAATATAGAGTTAGTGACTACAGTTCACACATTGTTCAGATCTCTCAGCTTTGTACAACAGTCTATTAAGTCTCTCGTGTCTCTGGCTGTGACATAATACCTGACAAGAGCAACTTCAGGAGGGAAGGATTTATTTTGGCTCTCTGTTTGAAGGTGCACAGTTTGTCATCATGAGCAAGGTACAGTGACAGAAGCTTGAGGCAGCCAGAGTCAGCATCAGGGATTCGGGAAAGCAGAGCGAGCTGAATGCCCAGCTAGCATTCTCATCTTTCTTCCATCCAGAATCTCAAGCCCTGAGCAGATGCTGCCTGCAATTAATGTGAGCTGTCCACCAATCAGAAAAGTCCCTCAGAGACACACCCAGAGGTTAGTCTTCTGGGTGGTCCTGGATCCTGTCAAGGTGACACGCTCTGTTAACTGCAATGAGGCCTGTCTCCCAACTCAAGGTTCCACACAGGGTACAGAGGTGTTTAATGTATGTAACTCACTGGTCCCTTTTTAGCTATGGCAATTTATCTCACTTTTCTTACTTTTTCTTGACCTTGAGGTTTTTGAAAAGCAGTGCTGAGGTATATTGTCGATGATTTTATTATTTTTGTAACGTATCTGGGTTTCATACGCTGACATTACAATCTTAGGGAAGGAAGGTCACCAAGGTCGGCTGTCAATTTCATCAGGTGTCATCAAAGGCACAGAGTCTCAGCCTGATTTATAACTGGTGATATTTACTTTATCATCTGGCTGGATGGTTATTTATCTACTTTCTCCACCTGGAAAAATTGCCTTTCCCCTTCTTCTTCAATATGTCATTCTTTGAAAAGAAGTCACTGTGTATAGCCCATAGTGAGGGGCAGAGAAGTCTGCTGTAGAGAGTCTTCACAAATAACTAGTGGTTTTTCTGGATAGTAGGTTTAAATTCTTCCCATGTACTAATTTATTGAATATTTTATTTACATATTAGGGGCTCTCTCCATATATATTTATACAAGCATGTATACACAAATACATATAAATATATATGTACACATGCATACATACATGTATATGCATACAATACATACATGTTACCCATAATAAATACACATGCCCCACTCACATATACAAACATGCATGTATGTACATGCATTTATATACATGCACATATGCATATATACATATGTAAACATGTATACATATACATCAACATATACATAAATACACATGACTACATATACATACACACACATATATGCATGTACACACATGCACACACATGACATACACAGGCATATGTATGTATGCACAAATGTATACACACAATCATTTCATGTTATTTGGAGAGATTCCTTTTTCAGTATGTTCTGATTATGTCTTTTCTGGCCAATTTTGGCTTAAAGCCTATTTATTAGAATACTTTTAATTTTCTTAAAAGGTCATCTTCCATATTCCACTTTTAGTTGTATGTATTTCGGTTGGCAAGCTGTATTTCTTCTAAGCACAAATTCTTGTTGTGTTTAAGCCATTCAATCAGTCAAAGTGATTCAAATAGAAGAGTAAAAGGCAAAGTTAGTCAGTTACCTCTCCAAATCCCAACACTACAGGAAATTTTAAAACTGAAAAGAAAAAAAAAAAACTGTAGAAAGAAAATGGAAGAAAGCGTTCATCATATTTTACATAGGGATATTTCCCAGAAGTCTGTGGGAAGACAAACATGAATGCATTGAGCAGTTTTATACACTCACTTCAAATAGTAGAATACCTGCAGGAAGTCAGACTTTCAAGTCAAAACAAACACCTATAATTAAGCTTTATAAAGCTCAGGCGTATCACTTCTTAAACATGGAATAGAATCCAGGGATTTTTTCCCCTCTCTCAGACTCCTGTAACAGTCAAAAAACAAATAGGGCTTCTTTGACAAATAAGAGTTCTGTATGATATGATGGAGGGGAGGGGAGAATCTTGTCATAAAAATCTAATCTTTGAGAATCACTTAGTCTGCCTGCATTAAACAGCAACAATGGAGCCAACATTTATCATGCCTGCCACTTAGGCATTTAATGGCTTTACCGACAGTTCTACGGGAGGACAAGTGATAGACTAGAATTGTCATTCGGCTCGTTCCTTCTGGGATAAGAAAATTAAAGTACCCCTTGAGCCTGATGTGAAAAGACAGTTATCTGGAAGGGTCTTGTGACTACACTGAACAACCTGTGAAATCTGCTCTGCTCGTCAGCAGTTTCAAAGAGCAACTGGTACCAAGAATAAACAGCCGCAGCTGTTACAGGAGAAAGCAGAGCCCTCTTATCTGAGGCCCCCAGAGTGATGACATGTGATCCGCATCCCCCTCTCCCTGTCTCGCCTTTATCCAAGGTTGATGTTACAGCATTGTAGCAAGATATTAAGTTTGGGTCATTTTAAGTTTTTAAAAAAACAGTAATTGCTGGCTGCCCAATTTTTTTCCTTACAGGTTAGTTTTCTTGGGCATCGTAGCTATATAGCTGTTCTGAGATTCTATTGCCAATAAAAAGCAAATGGCTGGCAGGTACCTAGTATTACAAATGGTGGTATCATCCTTGCCAGACTGTTTTTCCTACTGTTGTAAGCTCTTTAATTCTCAGATACCTCTGTAGAAACTGTCAGTCAAACCTCAGGAAGTTTTCACACCACCAAAATGGTTGCCTTGATGTAATGATAGGAACAAGTTAGTAAGGACGGGGTGGGGGGTGTATTACAAAACATCTTCAACTAATGAGTGTATTGCTACATTTAACCCTGGCTTATCATCCCAGGAAGCAGCAGAGAACTGGTTAAAGGTTTCTCTTTGAAGGATTGTACCCATGATTAAGTCCTGTTGATAGGAGTAATTCCCACACTCTGTCAGGATCCTGACATACAGAATCAAGAGCATATATAAATATTCATGAAAACCCAAAGAGAAAGAAAATTAGATCACAGGAACTATCTAAATTGATTATAATACAATTACCCTAAGTTGTAGACAGTCAAGTATGACTCTGAGCAAAAGTAACATGGAAAATTATTTTTAGATACATAAATCACAAAGATAATAATTTATTTTATATGTAAATGCACGGTAAACATGAAAGTACCACGCATACACACACACACACACACACACACAAATAAAAAGAATAAAAGCATCTTGAACTAATGGAAAATTCCATATACTGTTCACAAGTCAAGATTCAATTATTTTAAATTTTTATTACTAGTACCACAACAATAGTAGCCAAACATAAGAACCAGACTTTACAGTCAATATGCCAGTCGAGTCTCCTGGCTAATCTTCACACAGCCTCCACAGCTGGATATTTACATGCATGCTGCAAAGCTTAATGTCTCATTATCATTTATATTCATAACATCTTCAGTCCAAGGGTCTTACCCTACCACCTATGACCCTCATTTCTAGCATTTATTTTCCATATAACTGGGTTGTGTTGATTTTCTGTCCATGTAGAAGAGATTGCTGGTTCTATGGTGGACAGGTAGGTAATTTGCAGTAACTCGGGTTATCAGTGATCTCACCAAATGGTGTGGTTAATGAAGGCCTCTGAACACAAAAAAACTTCAGCACTGTCTAAGCTGCACTTTTTCATCAATCAAAACCAACAACATGTGAACATTCATAAACATATGCAGCACAGTCTCTCTCTCTCTCTCTCTCTCTCTCTCTCTCTCTCTCTCTCTCTCACACACACACACACACACACACACACACACACACAATCACAATCACTTCTGGCAACCAAGCATGCAGTTCAGACAGTGCTGGGCCATTTTGTTTTCAGTCCTTTGGGGGAAACAACTGCAAAATTGCTGTGACCCAAATTAACTTCTTTGGAAATGAAGCAGCCATCTTGTTCCATGAGGGTATTGATTTACCATCTAGTTCCCTCTGTCTCTATAATGCAGCTGTCTCCAGCTGCTTCAGGTCTCAGATCTGACCAAAATTTTCCTTCATCCAGAGTGCTCACTCTGCCTCTCACAGGTTCTGTACTGGGTGAGAAAGGCATTGCTCCAGAGTCTGGATTTTAATTCTGGCCTCCTCCCTGCTTATCCATTTAACGGGACCACTTCATGCAAAGGAAAGAATGCAGTTGCTACCAAAGCTTTTCCAGGGTTTAGCATCTACTAAACCAGGCTGACCTGGCCACATGAGTGTTACTCTAGTGCTCTAGGTACTTACGGTGGATGAGTGGGAAGGCCACGTGTGTGTGGAATTGCCTTTTAAATTAGCCACAAGATGATTAAAGAAATCTCAAAACAGGCAATGAGGAGCCTCAGAGCAACTCTACTAGCAGCAATTAGTATACACTTTAGGTGGACATGAGACAACTGAGAGGATTGGATGCAAGGAGACTGCAGCTTAGCTGTGTAGGCTTGAGCTGTAGAGAACAGCAGAGAGCACATTTCTGGGAAGTTCTGAGAAGAGGCTGATTTCACCATGGTGGGTAGAAGGACATTATGTGGTATAATGGGGAAGAAAATATCTTCCATAATGACTGAGAATGCACATGTAGAAATCCTGTGACCCCATGGCCTTGGGGACAGCTTGTAGCTTAACTAGCCTTGGTTACATTCATCTGTAAAATGAGAGGCAACATTGACAAGATACAACTCACTGGCTAATAGAAGGGTCAGATAAGAATTCAGTCTGGTGCTTCTCATGGTACCTCACCAGTAAATGCATACTAAAATCTCTCTGCTATGTTCATTATACATACATGCTGTTCTAGAATGTTTAAGAACACCAAGTTGGAGTTTTACCATTTCACCAATGTGAGAACTAAAATTTAAAGCTAAACATCAACAGCTCACAACAGCGCCCTCTATAGACTTTTGGAAGGTCAGGCAGCCATTGAAAAAGTAGCTAGCTGAGCCTTTTCATCTGCCCTGCAGTTGTCACTCTATCCCAGGGAAATCTGGGATGGCTGTAAGGATGGAAGAACCAGATCTGTCAGAAATGTGAGCTATTGGGAGAATTCTGTGCACTGCTTATCTCCATAGAGCAGTATGTGATCAGCGAATGTTGGAGCAAACTCAAAGCAAATGAAGGTTCCTTCAACAGAGTACTCAGGACACAAAGATCCCACCTCCAGCTGAGTCCTCAGGACACAAAGGACAAAGGTTAGTGATACTGTTACCCATGGTTAGAGGGGTATAGATGCAGCATGTGAGATATTTGCCTTGCGAATGTCTTGACTCAGAATAAAAGGACAGAGAGAGAGGGAAGACAGGAACAAGAGGTGAGCATCACCTCCCCAGACTGCCACAGTGTGCCTCATGTCTCTGAGGTTCCTGCCAGCCAGGTGGACTCTCAGGGGGTGTGAGGAGTCATCTCATGGGGCAACAGGGAGTGATGCTACAGCAATATCGGGTTACAGAGTAGGACTTGGTCAAAGAGTAAGGCAGCTAAGAAAAAGTAATTTCAGAATGGATTCATGTAAGAAGCCCAGCCTACAGAGGCCACCCAGCTATTTCACATCCCTCTGCAGTGCACCCAAGGATCTTACATCCTCTATGGGATACCCTAAGGCCCACATCTCTCCCTGGGACACCCCAGTGTCTCACACACCTTCCTCAGAACTAACACCTGGGGCTTGCACTTCCTAAGCTGTTACTAACAACAGAGGCTACACACAGAGAGACTGGGAATATCTCCAAGAGACGGTGGCAACACTGGCCCCTAAAGGAAAAGAAGCTGGGCTCTGTTTCTCTCCCATCTCCTTAACACATCCAAGTGTCCAGAGGTGGAAGAGAAGAGAAAGTGGAGGCAGCAGACAGCATCAACCACTATCCCTGTAAGAAGCTAGGAAGTAGTTGAGACCTGCAAAGAGGAAGAAAGGAGAGGAGAGATTAAAACTAGATGAGATATTTCAGAACCTTGAGTAAGCAAAAGGCCATGGTATGGTACCTGAGAAAGCTGTCATTTAAAAGGGTCTTGCTTGCTGGAGAAAGTGGTCAGAGGAAAAAAAAAAAAGACTTTCTGTGTGTGCTCTTGGCACAGCCACAGGAAAACTTAATATAGTCATGAGACAACATGAGGAAATGAAATTGTGTGTAGACCCAAAAATCTGTACCTATTAGAACCCGATGGGTACCTGTAACAATGGGGGTAGGGGGAATGAAGAGTTGGGGGCCAGCTCAACAGAGATGTTCACCCGGTTGTACTGTGCAGGGGACGTTAGGTGAGGCTGAGCCTGAGGGTGTCGAGATTGGGAAGGAAGTTGTCACAGTAAGTTTGATGGTTCATGCTCATAGGTGCTCACCAGAGTGATGACTATGGAGACAGAATACAGGGACAGACAGCAGAGGGCTTTACATGAAGGATTTAAAGATCTTGACAGCCATCTGCATCCAGGAAGCAAGAATGAAGGCACACACTAACCGACTTTGAACTTCTTAACGTCGTATCATCCCTACCATTGTCTACCACTTCCCCACTCCCCAAACCCATTCCCCAGGATAGAAAGTAGTCAAGGTATAATAGAACAGATGCATGAGATTTTCTATAATAGAATCCATTGCTGTCTGTGTTGGTTTAAAATAGTTTTAAAATGCCCGTGAAGCAAAGTCATTTTAAAAAGGGTTCAGGGAGATTGGTGTGGGTCCCCTCATGTCTCCCTTATAACCCACTGAAGACTACCTTCTCCCTGGCCAAGATTAATTTTTCCAAGCATTTTTACTGCCACGATGCTCTTCCTACCCTAAGCTCAGAGGCAGGAGGATGCACAGAGGTCTCCATGACTTGGATATCAGTCTGAAGACCTGAGCAGTAAGCCATGGCTCCCAATCTCTGCTTAGATGCCAACCCAATTCACCTTAACACACACTCTGTGGATTTACCTGCATTAGGAGTCTGTGTGCCCACCCACTCTATATGTCCACTGTAAGCATTCACGACCACCCCATGTCCCTGTTCATAGAAATCATCTGCAAAAGGACCCATTTCTTACAAAAGCTGATATCTAGTGGGAAGGGGCAGACTGTGAAGTTGAAAGCTCAAGAGCTCGGACACCTGCACCTGCCGCCATGACAGTCTGTCGCTTTCATGCTTCTTGATATCACGCTGTGTTGGGATGAGCTGCTCTAAGCCCTTGATAAACTAGGCATACTAGGGGAGCCTAAAGTAGTCATGATAAATCAGTTCATTCATTTGCTGGGGTTGATAATTGTAGAGCTGAACTAAGGTCAGGCTCTGACCTAGGGAGAGGTCACCCTCCTCTCTACTTCATTCACTGGTTTTCTCATTGAAAATAAATTTATGAAACAGACACTCTGGGTCTATCACCATCATAGCTGAAACACAGCCACACGTGAGGGAGGGCACCTCTGCTCATGTGAGCCATTGCTACTGTTTTAATAGATCAATTTGCTCGCTGTTGCATGGAGCGTTCCAAAGAGAAGGATGGAGGATGCTGTATGAATGAGCAGAGGAGTGGTCAGCCAGCCTCCATTGAGAAGGTCAGGGAATGTATCCCAGAAGCCAGAGGTGAGCAGAATCTAATGGAGGAGGGTGGGTTAGCAGGTGTAGCTGAGAAGTGAGAAAATGTTCTACAACATGCAAGAAGCAGGAAGAGCATTGGGATACAGGGCTGGGAGTGAGGGTGAGGGTTGTAAGCTCCACCAGTACCACAGGAGCCTGGAGACCATGAAACAGATTGCAGGAGAGAGAAAAGGAGGAGAAAGAAAAGATATTAGGGGCTCATTGTAAACGGATTTAAAGGGGAAATGAAAAC
The DNA here is from genome assembly GCF_978045245.1 of Mus caroli. Lineage (NCBI taxonomy): Eukaryota > Metazoa > Chordata > Mammalia > Rodentia > Muridae > Mus > Mus caroli. The sequence goes on from NW_028227266.1 coordinate 72,700,341, forward strand.
AGAGTGATTGTATTTGCAGGGGAGGGAGTTTTCAATGCTCAATCAAAAGAGGGAATTAGAATGGGTGTGGGGACTTTTGGGATAGCATTGGAAATGTAAATGAAATAAATACCCAATTAAAAAAAAAAGAACGGGCCATCCATCGTGGGCCTCTTGGGGAGCCAGGGAAGGGGAATGAACTGGGCATCAGTGCTGGGGAGAAAAAGCCCTGAAAGCTGTGGTCAAGAGCAATGCGGGCCTCTCCCTTGTGTCACCTTGGCCATGTCTTAAACCTTTTTGGTGTAACTCATGATCAAATGGGAATAAGTATCAGACCCAGTTCATACAGAGGGCGTGTGCAGATTCCATGCGATAAAGTACAGCTATCTGGTTTATTCCATGCAATAATGTACAGTACTGGTTTCCTGCCCAGAGTATAGCTCGCGCTTCTCCAGGGCAAGTTCCTCAAATTGCAGGCAGCTGTCCCGGGAAGACCAGTCTGGGTGGCCCTCAGCCACAGGGTCAGGACATCACTGCCCAAGCTAATGGAAAGTAGGAAACCACAAAACTGAAAATACAGAGGCATTTCCGTGAAAAATGGGGAAGTTATTATGGTGGACTGTCTTAGTTAGGGTTTTACTGCTGTGAACAGACACCATGACCAAGGCAAGTCTTATAAAAAAAAAAACATTTAATTGGGGCTGGCTTACAGGTTCAGAGGTTCAGTCCATTATCATCAAGGTGGAAGCATGGCAGTATCCAGGCAGGCATGGCGCAGGAGGAGCTGAGAGTTCTACATCTTCATCCAAAGGCTGCTGGTGGAAGACTGACTTCCAGGCAACTAGGGTGAGAGTATTATGCCCACACCCACAGTGACACACCTACTCCAACCAGGTCACACCTATTCCAACAAGGCCACTCCTCCCAATGGTGCCACTCCATGGTCCAAGAACATACAAACCATCACATGGACAAAGAAAAAAACCACCAGTATGTTAATATTTTACAGACGTAGATATCATCGGCAGGAGAGAAGAAAGATTTATTTTTGGTAGGTGAGACATGGTAACCCAAAACCCACTGCTGAAGTGCTTACTGTATCTAAGATGTGCCTAGGTTTTATTCGTGTGTATGTGTGTTTGTGGGCAGGTTTGTGCATGAAAGGCCAGAAGAGGGAGTTGGATCCCCTAAGCTAGAGCTACCGTGGTTTTGAAATTCCTGGTCTATGCTAGCAACTGAATCAGGGCCCTCTGAAAGAGCAGTACCAATTCTTAACCACTGAACCAATCCTTTAGCCACCAACTCAAAGTTTTGAGCTTGAAACTTTCCCATTTTTTTCTGAAGTAAAACTATTTAAGGGAAAATATATCATATAAGGATAATAAAAAAAATCCAAAAGGATTTATCTTCATAAAACCAGATATATTGTGTGAATAAAACATTTAGAAAAAAACTACAGGAACCCCTAAATATTATAAAGGGGAAATAATATATATCTTCTAATATTGAAAGGAAATGATTAAGCCCACAGGGAGTTTCTATGGATTCCATTTTTTATTGACATGACACCATGGAGAGAAATAGTAATGAGTTTCTTGTAGTCATGAAATTTCCTTAAAATAAAATTAGAAACCCTTGTACTGGTGAACAAATGCTTGCCTTGGGGTAGTATGAGTTAATTTGTTATTTTTCAAGCAAGTGACACTGACCACAGCTGAGTGCTGCCTCCATGTGGCCATCTTCTTAACTGCAGCCATTAATTTGCCAAACTTGACAAATCCCAATCCTGAATTTCTGTCTCCGTATCTCCCCAAATAGTGGGTTATTGCTTGCTTTTCATCCTTATAACTATTATTTTGATGTTTTTGTTAGATTTGTTCATTTTATTTTATGTATATGGGTTCTTAATCTGCAGGTATGTCTATGTATTACCTGCCTGTCTGGTTTCTGTGGAGGTCAGAAAGTGAGCCTTAGATCCCTTGGAACTGAAGTTTCTGGGATGGTTGTGGGTGCTGGGAATCAAACCTGGGTCCTCTGCAAGACACTAAGTGCTCTTAATCTCTGAGCCATCTCAAGAGCCTTCATTCATATAACTATTTTTTGGAAGAGTTTTTCCAGTGGGAACTCTCTATGAATCTCTCTGCAGCATCCCTACACTCCCAGTGATGGTTTTGAGTGTCTGTCTGTCTGTTGTTGTTGTTGTTGTTGTTGTTGTTGTTGTTGTTTGTCATGAAATCCAGGTCACTCTCATCCATCCACAACATGTCAGTAATTTACATCTCTTCAAGGGCTGGCCAAAAGCAAGATTAAACTCCATATGTTTAAACAAGAGGAGTTACTTATGTGGCTTTCTGCATATATAGCATTTCCTCAAGTAAGGAAGCCTTGTACATGAAGGCATAATAAAGATTCCTTTTTTGGGCCAACTGCAAAGGTACCGGGTCTCATGGTGCCCTCTTTTCACCCTGTGACAGGTCACACAGTCCACCATTCAACGTCTGATCTAAGAAAACCAACCCAGGAATGGCTATTCAGGTACACCAGTCTATACATTTTATTACTTTAAATTGGTCGTGTATATTTTAAAGCCCCCCCTGGCAGTGTTTTCTGTTGACTTGCCCCATGATTAGGTCTATTTATTGACTTCCCATTCCATGACCTCATAGCACATAGCAATGACCTCATAGCATGTAGCAATGACCTCATAGCACATGGCAATGACCTCCATTCCCCTCTGACTACCAAAGTGCAAGGGTTAGTAGAAATTTCTCTGGATATCAGATATCCTGCACATCAGACATTTACATTGCAATTTATAACAGCAGCAAAATTACAGTTATGAACCAGCAACAAAAATAATGTTACGCTTGGGGGGGGGTGTCACCACATGAGGAACTGTATTAAAGACTTGCAGCCTTGGGAAGGTTGAGAACCACTGCCTTAGAAGGATGCAGCAATCATTGCTCTACAGGAAATAGGATCTGAAGGGCCTAGACAAGCAGGAAGATTGACCATCACAGCGGCAAGACAGGTTGACATCTGAGAAAGGTAAGAAAAATAGCCCATCCACAGGCCTAACCTTCTCTGCCTGCTCCTATAGATCCTTTCAGTTTCTCAGCACATTCATACCTGCTGAAGAGAAAGCCACTGATTTTCAGTGAATAGCCCCAGGTGCCAAAATTAATGAGGCATTGGCTGGAAGGTGGCTTTCAGTGAAGCACAGAGACGGTGAGACCCAAGAGGGAAGTCAGAACATGGGGATAAGAAGGGGAGAGGGAGAGGGAAGTCAGAACATGGGGATAAGAAGGAGAGGGAGAAAAGAAGGCCTCTGATAAAGAAGAACTTTCATCAAAACAAAACGTTGTATCTTTTTACTTGAAGGGAAACATTCGTGTTTTATTGTGGCTTCAGTTTCATACTATTTAAATCAAGACAGATATGCAGATCTCCTTGTACTGCTTGTTCATCTGCATTTCCTCGGAAATACTTGGAACTAGTACCTTACCACATGGAATTGCTAATTTGTGGAGATAGGCTAAATCACTAACAACCAACTTATGCCTTCCAATAGCTTATAGATCTTGAGTTTTGGTGTGTATTTCAAATTGCTTTGAATTTACAGTCCAGATATTTGGCTTTGGTGCTTGTGGGTCCGGGGTGAAGCAGGGGACAGAATGCTCTCATCACTATTCACCAATTCAAATCACTATTTTTTTTTTTCCAGGAAAGTTATTTTACCTATCTTTTAAAATTCCTGAAGTAAGCACACAGGGCTCTATTAGTGATGGTGCTCAGTCAGGATGGAGCATTTGCATTGTCTGTGGGGCACTTCTCAAGGTGACAGCTCTCAAGACAATATTCTCATTCTTATTTATAAATTCCTACTCTCGAGTTACTCTCTCCCACTTTATCTCTTTGGTTTTGCTATTGATCAGACTTCTGAAGTGAGATGGCTAACATGTAGTGCCACCTTGGTTTTGGGAAAAAATGTTTTAATGTAATGTAACTTAAATAATTATTAATTTTTAACTGTATAAACTTTATTATAAAAAGCGTTAAAAAGAAATAAAAACATCACACACCCAAATTAAGACCCAAGTCTATGCAACTTAATGAACTTCTGCTACCGCAGTTACTGTTTAAATATGATTTATCAAAATAATTTGATGGTTGGTAAGATGCTTCAGGAGTTTATTGCTCCTATAGAGGACCCAGGTTCAATTCCCAGCACCCTCATGATAGCTCACAACTGTCTATAACTATAGTCCCAGGGGATCTGATGCCCCATCTTGGCTACCATGGGTACTGCATGCATATGGTACACAGGCACATTGCAGGCAAACACTCAAATATTGTCCTTGGCTATTTTTATGTCAAGTTGACACAAGCTAATCATTTGGAAGGAGGGAACCTCAACTGAGAGAATGTCCCCACAAGGCTTGCCTGAGGACAAGCCTGCGGAGCATTTTCTTCATTGATGGCTGATGGAAGAAGGCTTAGCTAACTATGGTGCTGTTACCATTGCACTGGTGGGCCTGGATGATATAAGAAAGCAGCCTGAGGAAGCCGTGAGGAACAAGCCATGAAGCAGCACGCCTTCATGCTCTCTGTATCAGCTCCTGCCTCCAAGTTCCTTCCTTGAGGTCCTTCCCTGACTTACTTGGATGGCGACCTCAAGCTATAAGATGAAATAAACCCTCTCCTCCCCAACTTGACTTTGGTCGTGACGCTTCATCACAACAACAGAAATCACAACTAACACATGCAAATAAAGTAAGTAAAATTTCAAAATAAACAAATAGGTTGCTTAAAATTGACTTCAGTACTGAAAAATAGAGTTGAATTTTTTTCTTTTCTACTCCTGTTTAAACATAGATAAACATGTTTCTTTAACTTGAGTTACTAGAAGCATCTTAATTTATTTTTCTCTAAGCATGGTGACCCAGGTCAGTAATTCCCTTGTGGAAGGTGGGGACAGAAGGACCAGGATTCCAAGGTCATCTTCAACTACTTAGGAAGTAAGGTTAGCCTAGGCTACAGAGATCCTGTCCCTAAGAACAAACAAACAAACAAAAAACAAATAAAAGTGTCTCATCTTCTTTTGCTTTTTTTAAAATTACCTTTTATGTACTGATTTCTAATTTTTCAAACCTAGGTTCCTAATTTCTCTTATGGAGGTTTATTGACAATTTTATTCTTGTCTAACACTCAGCAATCAGTGCTGTTGTATGTGGTTGCTTCATGGTCAACTTACTTTCAGATGGGACAAAACTTTATTAAAGTTCTGTACTTAAAACTCAAATGGAAATAAGTATAATTAGAACATGACTCCGGGTAAATATTGTCAAAGGTTCTTTAAGAAGGAGAAGCCCGGGAGTCAAGTAGATTTTCCTGGTCTCATTATGTCATAGTGTTCAGTGGCTCTCATTGCGTCGACCTTCAGTGCATTTCTAGGTTCTAATTTATGGTATTTGGAGGACTGGATTGCTCTTCCTCACATTTACATGAAGTCCCAGTATTTGTGCATGAAACTCTTTAAGAGAGGTCATCTTTTAAAATGTGATTGAGGGGCTGGAGAGATGGCTCAGTCGTTAGAAGCAAGTCCGCTCTGGCAGAGGAACCAAGTTTGGTTCCCAGAACCCACAGTCACAACTGCCTGTAACTCCAGCTCCTGGGGATCAAATGCCCTCCTGGTACCAGGGGAAATCAACCTCAGCTTAGGTTTTCAGCTTCCAGAGCCGTGAGAAAGCAGGTGCATCCCCTTACGCCAGGCAGGCTGTGGTATTTTGTGCCACCAGGCCTTTCTTTCAGATGGGCACAGGCAGCTGGGAGTGGAGGTCCCAAGTACAACTTTGCTGTTCACCTGACATAGCTATAAGGCTGAAAGAACTCAGCCGCCAAATCTCCATCAAAAGGTGTTAAAAAAAAAACGTGATCCATCCAGATGGCTCTATGCATCTGTGTAACCCATTTCTCCCCGCAAAACATGTCCCTCATTCATTTGCTGCATTCTCATACAGTGCCCACAGAGGTGGGGAGAGTATGCTGGATCCTCTGGACCTGGAGTATCCGATAGTAGCAAGCCACCGTGTGGATGCTGGAAACTGGACCTCAGTAAGTGTAAGTGCTCTTAACCACTGAGACATCTTTCTAGTCCTTTTATTATTTATTTAGGAGTTTCTTCAAAGAAAGCTATTTGGGAGTCTAGGGACACCATTGGTTTCTTCAGGCCAATATCTTACTGGTTAAAAAAGAAAAAAAAAAAAAGAAAAAGAAACTTCTTAGGTCTGAAATATTTAAGAACATAGCCAAGGCAGAAAGAATATTGGCATTTAAACTGAAATTCACATGATGTAGGAACTGCCCTGGGCCTGTATTTCCTTTAATATTCCTTTCACTGAGAGCCATTACATAATTATGCAATATGGCTTTAGCACATAAATCATGGAAGTCATGTCAAGTAGCTTTCCAACAGACTGAGAGAAGGATGGTGTTGAAAGAGGATGAGCAGGGGGAAGCATGACTAGACTTTCCATTACAGGTAACTAGTATAAGCAAAGAGGAAAAAAATATCAACTACCACCACAGCGGTCAAAACAACCAGAGTTAATTCAGCATCATCAATTTTCCACGAGTAGAAACATTATGACTAAGTGGGATTCTGTTTGGATCAGTGTTCCAAACTGAATATTCTGGAAAGAGAATGAGACTTGAGACAATAGATTCAGGCACGTCAAGTTTCAAGTTCAATTAAGTGATGATGTCAGCAGTGGCTGTGGGGCAAAGATGTAGATAAACAGGAAGGCAGATAAAAATGGAAAGTCCTGGGGAAATGTCCTGGGGAAAGTCCAGCAGGTAGCTGGAGGTACTCCCAGTAAGGATCCAGTACCAAAGTTGGACCTCGAAGTTATCTCAATGGAGGACTGAACGCCCTTGGGTGCTTTGTTCATGAACTCTGTCAATCACTGAACCACTGTTTATCAACTGACTTGCCCTCCAGCCTCCAAAGAGAATTTAGACCAAGAGAAGATGCTCTGGCCTGGGGGACTGAAACACATGGTGCATCCATGAATTGATAACTTGGTTTAATACAGCTTGAACTTTTCACAGACTATTGAGTGCTCAGAGCTGGTACTCCATTCCTTTTGGCAGCATACCAGTTTATTGACTGATAATATAAATCCTTGGTTTCGGTTTCTGACCTCCAGCATCTCACCTTCTTCATTATAAAATCCAAACTAGACTGTGCATGCTTCTGTTGGAATCACCTGTACATCTGTGGCTACAGCATTCAGGTGAACAGCCGGCCGGCACTCAAAACACCGAGTCACAGGATATATAGCATTTTATGACTTTTAATTTGCAGTGCCAAGCTGCTCTCTAGATTGTATTAATTCATACAGCTAGCAATGTGTGTCATCTCTGTTTCATCCTTTATAATGTTGAGCTGAAAGACAGAATGCTGTGCACTAACTTTGATGCCTCTTGAATAGTGCCAGGTGGCAGAGTATGGAGCCAGCAGGGATGTTCTGGGGCCTTCAATCTAAAGGAATCTGCCTAGTTAGGTTTGGAACCTGTTTAGGTGGAGATGTGTCTTCTGGCTCCTCACCTTGGCATGGGAGTATCTCCTAGGTTTGACGTATATTTTGGGGTGCTGGTCTGGTTTTGGAGAGTCTCAGCAAGACTATACGTTAGCCTCTGTGTGATTCTTATATCCACTTAATCCATGTCTGACTTATGGTTACATGAGGCTCCTTTTGACTGTTTTCTATAAGATGGAATCTTGCTGTGTAGCCCAAGATGATCAAACTCATGATTCTCCTGCCTCAGCCTCTCCAGTAGGATTATAGCTATCCATGACAACAGCTGGGAAGACACTGGGCTTTAGACTTGACACTAGATTGAATTATAATGTGGGATGCTATTGGAAAGAAATTGATCTACTTTACATGGAAAGAAGGATGTAAATTTGGGGAACGATCAAATAAATGACCAGCGTTGTTTCCCTTCCAGTTTCACATTCTAGGCCCTAATATGGTAGTGTTTGAAGTTGGGATCTTAGATAATTAGGCTTAAGATGAAGTCATAAAACCAAAGCTATCAGAAAGGAATTAATGACTTTATAAGAAGGAATAAATGATCCCCTGAAACCTGACTGGTGGGGCTTGGCCCTAAGCTGGTGCATGCTAGCCACTGCCACTGTGGGAAGTAAGTTTTGCTGTTTAAATCAGATGGTGATGCCTGGTGCAATTGTACATTTGTGTTTTGAGCACGTATAACTAACTATATACAAGCCCAACACCAATATGCCAGGTGAGGACAAATGTGAGGGTAAGGACAGCGGGGGTGGGGGGTGGGGTGATGGGAAGCGGGATGTCAGCCTAAGGGAACTGTGGCTAGTGTGAACTAGGGGGAAGGCAGGAATCGCTCTTCATCGTAACAACTCTCCATGGACAACTTGCAGGCATGGCTCCTCTCCCAGCCCTCTGCAGATCCTCCAGATGCTAAGCAGCATGCCCCCAAGCAGCCTGCTGGACCTGTCAGCTTCCCCTGTCTCTAAGCTCTATTGCTCTCCTACCTTTTCAAACACAGTAACAACCACATTTTACACCTCAGAAGTAGTGACATTTTACTTCTTACCCAAGGCTTGGCTTCCTACAGACCTGGGCCAAAACACCACACTTTATTATAAACAGATAGCATTTGCATCACATGGTGTGGGGGGGGGGCACAAAGCCCCCTGCATGCCTGGCAAGGGTAAGTGCTCTACCACTGAGCTACATTCTAACTCTGGGATATTATTTTTTTATTATGATAGAAAAAAAAATCCAATAAGCATGCAAAAGGTAAAACAAGGGGAATTTTAAAGTTGAGTCCTTTTGTGTTTGATGTGTCATTCAGATACTGTTTTATATTTTTAAAGCAACACATTTTCCAAATCATATCCTTGTAGAAAATCATAATGTTAAATGAGGAAACACACTTGACTGAATTTAAATCTTTAGACAAACATACCAAAATAAGATGTAAGGGTTGCTTGCCTTGACAGCAGCTCTCAAGCAGGCAGTCCTTCCATGTGTACATTTTAAGGTTTAATACTAACATAGAATTACTTTCAAAGCTAAATGTATGGGGACGGGTTGCCAAGATGGCTCAGTAGGTAAAGGGGCTTGCTCCACAAGCAAATGGAGCAAGGTGAACCAACTTCAACTCCAAGAACCATCAGTAATAATAGCAAGAAAACTGACACACTAGAGTTCTCTCCTCTGCTCCCCACACCACAGCCACAAGTGCGCATGTATCATACATATCCATACACACAAATGAAAGATAAAAAAATCACAAAGCTAAATGTACCCTGTTAAATGTTAACAGAAATAAATACATTGAAAACGTTAGAGTTCTCAGTGATCGCCTTTTGTTATAATTTGAAGTAGCTCCACATGTGTGGGGCTATGTGTGGACTGCTACTTGTATCAATTATAAGTCTGAAGGCCCAGATTAGGGGTTAGAAATTCAAATGTGAGGCTGGAGAGATGACTCAGTGGTTAAGAGCACTGGGTGCTCTTCCAGAGGTCCTGAGTTCAAATCCAGCAACCACATGGTGGCTCACAACCACTGTAATGTAGACATCTTCTGGTGTGTCTGAAGACAGCTACAGTGTACTCACGTAAATAATAAATAAATAAATCTTTTTTAAAAAAAGAAATTCAGATGTGTGATAATTAGGTAGAAAGAATGGACTTTAGGAACAAATCTTGGGATACTATTTAATCACAGAACCCGTGTCTTTACAGGAGTTGTTTCCCTAAGTGATCCACAAGATGCAGCTGTCTGTACTGTTTGTTAAACAGTGTAGGAACATTGTATCAAGCTCTAGGACACACGAGAAGTTGTAGCAATATGAAAGAACATGATTAACCTCTGGCCTGGTGAGGTGGCCGGCAGTTAAGAACACTGGCTGCTCTTGCATAGGATCCATGTTCGGTTTCTAACATTCACATGGCTTCTTACAACCATGCCTAACTCCAGTTCCAGAAAATCCAACCCCATCTTCTGGCCTCTGTGAGCACCAGGTATACACAAGGTTCACTGGCATATATGCAGGCGAAACACCTACAGGTAATAAAATAGTTTTTAAAAAATTGACTCTCGGGTCAGCAAGATGGCTCATCAAGTAAAAGCACTTGCTGCTAACTAAACCTTATAACCCACTCTCATGATAAAGGAAAATCTATTTCCAAAAAGTTGCCCTCCAAAACATACACACACACACACACACACACACACACACACACACACACACACACACGGTAAAAGTAACTAGGAAAGTTAACCAGAAAGAAGCAAATACCTTTACAGTTAGCTTTGCACAGGGGAAGGGCGGACTGGAAATGCAGATATCCAGACTTCAGAGCATTCTGGGAAAACAACTTTACAACACTAATGGCAATAATGGAAAGAGAAATCCTGCAGCCAACCACAGGTTCCTGAGCAGATGCTGTAGGGTCACCGATATCCTGGGCTATCGCCGCTGCACACTGCAGCTGGGAGGGAGCAGGGCATGCTATCCTTCCCATTGCCTGTGGGGGAAAACTCAGCAGCCTTCTTCAGTCTTAAAATAGTGAAAATTGCAGATCATGAAACAAATTGTCAATGGATCAGTTAGAAGTATATTGTTGTCCGAATCTCACCTAATATTTTAATTAACACCTACCTTTCTTCTTACAGTGCTACTACTCGCCCAACTCAAGTCTACATACATGCTAGGCATGTGCTCACCCACTGGGCTGCTCCCTGAGCCCAGACATTATTTAAATTAAAAGTTTCATCCATTGGCTTCAGAGACGGCTAAGCCATTAAGAACACTTGCTGATTTGCCAGAGGACCCCAGTTTAATTTCCAGCACACACGTGGCAGCTCCTAACTGTTTATAGCTCCAGTTCCAGGACATCCCACACCCTCTTTGGGCCTCTGTGGGCACTAGGCACATGTATTAGGTAATCCACATATATGAAGGCAAAAGAGTCACATACCTAAATAATGCATAAATAAATTCATGAACCATTCCTCCACACACCACTTCAAAGATTTAGATAGCTACACTATATTACTGAAAAATATATATTCATATATTATAAACATGTATAGTATATAAGTAAATATACTTATTTAAAGGCTAGCAGCAACAAGGACACATTGACATATAGAAACCAAAGGAGATTGGATTCTGCTAGAAACAGCAGCCTTGAGATTTGATTCAGGAGGAAAAGGTGCCTCTGTTTTCTGTCAATGCTGGATCCATCACAGCCATGGAGAGGATTCCTAAGTCAGGTTCTCAGACCAGTTACTGTGAAGCAGCAAAGATGGGCAGAAGCAAAAGGTAAGCGCAGCCCTCAGAATTTACAGAAAACCTCGGTCACTGGAGCCAAGAGAGTGGACTCAGGAGGATTAAGCAAGAGAAAGAAAGCAGGTGTTGGAGCCAAGAATCTGGCCAGGAAGATAAAGGCAAGGCCTGGGTGGGAGCCAAGAATGTGCTCCCTGGGCGCCCATCTGAAGAAAGCCTGAAAATGTAGTTGGAAGCTCATTCCGTGGAAAGTGAAGCCAAACGAAGTGTGTGTGTGTGTGTGTGTGTGTGTGTGTGCATGTGTGTGCATGTGTGTGCATGTGTGCCTCTGTGTGTGGGTTCCTCTGTGTGTGTACCTCTGTACACGTGTCTCTGTGTGTGTGTGCCTCTGTGTGTGTGTGCCTCTATGCACATGTGTCTCTGTGTTACTTTTTTTTTCAAGACAGGGTTTCTCTGTGTAGCCCTGGCTGTCTTGGAACTCACTCTGTAGATCAGGCTGGCCTTGAACTCAGAAATCTGCCTGCCTCTGCCTCCCAAGTGCTGGGATTAAAGGTGTGCGCCACCACACCTGGCTTCTGTGTTACATGTTATTTGTCTGTAGGAGTTTTCCTTTGCTGTCCTCATAGCTCTCCTCTCTGTTGTTTATAAATGATAACTGCAAAGGAATTTGGTTGAATGTTTGCACTGGCAGCAGGAACTACTGAACACACCAAGAGAACCCCGACTTCTCATTTTCCTCTTAGTATCACCAGCCTATGAAATGTAAAAGTCTGGAAACAATTGGCCCAGAACATCCAACCATGTCTATAATTTTCTTTTGCAAGGCAGTCAAGATAAATTTAGAAAAATAAAGGAGAAAACACTGTAAAGAATTAATTCACAGCCTAGGTTACATAGTGAGTCCAAGGCCAGCCTGAACTGTAGAGAGACACTATCTCAAAAACAGACTCAATTTGTCATAAAAATGTCAACAATTAGACAACTTACGTTTAAGTGATATGATCTCTGTCTTTGTGCTTAATAGTTCATGTTTTATGTCGATCTGTGTGGGGGTTGAGGGGTGTGCTTATATCCATGTGTGAAGGTGTGTGTGAGAGATCAGAGGACAGTTTGTTGAGAGTCCATTCTCTCTTTCTACCATGTGGTGCCAAGGATTGAACCCTGATCGCCAGGACTGACAGTTGCTAGTCACTGAGTCATCTTGCTGCCCCATGATGCTCATCTTGACTGCATCTAGCCTCCTAGGAGATGAGCTTCTGGACCTTTCTGGAAGGGAATATCTAGGCTTGCATATCTGAAGTAGCAGGACTTGTCATCTCCAGGGCTGAGCTCCTGGACTGAGTGAAAGGGGGAAAACAAAGCCAGAGTGCATCTCTCCCTGCTTCCTGACTGAGTATGCACTGTGACCCGCTGCCTCAAACTCCTGCTGCTGTGCCTTCCCTGTACCCTCAAACTGTGAGCCACAAGGATTCCTTCTTCCCGAGGATGCTTTAGCAATCTATTTTGACTTAGTGATAAGAAAAGCAACCAATACCCCATGTAACAATCCAAACCATGTGGTATGCTTTTATTTTTATTTGATTTGATGCCATTTACTAATGGCTTTAATGGATGCTAGATGACTAGATCTCAGTTGTGCCTGATCATTTCCGAAATGCAAATATCAGGAGAGATAGCTCAAAGGTTAAGTGACTGTCTGCTCTTCCGCAGGACCTGGGTTCAGATCCCAGGACCCATATGGTGGCTCATAAACATCTGTAACTCCAGTTCTAGAGGACGCCATGTTCTCTTCTTACCTCCTATGGAACTCACTGCATGCACATGGTGCAATACAGACATGCAAGCCAAATACTCATATGTATAAAAATAAATAAATCTAAAAAACAAATTTAAAAGGAGCATCAAAGATAATGGTCTATACTATTTAACAGGCATATTTCAAATGTTAAACATTATCACTCACTGATATTTTTAGGGCACATGAGAACTTCTAAAATATGGCAACCCTAAAATATGTCTGAGTTAAAAAAAAGGTTGTTATAACTTTGTATTCTGCTTCATACTTCATGCAACCTATGTGCCAATTCTTTGGAAAATTAAAACAAATTGTAGATGTCAATTCTCTCTCTCTCTTATATATATATATATATATATATATATATATATATATATTAAATTTAAGTTATTAAATTTAAGAGGTATGCAAGGATCTTTAGCCTGTTTTTAAAGCTCATTATTAGGGTTGAGACAGTGAATTCAATGGTAAAATATTATTGTTGAAAACTGCATCAGTTGCAACCCATACAAACATAAAACCAGGAATAATTTATTCGCATGCCAGCAAATGATTCGGAACATTTATTAATAGTTTCGAGGGCTGTACACTATTTATTCAATCTCCACCATGCAAATGTACTGTAGGATAAGGTACCTGTTGGCAGGATGCCTGATGATATATTGTCTACCCACATTTCTATCTAACCACTATTATTAAATGCACACATATGACAACTGCAGAAATTTAACATGACACCAAACATTTATATAGAACACAAAGTACCACTTCTGCAAAAAGTTATATCAGAATAGACTCAAATACACCAAGATTTCTTACTACTCAATTTTTTCCAAATTAAGAAAGCACCATGTGCAGCATAAATATTAATGTGTGAACTGGCTTGGGGAATGAAATAGAACTTGGGTGACTAAGTTGTTTTAAAAATAACAGCGTGTTCATTATTTTAAGCAATAAAGGAAAGCTTAGCTCCTACTCGCCACAATAGTCCCATCCTCTTGACTGTGACTGTCCCTGAGAAGTTATTTTATCCACACACTCAGATGAAATCAGTTCACTTGTTAGACAATTTTCTTGTCAACCCTCTGTCAAATTTTTGAGGGGTAAAATAGGATCTTTTCTCTGCATAATTTCCTCACAGGAGACTCTCATGGCCAGAAGCACAGGTTAATAACACATGATCCCCGGGTTGGACAGTGTCACACAGAGGCTGCGTAGGGCCCTCAGCTGGATAGAACTGCAGTCATAGTCTGCCACATCTTTATTCCTTGGAATTTGGGTGTCTTTAAAGCCTTCCCCCAGGATTTCGGGAAATTCCCAGAAGTTTATTCTCCCATAACTGACACTCAGCATCTGTTTTGCATATTAGCAGATTTTTAGGGCAAGTCTCCCATCTTATACATACTCAAATGTTGGGGTATTTATGTCAGGAATTACATAATTTGGAATTTAGCAAGAAACATCACGGCTCACCGAATATCGCCTCGCTGCACGTATTATCTTCTGCTTCTGCCAGTCCCCTGCTCACTCCAGCCTCAATCATCCTCTGCTTTAGCCTCTTCTGACCATCCATGCTTTGTCTCTATCTCACTTCCTCTTCGGGGTGTGCACTATCACCAGCTCACTGTTATAAAATATTTATTTTCATTATGTGTATATGACTATTTATCTGTAAATATGTTAACTGTCTGTGCGCCGTGGTCAGAGAGGCCAGAGGAGAGTGTGGCGTCCCCTGGATCTGGAGTTACAAAAGGTTGTGAGCTGCTGTGTGGGTATCGGGATCTGAACCCCTTTCCTTTACAAGAACAGCCAGTTTTCTTTACTGCTGAGCCACCTCTCCAGTCAAGAGCAGCTTACTTTTTTAAAGTAAACTGCAAGTTCTTAACAGCACTGCTTTCCCCTGTGCTTTTAACAACCAACATCCAAGTGGTGTTATATCGGAATTCATAGGAGTTCCTCAAACCAAAGCCTTCCATCTAAAATGCTAAATTATCTGGGGTGTTAGTAGCCCTTTAAGCTACTCTTGGTCTAAATGTCCCCTGATAAGGTACGCTGGTGACTTGCATGGATTAGGCAGCTTCTATCACTGAGTCTGGGAGGATTACACAGAGGTCCAACACAGTGTGCAGACAGAGGAGAAGTTTGTAAGCTCAGATGTGCTTGTGTGCTTGTGTTCTGTGTGGTCTTTGTTTATCTGAGTCAAAAACTCTCAGCTTCCATTTATTAGGAAAGCCCGCCCAATGTTCCAATGAGTTCTACAGAAATTTACTCAGTTATATAATTCTTTTAAACATTACCATGTTCTGCCAAAAGACATTCTTTCAAAATATTTCCAATGGTGAGAGAGAAAGAGTACTCGGTATTAAACAACTGTCATAAGAAGAAAACTGTAAAATATAAAATCCTTCTCCATGTGTTCAAGTGTGAGTAGTACAGACTTAAGAAGACACAGCAAGAAAACAGATGTTACAAACTTTATAATTCCTGATATAATCCTTTCCGAATCCAGAGAAAGAACAAGGATTTCAGGGATGCATGGGTGGTACGATTTCCAGAGCAGAGAACCCAAGACAGAATACACAAAGAACAAACAAGTCCAAGACATTTATCTAGCAATAACCATGAGCTTGTGGCTAATACCAATCTGTCCACATATAAATCCTAGCAGGACAAGCTAGGGGGAAAAATTGTCCCATAAATAACAATTGCAGAAATCTGGAAAATGAAAAATTCAAGAGAACCATATGGCCTAGAGACTGTCAGGTTCCCAGGAGTCAGAGTAAAAAGGCTCGGTGATCGCAAACTGTGCTATTCAAAAACTACACAAAAGACAGGCATCAGAACTGTAGATAATATGATGGTTTCTTTATACGTACACTAATCAAGAGAGTTTTAAAATAAGTTTCAAAACAATCACAGTGTCCGTATCTGTGAAACATACTCAGAACAAAATCCTGTGCTCTTCATAAGAAAACAACAGAGTCTAGTGGTACAAACAGAAGATAAAGATGCCTGGCATTCAAACTGACATACCCAGATAGGTAATGAAGTAGGAGTGCTGTAGCCAATAACAGGAAGCAGAAGCCAGGCTGTGGAAACATACCGAGACATGAGAGAAATGGCGAGACAAATAAATAAGGGTGCCCAGCCGCTTTGCTTAAGTGCTCCGTTTACTCAGGGAAGAGAAATGAAAATGATCAGAGAATTAGAAGATATAAAACCGAGAGCCTAAAGAGATACAAAACTAAATGGTCTGAAATGAAACCATCTCTGGAGGGCTGGGAATGCAGCTCAGTGCAGAACAGAAGCCTACAGAACTCCAAATAGACTGGACCAGAAAAGAAATACCTCCCGACACATAATAATCAGAACAACAAATGCTCTAAATAAAGATAGAATACTAAAAGCAGTAAGAGAAAAAGGCCAAGTAACATATAAAGGCAAGCCTATCAGAATTACACCAGATTTTTCACCAGAGACTATGAAAGCCAGAAGATCCTGGACGGATGTTATACAGACACTAAAAGAACACAAATTCCAGCCCAGGCTACTATACCCAGCCAAACTCTCAATTAACATAGATGGAGAAACCAAAGTATTCCACGACAAAACCAAATTCACACATTATCTCTCCACGAATCCAGCCCTTCAAAGGATAATAACAGAAAAAAACCAATACAAGGACAGGAACCACGCCCTAGAAACTACAAGAAGGTAATCCCTCAACAAACCTAAAAGAAGACAGCCACAAGAACAGAATGCCAACTTTAACAACAAAAATAACAGGAAACAACAATTACTCTTCCTTAATATCTCTTAATATCAATGGACTCAACTCCCCAATAAAAAGACATAGACTAACAAACTGGCTACACAAACATGGAGAGTATAGTCTAACGTTCTCCAAACCATAGCATGTTAGGAACGGTACCTTAATCTTAAATATAAAAGCACAGAGGCACTGGTGAATGTTTATTACATAAACTCTACTTATAATAAAAAATATAAAGTCTCCTTCATGGGAGGCAAGATAGACTTTGTTATGAGAAATACTAAAGAAATAGAGAAAATGAAGATTAGCGTTCATTTATCAGGAGATACGGAAATTAAAAAAAAAAATCACTAACTAATGGCCTAGTGTCTAAATGAAGTCCCACAGAGGAAATGCATAAATGCCATAATTATGTTAAAACCATCATTATGTTTAGTGGTGTTTATATTTAATGTCTATAGCAGTTGACAGGGTAAAGTGAAAGAAAAATGAAAAGAGATATACAAGATATAAAAAGATACTAAGAATCAACTTACTCTAATTGATACAAGGAGCATCCAGTCAAGTGCTGTAGAATATACTTCCTTTCCAAGTAAGCACTGAATTTCCACTAATAAGCACCATATGCTGATGTACAAGTCTTAATAAACGTAAATTGGACAAAATGATCCTAAGTATGTCATCTACACAACACAATTAAATGTAATTAAAGTTAACAGTAGCATAGAACATGATCTCAAAGACCCCAGAATAATTTGGGGCTCTACAGAGTCGTTTTGAAAAAGGAATTGTAAGTAAACTAAAAGTAATTTTAATAAATGAAACTGAAAGCCCATCAAATATATTATTTGGAGGGCATAGCCATGGACTAAAAGCAATAATCTAACATTTTCATGAAGATGCTCTTAAGTGAGGCACAAAATAAATGGAAGTTAATTAGAAGGAAACTTAATAAAATCAAAAGCATAAATCAGAGAAACCAAAAAAAAAAAAAATCATAGAGAAAATTGTTCCAAAACTAATTTTCTGAAAAGATTAACTAGATAGATAAGTCAGTAGATGGGATGACCAAGTAAAGGCAGCATGGAGCTAGCAGAAAGGATACAAACAAGATGCCAGCGCCTGGAACAAAGGAGGAGACACTGCTACAGTCTCCACAGCCAGTATGATGAACTTTGGCCCTTGAATGACCAGTGGGAGAAACGTTCGTGCTCATCAAGACTAACAATGGCAAGATTGTGGAGTGCTTTGATCACTTTGTTTTGGAAATTCAAGTTCACCGTAACCTTGTTAACTATTACTGAAAGGTTGTCACTAGGCGGAGAAGAGTTGCCTACTGTGCTGCATGCCCTGTGTTTAAGCTTTCCACCTCACCATGGGTGCTGACTTGTACTCCTGGGTGATGATGGTCTTGAAGTCTAATCCCCTGGGTTTAACAGCTGTGTCCTTCTACTTAGGAAAGTTACAGAAAGTCAGCTAATGAAACACTTTGCCTAGGTCATGTCCCATCATCTGCTTCTTTTTGTCAGAGTTAGTTGACACTAGCCATTTATACACAAACTGACCGACCCTAATAGTGAAAGCCTGACAGTTCAGCTCTCCTATGAGATTCTAGGATCATTCCTGAATATGGGCAATTGAAAATTAAAATTTTACAAAATAGATGGAGGGCTGGAGAGATGGTTCAGTCTGTATGAGCACTGATTGCTCTTCCATAGGTCTTGAGTTCAATTCCCAGCACCACATGGTGGCTCACAATCATCTGTAATGACATCTGCTCTTCTCTTCTGGTATGTCTGAAGACAGCTACAGTGTACTCATATAAATAAAATAAATCTTTTAAAAATTAAAATTTAAAAATAAAATATATAGAGAATTCTTTACATGTATTTGTCTTTTTAATCAGTGACCCAAGTTTATGATTTTGGGGTATTTTTACAGTTCTTCCCCTCTGGTCCAATTCTCCACTCACATTCCTGAGTGAGTTAAGACCACAGCTCTACCCTGGGCTTCTGAGTTCAGGACTCCTGTTCTCAACCCAGCCATCTACCTGGGGGTCCTGAGAGAGTTGCTCTCAGAAGCCAGGCTTACATGCTTACAACCTCTGAGTTCCATCCTCTTGTTGGCATGCTCACAGGGATAGCCAACCCTTAGGCTTCTCTATGGCATACTGTCATCTATACATTTCACACTTGAGAACCACTAAATTGTTACAAGTTAACAATAACAATAATTATAATAATAATAATGTATTTTCAGGTGATAATGTTTTATTGGGCAACAGCCACAGCTATCCTAGACTAGGAGTTAGATTCTGCTGAAGGCTATCACAGACCATCTTTTCCTTGCAATGTGTACTTGACAAAACACCAAACTAATTGTTCCTTACCTTTCCAGAAAAACAACTTCAGAAAATTAGCTGGATTAAAATAAAACATCTTTTCTCTATTGGACACTTTAAAATTCTCAAATATTTATTATTCATTAAAACTCTCTAAAATGTCTCAAAGCAAATAGAGATTACAGAATTAATATAGATACATATGCATGAATGACTTAAATCTTGTTTTACTTAACATGAACAAGACTCTTCAAATAAATACGAAAATTCTATATAAGTATGGAACCCGAGTACTTTGGTAAGTACATAGCTGAAATTCAAATCAAGGAAGGCTGCCGTGTCTCTAATCTCGTGAGCCCATTAGTTACATTAGTTATTTTTAATCTAAGTAAAGCCCAAAGCATGCCACAAAAACAAATTTGGGGGGTGGTGGGAGCAGGTGAGTGGATGGGATGGGATTGAGGGTGGAGCAGTGCTGATTTCAATACTCGTTAGTCAAGTGCTGCAAATCTCATCTCTTACAAGGTGAGACAGCAAGCTTAATAATAAAGGTTCTGCCTAGCAATAGAAATGAAGTTCTGGGTCTACCCCAGTTCAAATATATCTCACTAAAATAACAGCTCCCTGGATTCATAACATTGTGGGAAACTAACAAGCAAAAAAAAAATGGCTAACAGAGCAGCCCTACTTCATATGAGCACTAAATCACAGACAAGTTTCTGGCAGTCAGATTGGGCACAGCCTCATGCTGTGCATAATTAATCATCCACTGAGAGGCTCACACTAAGCCTTGAATCCCCAAAGTGGTAATCCACAGACACTCAGTAAGTTGTATGAGTGACGAGTCAGGGTCCTGATTAGCTTCCGTCCCACAGAGGGCGGTGTTAAAAAGCTGTGGGCGAAGGCACTGCGGCTGCCTGGCCTTACAATTGACTTCAGAATGTCTTCCGGTTCTAATGGTGTGGCTGTGTTTATTTTTTGAGACTCACATCATTTTTTTCCCCATATTGTCCTAAACTGAACAATCAGTTTTTGTCTCTAGAGTTCATTTACATTTACACAGCTTTCTCTGAGGTCGCTGGAGCTTTGGCCCATCTATTCAGGCTCAGGTGGCAACACCTGAGCTTGTCACTGGTGTGATCATGAAAAAGTTGAATAAACCTGTCAACAACCACACTGACTTTAACAAATACTAACACAGCTTCTATTGGCTCCAGGTTGTACCCATCCCCAGTGATGCTCCCTGACCCTGTAACAACCTCCTGAGAAAGCTTCATGTTGCCACGACTGTCAGGTAAACGTAAAGGGTAGAGTGTCTATTCTAAGAGAGAGGGACTCCTCGGCTAGCTTTCTTAGTGGCGCCCCTTTCCATTCAAGTTTAGGTAATTAGAACAAAACCAAAACAGAGGACACAATAGAGCCCATGCCCCAAACCACCATTCTTCTCCCTTTACACTGATTTAAACACAAAGTTCTTCCCTAGAATCTTCCAGAAATTCTTCCCACCTAGCTTACATAAAAGTTGACAGGTAAGAAGCTGTAACCCTCTGTGCAGAACCTGATGCCATACATCGCCATGGCAACAGTAACCCCAGAGGGAAGAGATGCAAATTTTGTCCTGAAAATTAATCTGCAGCAGTGACAATTGCTTTTCCTATCTGTGGCAAATTGTTTAAATCCAGATAAGACCCTTGACGATACCCGAGCCCATTTTCAGTAAACAAAACTGCTCGACTATGGAAAGAAAACATTATTTTTCCCTCAACCAATCACAAATTCTCAATTCCCAGGCTCCTTTAGGGCCAGTATCCCTGTACCACATGAGACACCATGCTTGTAATAATATTGGGTTGGGAATTACTTACACATTAGTTCCTAGCTAATCTATCCTACATTTTGATTGCACTCCTAAAGTGTCTATTAGATGTCTATTGTGCTCACAAAATAATAACATCTTGAGAAAGAGTATGAGAAATAAGAAAACTCACCCAAGGTATCTTTCTAGGAAAGAAAAATACATGTTTCTTGGCTTTTCCTGTGGCTGTGCCTCTCAGGATTCAAATGGAAGAGCAGTCTACAGAGGAGAACGCATAGGCTCTGGATTCTCAAATAAACTGGATGTTGAATCCTAGCTGCACTGGTTGTTAGTCAAATGCTCAAGTTTCTTAACACAAACTAACTTCATGGTTTAAAATGTAAAATTTGCAATTAGTCACACTTCATATTTTCAGGGTTACTAAGAACATTATAGATAATGTGTATGAATGTCTTATATAATAATAACAGAAGACAGATCCAAGAGACTTTGTGTACTGCTTACAATACCAGAACTCCTGGTGTTCACGTCTCTTGATGGCTCTGAGATGGACCACCCCTCTGAACCTGGCACTTACACTTGGCATCTGGAATCTACGGTCAGGATCACCTGAGCATTGTCCAGGCTATGCTTCAGAATTCTGCTTTGCCCAAACTTGTAATTATTCACACGTGATTATCTTTGTCTCTCCACTCCAGCCTGGAAGCTTACAGCTACCTTCCTCTCTTCCTCTTTTCAAGGATAAAATGGGAGGGATCCTGGCCAACAAATCGCACAGGAGTCACAAGACTCAGGCATCAAGCCAAAAAGATGTCAAGTTCACCCTTTGCTGCTCCGTGCTGTTTTAATCCTGTCCTGGGGCTTTAGCCCAGGGGCTTGGTCTTTGTCTTGCTCAGACCCTGCAGGCTTCTTCTCTGGATCTTTTCACTCGTTCATGTTTTCCCCATTTGTGACTTGAATTCCCCTTGGCTAGTAGCGATCTCAACATTATCATTTCTTACAGAAGACTGGCAAGTTCCTTCACGGAAAACTTTTAATGAATTATTTACTGTAGACCATTATCTCTCTTTGATAGAACAGAGATTCCATTAAGGAACAATTTTTTAAAAGATTTATTTATTATTATACGTAAGTACATTTACATTATAGCTGTCTTCAGATGCGCCAGATCTCATGTGGTTGCTGGGATTTGAACTCAGGACCTTCAGAGGAGCAGTCAGTGCTCTTACCTGCTGAGACATCTTGCCAGTCCCCAAGGAATGATCCTGAAATATGTAGAACAAGATGTTTTCAGGTACCCAAACCTTTTCCTCATAGCTAAACTACTGTCATGGATCCTTCTTAGGGGTATAAATTTACTGTAGGAAGCAAATGTTTATCACTAATAACAAATGCTATTGATGATTGAGAATTTATGTATTGTCTACAACTATACCTCCCTGAGCATGCCCAATCTCATCTGATCTCGGGAGCTAAGCAGGGTCTGGCCTGGTTTGTACTTGAATGGGAGACTGCCTGGGAATACCAGGTGCTGTAGGCTTTTTAAAATAAAAAATAAAAAATAAAAAATAAATAAATAAAATGTATATGTTGTTGAAAAAGTTGAGTACATAATGTGGATGCCTAATGGTGAAGAAACTGATTTTTTTTTTTATCCTAGTAAAATGTACTTGGTTACCAGTAACAAATCCCTTGAAATGTCTGCAGTTTTCAGAAACTGGGAGATGTGAACTTCAGCTGTGGGAGTAGTATGTGGAGGGATAAAAAGAATCTAACTGCTGGCAAGAACAAGGAGAAGGGACACCATATCTATTTACACCATGTTCATTTCTACTCTATCTATCTATCTATCTATCTATTTATCTATCATCTATCAATTATTGTCTGTTTGTCATCTATAGATCATCTATTTATCTATCTACCTATCAATCATTCTCTATTATCATCTCTTAATCAATCATCTATTTATCTATCCACCTTATCTGTCTATTTATCTACCTATCAATCATTGTCTATCATTTATAGATCATCTACCTATCTGTCATCTATCTATTGCCTATTGTCTATCATCAATCACCTATATATTGGCTGTCTACCACTATTATCTAGCATCTATGATCTATGATCATCTATCATGTCTTTAATCTATCACCTACCTACCTATCTTTCTTTTAATCAATCATCTATTATTTATTCTGTGTCTTACAGGTAGCACAGATATCCTATAAAAGAGTTCTTACCCTATATATAAAAGATATCCTATAAAATGTTCAGGTAAATTTAAATTTATTAAAAATATAATTAAAATTGAATTTGAGATATAAGGGTATTTAATATCAGAGCAGAATTTGGTGTACATCCTACATTGTGTAGCCTCCAACAGATGTGACATCTATTCACAGTAAGAGATGCATCTGAAAAGAAGTGAGCTCAACCTGATAAAATAATATTTGAAAATTTTAGTGTCATAGTTAATGATAGTAAATCATTTCCTTAATAATGGAGATGACTATTAATGTAAAATTACTAATTTTATAAAGCGTGCAAATAAACTAGAATTATGAGAATTTTAAAAGCATTAAAAATATGTAAGTAATTGTACTGGCTGGTTTTGTGAGTCAACTTGCCACAAACTGAAGTTATCACAGAGAAAGGAGCCTCCCTTGAGGAAATGCCTCCATGAGATCCAGCTGTAAAGCATTTTCTCAATTAGTGATCAAGGCAGGGAGGGCCCCTTGTGGGTGGTGTCATCCTTAGGCTGGTAGTCTTGGGTTCTATAAGAAAGCAAGCTGAGCAAGCCAGGGGAAGTGAGTCAGTAAGTAACATCCCTCCATGGTCCCTGCATCAGCTCCTGCTTCCTGACCTACTTGAGTTCTAGTCCTGACTTCCTTTAGTGATGAACAGCAATGTGAAAACGTAAGCTGAATAAACCCTTTCCTCCCCAACTTGCTTCTTAGTCACGATGTTTTGTGCAGGAATAGAAGCCCTGACTAAGACAGTGATGAACAAATATGTTTAATTTTTATGTAAAAAGATAGTATGTTCTATAATTTATCATTCATCCAGTCTGCTGAGGGACATCCAGGATGGCTCCATTTCTGTGCTATTGTGAATAATGCATTTTTAACTAACACTTTCAATGAAGTTACAATCAAGATACAAAATCCAGAAACTATCATATGTATCAATAACAAACTTATAAAGAAAATGATATATTAAAAAATTCCAATCACAATTGCCCCCTTCCAACATCTAGGAATTTTAATATAGTAAGTAGTTTACAGAATAAGGGAAATCCTAAAAAATAAATAAATAAATAAATAAATAAATAAAATGAAATAAAAAACTCCAATCACAATTGCCCCCCTCCAACATCTAGGAATTAGCCTCACCAAGGAAGTGAAAACCTTTCTCAATGAACATTTAAAACTCTAAGCAGAGAAGACACCAGTCAATAGAGAGGTGGTCGGTCTATTCCATGCTTCTGGCTTGGCCGACTTGACCTTGTAAAGTGGCTTTACTGCTCCTAAATCTACATGTTCAACACAATCACCACTGAGAGGCCTACGACAATCTCAGAAAAGTAGGAAAGGCAAATCTGATTTGGAGACGTATTTCATGCTGATTTGTGATTCTAGAATAGGGAGGCCCTAGTCTGTAATAGAATGGGTGTTCCCATGAAGAGGGAAGAATTGAGTCTACAGGAATCAAAGGACTGAAGAAAACAAGCAGGACAAAGAGCAGCTCGGTCTTTGCAGAGATAAAGCAGGGGGAACAGAGCCCTTCTGGTTGTCCCTACTGAGGCTCTACATAACTGGCACCTGTGTTGGAAAAATTGCCCATTTCAAAATGTGGTTGAGTTATGGGACACCATGATCCACATCCTATTTCTCCCAAACTTTGCATCATATTGGAATCCTTGATGTCAAAATCTTTATGAGAGTCCACAGTTTGGTAAGGGCCTGCTCTGCTGAACTCTAGCACTCTGATTCTTCAGAGAACAGAGCAGAGCGGGTTAGCCGGCAGCTTCACCGTCCAGCCATTGCAGCAATCTGTGTATATCTAGCGCTGGGGTAGGAGCGCTGAAGTGAGATCCTGAAGAAGTCAGTCTTACAGTCCACAGATTACAAAATGAAAATAGGTATCCAGGCACCTGTATTAGGTACAGGTTCTCACTGCTATGCTGAAACACGCAATAAGAGCAGCCTAAGGAAGAAATGCTTTATTTTGGCTCCCAATCTAAAGATGCAGTCTGTCAGGGTGGGGAGGCATGGCAACAGAAAGGGGTAACAGAGCCTCCTCAGTGAGAAGCAGAGATGGATGCGGGTGCTCAGTGCACTGTCTCCTTCTTATCCAGTCCAGGATCCTAGCACATGGTGCCCTCCACTTTTAGGGTGGGTCCACTCACCTCAATTGGCACCATCTATGAACCCTTCACATAAATGCCAGGAAGTCTGTTTCCTGGGACACTGTTGATCCTGACAGCCTGACCATTGATATTAACCATCCTGTTTGTTAACAATAACAGGTTTCTTTCTCCCTTGCATAAACTTGATCATCTCTGAAAATAAAATTTTAATTTGTTTGTATATAAAGAGCTTTGTTAATGAAAAAATTTATTCATGGAAGAAAGTTATTAAAATTTTGTTATTAACATGCATTTAAAATTAAATGGGAAAACTAAATAGATTTTTCTTTTTCTTTTTTTTAAAAGAATAAGATGCTGGACTTGGGCCTGGAAAGATGGTCCTGCAGGTAAGAGCACTTGCTGTTCTTACAGATGACCCAAGTTTGATCCCCAGCATCTACACCAGGTAGTAGACACTGTTGTAACTCCAGTTCCAGGAGATCTGGGCTCTCTTCTAGCTTCCATGGGTACACATACATAGATACACACACACACACACACACACACACACACACACACAAAGACATATACACATATACCTAAATTAAAAAATTAATATTTTTGCTTGCATACTTTTGTATTCAAAGGCCTATCTAGCTTCAGATAGAAGGAGGTAGCTCTGTGCTCTAAGGTCAGAGGCAAGGGCCCCAGGTCACAAGTCTCCATTCTTCAGAGACTTGTGAAGACCAAGATTCTAAAGTGTTCATATCTCAGGGAGGAGGGCTTGATTCACTTTCTGGTTTTTCTGAGCTATCGCATATTTCCAGAATCCTAATCTGTTGTGTAAAGCCATATCCTCTTTCTTGACTTGGATGGTTTTGATTGGGGGGGGTATTTTTTATTTATTCACTTTACATCCTGCTTACTGTCCCCTCCCACTCACACCACCCTCCTGCAATCCCTTCCCCATCCCCCATCCCCATCCCCTTCTCCTTGGAGTGGGTGGGGTCCCCAAGGTATCCACCCACCCTGGCACACCAGGTCTCTGTAAGGCTAGGTGCATCCCCTCCCACTGAGGCCAGACAAAGCAGCCCAGCTAGAAGAACATATCCCACACACACGCAACAGCTTTTGGGAGAGCCCCTGCTCTAACTGTTTGAGACCCGCATGAAAACCAAGCTGCATATCTGCTACAACTGGGGATGAGGGCAGCTAGGTCTAACCTGTGTATGTTCTTTGCTTGGTGGCTCGGTCTCTGAGAGCAGCAAGGGTCCAGGTTAGTTTGCTCTGTTGGTCTTGCTGTCCTTCTTTCTATTGAATGCTTTATATTCATCTCTACCATTAGGATGCTAGTGTTATTGTAAGAAGGAGTTTCCAGATTCAACTCTCACAGCCTGCCTGGGAACTTCCACTTTGCCACCTATAGCCTTTCTCCAGCCACTTCCTGTTCCATATCCTGACACTTTCTATGTCTCCATCCTGTCTTCTCTTTGCACCCACTGTATCCTTTAGTTAGGTGCCACCTTTCCATTTCAAAGACATTTAAAAATAACTGAACTGGTTTGTCTCCAGCATGCTCACAGATGACAGATCCCTTCCTTCCTTTCCACATATTCCTGGATCCATTTCCTTCCTCCCTACCTCTTCCCAAGCCTACTCCTTCCTTCCTGGCTACCTCTGTCTAGCCAGTGTTGCCCTCTCCATCCTGAAGTGTTAACTGTCAAGTCATCCAGCTCTGCATATGATGAGACACCCCAGGTGCTCTGTGTCCTGCTAAACCCTGACAACAGCAAGGTGAAAGAATACATGTGGAAAGCTAAGGACACTTGGGCAAAGAGACCACCATGAGGACTGCATAAAAGCCCAGGGGAACAAAGGTGTTATAAATAAAGAAGTCTAACAAAGGGCATATACGGTGGGCAGGAAGGAGTTAAAGATGCTTTCTGCTTGTCCTAAGCAGTGGCATGTTACTGCCAAGTCTCATTCATACAGTTTCTATTCATTTAGGAGAGAAGATGGATTTGAGCACATAGGGTGTTTTTGGGTCGATAGCAATCTTCCTACATCCCTGCCTGCTTGCCTTGAATCATAAACAAAGATGCTTATTGTCTGCAGGAATGCCAGAGCATTCTCTGTAACTCCCAGTTACCTACAGCATGCCTCTAGGCAGCAGACGCCTCTCCTTCCTAGCACTGGCTCTAGTGATAATTGTCTTTTCAAACCCGTTGTCATGTACAGCGCCTGCCTGTGAACGCCACGGGTCAGCCTGGGCTGTTTTCCCCATGCTCTGTGTTCAGTACCTTGCACAGAGCCTCAGATACTAAAATTCTCACCAACTGTATCTGGAGAACAGAACCAGTCATTGACAAGGCTATTATTCACAAACTAGTGGATGGCTTTAG
The DNA here is from genome assembly GCF_978045245.1 of Mus caroli. NCBI lineage: Eukaryota > Metazoa > Chordata > Mammalia > Rodentia > Muridae > Mus > Mus caroli. The sequence goes on from NW_028227266.1 coordinate 72,728,141, forward strand.
CTCAGTTCTCTCATGGAACAATCCTATCTTAAACCCGTGAAAAGAATGTTTGAGAGCTGGAAGATACAAAGTCCGAGATTTGAAGAGATTTGAACTCAGGTCTGTCTGGCCTTGCTGCAGACAACACACTCTTGGCTCATAGGTTGTTTGCCTCATTCTGAGATCTAGATACATTTTTCCCAAGGAAAAGTACAAACACTGATGTAATGAACTCCAGGACCAGCGGGTGCAGGAAGCTGCAGACAGGCTGAAGAGACATTTTTAGCTGTGACATCTGACACGGAGAGCAGAAGCCCTAGATCCCTGCCAGCTCTTATTTCAGAAGGGTAAGAACCCACTTAAATACCCCAGGAAGGAGGCTGTGTACACAATCACTATACACTTAGGTGAGGGGACACTAATCATTGAGCGTTCTGTTTTATTAAGATGCAGGAGTGTTCATGGTGCATATCAATTAGAAAAGGCAGATTATGTAATGACTCCAGTCTTAACTTTGGAAGAAAGAACACGCACCGTATATATGTTGATGGAGGGTGCACACTAGAAGAATCCACCAAAAAATGTTAGTGGTTATAAGCAAGAAAATCACAGATGACTTTAACTTTCTTTCTAGTTTTTCACATATCCTATGATTATTAGGTATTACTTTTAAATTCTTATGAATAAAATTTATCATGAGTATATAGATAAAATATAGAAGCTGGCACAAAATACCAATTGAGGATGTCTCTGCATATTAAAATACTGGTTTAATTTATTTATTAATAATTATTTTAAAGCATCAGGCAATTGGGGTTGGAAAGATAACTCATTGCAGTGGTTCTCAAACTATGGGTCAATTACTAGAATTAATAGAATGACCTATTCATGGGGGTCACATATTAGATATCCTGTATTTTAGATATTTACACTATAGTTCATTACTAGCAAAATTACAGTTATGAAGTATCAATGAAAATAATTTCAGCCGGGCGTGGTGGCACATGCCTTTAATCCCAGCACTCGGGAGGCAGAGGCAGGCGGATTTCTGAGTTCGAGGCCAGCCTGGTCTACAAAGTGAGTTCCAGGGCAGCCAGGGCTATACAGAGAAACCCTGTCTTGAAAAACCAAAAAAAAAAAAAAAAAAAAAAAAAGATTTAAAAAAAAAGAAAATAATTTCATGGTTGGGGATCACCACAACAGGAGGGACTGTATTAAAGGATCGCTGCATTAGGAAGGCTGAGAACCCTGGCTTAGTGGATAAGGGCAGTGATTGCTATAGCAGAGGTCTCATGTTCAGTCTCCAGCACCTACAGGGAGGCTCACAAGGATCTGTCGCAGACAGTGCCAGAGGATTTATCTCCCTCTACTGGCCAACATGAGGACTGCAAGCACTCAGTGCACTGCAAACAGGGAGCACATGTACATATAAAAAAGAGACGAGGGGCTGGTGAGATGGCTCAGTGAGTAAGAGCACCCGGCTGCTCTTCCGAAGGTCCAGAGTTCAAATCCCAGCAACCACATGGTGGCTCACAACCACCCGAAATGAGATCTGACGCCCTCTTCTGGTGTGTCTGAAGACAGCTACAGTGTACTTACAAATAATAAATAAATAAATAAATAAAAAAGAGACGAATAAATCTTTCTATAAAACCGCACTATCAAAAGACTTATAAAGCTGCAATAGAATGAATTGATTGCTCTTAAATATGGCTTCATGACTTTGGATTTCTTACATTCCACATAATTATGCTCCCAAAAATGATGCTCTCATCAAATACACATGTGGAATCATTGCATTAAATTTGGAGTTTTAGTAATTTATCTAATAACAACTTACAAATGTATATACCGAAAATATGAACGTCAAATCAATGAACAGTCAGGCTGATGACGTTGCTAAGCATTGCAGTCTTTACAGCCATGTCGGATTTATTTTCACAGTTTCTCTGCATTTGGCTACCCTCTGTGCTGGCTTCGTTCCCAGCTTAGATCGGGACTCCTGCTAGGAGTCAATCAACTGCTGAAAACACAGAGATCTGGAGACCAGAAGACTGGAAAAAAGTCACTTGCACAATGAGCCAATAGTATCGCCATCTGACCAGCTGTGTGCAAGGGGAAGGAGGCAGAGTCCCTGCCATGGAGCGCAGACTGGACCATAGGCTCCCGAGGGAAGCTACAGGAGGTCCAGAGGTGAGCCTGGTCTAGATCAGCATCCTTACTCTGTCTCTACTGCTAGTCTTTTCAATTTGATGCCTCCTGGATGCTTCACCATTGACTACCTCATGGAATTCCCTATGGCTTCATGTCCTTTGCTCAATACTGCCCATTATGAACAGGTTCTAACATTTCCTTTGTCATGTTCAACTACCCAATGAGAACATCCGCTAGCCTCCTTGACCCAGGAAATCCATCCCTGTACAAGAGTCTCAGACTGGACATTTCTAAAGATTCCTGAAATTAACCACATGCCTTCCACCCGCCAGTGAACTGCATGGAAATTCAGGCTACCATGGGGCTTTACTAAGGTATGTGGCTTACCTGACAGTCAGTTTTCCTGTATTTATAAACATGGAACAGGAAACAGTAAGAACAAAAAAATTGAACAGAAAATATGTAAATATGGGTCACTGAGTAATACAGAGGCAGAGAATCAACCTGCTCCAGAAATGAGAGTCAGGGGTCTTCAACATAGCCATCCCACAACCCCCTTTACTGAAGCCCACTCCCATAATTTCCACCACTGAAGTCCACTCCCACAAGCTCTTTTGCTAAAGGCCACCATGAGGAAAACCTTCTCCCTGGAGAATCAAAGATTAATCAGGGTCAAAGAAATGTTACACCCAGAAGTTATAAGGCTCCTGCTTACAGACCAGAATGGAGTATCTGGGATCCAGAATTTTTATTTCAGAGGCTGCAATCCTGATTTCAAAACCTGCAGAAGACATCCAAGAAGTCCTCAGCCCTACTACCTCCAATTCATGCATGAGGGCACAGACAGAAAGGATTTGGTCTAGAGTCCAGGGCAGGCCTTAGTCGAAGTTTAAAAGAAGTATCAATAACTATGAACATCTTATAGATAATGATAGTTGATCCCTAGTAAAATTAAATTTACTTTATGCAACTGATAATAGCAGGTTTTTATCCAGACCTGTTGAAATTTATGGCACCATGATAAATACACTGACATACTTCCCTGTTGGAGACCTGAGAGTAATGCTCGTTTTTCTGTCATTAGGGAGTCCATGGGGACATTTCCCTCTGCTCACAGCTTGTACACATTATGAACCCAATACACAAGTGACCTTCTCAAAAATTGCATCATTCTTTTAATGAGATAGATTAATACTGAATATACATACAATTCAACTGCTGTTCATTAGGTACCTACATTAGTCACCCCTCAGTATTTCCAAGACCAGCTCATTAATCTTCATTAATTTAGATGCAAGCTTCAGTACATAAAATCTGCTCAGCTTACATAACTTCACTGTGCAAAGACTGTTACACCAAATAATGCTGTAGCAGGCGACTTGAGACACTTCTATGTAGTTTGCCCAGTTTTGATTCTTTTTTATAAAATTCTCCCTAATATTTGAAGAATAAATGGAGGGCATATAATGATGTGTAAAACATACTAACTCATCCTTGGGAGGGAGACGGGAAAGGGTCAGGCACAGGAAAACGAATGGTGAGATAAGAGGAACTGGATGAAAGTAACAAAAACGTTGAGTCAAAACGTTAATTTGGAATTGAGTCGATGGCTTGGTGGTTAAAGCTCTTGTGACATAAGCATGAGGGCCAGAATGATCTCCAGAACCCAGTAAATGGTGGGGCGGTGGTGGCACACGCCTTTAATCCCAGCATTTAGGAAGCAGAGGCAGGCGGATTTCTGAGTTTGAGGCCAGTCTGGTCTACAAAGTGAGTTCCAGGACAGCCAGGGCTATACAGAGGTCTCGAAAAAAACAAAACAAAACAAAATAAAGCAAAACAGAACCCAGTAAATGTCAGATGGGCATGGCAGCCTACCTGTAATTCCAGCCTCAGAAGGCAGAGACAGAGGCAACCCAGAGCTACCCTCTAGGGAGACCAGCCATATAAGTGAGATGGAGGGTTTGCGGAGAAAGTGTGCCTCATTGGATAAGTTAGAAATGACAGGATGATACCTGGCATGGACCTTGGACTTCTACATGCATATACACATGTGCATGAGAACCCAGAAATGTGTGCCCTCACAATAAGGAAATTTGCACACAACATAGGCAGACACACACACACACATACACACATAGGAAAAAGAGAAAAAAAGTTTAAAATACTGGCTTGCCAACTATAGTGGACCAGAACCTTGTGTTTTTAACAGAAAGGGAGTGCCATGTTCTTGGCCCCCTTCTTCTTGCCTCCAAGAACATACTGGTCTGTTTCTTTGACTCTCTACAGCACAGCCTAATGGCTGGCAAGTTCAGACTGAGTAGAGAGCAGCCCACCCTGCATCTCACCTCATGAGTGGTCCATTCTAACAGCTGTGAACGGACAAATTCCTCTTTACACCTATGAGACAATGAGCAGTATTCTCTAAGACTGCAGACACAGATGAGACAGAGTGCTCACCTCACATGCACAGAGCCCTGAACTCTGGACTCTGTACCACACAGAAAGTCAGTGTCCCTAGAAAGAAGCATGCATTTCCTGACACAGTCCACCACAGATGTCTGTCTCTCCTGTTATATGTGGAAATGAAGCTATAAGGGGAAAGACGTGACTTCAGGACATAGACTGGGGCAGGCATATACTTTAGGATTCACTTCAAATGATCATGACATACCCAGTTAAGCGTGAGTGGCTAAGACCCATGTTCACCTGTACTCAATTCATAGTATTTCTTAACAGTTTCTTATTATTAAAAATTCTATTGATTTGTTGAGAAAATATGAAATCTTCAAACTGATTTGATTGGAAGGCTCTTGGAATGTTAAACTATTTAATATGTATTAACCTAGGTTGGTTTGGATTTTTATTTTTGTTTGTTTGTTTTTTGAGACAGGGTTTCTTTGTGTAGCCCATGCTGCCCTGGAACTAGCTCTGTAGACCAGACTGGCTTTGAACTCACAGAGATCATGCCTTCCTTTTCTGCCTGAGTCCTGGAAGTAAAGGTCTGCATCACCACTGACCAGCGGTCAAGGTTTTTTCTCATGTATATGTATTTATGTATATATGTCCTTCTTTCTTCCTTTCTTCTTTCTTTCTCTCTTTCTTTCTTTCTTTCTTTCTTTCTTTCTTTCTTTCTTTCTTTCTTTCTTTCTTTCTTTCTTTCCTTCTTTCTCTCTCTCTCTTTCTCTCTCTCTTCCTTCCTTCCTTCCTTTTTCTTTCCTTCCTTTTTCTTTTTCCTTCTCTTTCTTTCTTTCTTTCTTTCTTTCTTTCTTTCTTTCTTTCTCTCTTTTTTGTTCTTTCTATTTTTCCTTCATTCTCTTTATTTTTATTTCTTTCTCTTTCTCTCTTTCTTTCTTTCTCTTTCTTTCTTTCTTTCTTTCTTTCTTTCTTTCTTTCTTTCTTTCTTTCTTTCCTTCCTTACTTCCTTCTTTCTCTCTACCCTTTCTTTCTCTTTTTCCTTCCTTCTTTCTCATTTTTCTTCTTTCTTTCTTTCTCTCTCTTTCTTACTTTCTTTTCTTCTCTCTCTCTTTCTCTCTCTCTCCCTCCCTCCCTCCCTCCTTTCCTTCCTTCCTTTCGTGTGTGTGTGTTTGTGTGAGAGAGAGAGAGCTAGTGTCATCTGTGTACCTTAGCATATCTACTGAGGTTAGAGGACAATTTATTGGAGTTGGTCTCCTCTTTGCAGCATGAAGGTCCTGGAGTAAAATTCAGCTAACTGGACGGGCAGAAAGTATCTTTGCCCACTAAGCTTTCCACCATCTTGTTTTTCTGTTTGTTTATTATTATTATTGTTGTTGTTGTTTGTTTGTTTGTTTGGGTGAGACAGAATCTCATTATGTAGACCAGGCTGGCCTTGAATTCATAGAAATAAGTGTGTCCCAGCCTTCCAATTGTTGGGATTAAAAGTGTACGCCAACATACCTAGCCACCTTGGTTATTTACTTTTGTTTTGCTTTGTTTCTTTTTTTTTTAGACAGGATCTGTAGCCCAGGCAAAGACTGATTATGACCTCCTGACCATATGTCAGGTATTGCTAGTATTATGGTTGCATGGCTAAAGCCAGACAAAGACATTGAACTTTCTGAAGAGCAGGGTTCAAATGCCAGCCCCCTGTACAATTTGTTTGGCACATAGTAGGTATTCTTCATATGTTTCCTAATGGCAGGATACTAAGTGTTAAGCAAAATGAAGTGATTACCTTCTCTTTCCATGAGCGGAACAATGTAGTCACTTGATCAGAAACTCAACCTCCCTGAATTCCTTCTCACTCAGGAAAACTGTGGGTGCCTTCTGGTGTTTCGCAGCGTTCTAGAGCTCCCTGCCTGGGCAGGGGGCTTGTGGGAAGTTTAATCTGAAGTGTGATCATAGCTGACGACTGAGGGATTGGGGCTGTTGCATGTGGATTTTACCTTACATATCTATTGCAGAAGCAGCTAATACACAAACGTCTTTATAGTGTGCACGGGAGATGCATTGTGGGTAAGAGTGTGTCTCTTCTTTCTGATGCTCTGACAAAACATTCTGACTAAAAGCAACTTAGGGCAGGAAAGGATTCACTTTGGTTTTCACTTCCAGGTCACGTGCATCATTAAGAGAAGTTGGGGCAGGACCTTGAAGAAGAAACCGTAGCAGAACATTGCAGACTGAGTCACCACACAAGCTCATACTCGGCCAGCTTTCTTAGATAGCCAGGGCCACCTACCCAGGGAACATTATTATCAACAATGGCGTGAGCACTTCTGCTTCAACTACCAATGAAATACTCCCCCTAAACCCCCGCCTCTGCACATGCCCATGGGTCCACCTGATCTGGGCAGTCCCTCAATTCAAACTTACTTTTCAGTGACTCTAGACTGTATCAAGTTGACAGTTAAAGCAAACTAGAACAGCTGTCTCCAGGGTAGCTTCTCAAAAACAGGGATGGCTTCTCCATGGGGTTTTGGATGGGAGTTTTAAGACATGAGCAAACAAAATGTTTGGGTCTATATGTTGTCTACAACTTTTTAAAAAAATATTTAAGAAATTTTAGTCATAGAAATCAACATTGTTAAAATAAATTTTGAAAACAAGAAAACACAGGGCTGGAGAGATGGCAGGCAGGTAGATCATGGTGATTTCCCTGTTGTGATAGTTTTTTTTTAACTTGGGACTGTGAGCTTAGGCAGAGCCCTTTCACACCCACGTTGCATTTGGAGGAATATTTCATCACAATGACGGAAGTGGGTGTGTATTTGCTCTCCAAATCACCTAGGATGTGATGCCTAAAGCAGAGGTGGCCAGTTCTGACAGATAAGGGCAAGTTCCTCCCCTTCACACAGGCTGTGTTCCTCACAATTGTACGTTTAATAGCATTTACCAATAAAACATAATTAAAAACAATCATATAAAGTAATCCCCAGAAGTTTACCTCCATAGCAATCCTATTGAGATAGCTCTGGAGAACCAGCATAATTGGTGTTTGGTTATACAATACAAACAAAAAAGCAAACAAAACAACCCCAGGTGTGCAGTATCTATTGAAAGCATTCTGACCCTTGAGCCCTGACTTACTCTAGTTATAAAATTGTTAATATAGTTCAATTTTTTCAAGTGCTTTTTAACTCATTAGATGATTTTGCAAAATAATTTCTTCTACTATACTTAATAATTAATCTAACAAGCATAGAAGAAATATGCAAATTTTTTCTTTTAAAATATCTATAATTCTAAAGGGAGGGAACTTTTCCTCCAACATCCATTCTCAGTTGACCATTTTTAAATGTCTGGGGCATTAGAACCAAAAATGTAAAGAAGATTCCAGTAAATGCTTTTTATTTTATTCTGAGTCATTGGAAATGCTTTAACTTATAAATACTGAGCTTAAAAGATTCATGCTTTTTAAAATAATAATAATAATGATAAGGATGGTGGCTGGGGGCAGAGAAGAGATGGGGGATGAGATGGAAAAAGAAGAGCTTTGTTATAAGGCACCTGTAGTCTTCCTGAGAGGGGTAGAGGTTTGGAGTGAGGAGGTGGCTGTAAGGACAGAGAGGAAGGAGATGTAGAATTTGCAGTAATAACCAATCACCCTTGCTATGGGCATGCAATGGCCCCTGCAGGTGGGTAACTCTTGCATTTTCTGTCACTTTGTTTTGTTTCATCTTGTGTTAGGAGTTCATTTTGGTTAGGAGTGCATGGATAATAACCACATTGACTCTTGTAAGCAGCTTGGCAAGCAGAAGGAGGACATTAGCATTTCTAGCTACCCGTTTCTGGGCAGTGGTTATCAGATGTTCCACTGGCTTTCAAGTAGTCTACAGAGTGTAAAATGCCAGGGCTTACAGGAGTGAGCAGAGCTAAGACATACATTCAGATTAATTGGTCAGCAGCATTCAATTCCACGGAGCTGGGAGAGATGGAGACAGTGATGGGAAGGACAACACCTGCTCCATCCAGCTGCTGCTATCCTCCAGGGTCAAGTATTAAAGGAGGGTCTGATAGAGACCAAGAGGCAGCATCCAGAGGAGGGGGAGGAGACCCTGAAAAGCACAGCATAGCAGGGAGTCAGAGAAGAAAGATTTCCAGAATGTTCATTGAAGTCACTTTCTTAACTGGACTCAGTTTGGTTTTTGTTTGGTTGGTTTGTGTTTGTCTCCGTTTGGAGTAAGGGTTTGTTATGAAGCCCAGTCTACCCTCAAACACACAATCCTTGGACTGGCATAAGACTTGTCAGCCTATACCAGATATATGCCATTTATAGGAAAGACAGTTTTAAGATACAAGCACTAGCAAATAATTATTTTAAAGGAAGAAAGTAAGAAATAAAAGCAAATAACCTGATTCAACAGAATTCATTTCTTTTAACTATTAAGGAATAGTAATGGGCCCCAACCCTCCAGATCTACAAGCTCTGAATCCAGAACTCCACTCTCATGCTTACCTTATATCACTATGATGAGATACCATGTTCCAGAAGGTTAGGGTCCATGATCATCATGTTAGGGAGCTTGGCTGAAGGCAGGCAGGCAGGCATGGTGCTAGAGCAGTAGCTGAGAACTTACATCTTGATCCACAGTCATGAAGCAGTTAGTTTGGATTGGTGTGGACTTTTGAAGCCTCACAGCTGCCTCCAATGAGATATCTCCTCCAACAAGGCCACACTTCCTAATCCTTCCCAAATTGATCCATCAACTGGGGACCAAGTGTTTATTTGTTTATTTAAGTTTTTAATTAATTATTTTGTTTATTTACATCCCAAACATTGCCCCCTCCCCATCTCTCCTCACAGAGTCCTTCCCCCTCCTTCTCCCCTTCACCTCTGACAGCCCCTCCCCCCAAATCAGGGCATCAGATCTCTATAGGATTAGGCATATCCTTTATCAGTGAGACCAGACAAGGCAGGCCTCTGCTACACAGTGCCCGGGGCGGGGGCGGGGGGAAGCAGGGGACAGAGCTCAGACCAGCTAGTGTATGCTCTTTGGTTGGTAGCTCAGTCTCTGAGAGCTTCAAGGGGTCCAGGTCAGTTGATATTGTTGGTCTTCCTATGGAGTTGCTTTCTCTACAGATCCTTCAGTCCTTCCCCTAATTCTTCTATAGTGATTTCTGTCCTCTACCTAATGCTTGATTGTGAGTATCTGCATCTGTCTCAGTCAGCTGCTGGTACAGACTCTCAGAGGACAGGTATTCTAGGATCCTGTCTGCAAGCACAACATAGCATCAGTAATAGTGTCAAGGATTGGTGCCCACCCATGGGATGCATCCCAAATTGGGCCTGTCATTGATCAGCTATTCTTTCATTTTTTCCCTACATTTCTTTTAGACAGGAGCAGTTTTGGGTTGAAAGTTTTGTAGGTGTGTTGATGTCCCTATTTTTCCACTGGGGGTCTTGTCAAACTACTGGGGGGTGGTCTCTTCAGGTTCTATCTCCCCACTGTTGGTCATTTTGACTAAGGTCACCCATATTGAGTCCTAGGAACCTCCCCTATCACAGATCTCTGGGATTTTCTAGAAGCTTCCCACACCCCACACCCTCATACCCCACATCCCTGGCAGGTGCATATTTCCATTCATTCTCCTGGCTTTCTCTCCTGTCTCCCCCTATACCTGCCCAGGTCCCCCTGCTCTCTGCCTCCCATGATTATTTTGTTCCCCCTTCTAAGTGGGATTTAAGCATCCTCACTTGGGACCAAGTATTTAAATATATAAACTATAAGGGACATTCTCATTAAACCACTGCATCAACCAATGGCAGATGGAAAATATTTGAGAGGAGAAGGATGTGTTTGTATTGAGAATGTATAGGTTTCTTTTCTCCTCCTCTTCATGCCCTTGGCATCATGGTCCAAAAAGCAGTTAAATGTAGAATATATATTTCTAATCATGAATTTTTAATAATCCCATAGATTTTCTGTTTTGTTTTGTTTTTGTAAAATGTTGTGACTGAAGTATTTTAATCAGGGTTTCTACTGCTGTAATGAAACACCGTGAGCAAAAAGGCAACATTTCATTTGGCTTACATTTCCATATTACTGTCCATCATCAGAAAAAGTCAGGACAGGAACTCAAACAGGGCAGGACCCTGGAGGCAAAACTGACACCAGTTCCATGGAGGGGGTGTTGCTTACTGGCTTGTTCATCCTACTTTCTTACTTTTAATGTCCCATTAGTCAAGGAACAGCCCATAATGGGCTCATCATTGCCATATCAATCATTAATTAAGAAAATGCTCTACAGGTTTGACTACAGTCTGATCTTATAGAGGCATTTTCTCAGTTGAGGTTCTTTCTTTGTTAGGGTTTTATTACTGTGAAGGGACACTGTGACCAAGGTAACTCTTACAAAGGAAAACATTCAATTGGGGCTGGCTTATAGTTTCAGAGGTTCAGTCCATTATCATCATAATGGGAAGCATGGCAGCATCCAGGCAGACATGGTATTGGAAGAACCAAGAGTTCTACATCTTGATTTGAAGGCAGCCAGGAGGATATTTCTTCTGCAGGCAGTCAGAAGGAGTCTCTGATCACACTGATGAGGCTTGAGCATATATGAGATCTTAAAGCCCCACATCCACAGTGACACACCTTCTCTAATAAGGCCATACCTCCTAATAGTGCTACTTTTCATGGGCCAAGCATATTTAAACCACCACAGGTTCGCTCCTCTCAAATGACTTCAGCTTGTGTCAAATTGACATAAAACCACCCAGTACAGTATGGGTTAGAGAAGCCTTCCCAAATAATCTCATTTCTTTAGATAATGTTTTCAGAATCATCATTGGCATTATCTCTGGGGACCGTATTTGAAACACTTTTAAGTGCTAAGAGGTTGTTTAAAGTCCTGGGGAATATGCAACCAGGTACCAGGACAATATGGTAAATAACTGTAGACATAGTTTCTGATTATTTTGCTGATATTTATAAAGCCTATAGAGCTTTAGATATGAACTATATTATGAGAGTAAATGTTAAAATAGGATGTCTATGAGTTTTTAGAAATATTTCAGAGAGAAGCTGAGGCTGAAGAGATGGCTTTGTGGTTAAAAAACACGGACTGCACTTCTAGAGGACCTGGGTTTGGTTCCCATGACACACATGGTAGCTTCATTTCAGGGAATTGATGCCCTCTTCTGGCTTCCACAGGCACTGCATACATGTATATATGTAGGCAAACACTCATACATATAAAATAAAAACAAAAAGTCTCTAAAACAATAATCCAGAGTCAGTGATGTGAAAGGCAGCGTACAGAAAATTAAACATTGGGGCTGGAAATAGCTCAGAAGTAAAGGTGGCTGCCATGAAACCGTAATGAGCCAAGTTCAGTCTGTGGATCCAGCAAGGCTAGAAAAGACTCTATGAAGTTGTTTTTCAACTTCAACATGAGTGTCACGGCACAAGCAATAATTTCGAATTGATTAAAAAGATTAAGCATTAGTTAATACACATCACTGTGGATCAAGTCTTGCCTTCTTCTTACGTAAGTCCATGTTTAATATTTCAGACTTGCCAAAGTTCCCACATCACCTCACTTCTTCAACAGCATGAATATTGTTTATAGCTCTCCTACCTTGGGCCTAAGGTAATTAATTAAGAACCATATATCATGTTTAATTTGATAGGCTAAACTACTAAAAATGAAGACTAGTCATATAACTGTTTTGAACTTAACATTTTTATTTCTGATGTTTTTCCTCAGAATGTTCACAAAGACCATCTAAGCAAGCTTTCCCTTGCTGTTATTGAGTGAAAAGCATAAAAATATGTTCCATTATTTCATCTGTACTTGCCAAATATGTCTCCGTATAGGCTCATATTTTCCTATGACTGTCTTTTCATTCCAAACTTTACATAACCATGTATTGACATTTGAAAAATTACTGCAAATATTTGTAAGGACTTTTGCTGAATCATTGTGTTATTTCTAACAATCAAGATATCTTTTCCTTTCTCAATGCAAATAGTTCCAATATGGTTTTTCCGCCCATATAAACTCAAGGACCTTCAAGTAGAATGTTAGTTTATTTGCTTCATTTTAAACATTCAGAGTCAGACTGTAAATTATGGCAGCTCGCACCCCATCCCCCAAGCAGCAACACGTGGTTCATTTTCTTATTAAAGACATTTTTCTCACTATGTTTCCTTTATTGTTTTCCATGCCCTCTAACCTTAATATGGAGCTGATAACCAGTTAATGGCTCCAGTAAGATAAGGTAGGACACAGGCAGTCATTAGACCTTTGGGGTATTCCCATGGGTGTCATAAAGAACTCATAAATGTTTACCCTTTTAAAAACTTAATTGAAGAACATGCATAAAAACTGGAGTTACTCTTTGTATAGACTTTTTTTTAAAAGTGTATATAATTCCTTAATTTCCTTTGAACTAGGAGCATTGTCTAGCCCTCTCATTCCTCGTCCTGCACAATATTAACCCTTTCAGGATCTGGATCGGTGGTCTTCACAAATGGTCCCTCCTTCATCACAGATGTATCTGTCTGCTCCAGTGTAATATCGCACTGGGTATCTCCAGCAGAGCTTTCACACAGGTTCTGTGGTGTCCCTGGGGTTATGTGTCAGTCTGCACCTACGTCAGGGATACTGAAGCCTCCTCACTTAACTTGCTTATAATTAATAATCAGCCAGTGGGTTAATGTTTTGTTCTCCAACACACTTTGACCCAATGGTTTAATGACTTCTTCTTGTTCACAGTGTTGGGCACAGAACTTGACAATTAGACATGCTCCCCCACTGAGCTATATCCAGCCTCTGTGCAGAGTTAGAGTCCTGAAATTGGTGTTATTAGACTGGTTGAGGTTTCCAACTTCTGTAAGAACATCTGCATTTTTCTTGGCTCACACCTTTTATAGAAAAGAGCATTCAACCTTTCCCCTCTTTGCTTTGTTTTTATTGTAGTGGTATTTTTATGGACTTGTGAATTCTTTCTGATCTTCAGTGTGTCATTATTGTTTTTCACCATTCTGGAGTTCTCCATCCACCCCCTATCCCTTTGAGCTTGAGTCTTCTTGACACTTATGAATTACTTCTTGAGCCCTTCTATGGTGTCTACGACAAGGTGCAGACATTGTGTGTGTGTGTGTGTGTGTGTTTTCTCTGTCACCACCCTGAAATTCACACCTTTCTCTAAGGAATTCTAGGTTCTCTATAGGAGGGAATAATCTTTATGTGACAAGAATATATCACAGCCATATGTGAAATTGTTGAAGAATAGATTAACATAAACTGATATTGTGATACTACACTTGGATATTGCTGAGCAAGCTGTCATTGCTTCAATCTGTTATTTAGTTCTGCTGCTGCTTTCCAATGTAGTATTAACCCAAAGCTCACCAAATTGTAGACATTATGTGCTAGCTTTATTAATCAATTATAACTCAAGAAAGCTTGATGAAGGAAGGACAAGTAGGAAGGTAGAAGGAAGGAAAAAGGAAGGAAGGAATGAAGGAAGGAAGGAAGGAAAGAAGGAAGGAAGGAAGGAAGGAAGGAAGGAAGGAAGGAAGGAAGGAAGGAAGATGTTTGAATAGGTTTGTTCCTCCATAGCTTCATATCACAGGGAGGTGGGGCTTTGTTGGAGTCGGTGTGGCCTTGTTAAAGGAACTGTGTTACTGTGGAAGGTGAGACTTTGAAGTCTCATATATATGCTCAAGCCTGGCCAGTGGAATCAGAGCCTTCTCCTGGCTGTCTTTGGATCAATATGTAGAGCTCTCAGCTCCTCTAGCACCATGTCTGCCTGCATGTTGCCATGCTTCCCACTATGATGATAATGGAGTGAACTCTGAAACTGTAAGTCAGCCCCAGTGAAGTGTTTGCCTTTATAAGCATTGCCTTGGTCATGGTGTCTCTTCACAGTAATGAAACTCTTACTAAGACAAATAAAGGAGGGAGAAAGGGAAGGAGAGAGGAAGGGACCACCACTCCCTTGCCCCATCATAGGTATTTGGAGAGGCATTATCATTACTTTATGAGACTTTTCTATGGGTCTTATACAAACCCAAGAAAACTAAAAGGACTCTCAGCCATATTTTGCTTGTACACATAAAGCACATGGCATATGATAATTCTATTGTAAATATTAATTGCATATTGTACTTCCTCTTTTATAACGAAGAACTTGAAATAAGCTAATTCTTATCTTCTATGAAAGCTCAGAAAATTCATCTTTAAGAGTTAAATTATTAAAGGGCAAACTTTGGAAGGTAGAAGACGAGCTCTGATGCAGATGGCAGTTTAAACTTGTCATTCACAGGATGGAAACTCCTAGATCAGATTTTGAAGAAGGGAGAGTTAGGCACTGTACTGGCTGGTTTTGTGTGTCAACTTGACACAAGCTGGAGTTATCACAGAGAAAGGAGCTTCAGTTGAGGAAATGCCTCCATGAGATACAGCTGTGGGGCATTTTCTCAATTAGTGATCAAGGGGGGTGGGGGGAAGGGCCCATTGTGGGTGGTGCCATCCCTGGGCTGGTTGTCTTGGGTTCTATAAGAAAGCAAGCTGAGAAAGCCAGGGGAAGCAAGCCAGTAACATCCCTCCATGGTCTCTGCATCAGCTCCAGCTTCCTGACCTGCTTGATTTCCAGTTCTGACTGTCTTTGGTGATGAACGACAATGTGGAAGTGTAAGCTGAATAAACCCTTTCCTCCACAACTTGTTCCTTGGTAATGATGTTTGTTCAGAAATAGAAACCCTGACTTGCACCATAGTGGAGTATGGTGATTATTGGTGGTGGGACTTATTACTGAGAGTTACAGAGGCTACAAACATTGGAACACAGGGTGCTCCATTTGGAGATGGTGTGGTATCTGACTTAATAGTGAAGTTGACCTTTATCACAAATTACCACCATGTAGAAATGGGTTCTGCTTAGAATTAAGAGGATCTTTATACACTTTAAAAAATCACCAAGCATTTTAGGGGTTTTAAAAATGTTTTGTTATTAAATTAAGATTGGATGAAGAGACCATAATTAGACTGTGTCATGACCACTTAGGAAAAAAGGTCCACTCTGCTGTCCAGTGAGCAGGCATGAAAAGAAATAGAAAGACCTAGACTGACCTCCACTCCTGTCTTCCCAAGTCCTGTTTTAAGTCTTAAAAGATTGCTAGTCTAAGTATGGACTATCTTAAATAGCATGCCTATGAAGGAGTAATTGGATCTTTGGTTTAGATGAATCCTAAATGCCAGGGTGACATCTGGTGGTCACAGACACATTTTCATGTAAGACAGTATAAATTTCTGCCAATCATGAACTAATTGAAAAAAATCATGAAGGAATTTGTGTCTTAACTGGGTTGTAGATGTGGTTTAACCTCCAATATCAGCTATGGAGGTAGATCCTTATAAGTGAGAAATCAGATCTTAAACAATATGAGTACATTCTAAAGCAGTTCTCAACATTAATAATCTGGCGGCCCTTTAATGTGGTTCCTCGTGCTGTGGTGATCTATAACCCTAAAATTATTTTCACTGCTACTGCCTAACTGGAATTTTGCTACTGTTATCTAAGTATCTGATATGCAGCATGGTCTTCGGTGACCCTTGTGAAAAAGCATTAAGCCCCTAAAGTGTCACGACCCACAGGTTGAGAACTACCGTTCTAAAGAAAAGGTCTGTGACTGAAGAAGATGCATACTCTGCCATACCTAAGGGCAGTGCTTGGCAGAGGCCCTGGTGGCAATTCTAATAATAAATAAATGTTTGTGGAATATTTTCATTTCATTTATTACCTAAATATAAAGACAGTGAAATGAATGAGCAAAAATAACATTTATTTTCTGTGTTCATAAAACTGTCAAGAGCTGCTTGTGAATGGAGCTGAAGATGCAGGCCGAGGATGTGGAAAGAGAAGTCTATGTGAGGCAGGTGAGGTCCAGTGATGAAAAGAACCTTCTAGGCTGACATCAGAGCTTAGAAATTCTTTCTGAGAGAGGATGAAATCTTCAAAGGACCTTAAACAGAAATCCTCAAAGCCCACCTGTGCCATAAAAAAAATCAAGCAGTCTAAAGAGGACGGAGGAGTTAGAGAGAGAAAGGATCCAAATATAGTACCCATAAATGAAAATCTTGAAGGAGGAAGAGGAGGAGGAGGAAGAGGAGGAGGAAGAGGAGGAGAGGGTAGAAGAGAAGAGGGGGAGGAAGAGGGATAAGGGAGGGAGAGGAAGAGGGGAAAGAAGAGGAGGGGAGAGGAGAGGAGGGGTAAAAGAGGGAAAGGAGAAGGAGGAGGGGAATGGAGGAGAGGGGAGAAGATAAAGAAGAGGGGGAATGAGGAGGAGGAGCTGAGACACAAGGAAAAGGTCGTCTCAAAGGAAAAGACAGAAAAATCACAGGAAAGAAAATAAACTCAAAAAAAACAAAACAAAACAAACAAAAAAAAAAACCAACCAAACAAACAAAAAAAAAACCCAAAAAACAAAAAACCCAAAGGCTTAAATGTCAGGCAGCCAAGAGAGTCAAGCAGTGTTTTCAATGGGAGCGCCTTACAGGATTTGTCTATTTCTTGATTCTTTTACAAATAACCTTCACCTCCTCCAAAGAAGAGTTTGAAATCATCGGGAAACAACTGGAGTTTCTTTTTCCGAGCTAAGAAAAAGAATGTCTAGTAGTGTTTCCCCCTCAAGTGGAGACATAGAGGAACTGCACAGATGGAGGTAAAACACACTGCTGTTTAGAAGAAAAACCTGAAACTAGCTAGAGGTAGGCTCACCCATGCTCTGAGGGGCAGAGGCAGCACCCAAGCAGGTGTCTTCCTCAGACTCTGTGCCGTCCTGTCCTCTCACATAGACTGGAAACTGAGCTATAAGGCATCGCTCGCAGAACTTCAGGATTACCACATTAACACCTATTTTGTTTTGTTTTTAAAGAACAAAAGTTGTGATCTAGGTTCATTAACTAGACCCGATGCTTCAATTTCAGCATTTTGGGACTGCCAAACAGAAATGATAAGAATCAGTCCCATAAGGTTGTAAAGAATAAGCAAATTTGTGTTGTAAAGATAATTAAAAAAAAAAGTTCAATAATAACTGTTTATAGACTAGAAATTAAAGACTCGTGCATAGGTCCCAGCTGAGTCATCTCCACACTTCTTCCAGACAATGGTGGGTAGCTTGGGTAAATGCAACTACCCTCAGGTTACAATTTGAAAAATGTTTAAGGGAACTTCCTGGAAATCAACAAATAGAAACTAGATGGACACCTACTCTGGAAAAGCAGGAATTGCACTCAGTCCTGTTGAGGGAGTGTTATCTCCTTGCCTGGGGGCAGTCACTCATTTACATAGCAGACAAGGACAGTGGGCCCCTCAGGCTTTGAAGCAGAAAATGTCAGGTTTCTATACCTAGAGAGCTGCAGGACAGCTAGGAAGGGAAGGAGTCACATAGGTGGTGACTCCCCGAGTGTGTGACCGATATCTGAGGAAAATGTTGGCTGATCATCAACTCCAACCCATGGTAAAGGTCCAGAAAGGAACCACTAAAGCATTGGTTGTAAGCCGAACACCTGAAGAAAACTGTCAGTTGTTGATGACAGAGTCACAGAATACATAGTTTGAGGCTAGCCCCGTTAATTGTTGACTGTAATAAAAGTCACTCTTCAGATGTTCAATTTGTATCATTCTGAATGTCAGGGATGCAATCACAGCTCAGTAGTTATACAAGAAGCCAGAGTGTGGCCTACCCTGAGAAAGAACATATTGGATAATCCACCCACATATGGCTCAAATGGGACCCTCCTCAAGGACTTCTGAGACTGTCACTCATACTTAGCACAAACTCAGCAGTGGACACAACACAGATGTAGTCTCTCATAATAAGCAAGAAATTTGAAATCAGTTTGGCTGGGGGCTTGGGAGCAAGCTTGGCTGCATCTGGAGACACAGTCCACCTTGCTCTGCTAACTTCCGGTGTCTTCCCACTATCATCACCTTCTCTCTGTCTTGACTCAGATCTGCTTCCGCCTCTTTCTTAGGAGGTTGTGCAGTGGTTACCAGGCAAGTGTCCAGCCCACTGTGCACCTTCCTGGACCCTCGACTAGGCTTCTTATACTTAGGAGTAAGTATTCATGCTCTGTCATTTTTTTTTCTCATGGCCTGATTGTTACTTCCTCTTACTAATGAATAATATTATTTTGTCCTTATTGATCACTGTGTGCAGCAGAGCAGTAACTTGGTTGTGGTCAGTTGGGGTGATTGTGGTTAAATACCTTCGCATTCATTCTCTCTCTCTCTCTCTCTCTTTTTCTTTCTCTCTCTCTCTCACTCGTTTCTTTTATAAACCCAGTTTAAACAAGCAAAGAGTTACAGTTTTTAAGCCATCTACACAGTGTCATGTTGTGATCTGGTCTTGTGATAGACACACAGGTTCTCGTAACAGCTGCACCATCTCTTCAGTCTCAGAAATTTCAGTTTTAATGAAGTGTACTTTATTCAGTATTTTCATGCACAGTGTCATATTGAAAATCATTAATAAGTCAAAGGTGAATTTTCTCACCTTGTAGCTACTTTAATTTTGTGTTTTATCTTTAGTGCATGATTCATTTTTGTTAATCTTGCAGAAAATATAAGCTTGTGT
Organism: Mus caroli; assembly: GCF_978045245.1. Lineage (NCBI taxonomy): Eukaryota > Metazoa > Chordata > Mammalia > Rodentia > Muridae > Mus > Mus caroli. Next base: position 72,747,321 of record NW_028227266.1, read on the forward strand.
CAGGACCTTTTACTCCCCGCTCGTCGGTTTATGCACTAGACTATCTTGCTGAGGACTCTGTCCTTGCTTGTTGGGGCCACCGTTGATACTCTGTCAAAGATGAGTTGACAGTATTACTGGGCTCTGTTTCTGGGTTCTCCTTCTGTTTCATCTATCTGTTTACCTGTTCACTAGCAGTCCACACCATCATAATCACTGTATGTTCTGACTCAGTACTGAGCTAACTCTTTGGGATCTTTAAGCCTGGTTTATTGGTAGTTGCAAAACATGTTGGTAGTATTTTACTTGGAAGGGTGCTGGCTCAATCTGTATATCACATTTCAAAGAAGGGACAATATTGACTCTCCCTCTTCATAAATATGGAATATCTATTTATTTACATCTATTTTTATTTGTTCCACGAAAGCTTTTGTTTTCTTTATGTGTGTTTTCTATTTCTTTTGTTAGGTAAAAATCTAAGTACTTCAATATTTTTGGCATTAATAGAAATGGCATTATGTTATTAATTTAAAATGTTTCTGTTTTGTTGTTCATATATAGAAAAGCAATAGATTTTCTTTTCTTTTTTTATTTAAATTATTTTTTAATTAGGTATTTATTTCATTTACATTTACAATGCTATCCCAATAGTCCCCCACACCCTCCCCCACCCACTCCCCCACCCACCCACTCCCACTTCTTGGCCCTGGCATTCCCCTGTACTGAGGCATATAAAGTTTGAATGACCAATGGGCCTCCTTTCCACTGATGGCCAACTAGGCCATCTTCTGATACATATGCAGCTAGAGACACGAGCTCCAGGGGGTACTGGTTAGTTCATATTGTCATTCCACCTATAGGGTTGCAGATCCCCCCAGCTCCTTGGGTACTTTCTCTAGCTCCTCCATTGGGGGCCCTGTAATCCATCCAATAGCTGACTTCGATCATCCACTTCCGTGTTTGGTAGGCCCCAGCATAGTCTCACAAGAGACAGCTATATCAGGGTCCTTTCAGCAAAATCTTGCTACTGTATGCAATGGTGTCAGCATTTGGAGGCTGATTATGGGATGGATGCCCGGGTATGGCAGTCCCTAGATGGTCCATCCTTTCATCTCAGTTCCAAATTTTGTCTCTGTAACTCTTTCCATGAGTGTTTTGTTCCCAGTTCTAAGGAGGGGCAAAGTATCCACACTTTGTTCTTCTTGAGTTTCATGTGTTTCGCAAATTGTATCTTATATCTTGGGAATTCTAAGTTTCTGGGCTAATATCCACTTATCAGTGAGTACATATCATGTGAGTTCTTTTGTGATTGGGTTACCTCACTCAGGATGATGCCCTCCAGGTCCATCCATTTGCCTAGGAATTTCATAAATTCATTCTTTTTAATAGCTGAGTAGTACTCCATTCTGTAAATGTACCATTTTCTGTATCCATTCCTCTGCTGATGGGCATCTGGGTTCTTTCCAGCTTCTGGCTATTATAAATAAGGCTGCTATGAACATAGTGGAGCATGTGTCCTTCTTACTGGTTGGAACATCTTCTGGATATATGCCCAGGAAAGGTATTGAGGGATCCTCCAGTAGTACTCTGTCCAATTTTCTGAGGAACCACCAGACTGATTTCCAGAGTGGTTGTACAAGCTTGCAATCCCACCAACAATGGAGGAGTGTTCCTCTTTCTCCACATCCTCACCAGCATCTGCTGTCACCTGAATTTTTGATCCTAGCCATTCTGACTGGTGTGAGGTAGAATCTCAGGGTTATTTTGTTTAGCATTTCCCTGATGATTAATGATGCTGAACATATTTTCAGGTGCTTCTCAGCCATTTGGTATTCCTCAGGTGAGAATTCTTTATTTAGCTCTGAGCCCCAATTTTTATTGGGGTTATTTGATTTTCTGGAATCCACCTTCTTGAGTTCTATATATATTTTGTATATTAGTCCCCTATCTGATTTAGGAGAGGTAAAGATCGTTTCCCAATCTGTTGGTGGCCTTTTTGTCTTATTTACAGTGTCTTTTGCCTTAAAGAAGCTTTGCAATTTTATGAGGTCCCATTTGTCGATTCTCGATCTTACAGTACAAGCCATTGCTGTTCTATTCAGGAATTTTTCCCCTGTGCCCATATCTTTGAGGCTTTTCCCTACTTTCTCCTCTATAAGTTTCACTGTCTCTGGTTTTATGTGGAGTTCCTTAATCCACTTAGATTTGACCTTAGTATAAGGAGATAGGAATGGATCAATTTGCATTCTTCTACATGATAACAGCCAGTTGTACCAGCACCATTTGTTGAAAATGCTGTCTTTTTTTCCACTGGATGGTTTTAGCTCCCTTGTCAAAGATCAAGTGACCATAGGTGTGTGGGTTCATTTCTGGGTCTTTAATTCTATTCCATTGGTCTACTTGTCTGTCGATATACCAGTACCATGCAGTTTTTATCACAATTGCTCTGTAGTACAGCTTTAGGTCAGGCATGGTGATTCCACCAGAGGTTCTTTTATCCTTGAGAAGAGTTTTTGCTATCCTAGGTTTTTTGTTATTTCAGATGAATTTGCAGATTGCCCTTTCTAATTCGTTGAAGAATTGAGTTGGAATTTTGATGGGGATTGCATTGAATCTGTAGATTGCTTTTGGCAAGATAGCCATTTTTACAATGTTGATCCTGCCAATCCATGAGCACGGGAGATCTTTCCATCTTCTGAGATCTTCTTTAATTTCTTTCTTCAGAGACTTGAAGTTCTTATCACACAGATCTTTCACTTCCTTAATTAGAATCAGGCCAAGGTATTTTATATTATTTGTGACTATTGAGAAGGGTGTTGTTTCCCTAATTTCTTTCTCAGCCTGTTTATCCTTTGTGTAGAGAAAGGCCATTGACTTGTTTGAGTTAATTTTATTTCCAGCTACTTCATTAAAGCTGTTTATCAGGTTTAGAAGTTCTCTGGTGGAATTTTTAGGGTCATTTATATATACTATCATATCATCTGCAAAAAGTGATATTTTGACTTCTTCCTTTCCAATTTGTATCCCCTTGATCTCCTTTTATTGTCGAATTGCTCTGGCTAGGACTTCAAGTACAATGTTGAATAGGTAGGGAGAAAGTGGGCAGCCTTTGTCTAGTCCCTGATTTTAGTAGGATTGTTTCCAGCTTCTCACCATTTACTTTGATGTTGACTACTGGATTGCTGTAGATTGCTTTTATCATGGTTAGGTATGGGCCTTGAATTCCTGATCTTTCCAATACTTTTATCATGAATGGGTGTTGGATTTTGTCAAATGCTTTCTCTGTATCTAAAACGATGATCATGTGGTTTTTGTCTTTGAGTTTGTTTATATGGTGGATTACGTTGATCGATTTCCATATATTAAACCATCCCTGCATCCCTGGAATGAAACCTACTTGGTCAGGATGGATGATTGTTTTGATGTGTTCTTGGATTCGATTAGCGAGAATTTTATTGAGTATTTTTGAATCGATATTCATAAGGAAAATGAGTCTGAAGTTCTCTATCTTTGTTGGGTCTTTCTGTGGTTTAGGTATCAGAGTAATTGTGGCTTCATAGAATGAGCTGGGTAGAGTACCTTCTGCTTCTATTTTGTGGAATAGTTTGTGAAGAATTAGAATTAGATCTTCTTTGAAGGTCTGATAGAACTCTGCACTAAACCCATTTGGTCCTGGGCTTTTTTTGGTTGGGAGGCTATTAATGACTGCTTCTATTTCTTTAGGGGATATAGGACTGTTTAGGTCATTAATCTGATCCTGATTTAACTTTGGTACCTGGTATCTGTCTAGAAATTTGTCCATTTCATCCAGGTTCTCCAGTTTTGTTGAGTATAGCTTTTTGTAGAAGAATCTGATGGTGTTTTGGATTTCTTCAGGATCTGTTGTTATGTCTCCCTTTTCATTTCTGATTTTGTTAATTAGGATGCTGTCCTTGTGCCCTCTAGTGAGTCTGGCTAAGGGTTTATCTATCTTGTTGATTTTCTCAAAGAACCAGCTCCTAGTTTGGTTGATTCATTGAATAGTTCTTTTTGTTTTCACTTGGTTGATTTTGCCTCTGAGTTTGATTATTTCCTGCTGTCTACTCCTCTTGGGTGAATTTGCTTCCTTTTTTCTAGAGCTTTTAGGTGTGTTGTCAAGCTGCTAATGTGTGCTCTCTCTAGTTTCTTTTTGGAGGCACTCAGAGCTACTAGTTTTTCTCTAAGAAATGCTTTCATTGTGTCCCATAAGTTTGGTTATGTTGTGGCTTCATTTTCATTAAACTCTAAAAAGTCCTTAATTTCTTTCTTTATTCCTTCCTTGACCAAGGTATCATTGAGAAGAGTGTTGTTCAGTTTCCACGTGAATGTTGGTTTTCTATTATTTATTTTGTTATTGAAGATCAGCCTTAGTCCATGGTGATCTGATAGGATGCATGGGACAATTTCAATATTTTTGTATCTGTTGAGGCCTGTTTTGTGACCAATTATATGGTCAGTTTTGGAGAAGGTACCATGAGGTGCTGAGAAGAAGGTATATCCATTTGTTTCAGGATAAAATGTTCTGTAGATATCTGTTAGAATCATTTGTTTCATAACTTCTGTTAGTTTCACTGTGTCCCTGTTTAGTTTCCATGATCTGTCCAATGATGAAAGTGGTGTGTTGAAGTCTCCCACTATTATTGTGTGAGGTGCAATTTGTGCTTTGAGCTTTACTAAAGTTTCTTTAATGAATGTGGCTGCCCTTGTATTTGGAGCATAGATATTCAGAATTGAGAGTTCCTCTTGGAAGATTTTACCTTTGGCAATAGATTTTCTTATATTACCCTTATATCCCATGACCTTGCCTTTATCAGTTTTTAGGTTTTTAAAATCAATTTATTAAGATTTTGGAAGACAGGCTGGAGAGATGGCTCAACAGTTAAGAGCACCAACTGCTCTTCCAGAGGTCCTGAGTTCAATCCCCAGCAACCACATGGTGGCTCACAACCATCTGTAATGGGCATTGGTTGCTATCTTCTGCTGTTTCTGAAGACAGTGACAGTGAACTCACATATATGAAATAAATATGCTGGAGCAAGTGGGGCTAGAGTGAGCAGGGCTGGAAAAAAATTAAAAAAAAATAAGGATTAAAATTTTCTTTGAAAGACACAGCATTATTTCACATGAATACAAAAAATAACTGTATTTGTCTTTATCTAGTGTATATATCTTTTGCTGAATTTTCTTATGTTATTTCATTCTCTGTGACGGTTAGTACAGTATCAAGTAAGAATGCCTAAGAGACCATATAAGAGCTTTCATCCTTCTTTTAGGTGGAAAACACTCAATTTCTCTCCAATAAATATGAGACGAGCCATAGGCTTATAAAATGTTTTATTCCATGTTGAGAAACCAGTCTAAACTGCCTATGAATAGTTTATTATATTATGAATAAAAACTGGACTTAGCCAAATGTTCCATCATCTTTAACAGAATCACTTCACTAATTTTCCTGGACTGCTGAAGCAGGTGGTACACTGGTTGACATTCAGTGGTAGTCCCAGACTCACATCCCTGAAGTACCTTCTGTGTGGTCAGAGTGAACCCTTTTTTTTTTTTTTTTTAATGTATTCTTGTGTTCAACTGCTATTTGTTGAGGATTTTTTTTTCTGCTATAATTATGAGATTAGCTGTTGGTTCTCTGTATCTTTCTCTTGCTTCATTGTGGATATAATAATAAAAGACTGTGAGAATTAGGTAGGAACTATTCCCAGTGTTTTATCTTCTGAGGCTGAATAGCCGATCATTTTTTTCTTAAATACTTTGTTGAATTCACTTATAAAACCAACTGAGTTGATGTGTTATTTTGAAGGTTATTAATTCTCTGCTTATTTAATAAACAACACTATTCAGACTGTCCATTTCTCTTTCTTTTTGAGTTACAATTTATAACTTTAAAGTAAGCAACTGAGTTCACCTAATGTATCAAAACTATGGATGCATAACTGTTTATAAATCATTTGTTATACATTTAATACCCATGATACCAGTAATAGTAATTCCCTCTTTCACTTATTATATTTATTTGTCTTCACTCCTATTGCTTAATCTGACAAGAGCTTTGTCATTTTTCTTTAATCTATTCAAAGAATTAGCTTTTGTTATTGCTGACTTTGTCCCCATATTTGGTTTCTTTAATTTGTGCTCTAATATTTAATGCTTTCTTTATTGTGCTTAAATATCTCTTATCAAGCACTTCCAAATGGAAGCTTACATTTAACTCATACATGTACTAAACACCATATATTTCTCTCTGAGCCATGTCTTCACTGTACTATACAAAGTTGATGAGTTTTATTTTCATTTACTTTGAAATATTTTCATTTTGAAACTTTTTACCGAGCACACGTTACTTAGCATGTGGGGATGAATCTATAGCGATTTCAGTGATATATTGTCTAGTTTAATTCTGTGTGGCTTTATAGTTTAAAGTTTTTAATATGTAGCTTATTGCATACCACATGGTCAATCTTTGTGACTGCTCAGTGTGAGCTTCAGAATATTTACTCTGCTATAGTTTAATGAAACATTCTTTGAAAGGCAGTTAGGCACAGTTGATGGGTAGTATTGGTCAGTTCATTCACACACACACACACACACACACACACACACACATTTTTTTTTTATTTCCCCAGATGGACTGATAAATTTCTGAAAGACGATTTCTTCAGATCTCTAAGAATAGCGAAAGCTTTGTCCATTTATCCTTGGCACCTTTGTCAGGTCTTGCCTTTTATATTTTGATGCTTTGTTGTCGGTTGTGTATGTATTAAGGATGCATGTACATACACATAAATATCCTACTGTCTGCACTACTTCTCCTTGCTTTTTGCACTAATTCTCTGCTTTGGTGATGTTTACAGAGGTTCTCCAGCTCTCTTCTGACTAACATTAGCATGTACATTGGAGCTGTAGCTGAAAGTCTTACTCTCATTTGAATCTATAAGTCTCCTCTTGCTGTTGTCACTTCTTCAGTGGAACAGAGGTAGATATTGGGATAATGCTATGGATTCTCATTCTGAAATGTGCTGGTTGATTCCTATTCAAAGTTTTCTGTTTTCTTCTGGGTCTTATATTATCTTTAGGTCTTACATTCCGTATATGTTTTAAAGACTAGGAGTCTGGTTTGCTGTGATCAGCCTGACCTGGTATTTTAAATCTATCAGCAACTCAATGGTTTTAATAGTTACAGATAACTGTGGCCCCAGTGCATTAATTCTTCAGAAGTTATGTAGTGCAATGCTAGTTTTACAGTAGTTGCTATATGTACTTACTGAAAAAAATTAATATCTCTTCTGAATTCACAACCTGGTAACTTGAAATGCTATTTGTACAAGATTATATCACTTAATTTACTAGTTTTAGAATCAATGATGGCTCTACAGCACCTGCCAAAGGTGACCAATGAGAGATTGTGTAGATAAGTGTCATCAGGAATTGATGCATTTTCGCATCAATTGATCCACACTGTCTCAGTCCATTCTCATTGTTTTCCTTTTCCCTGGCTAACACTATCTCATCTCTGGTCAGTTCACTTTCCTTCAAATGGGTGATTATGTCCTTGCTAAAAGGACATTTACCCAATTGTCTCTAAAAGTTGGGAACATAGCATGAAGTTCCTTACCTACAGATTTCCAAAGAAACCAGGAATGTTAAATACATAGGGTTGTCTTTCTGATGGGAAAGGCAAAGAACCTGTTCTTCCACCCAGAAAGCTGAGAATTGGAGTTGGAAGTAATTAATGGTTGGGTGATCTGCCTCAACTGTTGGTCCAGGCCATATCAAGCTCTACAAGCAGGACTGGAAATAGCTAGTAATCTAAATGACCCTTAAAGTGAGAGGCTCCCCCAAGCTCACACAACCAGGACCAGAGGTGGCTAATAACCCAAATGGTCCTATGCTATCTGTATGACTGAGACCAGGCCAGACCCTTAGACTCTTAGGCTAGTACAGATAGCATCTCTAAAACATCTTCTTGAAAGAAATGACATGTACCCAGTGTTGAGTCTCATTTCCTTGTACAAGTATCACACCAGGAAACCTTTTTTTCCAAATTATGCCGGGATTGAATACATTGAGAATAAACTGCCTGTTATTAGAGTCCCTGAAATCTGATCCAGGTTGATGACGTCAATGTGCACCACATTTTTATTCACATCTCTTCACACAGTTCTCTTCCTTGTATGACATGTATAGGGACTCTCATCTAATGGCCTGCTCACCTTTAATATGGCAAGATATTCCTGCACACTGTGTATATTTCCTGGTCGGGATTTAGAATAAGCGATTTCTCCAGGGATTCCTACACTCTCAAGATTTGCCTCCTTAACCTCAACCACGAAAGTAAGGCAGTTGAAATATTCACAATAGACATCAACTAATGGATTCCATCCTGTTTGCTGTGTGCTCTTAACCATACTTAGGATGCTTACCATGGCAACAAGGATCATTACTGAGACTGTTTCTTTGAAGCACAGTTCATGTCTCAGTCAACAATTGTCATTGTTTTAAGATAAAATGTCCCCCACAGGCTTGTGTTTGAACAGTTGGTACCCAGATGTTGACTTTATTTAGGAAGGTTATAGAACCTTTAGGATGAAGAGCCTTGTTGAAGGAAGAGATCACTAGGGGTGGTCTCCCACTTCCTGTTCACTGTTTGCTTCCTGACTGTGACCAGCTGCCTCAAATGCCTGCTGTAATTCCTTCCTCACCTCCTGCCCTGACTTCCCTATCTTGGAATGATCCAATGGAAATGTAAGCAAGAATAAACCAGTATGCCTTGACATTGTTTTTGGTCAGGCATTTGGTCTTTGCAATGAGAAAGGAAGTGAATGCAATGGCCTACTGGTTATAATAGCTTTTCACGCACTGTGATGTCACAGTACCGAAATAGTCTTTGTCTCTGAAAACTCATTTGGAACATGGTGATTCTCAAGGCCATGTATATGTGTAACATTATTCATTCTTCCAACTTCCCACTTCAAATCTATCTTTCCAAATGGCATACCTTTCCCGATTTAGATCTTCGTCCCATTTCAATGCCATGTAAGTATCCAATATTTACCCTACGTGGATGAAATTCTCAGTGCTTGATAACTTTTCACAGTTGGTGATGTCTATATTCCCATTGTAATCTATCACTGTCCCATAATGAATGTATGCCATATCCAAAGCATATACACAGTAGTGATTTGTCCTCACCTGCACCTTGTCACTTCTGCCCACCCATCGAACCCTGCTTGTCAACTATTACTCTGTTAAAGCAGAAGTTCTTATTCAGTATTTCTCATATGAGACCTTGCCTCAAACAACAGCCATAGCAACAGTAACAGTAACAACAACAACAACATACTTTAAAAATTCTAAATAGCAGATTATTCTGCCAGTTTTCCATCTAATGGGAATGATAAGGCTTTTTGGAGTTGGTAGGTGCCAATTACCAAACTGGGTGGGAATAAGGGTTGGTTGTCAGGTGGGGAAGGGAAGAGAGAATCCTGGTCAAATCCAGTTCGGAGTAAGAGTGTAATTTCCAGTTTATTTGAGATACATGTGATACTGTTTAACAGCCTAGTCAAGCACATGGTTTGCAGTCAGTGTAACATGTTAAAGCCCTCATCTCCAGAAACCAGTAATTTATTCCAATATCCCAGTCATCTGTCTTTTTACTTAAGATCATTTGATGCTTAGTTATTTCTTTCAAGATAAAACTTAAACTCCTGTTCTGTCCCATGAGGTCTTTTTGCCAAGGCTTCCACTTGCTTCTCTTATCTCCTGAGTTCCCATTTTGCAAAGTTCATTGCATGTTTCTGTCAAACACAGGCTTCTTCATAAATGCCACACATTGTCTTTTACACCCAAATGTTGCCGATTGTCTTCTTTCCCTGAGAAAAGTGAATGTCTCCTTTGTGTGACACCATCTGACCACTCATCCCTTCAATTCTCACCTGAAATGTCCCACCCTATGGCTTCTGATGGCTGTGACACAGTTCAGGAACCTCTATCTGCTTTCCATCCTGCCCCTACCATCACTGTTGGACTTCTGTTTTCTGTCATGCATTGAGAAGGGCTTTGTGGGGAGAGTCCAAGACTTCTTTCTTAACATTGTATCTATTGTGTCTTGAATCTAACACAACACCTAGCACACAGACAGTTATAGTGTTATACTTTAATTAAGAATTGCCTGCACATTCCTCTTTATGTGTGTGTGTGTGTGTGTGTGTGTGTGTGTGTATGGTGAAAACGCCGTGATTCAGACATTTGGATCTAGGCTTGAATTTCTAAGCCAACCAAGAGCTAGCTAGATTAAGTAATATATGTGATCAAATCTTTGTCTCACCCCTCCCTTTATTTCATTTTTGGTGAGGAGAAAGATGCCAGCATCACTCCCTCCTCCCTTCAAATGATGATCTACTGAGTCTGATTCGTATGTCATTTTACAGGTATCACAGAAAGCCACTCCCATGGAAGGATTTGAAATGTGAGAAATGGCACCTGAAGAGTATGAGAATTTCCAGCCCGAGAAGAGGAGTGGCCCCAGCAGAGCCTCAGGATCCATCTCTCAGCTCTGGAAATGGCTGAGTTCTTTTAGTGGTTTCTTTCCCTTGAGAAAAGCATGAGGAAGCACTGTGGAGTCACGGGCCCTGGAACTAAATGTCAGCAGCCACCTCAGGCTCCGGGACAACCCAAAATGCTCCTGGGTGGTGCCTATGAGGCTCCACACCTTTCTAAGTGGCAATTGACTGTTAATGGTTGTCAGAGGAGGGGGGGATGGTGTCACATTTTCTTCAGTGCTGTAGCCACCAGCCACCAGCGTTCCAGTCAACAGTCCCAGGCTCACACTCAACTCACACAAGCAGTCTTAAGGAAAGTCAATTGGTTAAAATAAAAAGTCATACAAGGAGGAGGGGGTGAGCTGGGTCCAAGCATGTGTTTAGAAGAAGAGGGAAAGGGCTAAGGACAGGTAATGTAGGGTGAATATAATTACATATATATACTGTTCCTGGTGAGGGACTGCTGGCTGGTTTGTTCTGTCAACTTGCAGAAGAAAGAGGGCTTCTTAATACATATAATAAAAAGTTTAAAATAAAATATAATAAATATTTTTAAATTACCAGGTTATTTGCTCCCACAAGGAGAACATAGGAGGAAGAGACAGTCAGACTGTCCTTCCAGATGAGGATCTGTCTCATGATACAAGTCCTGTTACGGCAAGCAAGGTTTTGCCACTCTTCTCTTTTGAGGGGAAGGGTGAGGATTGAACTCAAGTTCTAGTATATGCCATGTTATTTCTGAACAATTTCCACCCACCCTCATCTAGATTTTTAATTTCATTTTAGACACTAACATTTCGGTGTTCCTGCCACAAATCTCCAATAGCCTCAAATTACTATCACAAGTTGGTATGGGTAGAAAAGAAATAATAATAATAATAATAATAATAATAATAATAATAATAATAATAAAGCCAAAAACCTAAAACTAGAGATTGATAATTAAATTATTCTCCCTTCCCCCAAAGAAAGAAAAAATGATACACAGTGATCAGATTGTACTCCAGCTGAAAATGCTCCAATACTCTTCTAAGAGATCAAGAAATCTTCAATACAGCTGTCCTTTCCTGTGCCAGGTAATGACAAATAAATAATAATGATGATGATAATAATAATAATAATAATAATAATAGAGGGGGGGACAGGATTGGAAGGTCATAAGATGGGTTGGCCAAGGAGAGACATACATACATACTTTTGGTGTGGAAGGAAGCAGATGTCTTAGAGTGCAGGGCACTGAGGCGTTCTTAACAAGCACACATTGCAATTTTGTCAGTACCTAAAAACATAAAAGGTGTCCATTAACTATTTGATTAGCAAATACTGAAAGCCTAAACATGTCTTGGTTATTGTATTAGGTGTGCACAGCCCAAGGGTAACCATCAGAAACTACTGGCATCTCCACACAGGCTAACTAGCCAAATTAGGCCACAAAGCTGCCTCTGATGAAATGGGACTCAGGAAGGACAGAAGTGGGAGGAGGCATGCTCTTAGGGAAATAAAGAGGTTAAGAAGAAACCAGCATAAAAGAACAGTTGAAGCATCTCTGGCACCGCCTCACCTGCATCAGCCATTTGACAAGTTTATCAGCATCCAGAGCTGTGTGGAAGGAGTTCTGCCACTCTCTGATGGCCATGGAGATTTGAATTGCTGTCACTGTTGCCTCGGCTTCCCTGATGGACCACACTGATGTGTCTCACCAGATAGGGGATCAATATACCAAGTATAACCTTCAAACTGGACGGATGCAGCTGGGATCCAATAAGAAGAGTGTATATCACCATGTCCCTTTCCTCACCTTCTTGACACCTATTCTCCCCCTACTATTATATGGACAGAGCTAGCATTATTAATTAGAGGAAGTCAGTAAAGCTCTTCAGGGTGAAGCATCTTCTTGTTTCTGTGCTTGGTTTTTATCTTGATGAAAAATGTAAAGTAATATTTACAATGGCTTTAGAAAAAGAGACTTTGTATATAATACACACACATACTTATTTTTTCAAGTGCTATTCTGAGTTAGCACCATGGTTTTTTTTTTTAATCTTATTTTTCCCTCTTAAGGTTATGCCATACTTATTTTAGATGTATAACTCCATGGCTTAGGCCCAATCTCCTTACTTTAAACACCTTTCCTTATTTTTGAAGTATGAGTTGGTACATGTCAGACTATCCTCCAAACATTCTACCCTGCACTGGCTAATCCTTGAAACATTTCCAAGAGCATGTACCTTATCCTGGGAATTTCATAAAAGAAGACAGCAGCATCCCAAACAAACAGTTGAAGAGCCTTGCCCCAGACTGAAGGACTTTTAACTGGAGTAGGAGGAGTCTGATCCAGCCAGGACATTTGAATCCAAAGCTTTGAATTCAAGTAGCCAAGGGCATCATTGCTTCATGGTTGTTTATTTATGCTGAATTACTCACTTTTTGCAAACTCTCCCATTTTCTCACCTTTAAAATAAGACGATAAGGAGCAATACTTAGAGTTGTCATGAGAAGTCAGACAGAGCCTCACTGTGCATGGTGTGCCTGTGCTGGTGAGCTGAGACAAGGAATCCAGCACCTGTGTGCAGCATCATGTTATCTGGCTCCTTCATCTCCACCCAGAACCAATTCTGCAGATGCATCCTGCAGATGCTTTAACTGAGTGGAAATGATTAGAAACACAGTTCTTAGAGCTGAAGCCATGGCTCAGTGCTAAGAGCCCTCATTGCTCTTGCAGAAGATCCAAGTACAGTTCCCAACACCAGGTCAGGTGGTTGTCAATCTCTCATGATTCCAATTCCAGGCAATCTAATACATACTCTCTTTAGGAGTCAGAGAACACAGGCATGTGCGTGCGCGCGTGCACACACACACACACACACACACACAGAGAGAGAGAGAGAGAGAGAGAGAGAGAGAGAGAGAGAGAGAGAGAGAGAGAGAGAGAATGCTACACTCAAATATTTGTAGCTGAAAGTTGCCCCAGATGTCTTTTTTACATAAAATTGGTCAAAGCACACATGCTGTTTTGAGACATTTAGTGCATATTTACATAATCTAAAGGCAACGTGTTGACGTTCGCTTAAATAAATAGATATGAAAATGGATGTGCTTCCTCTGTTTTGCCAGACACAATCCCAGCTCTGCAACAGAACACCAGCTATAGCCTTCCTTCCTCCCTGCCTTCATTTCCTATGGATCCCACAGTCCATCCTTCCCTGACTTGCTTTCTTTATCCCAGATTTCCAAACCCACCAAGTATCCCTTCTAACCCAGCAGTAGCTCCTCCTAGGGCAACAAATAGGCTGAAGGCAGATCCCACTCCTTATCTACTGCTCCAGAAATCCCATTCCTCCCGAGTCTCATCACCATCTGTGTTGCAGGAAACACTGTGCTCAGTCTCCCTTTCCTATTTGACCCTGATCCCTACAGATCACAAAGACCTTCTCTCCCAACTTACCCCAACTCATTTCAGTATTCTAGTCTCTAGTTCCAGCAGGCATACCCTGGGAACATACCAGCTGAGCAGGCCAGTAAAATAGGTAGCACACAGCCATCACATTCTCCACAAATCCAGAGAGGAACAGAAACCAAGGAACAGAACACACGCCCAACAGAGACAAACCCAAAAGACCTATAATCGTCCCAAACCCAGATGCATAAACACTATTGTATGAACACAATCAATATGAGACAGGACAATATGTCTGCATAGCTATCTTACCACAGCAGTCCATGAATAGTCCAACATAGCTAAGACACAAGGAAAAGACATTAAAACCAACTATAAGAAGATGATAGAGATCTGTAAAGAGAAAATGAATAAATTCCAAAGAAAGTCAGGAAAACATCAACAAACAATTGGATGAAATTTTTAAAAATCCCTTAAAGAAAACCAACAAATTAGAAACAAACAGCTGATGGAAACAAATAAAATCATTCAATACCTGAAAATGGAAATAGAAGCAATAAAGAAAACACAAACTGAGAAAATTCTGGAAATGAAAATTTAGAAATTCAAACAAAACTACAGGAGCAAGATTTACCAAAAGAATACAAGAAATGGGAATGAGAAACTCACACAGTCAAAAAATCAATACATTGGTCGAAGAAAATGAACCTTAAATTTAAAATGTCCCTGACACAAAACAACCAGGAAATTTGGGACCAAATATGAAGACCAAACCTAAGACTAATAGGAATAGAGGAAGGAGAAGAGTCCCATCTCAAAGGCCCAGAAAATATTTTCAACAAAAATCACAGAAGAAAATCTTTTGTAACCTAAAGAAAAAGGGGCCTATAACGGTACAAGAAACCCACCGAACACCAAATACATTAGACCAGAAATGAAAATCCCCTCACCATATAATAATCAAAACACTACGTATACCGAACAAATAAAGAATATTAAAAGCTGCAATGGATAAAGACCAAGAAACATATAAAGGCAGACCTATTAGAATTACACCCAACTTCTCAATAGAGACTCTAAAAGCCAGTAAGGCTTGGGTAGATGTCTTGTAGACTCTAAGAGACCACAGATAACAGCCCAGACTACTATACTTAGCAAAAATTTCAATTACAATAGATGGAGAAAAATAATATATCCCACAATACAGCAAAATCTTAACAATATCCGTCTACACATCCAGACCTACAGAAAGTGGTAGAAGAAAAACTCCAACCTAAAAACATTAATTATACCCATGAAAACACAGGAAATAAATAACCTCACACCAGCAAAGTAAAAAAAAAAAAAAAAAAAAAAAAGAGGAAGAAGAAGCAGCATATATGCACACACACACACATGCATATACACATTCACATACATCACTATCAACAACAAAATAATAGGAATCAACAATCATTGGTCATTAATAACTCTCAAGATTAGTGACCTCAATTCCCCAATAAAAAATTACAGACTAACAGACTGGATGTGAAACTAGGATCCATTTGTCTGGTGCATCCAAGAAACAACATCAACATCAAGGATAGACATTATCTTCAGGTAAAGAGCTAGAAAAAGATATTCCAAGCAAATGGACCTAAGAAGCAAGCTGGTATAGCCATTTTAATGTCTTACAAAATAGACATCAAACTAAAACCAATCAAAAGAAATAGGAAAGATAGTAGGTACTTGTCAAAGAAAAAAAATCCACCCAAATGACGTTTCACTTCTTAGAATCTGTGCATTCAAATACAAGGGTCCCCAAGTTTGTAAAAGAAACACTACTGCAGCTAAATCACATATTGACCCTCACACATTGACAGTGGGAGACTTCATTAACCCACTCTCACCAATGGACAGGTCATCTAGACAAAAACTAAACAGAAAAATACTGGACCTAACATAAATTTACAGACCATTTCACCCAACACAAAAGAATATGGCTTCCTCTCTGCACCTCATAGAACTTTCTCCAAAACTGACCACATAGTTGTACATAAAGCAAGTCTAAACAGTTACCAGAAAATTGAATCAATGTCTTGTATCCTAGCAGACCACCACAGATTAAAGCTAGATATTAACAACAGAAAGTTACAAATGTATGGAAACTGAACAACCTTCTACTGAATTAAAGAATGTGTCAGAAAGAAATAAATTCAATGAAGATGAATGTACAACATACCCCAAATGTAGGGGACACAATGAAAGGGGCTCTAAGAGGCAAGTTCATAGCACTAAGTGCCTACATTACAAAAAATTGGAGACATCTCATACTAGTAACTTAACAGCATACCTGAAAGCTCTAGAACAAAAAGAAGTAGGCACATCCAGGAGCAGTAGATAACAAGAAATAAATTGATGGCTGAAATCAATAAAATAGAAACAAAGAGAACAATACAATGAATCAATGAAACAGAGTTGGTTCTTTAAGAAAATCATCAAAACAGACAAATTTTTACCCAAACTAACTAAAAGGTAGAGAAAGAATATTCAAGTTAACAAAATCAGAAACAAAAAGGAGGATGTAACAGCAGACACTGGGGAAATCCAGAGAGTCACAAAGGCATACTTTAAAAACCTGTACTCCACCAAATTCAAAAATCTAAAAGAAATACATAATTTTCCTGATATGTACCAATTACCAAAGTTAAAAAACAATTAGATAAACAATTTACATAGATCTATAGCCTCTAGTGAAATAGAAGCAGTTGTTAAAAGTCTCCCAACCAAAAAAGTCCAGGACCAGATGGTTTTGACACCGAATTCGATCAGACTTTCAAAGAAAAGCTAGTGCCAATATTCCTCAAATTATTTCACAAACTAGAAACTGAATGAACATTTCTCACAGTTACCCTGATACCCAAGCCACACTGAAGACTCAACAAAGAAAGTTAAAGACCAAGTTTCTTTGTAAATATAGATTTAAAAATGCTCAATGAAATACTTGTAAACTGAATCCAAGATTATGTCAAAAAGATAATCCACCATGGTCAAGTGGGCTTTATCTCAGAGGTAAAGGGATGGCTCGATATATGAAGATTAGGACACGTAATCCACCATAGAAGCAAACTGAAAGAAAGATGGCACACGATCACATCATTGGATGCAGAAAAAGCCTGTGACAAAATCAACACCCCTTCGTGATAAAAGTCATGGAGAGATCAGGGATACAAGGGATATACCTAAACATAATACAGGCAATTTTATAACAAGCGTGTAGTTAACAGCAACTTAAATGGCGAGAGGATGAAAGCAACGCAAAGAAGTTAAAGTCAGGAACAAGACAAGGTTGTCCACTTTCTTCATATCTCTTCAGTACAGTAAATTAAATTGTAGTTATATCAGTAAAACCACTGACGGAGAGCAGAGAAATACAAGTTCGAAAGGAAGAAGACAAAATGTTGTTATTTGCAAATGATATGATAATATATAGAAGTGACCCTAAGAATTCCACCAAGGATCTCCTATAGCTGATAAACATTTTCAGCAAAGTAGGTGGATACAAGATTAACTCAGTAAAAAAACAAAACAAAACAAACAAACTATGAACAAGGTTCATGACTGAGAAATAAATCAGGGAAATAAGACCTTTCATAATAGCCTCCAGTAATACAAAATATCTTGGGGTAACTCTAACCAAGCAAGTCCAAGACTTGTATGATTAAAAACTTCAAGTGTTTGAAGAAAGAAATTGAAAAGCACATCAGAAGATGGAAAGGCCTCTCATGCTGATGGATCAGTTAGCATAGTGAAAATAGGCATCCTACCAAAAGCAATCTACATATTCAGTGCAATCCCCATTAAAGTTCTAACACAGCTCTTCATAGACCTTGAAATGACAATTACCAATTTCAACACACACACACACACAAAACCCGAGGTAGGATAGCTAAAATAATTCTAATCACCAAAAGAACTGCTGTATGCAAAAGAATTCTACCTTCAATAAAAGGAGAAACTGAAAATAACAAAGATGCATCCTGGGAGTTCATGAAAGTGATATCGTTCTGCTATATTTTGGTTGGATACTTGAAAGAAACCTCAGCTAAGATCTGCTTTAATTTAGCATTTCTTTCACTTTTCCTGGTATCAAGTAGGCTTTTGGATGTATTATCCTGAGTTAAATGGCTGTTTATTTCCTTTTTTCACTTTAAAAATTGGATGTTGATGTTAATATTAAGTATTAAAGTTTAATTTAATGTTGATAATTAATATATAACATATAATTTAGTGTTCAAATTGATAATACCAATGTCAGTGATACCAATGTTTAATAGTTAACATTTGGTGTTTAATTTCTAATGATTTCCTTTGTTAATAATCAGATATTTTGCAACAATAGACACTGTGCTATTTGTTGGAAATACAACTGAGTGTGACTAAATTTATGTTTACAATCTCTTGAGCTACTTCCAGTTTGAGCTCTGACTCCATGCTCCCCATTGATGCCCTGTGACTCATGTTTTCCATAGCAGCAGCAGGTAGCTACCAAACTGCATGCTAGTTGCTCATTATTTTAAATGCCAACTCTTTTATGTCCTTGAGTTCAGGGGTAGACTGGGGTCAGTAAGGTAGGTCTCCTGTGCTGTGGCTTTGCTTGGACTGTGTCCAGGCCACCATTAGGTGGATGCCAAGGCTCAATGGAAGCTTGAAGCAGATGTTGATTTTTTTTTCTTTCTCCACTTTAGAATCTGGAACTTCTCTGTGACTGCTAAGCTGTGAGAGCCAGCATCTGGGGGGCCTGCACAGGATGTTTCACTTGGACACCTTAGGGAGAACAGCCCTGCTGTGTAAGAAACCTGACTATTAGGCTCCAGAAGAGACACATGGGGAACTCATGTGGGAATGGGAGGTCCTGAGTTTACTACTAGGTGGCATTTACAATAATGAACAACTAAAATGCAGGTTAGAAACTACCTACAGCTACCGTGGAAACCCCGAGTCATGGTATGTCATGGGGCATCGATGGGAGCATGAACCCAGAACTAGAAGTGGAAGGAATGCACAGAGACTGTAAATGTGGATTTAACTACACTCAGAGGAGTGGGATAGGAGTTGAGCAGACTAAAGAGTTAGGCAAGGACAGGGCCAAGAAGTGGGAGTGTGTGGGTAGGTGAGTGGCGGGGGGGGGGGGGGAGTGGGGGGTCCTGGGGGACTTTTGGGATAGCATTTGAAATGTAAATGAAGAAAATACCTAAAAAAAACAAATAAAAAATTAAAAAATAAATAAATCAGTAATGACTATAAAAAAAAAAGTTAGGCAAGGAGCTGGGCGGACTCCAACTAGAGGCAATGAGGTATTTGTACTCTGAAGAGTTGTTAATATGGAGTTGATCTGATCTATGTAGAGAGAATCTCTTGTGCACTGTGTGGAAGCATCACCTTTCAATAAAAAGCTGATGGCCTATTAGCAAAAGGCAGGAAAAAGAAGATGGGAGTTCCGGTAGCGAGAGATAGGAACTCTGGGAGTTGGTCAGGTGAGGGAGATTAGACATCTGAACTCAGAGAGACAAATCTGAGGAGAGGAAACCAGCCATTAGCTAAACTCAGGTTAAATGGGATGATGAGTTGAGAGTGAGTCAGGAAACCAATCTAGCTTAAGGCCTAGGCATTTATTAACAATTAACAAACCTCTGAGTCATTATTCCATGGCATGGGTGAAAAAGCCCTTGGTTACAGATCTGTGGTGGCACAGACTGAACTCATAGAGAAGACCAGTGAGAGACAACCCAGAAAAGCCAGTCTCTGGGATCATGTTGTAGTCTCAGGTCTACAGTTGTGATAAAATACCTGACCAAAACCAACTTAGGGGAGAAAGGGTTTATTTGTGCTCATAATTCCTGGGAAGAGTCTATCACAGCAGGACGTCAAGGCAGGAAGTTAAAACAGATGATCTTATCATGCTCACAGTCAAAAGCAGAGAAGCAATACACCCATGCTCCCTGTTCCTCTAGCTTTCTGTACTCCACACAGACCAAGGCCCCAAACCAGAGACTCCCTTTCAGACAGTCTCTCTACATCAGTCAAAGCAATTAAGCCAGTCTGTCACAGGCATTCCACAAACCAGCCTAATGAAGACTGTTCCTACTGAGATTGGTTTCCCAGGTGAATCCAGGTTGTGTCAAATGGACAAAGAACCATCACAGATGACAACCAGTGCTATTCACAAAATGACTACATCTTGTGCAATTGCTAAAAAGCCATGCTGAGCCAAAAGCAAAGGGCTTTCAGTTCTCATCTGGTTTTATCTGTATGCCTGTCCTTCCCTTTAGACCAGCTGAGAAAATATGTCTAAGAGTGTGTTGCTGAAACCATCCAAATGTTAAGCTTGTTACAGTCATAAATCTAAGTTCCATGAGAGCACTCAAATTGATTTTTCTCAGGCTCAATGATCAAGAACTCGGTCTCAGCCATAGAGCACTCTGCTCCTTGACCCTTTCTGAGATATTAATATAATTAACTTCTGGAAATTAACTTCCCTTCATGTCAAAGTGTGCTAGAATCTATGGGGTAGTTTTTCTTCTGAAAACTTCCAGTTGCTATTATTGAAGGAACAATTGTTCATACAGTCATCGGAGAAGTCCTGGCCACTGCAGTCATAACTGTATGTGGAGTGTCTGACCTCTTGTATTATCCCTAATATTTATTAAGTTCCATGATAAAAATACAGAGCAGGGAGAGTAAATTTTATTTGATTGGTGTTGCAAGAACAGTCAAATTATCCAGTGTTCATCTTTATTAAGACCTGGGATTCTCTCATTTAAAAATGTATTGACATTTGTTTTTTTCACTTTTCTTCCAATTTCTTTCTACAACACGAAGAAGAAATGCTTTTGATCTTGAAATCTAGTACTAGAAAGATAGTGTGTCTAAATATTATCTTCGCCTAAAGTATTACATCATAGGCTGCTGTTCAATGGCTCTTCTATAGTCAAGAACCTACCATCATTTTTAAAAGTCTGACTTACATTGGCTTATAACTTCTTTAGACGGCCATTCAAGGTTCTTCAATCTCCCTGTCAATTAAGAAGTATTCACATGTACTCACATGTGTAGCCCCAAAGAGTTAAATTATTTCACACCTCCCAAATGTTTTTTAGAAATCGGTGTTTATCAAAACATCAAATATTCTAGCTACTCAGAGACTGAGGTAAGAGGATCATGAATATTCCCTGAAGAAAGGGTCACCTCCTTCCAGGCATGAGTGTAGTTCTGCAGAAGGCAGATCCCACTCTTACAGTGTCTACTAACTCCTATTTATATATGTATATATATATATATATATTTTTTTTTATTAGGTATTTTCCACATTTACATTTCCAATGCTATCCCAAAAGTCCCCATATCCTCCCACCCACCCACTCCCACTTTTTGGCCCTGGCGTTACCCTGGACTGGGGCATATAAACTTTGCAAGTCCAATGGGCCTCTCTTTCCAGTGATGGCCGACTAGGCCATCTTTTGATACATATGCAGCTAGAGTCAAGAGCTCCGGGGTACTGGTTAGTTCATAATGTTGTTCCACTTATAGGGTTGCAGATCCCTTTAGCTCCTTGGGTACTTTCTCTAGCTCCTCCATTGGGGGCCCTGTGATCCATCCAATAGCTGACTGTGAGCATCCACTTCTGTGTTTGCTAGGCCCCAGCATAGTCTCACAAAAGACAGCTATATCTGGGTCCTTTCAGCAGAATCTTCCTAGTGTATGCAATGGTGTCAGTGTTTGGAAGCTGATTATGGGATGGATCCCTGGATATGGCAGTCTCTAGATGGTCCATCCTTTCGCCACAGCTCCAAACTTTGTCCCTGTAACTCCTTCCATGGGTGTTTTTGGGACCTCATAAAGTTGCAAAGCTTCTGCAAGGCAAAAGACACCATCAATAAGACAAAAAGACCACCAACAGATTGGGAAAGGATCTTTACCTATCCTAAATCAGATAGGGGACTAATATCCAATATATATAAAGAACTCAAGAAGGTGGACTCCAGAAAATCAAATAACCCCATTAAAAAATGGGGCTCAGAACTGAACAAAGAATTCTCATCTGAGGAATACAGAATGGCAGAGAAACACCTGAAAAAATGTTCAACATCCTTAATCATCAGGGAAATGCAAATCAAAACAACCCTGACTTCTATTTTTTAAGGGGGAGGCAGAAAGAAGGGAACAATGGAGACAGAGTTAGAGGAGAAACTCCATGACTCTCTGCACTTCTGTAGGGACAGAATTATGTCAGTCGTTTTCACATCTCCTGTGTGCATGTGGCTTGCACTCCACAAAGGATTCCCTTGCTAGCAAAATGATCTTCTTTTCAAAGATTATGTAGTTTATTTATAGTTATTTAGCCTATGGCAAGCTAGAATTCACAGATCATCTAGCTGACTTTTCTTGAATTCCAAGTATTCTCAGCATTTTAAAAAGGAAGGAGTTTAACTTCAGACAGAGGAATTGCAAATGGTACCAAAGACATGTTATAAAGGTGGCACAAAACAGGTGAGTTTTCTACTGTCTGTAACCTGTCATCTTGCTATAGCATCCCTTAAAATAGCCCTTGCCTCAACAGGCACTGGTATGCTGGATATTCTTCTGGTAAATTGATATTTCATGGGAATAAACATATTCTATTCTCTCTGTTTAGTTGTACACAATTATATGAATGTTTCTTCAGTTTCTAGGTACTCTTCAAAATGCACATGCAGTGAAGTCTGTCTCTTTTGAAACGTAGTTCTATGAAGAATAGTGACAGATGATAGCCATGTAACTAGAAACACATTAAAAGTACTGCATTGTCCTACTACCCCAGTTAATTCATATATGTGCCAACTACTAACTTATTTTGAATCACTGTAGCATATTTTCTCAGAGTAACATAGAAATGGGATCAGATGGTATGCAGCCTCTTAGGTCTGGTTGGTTTCATTTACAAAGGGCATATGAGGTCCAGGCTAGTTTCCGTGTGTATCAGTAACTTGTTCCTCTTTATTACTGGGCAGCATTCCAGCCTGCAGACACACTAGAGTTGGTTTATTTGCCTGCTAGAGTTGTTTCTGGTAATGAATTAAATGACTATAGGATGGTGGAAGAGATGACTCAGTGGTTAAGAGTATTGTCTGTTACCAGAAGAATCAGGTTGAAGTCTCAGCACCCACACTGTGGTTCACAACTGCCTGTTATTTAAAATCCAGAAGGAATCCTATCTGTGTGGTCCAGTTCACTGCACTGGATGCTCCTTTGGAGGATCTTAGTTACGTTTCCAGCACCCACATAGCAGATCACAGGTACCTAAACATACACACAAATACCCATAAATAAAAATAAAAATAATCTTAAAGAAAAGGAAAACCATATATTCCACACTCAAAGGGAAGGAGGGGTTCAGCCTTCTCTGAAGGAGTGTCAAGAAATCTTTGGAAACATACTGAGCCATCATATTGTAATTTTTTTCAAAAACTGGCCAAAATTATTTCCTCAGACAATATTTCCAGTCACTGTTAAATTATAATACATGAGAAATAAAATTACCATATACCCAGATACATTTAATTGAGCGTGTCCCTCCCCGCCAAAAATCCCAACTCTCAGAGCTTAAATAGAGTGTTCTGATCTTGATAACCCCATTTATAAAGTAGGAGGGAAGGGGCATCTTCGCAGCTTAGGATACTTTTTAAAGAACATAACTGTGTTGTAGACCTGGGCCTGCAGGCACACACATGGGAGCCTGATATCTTTTTGTTTGTTTGTTTGTTTTGTTTTGTTTATCGAGACAGAGTTTCTCTCTATAGCCCTGGCTGTCCTGGAACTCACTCTGTAGACCAGGCTGGCCTTGAACTCAGAAATTTGCCTGCCTGTACTTCCCAAGTGCTAGGATTAAAGGTGTGCGCCACCACGCCCAACTGGGATCCTGATATCTTAAGAGGGACAGGAATAGTAATATGTGTTTGTTTGAGACACTCTCTCAAAATGAAAAGAGACACAAACTGGGATATATTGAAAGGGTAAACAGGTAGCATAAAAGGCCTCTGACATTCAATTTCAACTTTAAAACAATAAATTACTGGGGCTAGAGACAAAGGCCCAGTAGATCACTACACTGGAAACTCTGTTGAAGAATCTTGGCTAAGTTTCCACACCCACATAGCAGCTCACATATGTGTGTAACTCCAGTCCCAGGAGATCCAAAGCCTTCTTCTGGTCCTCATAGGCATCACACACATGTGGTGCCTAGACATACATACAGTCAAAATAACCATACCCATACAATAATACATTTTCAAATAATAATAAAAAATATAATTGAGGAAGGAGTTAGGAGAGCTGAGAAAACTCCCTTTGGGTAGAGTTCATAGTCATTTCTCATATCATATTATGAAATAGTTTAATTCCAGGGCTGAGAAGGAGAGAATTATTCCACAAACCCACCAGGAAACAATAGAGAGACAAAGCCACATCCAACGGTCATCATCTTGATGTAGCGATTCTGTTGCTGAAATCTTCTTGCAGAAAATATCCAACACAGCATGTTTTATCTAAAAACGAAAAGCCAATCAATGCCCAGCAAGTAGAAAACAGTTCTACCATAGTCTATCAGCTTAGTAGCCTTACACAGCCACAAAAGATGAGCACAGCAAAGACAATCCGTATGCAAAATAACATTTCTGGCTGGCATATTTTGGAATACATTTTCTCTCCATCCTAGTCTGCATATTTCTTTTAGTGCATTGACTCTTAGAAAATCAATTGATAACAAGGGTCAGTGAGATGGCTCAGCAGGTCATGGTGCTTGCTGCCAATACTGACAACCTGACTTCAGTCTCTAGGTCCCATTTGGTATATGGGGAGAACAGACTCCTGAAAGTGATTTTCTGACTGCTACATACAAATTCATGTGCCTGCACACACACAAATAAATAAATAAATGTAGCACAATGTACTTATGACTAGAAGTATACCCAAGTGAATGTTTTCAAGAGAATTAAGGGAAATCTTGAAATGTTCATATGAAAGAAAAATAATATTGTTTATCATATGGTTCGTGGTTCAGAATTTACAGAGCTTAGTTAAATTGTCTTGAATGTGGAGGCAGAAATCAAGAGAGAAGAGGAGGGCATGCTATGAGTAGAGCCACTCAGTATTGACTGTGTCATGAGCAGAGACTTACATTCTGCCCAGGGCAAGAGCAAACACTGTGATTCATAGGAGGGGCGTTTACAAAATAGCCCTGTGGGTTATTGGGGGTTCTTCACCCACCAATCAGGCCTGGGAACTGCTTTGAGCCTACTATCTGTAGAGGCAGTCGTTGATAAATTACATGTGTATCAAATGAGGGAGTTTGTTCTGTTGGTTGCTAACTACTGAGCAACTTTTGACCCCAATCTTCCAACCTCTCAAACGTAAGAGAGGAGAGGTCTCTTTTAGAGAGGCTTAAGCAGTTTTAGAGGGTAGGATGTGGAAAATGGAAAGAACTAGAGGCAGAAGAGAAGTCTATTCCCGGTGAGGCTGGAAGCAGGGTTGTGTGATGGTTTGGGCTGAGCCCAAGAGCCATGAAGGAACACAGAAGTCTAATTAAAATACGATAATATGAAAGAAGTAGGTCGTATTCCAAAATTGGTCAGTCAGTACAAGCATCCAGTTAACCATTTAGGATAGGACAAATGATGCTTTGGTGAACCCTTGTCCAGCCTGTTCATGAACTTGTAAGAACAGCATCAGCCACACCTCAAGTCTTTCCGGAAGATGCTCCCTGCAAACTCTCTAGAACAGAGTTTTTTACAGGCTTCTTTATACTTTTCTGCTGCTGCCTGCCAGGGTCACAGGGTTCAGATAAATCCAACACTGTCACTAGCTATACTAGTACAAACACTACTAAACAGGCTGGGTTTGGTGGCAATACAAGCTTGTTATCCCAGCTTGAAGGTCCAGACTGGAGGGAGGGACCTGAGTTTGAAACCAGACTGGGCTACTAAAGGAGCACTTGTTTCAAATGAAGGGGAAAAGAGCAATAAACTCTGTGGTGGTAATAGGATTGAGGATGGGGGTGAGACACAATAGAGTCACGTGATGGGCCCCTGGCCATCAGACTCCAAAGGCCAGCATCAGGGCGCAGATCTGAGCATGGCGTATGCTTATATACAGCACTTGAGCCAATCCCAAGCTTCTTAATTCTCAGCCAATTCCATCTCACCACATCATAACTCAGGAGGGTGTTGTATCATCTATTAGGACTTCTGTGAAGAGAGAGGTCGGGGGAAGCAGCTGCTACTTCGGTTTCATTTAGTTTCTTTGCTGTCTCACCGGCGTCCTGGGAGCCATCTTAGATCTAGTGCCAAGCACACAGATCAGGACTCTTTGAGGAGTCGCAGGAGCCTGTGCCGCCTCGCTCTCCATCCCACTCTTTCCTTCACAACTTTGACTTCCACATCCCCCACAGTTCCCCCCTTCTGTTTTTATTTCAAGGCTAAGGACTTCCCAGAGGAGCAACTTGGTGCACAACTTGGTTGAGCCTTGACATTTTGAGGGACAGGGAATGTCATATTCCCACAAGAGTGGCTGGGCAGGCTCCTAAGAATGAGCAGCTATTATAGCACTTCCCAGCAGGAAAAGGTATAGGGGTCTATTTCACGTCCTTCTGGAGACATTCTCTGTGTCTGGTTTACAAGAGCCTTGAGGTTCCCCCAGGTCACCAGAGTGGTTTGCTGGGGATGACCTTGCCACTGGCTTTGTCACTGTGGGCTTCTTCCTGTCCATCAGTAGGCTGTCAGGAGGGCGCTGTTTTATGACTGGTAGTTACCTCTCCTCTTCCTCGTGTGACTCACTCATCGAGAGCTTCTGCAAGGTTGTCTTCGGCAGCTCCATCGGCTCCATCTGGACCTTCCACAGTACTGGGCTGGATGGATCTGTCAGGAATGCAAATAAGCTTATCTGATCTTTCTGGGAAAACACAAACTCTAGTCCCATGGTTAGCAGAGGGACTGAACCCTTCCAGGTGTGATCTATAGGGTCTCTCGAATAGACCAAGGGCAAAGGAGTTATTCTTGGCAGCATAGCCCCTTGGTGTTCCTACAATGGAGAGAGACCCTATTTGTCAACATTTTAAAAATGTATACTGGGGTCAAGGTCCCATGATGCTACATTTTTACAATACTTTCTTCAACCCCAAAGCTTCTCCCCAGATCCTATTCCTTGTTGGTTTTGAAAGCATCATGGATTGGCACTGGGCCTAATATGGTAAGACCCAGAATAGCAGGCTGGCTTATAAAATCCCAGGTTACTATGGCTGATCTCTTAATAAGCAACTAAGTCCTGAGTTGTTCCACACTCAGGTCCCTGTGAAAACTCAAGCCTCTGCCCAGGACATTGAAGGGAGTCTCAGAGACCAGGCACATTTGGACTTCCTAACTTTGATGCATACTTAGGGATCAGAACTCATGATGGAAGGGAAGGCCACTGGGGCTTTGGAGAGAAGAGGCTAGGGACCTTGCCAGTGACCAGTAACATGCATAGCTTCCTTCAGCAAGGATTTAGGTATCTACTGTGGGCTCCATAACCCATCTAGGGCCACAGTCTGGCAGAGGAGGCCAAGTTAGGGAATTGGCAATAAGCTGTGGGTTACAGTTAGAATGCAAAAGAAGGAATTCCATGGATGGCCAGTGGGACAGCATCCACTGGGAGGGGAAGTGAGGCTCTGACTGGACGAGAATCGGCACCACTAAGACATAAAGATTGCAAGAGCAGAGATGGGAACAGGAAGGTCTTTCCTAGATCTATAACCTAGGACTCAGTCATCCTGGGCAGGATCCCATGTCCTGAGCACTTGAGAAGCCAGACATTATAGGGGTGTTGGGGGCTAAAAATCTCTGTCCACCTATTTGTAGGGGTTCTCCTAATCCAGAGACCTCATGGTTTGAAGGATAAAAGAACTGAGTGACCCAAGAATGGCAGAGGGCCATTTTTCCAATTTTTCCAATCCATTTTTCCAATCTACCCTGTCAATTAAAGTACTTGACCATCCTCTCTTCCCCCCACCTTCCCGTGTGTGTGTGTGTGTGTGTGTGTGTGTGTGTGTGTGTGTGTGTGTGTAAGCTAGACAATAAAGTGATGTTCCTCAGGATTTTGAGACAAGGTCTCTCACAGCCTGGAGCACAGGGCTTTAGCCAGGTTGCTGGCCTCGGGGATTAGCCTGTCTGCCTCTCCCCAGAACTGGTATTGTAAGTGCACAGGCCTCCAAGCCAGACATTTTTACTGGCTTCAGGACCCCATTCCTGTGGGGTGAGCATTTTACTGCCTGAGTTTTTTCTTAGGCCTCTTAGCAGTCTCAACAGTGCAACTCAGCTCTCCAGGCTCACGGGGAATCTCTCACCCCTCATCAAAGTTCTTAGTGCTCCTGGCACCTGGGCCCTTTGCTGGGTGCAGTGTCCCTGGAAGGATCGGCCCTGGTCAGCAGCAGGCAAGTCCACTGCAGGAGGGCGGTGGGAAGCAGGCAGACCAGAGCCAGCTGGGTCAGCGCCGGCCTGGGCGGGGCAGACAGAGGCCGGTGGAGGCGGATCCGACCTGAGGCCTCTGAGCCCGGCCCTGTCACCTGTGGGTTTGGTTCAGCTCCGGGAAGGCGCCCAGCTCCTCCCTCTCTGGGAATCTGAACATCCGTGGGAGTGGGCTGCGGACAGCTGCATGTAGTGTCCCCACTTTGGGTTCTGCTGGGAAACTGCTCCCCGATGCTTTGGGAGACTTGCTTTTTTCCCGTGGAGAGAGTTTCTCGGACTTTTCAACTAGCTCCCTCCGCAGCAGTAGGAAGGACTCTGGTGGAGGTGAGCTCTTACTGGCTGTGACAGCTGAAGGCTGCTCCCAGCACAGAACTGAGGAAAGCCCCTGCTCCCACCTGTAGCGAGACAGCCAAGAAGACCTGCTTTTAACCAAGACCAGACTCTTGTAAGTTTGGACGGGGAGAGGCTAAAAGGGCAGGGGGATGCCTGTTCTAAGAAAACTGGGTAAGGTGACTTGCTAGCAAGACTCCCTCTAGGGCAGTGTTTCCAGTCCAGCAGGAATCTTTCCTTCCAGCCCGTTTGTGTACAGTTAACAATGGTCGAGCCCGGCTCTGCCTTAAACTCTTTCTTCTTCCTCCTGGAGGTCGTCTGTCTAAGGAGTTGAAGGTCAGCTGTTGAACACTAGGCCAATTTGGGGGAATACTTTTTCAGCTAATGCACGTACTCAGAATCTGTCATCTCCCTTTTCTGTCTGCCTCTGCCCCTGTGCACATAGAGGGTTTTCACTTTCTCTATCTTCCCAACTCCCCCACCCCACCCCATCCCCACCTTTAAGTTGTATTGTCCCTATACAATATTTTTATTAATTCTTTGGAAATTTTATATATGCAAACAATGTATTTAGATCATTCATATTCACTTCCACTATGTCCCTTAATTCCACCTAAATCCACTTCACCATGGCACTCCCCCTTCCCAACATCATGTTGGTTTTGTTTGTTTGTTTTGTTTTGTTTTTAAATAATCCATGGAGTCTGATTGTGCTGCCCATATAGCATGTGTTAGAGCCCTCCACTGAAGCATGGTCCATCTAGCAGGGCCACACCCCTACTACCTCTTCCTGGACTTGAAGTCATCAGCTGTTGGTAGTTCCACTGCAAGGGGGTGGGGGCCAGTCAGCCCCTCCTCCTACTTTCTAGAAATCTCAAGAATTCTGGAAGAGGAAAGTAAGCTCTTTTTCTAACAAGTGCTATGCATACTTGGGGTCCTTTTTCTCCTCCTCCTCTCCCTCCTCCTCCTCCTTCGCTTCCTCCTCCTCCTCCTCCTCCTCCTCCTCCTTCTTCTTCTTCTTCTTCTTCTTCTTCTTCTTCTTCTTCTTCTTCTTCTTCTCTCTCTCTCTCTCTCTCTCTCTCTCTCTCTCTCTCTCTCTCTCTCTCCATCACCTGTTCCTTTGTTTCCTTTAGTTCCTTCAGTACTAAGCCCCTCAAAAGTATATTCAAGAATGCACTAAAAGAGAAGGGTAGTCCTTCCTGTGACGCTCTAAAAGGAGGATTTTCAAAACCACATCTTCTGTGTTGAGTCCAATATCACTGCTTCTTTAAGGGGATAGATATTTGTAAATTGGAACTTCTTTCTCAAGATAATGTCAGTGGCCAGACTTTACCATATGTAAAGGAACTTTCACCGTCTTTAACCAAGAGGGGACATAAGAAATCTGGGGATCTCATGTGTGTGCTCTCTCAGTCTCATGGAGAAAGAGTATGGTTAAATCCTGAGATATTTGGCAGTACCTTGAAAGTATTGTTGTGGACCATTCCAGGGTTTTTAGGCTGCTGCTTTTAGATATCCCAACAGCTTGACAACTTGCTTATTATTTCTGTTAAATAATAATAATAATAATAATAATATTTACAGTCACTCATAGTGGTAGCCTCTGTAACTGCTCTGCCAGCTCATTGTAGGCGAGACTTCTCTGAATCACTTTTTAATGTAGTTTTTTTTTTTTTTAACCCGTTTTTAAGATATCTGGACTCTGCTCTCTTCTATGCAGAATCAGAGGCCAGAGGTTACAGTGAGAACCTGGTGGAAAAAAATTGAACTGTGTTCTGAATTCCAGTTACAGCTCATTCTTGAAGTCCCACTGAGTCCCTTCCCATATTGATTTTGTGGTCTCCAAAAGTCCTTAATGTGTATGTGTGTGTCTGTGTGTGTGTGTGTCTGTGTGTGTGTGTGCACGCACACACATGCGAATGTGTGTATTTTCTCTTAGCTTTCAGGATGTGGACTTATCAGGAAGACTATCTGAACTCTTCTTAGCATGCCGTTACCTATATCTAGTGCTGGGGAGCACTGCTCGGCAGAATTTGGACTGTGGACTTTCCTCTTGGTTCCAGAAAGTGTTCTGGCATGCTGGACTCCTTGGCAGCTGACTAAGGACATGAGGTTTAGGATTGGTGGGACCTTAGACGAATTACTTTGCTCTCCATGTCTCATTTCCTCCTGTCTAGAGTTTTTAATACTCTAGGATGTTGTGCTGCGCATTGAAGGCATGCATACCATGAACAGTACAGGGCCTGCAGTTAATAGTCATTCAACAAATGGGAATAATTTCTCCAATGTTCTTTTTCTTATGATGGAGAGCATTTGCTGCTCTTCCAGGGGAGAGAGTTCAGTTCCCGGCACACAGTCAGGCAGCTCATAACTGCTGCCTATAACACCAGCACCAAGGGGATGCCTCATTCTCTTCAGCCTTCAGGGGCATTCACACACACATGGCACATATGCGAACACACACACACACACACACACACACACATATATATATATATATATATATATATATATATATATATATACATATTAAAAGCAGACCAAGAACATATTATCTGGTATAATTTGGAATAAAGCCTAAAATTACATTTCCTACTATTGCTACTGTCCTGTTCTCCAAACACTGTGGGCGCTGCTTTAACCAAGGTGTGTGTGCCCTCAGTCTGAAATTCGAGGAAGGTCCTTCTGCTCTGCACCAGTTCTCTTATCAAAAAAGTAATCTGCATTCCTACAGGAGCCTGATGATATCACTAGTCCAAACGCCACTCATTGCTTCCTTCTGAGCTATTTGAGTGAATGTTAGGGAAAAAAATCTTATGGAAGAGGTATTGGGGGATAGATTTATTACTTTGGAGCACAAAACGCTAACTGAACATTTTGAAAAGGAACTCTTATAGAATCTTACCATCTTGATTTCATTTTGGTATTGTTAGCTTTCAGCATCATTTTTACATATAGAAACCTTTCCCTTTCAATTCTGATGCGTACACATGTATGAGTTCCCTCTCTCTCAAGTGTTGTACAAGTTGGCTGAATATGACTTCATGAATTCAAAGAGTTTTGTTACAATGCCCTGCAGAGTGTGGGAAAAAATTCTACCTGCCGTGTAGGTATAATCACTAGACAGAAAAGGGAATTTAATTACTTTAGATTCTGTTCATTGAAGAGAAAAAAAAATTATTCTACACACTAGCCCTGTAGGTCACTGAAAGCCCAGAGCAGACCAGGCCTGCATTCACATCAAAGCATGGTTATCTGGCAAAAGAAATTAGGTGAGAATTATTTGGGGGAGGGGAGGGGATTCATTCCCTTTGTTTGTTTTCTTTGACTTAGTGAATTAACTTGAACATTTGTTCATTGTGCTGATGATATTCATAAGGTCCTGACAGCTTCAAGCTGAGGTTCAGTCAAGCTGCTTAGCTTAACTATAAACATCTCTGGAATCCTAGTCTATGTTCTGGTTCCTGGACTCAGCGTGAGTGAGAGGTTCCATCCAGTGGGAAATCCCAAGAGTCTTCATTTGAACAGAACTCGAAGGTGATGCGGATCTCATAGAAATCATCATTTTGTGCAAATGGTGCACTTGCAGGTGTGTGTGTGTGTGTTCCTTGTGTATACAGGTGCCAATGTGGAGGCTAGACATCAACATCAGCTGCCTTCCCTGATTTCCTTTCATTTTTCTCTCTCACTGAACCTGGAGATTGCTAAGACTAGGCTGGCCAGAGAGCCTCAGGAGTCAGCCTGTCTCTATCTCTCCAGCACTGGGAATATAAGCATGCTACCATGCCCAGCTTTCAAAAAGTGAGTCCTGGAAACCAAACTCAGATCTCTGTGCCTGCTTGGTAAATCAACACTTTATTAACTGAGCCATGTCTCCAGCTTCTCCTCTTCCTCCCCCTCCTCCTCTTCCCCCCTCTTTTCTAGCATATCTGAGACTCTGTGTTATATATGTATCATACAGGTGTGTAAACAAACATGCATGTACACATGTGTGTGGAGACCAGGAATCAACATCAGGTGGTTTTTTAAATCTTTTTTCCCCTGTCTTACATTTTAAGGCAGGGTTTTTCACTGAGACCAGACCTCACTAATTATCTAGTCTGGCTGGACAGGGTTTCCCTTAATTTGACTCTTTTTTCTATTTTTAGTACCAAAAGAAAGCGTCACCCAAAACAGTTATTTCTAATCACTTGCAGATGAAGTAAGGCCTCAGGGTATCAAGAGTTACGACAAGTGAATGAGTTCAGGACTAGGAAGGTGGGGCTCGTTTAGTTATCAACTATTTTATTAGATTGTTCCATATTTTCTCTCAGCTCTGAATATAAATTCCTATCTCATTATTTCAGTATTTGACTTGGCCCCCACTGTGAATCCTCCTCACTCCCCATCTAGGCCGGGCAAATTCACCCTGTGTCCAACATCCCACGTATCTTTTGGAAACCTGGCTGCAGTCTTTATCCCTCAGGCTACATAGGTTCCCTGATCTGTATGCATCGCAGGGGAGTGGGATGCTTCCTCTCAGAGTTTGGCAGACCACAGTGTCAGGTACTTCATAAGGGTGCATTGGGGCGAATCAACTCCCACTTTATGCATGACTATAGAATCCAAATACTTTTTGTGATACACTTTGTAGTTTTCTCCTCTTTCAACTGAGAGAAACCTTAAGTAATACTCCATGCCTGCTTTTTAAGAAACATGGTACATCCAATTATAATCATTACTTCAGAAAGGGACTTTCTAATTGCCTTGTTTTTCTCATCTTTCCATTTACTTATTTAGCTTAAGAGAAACACAGAGTGATTCTAAGCAGCTTTGCCATGCCCTGGATGCAGAGGCAATTGATTGCTTGTTCTGTGGTCCCACAAGGGCAGGATTTGGAGAATTCCATTTCCCTACACTTCCGTTTTCTACTGAAAAAAAAAAATCTCTTGACAGGGAGAGTTTCAACCTTTTTTAAAATTTATTTTATTTTTTATTCTTTTCGGTGAAAGAAAGCAAGTCAGAATGACCCTTGAATTGCTAATGCCTGTCACCTGGAGAAGGAGCAAATTATTTTCTGGCCTCCGTGTTGCCATGTATAGAACATGTGTTCTGAGTAGCTGCTGTTTTTCACGGCCTCTTTTGCCAGCTGAGGTGCAACATAAACTATTTTAATTAATACCGTGTCACCAAAAGGGATTGAGGTAGCCAATTGAATTCTGCCAAGATAGAGTCTTTTGATGAAAACATATCTTTATTGATTGAGGATGAAAAAAAATCATTCTTAAAATGAAATCCAGAGAAAAAAATCACGTCCCTCAGAGAAAATTTCTGAGTGGCAGGCCGAGATTAACATCATAAAATTGAATTTGTGCTTCAAGCCTTTGATGTAATCAGCAGCTGGGAGATGGCGCTGCCCTCGCTGTGTGCCCTCCGATTATTGTGGGGAATGAAATAAGGGTTTCTGGTGTCCCTCCTCCAAGAAATACAAACAAGGTATTACCAGGTAGTTTCTTGCTAGTTAAAATAGGTTGGATCGATTGGAGGCCTCTTAGGCCCTCATTGGCCCATGAACTGTAGGAGTTGAGCATTTATTTATGCCCCAGGGACAGAATTTGTGGCTGTTGCTAGAGTGACTTCCTTGGTCAGTAGGAACCTAGCAGAGCAGAGCAAAGGGGTCCTCCTGACCAGGGACTGCTTTGTGATTGGACAGGAAGAGACTGGGAAAGGTTAGAAAGAAACACAGTGCTGAGTCTTGGTGCAGTCAGTATGGGGACTCCTAGCTGGAAGGCATGCCCTGTGTGGACATCATCTCAGAGTTGGAGATCGTAGATGCCTAGTCACTTCAACAGGTTCTCTCCTATTTTTGTTTAGTCCCGGTACTTGAAAGACCCACCGTCCACACCTTTGACTCTGTGGGTATAAACAATTGCATCTGTAGACCAAGTACAAAAATCTCTTAGCAGATTCACCATCAGACTCAAGAGTAGCTTGAACCTTGATCACCCTGTGCCTGAGCTCAAGTTGTATTTGTTTTGTGTTGTTTCCTTTTCTTAGGGGTACAGGTTTGCTCATGTGGACTTTAACCAAAAGACGATGCTATTCTGACCCTCACTCTCAATCTCCTTGAGATGTGGGATGGGCTTTGAGGTCAAACAGACATGGGGTGTAATTATATCTCACCACGGAATTCAGCTTTGCCAAGCCTCTTTCCCGCAGGTAATCACTAAATGACAGGTATGCAGATGAAATAGGGAAGGTGGTAAATGCCCAGAGCGGTGTTGAGGCAGTGACTGGCATTTAGTTAAGCATGTGTAAGTGGGATATGTAAGGTTTCCTTATGACTGAGAAGGGGAGGAAAAGCCAAGAGAAGTTTGGATGTGTTCTCAAAGAAGGAGACATGAGAGGAATCAAGGCCAAGGAGATTCCTTGTCATAAAGTAGTAACATGAGGAATACAAAAAGAAAATGAGCTGTCTGATTTATGACAGAAATCCCAAATAGGTAAGAAGGGATGGGTAAAGGTGCTTGCGGCCAAGACGGAGAGCCTGAGTTCAATTTTCAGGACAGGCTTGGTGGAAGGAGAGAACCAACTCTCACAAATTGTCTTCAGACTTTACACACACACACACACACACACACACACACACACACACACGAGAGAGAGAGAGAGAGAGAGAGAGAGAGAGAGAGAGAGAGAGAGAGAGAGAGAGAAGGGGAGGGGAGGGGAGGGGGAGAGGGAGGGGGAGGGAGAGGGGGAGGGGGAGGGAGAGGGGGAGGGGAGGGGAGAGGGAGAGGGAGAGGGAGTCAGAGATTGGCAGAAAGAAGCCTGGAGTTGGACCCTCAGCCAAATTAGCCTGTCAGTGAGCTCTGTGTCAGCAAGAGACCTGGTCTCAAAGCAAAAGGTCTATGGCACCGGAGGAATGACAGCTGACATTGTCCTCTGGCTTCCGCAGGCTATGAATACAGATGGACCCCCACTGAAATTTACACACATCAGGTATTTAAGTAGGACAAGGTTCCTTTGTGTTATAATCCTCAAGCCCTGTATCCTTTAACTGCTTACCCTCCTGCAAGCATCCTGGGCTTCTACTGGTGTAAGCATACAATACAAGGGATGGGCTTAAAGCAGAGGCTCTCAACCTGTGGGTCACAACCCTTTAGGAGGGGTCATCTAAGACCATTGGAAAACACAGATATTTACATTATGATTCATAACAGTAGCAAAATTACAGTTATGAGGTAGCAACTAAAATAATTGTATGGTTGGGAGCTCATCACAACATGAGGTACTGTGTTAAAGGAATCACAGCATTAGGAAAGGTGAGAACCACTGGCTTATAGGCTTCCATACAGCCTGGTCACCTCACTGACAAAAAATAATAAAATCACAGGTGTAGGAGGCATCTCTAAACAGACCTGCTCCCCCCCCAACCCCCACCCCCATCCCTGCTGCTTTCTGCCTTCTCTGGAGGAAGAAGAGACAGACTGAAGGGCAGCAGACTCACTTTCATTAACTGGCTTGTGTGCAACAGGGAGGGGAAAAATGTGGTGCAAGAGTCAAGGCTAAGAGACAACTGAACCTCGGGAAAACATATTTGTCCAGGAAGAGCTAGGAGTAAGAGACCAGCTCCTGCCAACTTCAGGAAAGATGCCTGTGTCCCTGAGATCCCCACCCGCAGGTGCTCATACCTGCTGATACCACACTGCTCCTTAGCTGCTGCTGTGATTTCTAGAAGGCAAACAGATGCCTGTGTTTTATCAACCTGGGCTAGACCCAGTGGTGGAGGCACAGGCTTGGTTACAGCCAGACAAGGCAGAAGTGATTCTCAGCAGATATGTCTGATTTGAGCTTTGGATGTAGCTGTTATCTTCGTATGTATGTCCTCACTCCATTCCCAGCCCCATCCCTGGCCTCATGCCCTGTGTGTGTTTCCTCACAGGCTTCTGCATTTGTGTAATACGCAGGGCCTTTCTCCTCAGGTACAGGCACAGGTGATTGGTGAGTGGCTTAGTCTCTCTGGTGGAAATCCCTGCAATGGAGCAAAGTCTCTGGCACACTGAGCTGAGGGGTTTTTAGTAAGTATTTTGAAGCAAATGCAAACAAATTTAGGTAAGGAGGAAGCAGAGAGAAGAGAGGCCAGTTGGAGAGAAAAAGTGAGGATTAATAAGGTAGGCATTGAGGTAGCAGAAAGTGAAACGGTATAAAAACAAGGAAGTTATTATAGGAGATTAGCACGGCACACTTAGAAAAAATAAAGTAAGGCAAAACTGGGGAGTATTGAAATGGCAGAGGTCGCTCACATAGAGAAAGACTTTGCTTTGCTTTTTAAGCGACATTAAACAAATGGCGTTAGGGCCCATGGGATATCCTTTGTGTTGGTAGAATTTCAACATATTTACTTTTTAAAGTATGTGTTTATGGGTATATTCATGAAAATGCAGGTTCCCAGAGAGTCCAGAAGAGGTCACTGGATCCTCACAAACTAAATTATAGTCTGTAATTATAATTAACTAAATTATATGAGCTGTCTAACGTAGGTACTAGGAATCAAACTTGGATCCTCTGCAAGTGCAGTGCCTGCTCCAACCACTGAGCAATCCCGTCAGCCCCTGCAGTGGGATTTTACAGAGGCAGAGAGAGCTCAGCACAGTGGCCGAAGATTACTTACCCTTGTAATCCCAGCATCTGGGAGGTGGAGGCAGAGGATCAGAGGTTCCAGATCATCAGTGTATAGGCCAGCGTGAACTATGAGAGGTTCTGCATCATTCACAGCTGAAGGCCAGCCTGAGCTATGAGTGACGTTGTCACAAAACAAGGCTGAAATGAATGCGGAAGTAAAGGATTCCACTGTTGCAGTGCATGGCAGCCACGTGTCCAGTAGCACGCAATAAACATATATGTGTTAGTGGATGCTGGTTTATTGGACATTTTCAAAAATGAAACCAGCATATGCAATACCATGATTCTGGGGACATTTATCATTCCCCCAGGATACGCTTACATAATGCACTGTATTTATTTTTTAATATAAATGACAGTTTGTTCCACGCAGAGTTGTGGCGTCAAGGGGAGGAGGAGCAGCATTGGAATGATGTTGACCCCACTTTGATGATGGACAGGAACATGTCAGAGGAGGAGATCCCCTCAGCAAACAGGAGGCAGAGATTTATTCTAACACGGATTAGTTTGATATTTTCCATGTGTTAACAACCTAAGCAAATATACTAGGCAAGTTGTTTTCCGTATTGTTCTTGGATATGAGAAAAAAACATCTGACTCACCGCTGGAATAGGTTTGTAGAATTCACAGGCACAAAAACAACTGCTCTGCCAACAACACAAGTGTGTATTTAAAGTTAACCACAAGGTGACTCAGTAGTAAGGACATTGAGAGCAGAGAGGTTTTTTGCCTCTTTCCCGGTTCTCTGCAGCCCAACCCAACAATTGCATATGTTTAGCCCTCAATAAGTATTTGTTTGGTTTAATTGAGAATGAATATAGGGCTGGAAACAAGGGTCAGGGGTTGAGAGCATTCGCTGCTCTTTCTGAGGACCTAGGTTTGATTCTAGCACCCACATCCCCATCCATTGCCTTAACAGTGCCTCTGTGACTTCAACTACAGATTTGACGCCCTCTTCTGGCTTCTGGGGGCACTGCACTCATGTGCTTATCTCATGTGCACATAATTAAAAAGTAATGAAATAGATCTTTTAAAAATGGACTAGATGGTTTTAAGTTTTAAAAATGGCTTTCAGTATAAATCTTTGAATACTTAAGTGTAGCACAATCTAAAACAAAGCTACACAACAACAACAACAACAACAACAAACCCTGAAGAAAACAAAATGCCTTTTAAGGTCTTAACCCTGAGGTTTTAAACGAGGGGACTATAGTTCTCTGAATTGTTCCCAGACTGAATAGATGTGAAATAGCGTGCCACTCACAAAAGGCTCCCTTGAGCTTCTCGAGTTTCTTTTCCCACGCTAATGCCCATCTCTCTAACAATGACTGCATGAAACATACTTGGCTGTTTAGTTTGTTAGTGCTGTGGCTACACAGCTTAACACGAAGCAGGAGGAATGTGCAGGTACTATGTGAGAGCATGTGGGTGCAGCTGGGAACTATGCTGGAATCTTCAGCTGTCCAAGAGGTGGGGGCTATTCCTTGGTTGGGTTGCTTTCTTATATGGTCTGGGTCATGAGTATTGTAGTCGCAGAGATTAATGTACATTATCTGCTTAATTCCTTCCTTGATCTCTGAGTGATTTTTAGTGTTGCTGTTACCTACTAAGGTAATAATGTCTCCTGAAATATTACTATTATTTCTTAAAGATTTTCCAGTTTGCAGGAGGCATACAGTTGTTTTTGTTTTTGACGTGTTTTATTGAAAACAGAATTTTTTCAGATAATATATTTTGATTCCAGTTTCAAGTCTCTCTACTCCTCTCAGACTCTCGCATCCAGATCCACACCCATTTTATTTCTCTTAAAAAAAAAAAAAACAAAAAAACAAACAGATATCTAAGGAATAGTAAAAAAAAGAAAAGAAGGTTAGAACAGGACAAATCAGCCAAACAAGAAAACGCACAAGAAACACATAGAGACGCAGAGACACACATGGTTACACACGGGAATCTCATAAAAACCTAACCAGGGGGATCGTTTCATCTTCTGAAGTTTTCCTCGGTTTTTTTTTTTAATGCCTTCAAGTTTGATTGTATGTCTTTCATTGGCTTGGTTTTACTTACCCCAAGATATTTTATGTCTTTGAGGCTATTGGGAAAGGTGATGTTTCTCAATTGCCATTTGTACACAGGAAAGCTACCCTTTTTGTGTGTTAGTTTTGGATCTAGATACTGTGCTGAAAACATGAGTCAGATATAGGGATTTCCTGGTGAAAATTATAGGGTCACTTACTACACTAGCGTATGAGGATACTCTGACTTCTTGTGTGTGTGTGTGTGTATGTGTGTGTGTGTGTGCTTCCTATTTGTGTTCCCTGGATATCTTTCTGTTGTCTTATCGATCTAGTTGAAACTTCAAGTATTACCCTGAATCAGTATGGAGAGAGTGGGCAACCTTGTCTTGTTCCTAATCTTAGCGGAATGGCTTTTGAGTTTCTCTCCATTTAAGTTGATGTTGGCTACAGGCTTGCTGTAAATTGCTTTTATTATGTCTTAAAGTTTTCTAAGTGGCAGCTAATCATTTACTCGTATTGGCAAGGAGCTTGGCTTTAATGTTGGCTAAGGGTTAATTTGGGGGTAGTTATGCTTCTGAGAGTAGAGGGCAGGATCTTGATTCTGAGGGTAGAACCCAAGAGAGAGAGAGAGAGAGAGAGAGTGTGTGTGTGTGTTATGTTATGTTATTCTTATTTGCCTTGGACATCCTTCAACTCAGTAAATTCATTTACTATTGTTGTCTTGCCTTATCTAATATTCAGGCAGGTTTTGGAAGACACACTTCTGTGGGTACCAAGTACACAGGAGATCTCAGGTTCCCATGGGTCCAGGTTGCTTCATACCCTCTGTGGTTAAGGTTGTTGTGACATGGTAGATCCCATGCAGCTGACAGGGCTGTGTAGATGTTCCTTCTGTTGCTTTCTTTAGTTTGCTTTGCTTTGTTTTCCAGTTTGAAACTGGAATTTTCCACCAACCAGCCAGTTGTATGACAGTACCAGCCTATTTCTTTCTGTTGCACATCTCTGGTCTTTTGAGGTTTATAAAGGCATTTCATGCCCAATAACCAGAATGATGTTTTTAAGATAAAATTATCATATTGTAATTAACTCATAAATAAAAACATCCCACTGATAGATAAAGGGAGCCACCCAAACACTTCCCAAGTTCCAAACTCTGAACAGATAAAATAGCCTTACTGGATTCATGGAATTTCACACTTTAGCTAACAATTACTGTTTTATTCACTTATCTGTC
Organism: Mus caroli; assembly: GCF_978045245.1. Classification (NCBI taxonomy): domain Eukaryota; kingdom Metazoa; phylum Chordata; class Mammalia; order Rodentia; family Muridae; genus Mus; species Mus caroli. The sequence goes on from NW_028227266.1 coordinate 72,788,021, forward strand.
ACAAGGGGGGTAGGTAAGGGTGACGACTGAAACTAGAAAAAATTATTAGCTTTATATCCACTCGTGATTCTTGTGAACCCAGACCCATTAAAAGAGTGCAATTCAATGAATTTTAATTCTGCAATTCCCTTAATCTCCAAGTAAACTCAAAATGTATAACCAAAACTCTCCCTGGCTTAAGGCTGAGCAGCCTACCTCTTTTGATAACTTAAACGAAAGGCAGGCTCTTTCTTGAAGTGATTCATGCAGGTCCCTTCCCGTGGCTGTGGGTTTAGAGGGACTCAGTGTTGTTCCCCGTCACTTAGCAGAGACACTCCCAGAAGCCGCACTGGTCAGACTCCAGATCACATCATCACTGATGCAGTCTTTCCTCACAGACATTTTCCCTTGCTCGGGAGGCTATTATGGAAATTCATACCTTGTGCCACAGGACTTTCTTTGGTAATTATTTTTCTTGTCTGTCCTCAGCCAAAGGGTCTAGGCTGGTCTGTTTGTGCATCTGGGTGTGTCCCCAAACAAAGCTATTTATGATTAAGCTAGCAACCCCAGGGTCCAGTAGACACCAATAGCAGAACCAGGTATCCATCATGCTAATCACTATGCTGGTCTCAGGTAGGTCAGAAAGGAGGAAACAGATTGTGAAGACAAAATGATAACAGCCATTCCTTGGGACTGCCTGGCACTGTCTTTATAGAGAAAGAGTTCGGAGAGAGTCCAACTTTAAGAACAGTGAATGCTGTATGAAAATTATACTAAATAAAGGGTCCAGTTGCTTGGTTTGATCTCTGTCTCTCTCCCTCCCTCCCTCCCTCCCTCCTTACCTTCTTCCCTCCCTCCCTCCCTCCCTCCCTCCCTCCCTCCCTCCCTCCTTACCTTCCTCCCTCCCTCCCTCCTTACCTTCCTCCCTCCCTCCCTCTCTCCCTCCCTCTCTCCCTCCCTCCCTCTCTCCCTCCCTCCTTCTCTTCCTTCCTTCCTTCCTTCCTTCCTTCCTTCCTTCCTTCCTTCCTTCCTTCCTTCCTTCCTTTCAATTACAAAGGAGTTTTCCTGGGTTAATCAGTAAGGCTTTCTGATGAGAAAGGCCGGGTCCTATGCATTCTGTAGCATTTGATGGGAGACTTGGTTTTGGTGCTGGCTCAGCTGCTCTTTGCCTGGGTTGCCTTTACTAAGTGACTAACTTTTCTGAAGTTTGATTTTCTCATCTGTAGAAATGAAAGAGGTGCTTGTTTCCTTCAACACTGCTGTCTTTAGCTCAGGATTATCAGAGGCCCTCAGAGACTTGGGCAACAGAGTTACATTTCACTTGTAAGTAAACAATAAATACTTTATTAGCATGTTCCACATAAAGAGTAGCAATTTTTTTTTTTAGTGTTAGCATGTTCAGGGTTTTGAATAAGTCAAATTAGTGGTTGATTTTTAAAGGTCAACTTGTCACAACCTAGAATTGCCTGAGAAACTTCAGCTGAGAAACTTTCTAGATCAGGCTGGTCTACGGACATGTATGTAGGGGATTGTTTGGATTATTAATTGATGAAGAAAGGCCCGATCCACGGTAGGTGGCATCATTCTCTAGGCAGGCATTCTGAGCTGTATGAGATAGGAGAAAGTTAGACAAGAGCAAACAGGCAGAAGACAGTCTGGGTGCATTTGTTTCTCCTTGTTCTTGGCTGTGGCCTTGACTTCCCCTCAATGATGAACTGTAACTTGGAATTGTAAGCCAAATCAATTATTTTCTTCCACACATTGCTTTTGGCTAGGATGTTTTATCACAGCAAAAAGAGTAAAACTAGAAAACAATACTTTGTGAAAAAATTTGTCTGAAATTTACTTTTAACTAGTTAGCTTGTGATTTTATTTACTAAACATGGCAGGCATAATTTTCTCCCCAGTAGTTGATTAGTATACCATCATAGAACTTAAGCTTAATGATAATGAATTAGATGATGTCATGGATAAATGTCCTGGATATGCCCACAATGCCTCTTAGAAATAAGTAGTAGTACCAAAAGTAAACACAGGGACTCTACTACTGGCAAAACTATTGTTAGTCAGCCATGACGCATCCCCCAGCCACAGCGAAAACCACAGTGATCCCTTGCCTTTGTCATTCATTCAGTAGACATACTGAGAACCAACTGTATGTGAGGCAGACAATGAATAGTGTATATAGAAACGATGAATGTAATGTCAATTTTCAAAGGTAAATTTTTCCAATTTTATGGATAAGAAAAGCAAGGCTCCAAGGTTAGTTCCTCACCCCTGAGACAGAAGAGGAAGAGATGGAGATGAGTGTGACTCAGTCTATTGTATCTTCTAGCTTCTTTTTCTTTCTTCTCAAGAAAACATGTTTTCATTGAAAATGAGAGAGATGATGATGTCCTAAGTACACACCCGTTATGTCTGTTCTTTTTGGTGAGATACAGGCAGGGGGCCTGGAGTGATCACTTTCCTCTGAATGCATTCTCCCAGACCAAGAGAAACTATATCATTTCTGCTGTACTTCTTCATTAGCATGATGAGAGTTTACCTCCATAATTCTATCTCTTATTTTTGGGAATGCTTGTGTGTGTGTATGTGTGGGTGTGAGCACATGTGCATATGTTATGTGTGCATGTGAATATGTGTGTGCATGTGTGTGTGTGTGTGTTCACATATGTGTGCTGGAGCAGAGAGTCAGATCCCCTGAAACTGACACTACAAGTGCTTGTGAGCTGACCAACCTGGATTCAAGGAACCGAAAATGGGTTCTCTGGAAAAGGGCAAGTGCTCTTAAGCATTAAGCCACGTTTCTAGCTCTCAACCACTACATCTTAAAGTCTCTTCCCCACTGTCTAGATCAGTTATCAATACTTAAGAAATATTTAGCTGGCCTGGAGAGATGGCTCGGCCATTAAAGAGTAGGCTCACAACTAAAAGAATGAGAAATATTTAGTGACTGTCATGCAAGGTGCTAGGGTGAGGACAGGGCAGTGACTCACAGTTTCCCAGGTGTTTCCTGCTTGATGGCAGAGACCAGCTTTGCAAAGTGCCTGGGGAGGCACCCATTGTTAGAATAAGCCAGCACTGCTATTTAAACCTTTCAATACATTTTACTAAAAGTCACTCTGAGCACGGGCTGAGAGTTCCTGCAGCTGTCATCTGCTGCCAGCATAATAACTATGTGACCAGAAGACTGGCTTCTTAGGGGCAGATACATCTTCTCAAACTCTGCAATGACTTGAGCCCTCTATGTTTTTCAATTATTACCACACTGGTTGTGTCTGACTCTAGTTAATGCTCTCCATCCTTTGAATACACAGGTTAGAGAGTTTTGATTTCTTCCCCAACCTTGCCTCCACCTTTCCTGAGTGATATGCGGCAGGCACACTACTGGGAAGCTGCTTTTCAGTTATATCAGAATAGAGATCTATCGCTGGAATTCAAAGAACAGTTCTGTGATCTGGCTGTAAAGATAGGTGTGCCTCCATCTGCAGGAGTCATCTGATATGCTAATCCTGGAAACAAAGCTGCCCCTACTGCTTAAGGGTGGAAAAAAAAAACAAACCAAAAACCAGAGTCCTGATGATCTTGGTGCACAGGGCTGAAGCAGTACTAGACATGGTAGAAAAAGGAAGTGAAAACCGGCTCCCTGAATGGGTGGTTTCTCATTCCCAACAGATGACAGGAGGAAATATAGAAGATGTAGGGCAGATTTCCAAACAGGACCAATATGGGTGAAAGGGTAAAGGGAGGACCCAGGGGCTCCCAGCCTCATGCCCCTTCTAACTTGATGGGATAGAACTGGTTTCATGTTATTTATTTATTTATTTATTTATTTATTTATTTATTTATTTTCCTCTCTCTCTGTGGCTTGGCCTTTTGGCTTTCCCTGAGGTTCTGAAATCTGTTAGTGGCAAGGAATGAGGTCCATTCTTTTGGATGACCATCAGTATCCTTCTTACAGAACTTTTCATAGACAGTAAAAATAGTCATAATTCAGGACTTGAATGGTTTGAAACCGTTTGCAAGTAACAGTCTTGAAAGCTTTTCTTTTTTTTTAGTGATAAACACCTTTAATCTCTTTTTTTTTTATTTTAAGATTTATTTATTTACTATATGTAAGTACACTGTAGTTGTCCAGAAGAGGGAGTCAGATCTTGTTACGGATGGTTGTGAGCCACCATGTGGTTGCTGGGATTTGAACTCTGGACCTTTGGAAGAGCAGTTGGGTGCTCTTACCCACTGAGCCATCTCACCAGCCCAAAAGCTTTTCTTATTCATGAAACAAAATGCTGAAAATATAAAAGCAAACAGGTTTGGCTTTATGAAGCACAGAAAGTGGGACATCTAAACATTATATCAAAAATGACATTTTGCTCTTGTTTGACATGTAGCTGACTTGTAAGGCATGTTTAACTGTGTAATTTTGGTCATGCAAAATACTTTAAGAAATATGCAGTAAATATATACATTAAAGTAAAGTAAAGTATAATATTCCATCTAGTAGGGAAGCTTAAATTTGTCAGGTTTTGTTATACAAGGCTTCATCGTCATCAAGCCTGGATAATATCTAATTGTTATTATGTTTTCTTGGTTGGTCAAGGACATTTAAGACACATTGTTTCTATCACAAATATTTATAGATGAAATACATTGTTTGTGTTCTCTGTGTTGAGGGTATTGGAGGAAATATAACTTAAAAATATTAAGTTTTAGACAAATATTGTTTCTTGTATAGTATCCTAACAGTTATATAGTGGGAATATTTTAATTTCTAATAGTGGCTTTATTCAAAACCCATATTTTCAATACTATACCAGTTTTATCTGGCACATTCTCACCTGTCTTTCATTTCCAGTCTTGGCATGTTAATGTCTTAGGAAGCTTTGACTAGGATATGTTCTGAGCTAGCCTAGGTTAAGACCATTGACTGCTCTTGCAGAGGACCCAGTTCCATTCTCCAGCACCTACATGGTGTTTCACTACCATCTGACACTCTGATCCCTAGGGATCCAATGCCATCTTCTAGTCTCACCAGGTACCACACACACACACACACACACACACACACACACACACACACACGATGCATAGACACAACATTATTACACAAAAAGTGAAAACATTTATAAAAAGGAACCGTTGGGTGTTTTTTTACAGCTATTTTCTTCCACGTACTTTTACTGTAGTTTCTGAGATGTTTAGATGTGAATTTAAGTTTAATTTAGTATTTTCTCTTTCCTGTGCTGTTTCTTTGCTCCTGAGCTTCTTTTTTCTATTTGATCAATATATTTCTTTCTGTTTGATGTAACACATGTTTGTTTTTTCTTTCCATATCCTGTCATAATTCCTGCCTTCAGAATCTCATCAATATCCTTTCTTTCAGAGTGAATTAACAGAGCTCTACTTCCTCGTCTATGCTATTACCTCACTTTTTTGTTTCCCACTAATGTCAGTCAACACTCTTCTTTGTTACTATGCTAGTCCTACTTTGCTTTCTGTTGCTGTAATAGAGACCATGACCAAAAGTAATTTGAGGAAGCAAGGGTTTGTCTGTCTCAGAACTCATCATTGAGGGAAGCCAGAGCAAGAACTCCAACAGGAGCAGAGAGAGATAAGAGCCATAAAAATCAGTGGGCTATTCTGCTCCCTGTGGCTTGCTTCCTCTGGCTTGACCCCCAAGGTTTGCTCAGCCTAATTTCATATATAACTCAGAACCACTTCTCCAGAGGTAGTACTGCCCACAGCAGGCTGACTCCCACCCCTACCCCAACACTGATCAATCAACAGTCAAGGCAAGTCCTCAGGACATACCACCGTCAAGTTCATCTGGTCAGTCCTTCAGTTGTTTGTATTTGTTGCACCTATGAGTGAAATGCAAGCTCTTTACTAGTGAGCTGGATCCCCAAACTTTAAATTCTTGAAAGGTGGGGAGGAGAGGGAGAAGGGAGAGGGGAAGAGGAGGGAAAGGGGCAAGGGAGGGGGAAGGGGAGAGAAGAGAGAGGAGAGAATACGAATTAAATAGTCCAGGCTAGGCTTTAACTAGTGTCCTCCTGCCTCAGGTTCTCAAGTTTTTTGGATTATAGATTTGTGTCACAAGGACTGGCTGCATCTATTTGTTTTTATTTGTTTCTTTTAGGTTTTAATGTCTTTGTCAATGTAATAATTTCTAACAGTTTATTTGTTCTTTCTATGGTGAATTTTAGATCAGTTACATATTTTTAGTCCCCAGGCACCCTTATTGCTCATGGTTTAGTATTTTCACGGCTGTGTTATAACTTTTTTTTATTATGAACTTATGATTGTAGTTATGATTCCTTAAGAATTCTGTTCAGACTTGGTTTGTTACAGTATCTTCCAGAATGCTCCCATGAAGAAAACAAAATCCCACATTAATAAACTATAATGGTCATGCAAAATACTTTAAGAAAGATGCAGTAAATATATACATTAAAGTATAATTTCTGTTATCTGTTCACACTTATAAACCCTCCCCCAGAGTCCAGACAATGAATATGTTCACCACCCTCAAAGCTGTCAACATTTGGGGCCTGCAAAGGTTATTCATCAGTTTAAGATACCACACTACTCTTGCAGAGAGAGGATCAGGAGTTCAACACCCAACTCCCCCATCAGGCAGTTCACAACCACCTGTAACTTTTGCTCCAAGGAATTCAGCACCCTCTTCTGGCCCCAGAGATTCTGCACTCATGTGCACAGATATGCATGCATACATTTAATTACAAATAAAATAAATCTTAAATTAGAAAAAAAAATCTCTCCATGGTTCCCTGTGGGTCCTCACTGTTTATTCTTCCTGTCTGCAAGGCTGCCCTGCCCTGCTCTCTGCTTTTAGTTACTATATCTTAATATGAACTTTCTAGTATTTTACCCAGAGGTCATACAGCATTGTCCTTTTTAGGTACCTGATATTTCCAAATAACTAGTTTAAGATTCATATAGTGTGGGTCAATGAGTCCTTTATTTGGTTGGGGAATAGTATCCCATTGTGTGGCTAGGCCTCTGCTTATTTATCTGGTTACCTATTCATTGGCATTTGGCTTGTTTACAGCTTTTAGCTATTGTGAGTAAGGTTGTGCATATAGTAGTCTTCCTATAAACACACACATTTTTTTTTTTTCCTGTTGAATAAGACGTAGAACGAAATGGCTGAGTCATGGAGCAAATATGCATCCGGCTTTGCAAGAAATGGCCACAGTGACTTCCACCAAATACAAAAAAAAAAAAAAAAAAAAAAAAAAAAAACTGTACTCAAATACACTTGATCTGGAACTCACTATATAGCTGAAGCCAACCTGGAACTTGTGCCAAAACTCCTTCGTCCACTTTCTGTTGCTGGAATTACAGATGTGAGATTCCCCAGTTTTAAGGAAGATAACCATGCACATTTTCCCCCCTCAGTTTTTCTGTATCTGGTGTTCATCCATCATGAGGGGTGCTCTGCAGGCTGTGGCCCTCTGGGGAAGAAAAGCTCCCCCCCACAGCATCACGGCCATCATGATCACAGATGACCAGCAAACCATAGTGACTGGAAGTCAGGAGGGTCAGCTCTGCCTCTGGAGCCTCTCACCTGAACTGAAGGTAAGTAAAGTCGCAGGTATTACGAGTGTCCACTCTGCTTCTCAGACCTGCAGTGATGGTAGAGGCCTTGTGTGAAGGTGGGAAAGATGTTCATTATAGAACAAATCAAGATGTTATGAGAAAATTATGAGTAGTATTAATAATTTCTGCTCCCAGCTAAGTATTATCACCCTTTGAGCTGCACTTACTTTTACTATTCTCTATGCTGAATTATATGTGTGAGTAAGGGCTATAGATATTTAAGTATAGTTCTAAAGAATAATGGCCCATTAAAATAAACAAAAGGCACTCCTGAAAGCCACTATTAACTAAATGAGTAATATCTTAATTATCTGGACATTTCTGATGGGTTAGCCTTCTTGCTATTCTTTGGAGTCTCTGCTTTGAGACGCTTTTTTACAGACCACATCAAAACCTCTACATGCAATTTACTGTTGTCATCCTCTGACTTCAGAACCTGGCTTCACCTAGTATTGGGCCCATCGATTAGCAATTAATTGTTTCTGTCCCAAGTCATAAACATTTAACATATCGGAATAGATATTTGCTTAACTCTAGCAGTCTCTAGACCCAATTTGAACAATTAAACTAATGATGTACTTAAAGTGTGCTGCCCTCATTAAGATGCCTTTTACAGATCAAAACTATTTTTAGCCTTTAAAGTCTGTCACTTTTAAACCTAAATTAACAATTAATTGTAATTCTATTTTATAGTGTAATTAATTAACGCCTCCTGTCACTGAACACGTCTACTGTAGGAAGTGTTGAGAGCTGCAGAGCAGAGCAGAGCAGAGAAGAGCAGAGCAGAGAAGAGCAGAGCAGAGCAGAGCAGAGCAGCTCAGTCTTTATGAATTCCTTTGGAGAGAGTGGGTAGCATTGCAGTAGATACGCTTCAAAATCGGTGCTCATATAAATACAGAGATGTATGTTCTCTATTATCATCCTAAATGGCATAAAAATTCCCTTACTAATTTTTTAAAATCTTTTTTATTATTTTATTTTCTGGCTGAAGCAGTTGCCTAGCAATCCATAGCTCAGTATAAGCTTAAGAAATTTGAATTTCTACTCTCCTACTTTTTCTTTAGGCTTCTGATACCCGTTTAGTATTTGGTTGTCGAGCACTCTGGTGTGCATATTCATAGTTAGCTTGGTTGAGTTCATGCTTGAAGGAAGACACCTGTGCTGGTGGCCCAGGAAGTTGCAGTATAAGAGAGACAGGACTTGGCTAATTAGGCCACCCTGTGATGAGCCTAAGTAGACAATAGTTAGCCCTGTGGCATTTCTTTCTTTAGGACAAGTTAACTTCTTGGTGTTAGATTAGTCGTTCTGCACAGGAGGCTAGCTTGCCTCATAAAGGACATTTGGTGATATTTTCAGACACTTGGTTGTCAAAATTGGAATCAGGGAGATACCACTGGCACTTAGTTGTTCCCGTTGATGTCTTAAAGTGCATATGACTATCTAGAACAAAAGAGATCGCAACCAAAAGCCTGTCATACCGATATTGAAGAACTCAGCATTACAGATATAGAATGAAACTCACATCATCACGGTGGGAGAAGCAGCTCATTTTATTTAAGGCAATACCCACCCTGCACCTGTAGGAAGTTGAAGAGAGCCTTGCTGCTGCTGGATCCAGGTATGGGCTATGATGAAAGGGAGATGAGCTAGGGGAGGAGATAAGGTTTGGCCATGGTGATGCTTTGATGACCAAGAAAGGGATTATATGAATCATCTGAGCAAGGGGAGCCTCTGGAATGAGCTGACCTGGGGTTGGATGACCCTTTTGTTCTAGATGTTCATGAGAATAAAATACAGGGTAGAGCAAATATGATACTTTATGGTTTTGACTGCTGTGTGCCTCATATGAATGGCGCTACTCAGAATTTAACTTTTAGTGTAAGGCTTATTTTTTGAGTCCATGGTCATCATGACAGGGAGCATAGCAGCAGGCAGGCAGGCAGGCAGGCAGATAGGCAGGCAGGCAGGCAGGCAGGCAGGCAGATAGGCAGGCAGGCAGGCAGGCAGGCAGGCAGGCAGGCAGGCAGGCAGGCAGGCAGGCAGGCAGGCAAGCAGGCAGGCAGGCAGATAGGCAGGCAGGCAGGCAGGCAGGCAGGCAGGCAGGCAGGCAGGCAGGCAGGCAGGCAGGCAGGCAGGCAGATAGGCAGGCAGGCAGGCAGGCAGGCAGGCAGGCAGGCAGGCAGGCAGGCAGGCAGGCAGGCAGATAGGCATGCCACTGGAGCAATAGCTAAGAGCTTATATCTGTCTGATCCACAGGCAAGAAGCAGAAAGAGAAAGAGCAGGGTTCAAAGCCCACCCCTCAGCAACACATCTCTACAAGGCCACACCTCCTAATCCTCTCACTGAGGATCAAACATTCAAGCATATGAGCTAATGAAGACCATCTCATTCAAACCATCTCAGCAAGGCAATGCAGTTCACTTGTGATGTTTACCCTTCTGTGAATTTTCCCTGGGAGAGAGGTGTTTGTGGTGTACCTGGTGTTGATGTGGCTTTTAATCTGTTGCAAAGTGTTGACAGTCATATGGTTGAACCCCTCGGTATGGTGTCTAGGTACAAGGATGTATTGTTTTCTGAATGGTAACCTTTTGAATTCTTCAGAAACAATGTAAAGCTAGAATTTATTAAGTGATATTAATAAGCTAGAAAACTTTTTAAAATCGTTAAATTTTAGTATGGCAAGAGACCTTTTAAAATAATTATGATTGTGGTAGATATAAAGGAAACCATTATATTAGATAGGAATGTTTGGTTTCCAACTTATGGTCATGTTACATAGTTTGGACAAAAAATAGGTGAGCATTGATCCATGTGGAATATAGATATTTTATTATCCACATGGCATTTTTCAAATTATTTATGGGTCCACTATGTTTATTCATCATTTAAGAAGGCATTATGCATTTTCTTTAGACAATTATTGTTTTTGTTTTGAAATACTTTCATGTGTGCATATTGTGTATATGTACCTATTTCTTGAGTATGCACACATGAGTGCAGGTGCTCATAGAGGCCACTAGAGAATGCATGGTCCTCTGACACTTGACTTACAAGTGAGTCTGAGCCCATGTAGGTGCTGGGAGACAAACTCAGATCCTTCTCAAGGACTCTTAGCTGCTGAGCCATATCTCACATATCTCACTCCTGTGTGTTCTACTCTATAGTTCTGATTTTCAGAATCTTTTTTTTTTTTCACAAAATAGGAATGTCTGTTCCTATTACAGACATGAGACAATAAAAGAGCAAGCACTTAGGGCTATACTTTCAAAATGCTCATAGGGAAGTGACACAGTGACATTGTAAATAAGTGTGTAGTTGGTTTTCTTGTATAGAAAATTTCAGTTTATTATTTTTGAGGAAGGGAGTCAAATTAGGTATTTTAAAAAATCAGTACTTTATTTTAAAAAGTAGTTTAAAATTGGCAGCTAAAGTAGAATTCAGTATCAAGACGAGATCACATCTACTGAAGGTACCTGCCTAGAAGGTACATGTTTCCTCATCCCTCACACAAGGTCTGCCACCATCACTGTGTGTCCTAGTGGGATTCTGTTGCTGTGATAAATGACATGACCAAAGACAACTTAGTGAAGGAAAGTGATTATTTAGTTTATACATCCAGGTATCAGTTCATTACTGGGGAAAGTTGGGGAAGGAACTCAAACAGAGGCTATGGAGGAACACTACCTACTAGCTTGCTTCCCATGGCTTGCTATGTGCTTTCTCATATAGCCCAGGCCCATCTACCTAGGAACAGTACCACCCACAGTGGGTTGGGCCCTACTACCCCAATCACCTATCAAAGAAATACCCTTCAGACTTGCCCTACAGGTCAGCCTGATTGATGCAAGTCTTCAGTTGAGGTTCCCTCTTCCCAGGTGACTCTAGATTTGTGTCAAGTTAATGTTTAATGACCGTCTTAGTCAGGGTTTCTATTCCTGCACAAACATCATGACCAAGAAGCAAGTTGGGGAGGAAAGGGTTTATTTGGATTACACTTCCATACTGCTGTTCATCACCAAGGAAGTCAAGACTGGAACTCAAGCAGGCCAGAAAGCAGGAGCTGATGCAGAGGCCATGGAGGGATGTTCATTACTGGCTTGCTCAGCCTGCTCTCTTATAGAACCCAAGACTACCAACCCAGAGTTGGTCCCACCCACAAGGGGCCTTTCCCTCTTGATCACTAATTGAGAAAATGCCTTGCAGCTGGATCTCATGGAGGCATCTCCCCAACTGAAGCTCCCTTCTCTATGATAACCCCAGCCTGTGTCAAGTTGACACCCCAAACCAGCCAGTACAATGACTAATACTAACCATGACACCATGTCACCCGAAGTGGTATACTTATGGTTACTGAATTGAATCAATTGAGTCCTTATGGTTACTGACTCATACTATAGTTAATTCTTTCTTAGGGCCCCTGGATGGACACAATATAGGCTTTTATGAACTGACATTTGTCCACAATTTGTCATGTGATACGGAATTATTTCATTGTTCTAGAAGTCCCTTGTGCCCTATGGTCTCCCGCTTTCCCGGACCCTAGATGAGCACTAATGTTTTTACTTCCCTGGTTCTATCTTGACTCAAAGGTCACAGAGTTGGAGTGTTGCAGCAGTGGTTTGACCAGGGTGGCTTCTTTCACCTAAGCAACACATGCAGAACTCTACCTGTCTGTTCAGCTTAGGTGCTCGTTTTCTTTTCAGAGTCAGCTGTATCCCATTGTTTGCCTACAGTTCTGTAGTTTATATTCTACTGAGGGGCAGCTTGGTTGCATTCCCGTTTTTAACAATCCTGAGCAAAACTGTTACAAATGGGCGTAGGTTTTTGTGAGGATGTTACTTTTCAATTTGTCTGGGAGAACCAATGACATTTGTCATTCCTGGGTCAGGGGATGGCCTCCAGCATGTGACCCTCCTGCCTTAGCCTAGCAAGTGCTGGAGTTACAGGCATCCAGTATCACATGCCACATGAAATCCTTGCCCCCCCCCCCCGACAGGCTGGGGTCATGGGGCAGGGGTGGATATCTGGACATGAGAAACGCGTGCACCAACTTATATATATTCAAAACTGGAATGTTGAGCAAGTAGTCTGCTGGTCACCTAAGTTTCATGATGAAACCCAAACAAATAAAACAGATAACTGAGGACAGCACATCCCTTCATCTCCGGGTTTCCTAGTCTGTGGATGATGATGTACTGTGTGTCAGCTTACCTGAAACTTGTGCACATAAATTCTCTTAGCACAAACATTTTCGTAATTAGAATATGCAAATGCATTATTATTAATTATTCCTGGGAGTTTAGAGTTGTTTAAAAAAAACCAAAACCTCACTTTCAACATTTTTAGATTTCAGCTAAAGAACTTCTTTTTGGTCATTCGGCTTCGGTGACATGTTTGGCAAGAGCAAGAGACTTCTCCAAACAGCCTTACGTTGTGAGTGCTGCTGAGAATGGGTGAGTGACGGGTGTCTACATTTACCTCCATCTCCATTACCTTCCTTTGTTAAGCTGAAAAGGAGTGGAGGGAAGATGTACCTGTGACTAAAGCGCTTGTACACAAATCTGATTTCCTGTGTTAGAATCCCTGCAACCATAATAAAAGCTATAACCGCACATCTGAGGTGTGTATATTGCAGCAGGAGATCCGGAGGCTGCTGTCTGACCAGTCTTGCCAAATTGATGAGCCCCAGATGTCATGGGAGACCAGGAGAGAGCAATCTAGACAAACACCCAGTGTTGACCTCTGGCCTCCAAGCACTTCATGCCTGGTGTGGTATCGAACACCTGTAACTCTAGCACTCAGTAGGCTAAGGCAGGAGGATCACATGTTGATGGTCATTCTTAACCCAGGAAATGATATTTATTCCTACTCTCCCACAGGAATTGAAAAGTGGCAGCCACACAAAACCCACACAGAGTTGTATACCCACTCTCCATGTTCAACCACGTATGTGTGGGCACGCACAAACACTGAGACATTCACAATAAAGTGAAGCATGATTGAGGAAAACAGCCAGTGTGAACCTCTGTCCTCTGCACATGCAAAAGGAAAGCACACAGTAAGATAGTTAGACTGACTTTTGGAAAAATGCTAATCTTGATTATGTGATAGGACCAAGCTTTACACTGCAGTGATTGTTAGACAATCAGAAAAAAAATAGATCAAGGAAAACATAAAAGAAAATGAGGTTGGGAAAGATGGTTGTAAAAATAATAGGCTAGGTCAATGATATTTTAAAAGAAAAATGGTGGGAAAGACTTATCAGGCATGTACTAACCAAATGAGGCTGATATGGTAATATTAAAATTTATATTAATAAACTTACATAGTTAATGCAACATGGTAAATAAAATTTTAGAACACAAAGCCTTGATATTGGTAGAGAGGATATCCATATGTTATGAGACATTCTGGTAACTAGTGGATGAACGGTAGGTAAGTGTCCCAACTCAGAATGGAAATTCTGCCAGGAGAGGGGCCTTAAGACTGATCCATCTCAGAGTTACCTGCCAAGGCTCAGTGTAGAGTTCTGGGCCTTAATCCTGCAGATATGAGTACATAGGGGTGACCTTGGGCCCAGTAAATTGTATTTCTAGCACAGTCTTTGGCTATCCTTCTATCCCTACATCCTAGAGACTGTATTTAAATCCTCCTGTGCCCACTTGTAGACAGCTGTGGAAGTATGAGACTGATACTAGGTTGGGAATCTTACATTTGGATAGACCAGTCATTGACAGAACCAACAAAGGAAGAAGGTGTTGCCCAAGGCTTACGAACTCCCAGATGCCATACGAATGAAAGCATCTGTAGGCAGGTGGGTATAGGAATCTTGAGCTCTGATGAGAAATCTTAGCTTACCAAGCACAGAGACAGCAATAAATAATTAGGAGTAGATAGCTCTCAGAGGGAATAGGAAAGAAGAAAAGAGAGTCCAGATGTGGGTCTGAAAAGATAGTGTGGCACTGAAGAATGGTTACTGCTCTTCCAGAGGACTCAACTTCATATTCCAGCACCCACATGAAGGTTCACGACTGCCTGTAACTGACTCCAGAGGACCAGGTACCCTCCTCAGGGATCTATGGACATTACACTCATATGCACATATACATTGTTGCCCCCCATACACATAGATAAAAATAAAATAAATCTTTAAAAACTGATTACTAACAATACCAGCTTAAAAATAAACTTACCTCAAAACATATCAGCTTTAAACCAAGAGTTTAAAAAAAACAGCACATGGAAGAAATTAATAATAGCCATGGGGTGAGGATTTCTGGAGTATTCTAAATACTTTAGGGTGTTTATTGATACGAGGAAGGACCAGAAATTACAGCGCTAAACTACATTACTGTGTTATTTTGTGCCATTGGCTACTTAGAATTCCATTTTTTAACTTTGATTTCTAGATCCTTCATTTCCCCTTTAGATATGTTAGTAGTGGTTTTATTTCTGGGATATATATTTTTAATGTCTATATTTCCTTTCTTCTTATTTTTTTCTGCATGCATACAAACACACAGTCATATGTGTTTGTGGACACGCAAAGTTTTTCCTCCTGTCTTGTAAAATTACATGTCTTTTCAGGTTACCTTGAAAAATCTTTGGGATGCAGTTAGTTAAACAAAGAGAAGGTCTATGACTATTTTCTTCTGATTCTAGGGCACACCTGTGTACCTTGCATTTATGGCATTTTGGAATGAGCATTCTGTGTTGTGGAGACCTGTGCAACATAAGGTGGCTGTGGCACTTCTGCCCTCTGGCCACTAGATGTCAGCAGTGTGTTCCTTGTAGCAATGAGGTTCCTGGAAAGTGGTTGATTGTGGGGGACCAAAACCACTCAGATTTCAGAATGACTGGTTTAGAATATTGACTCCTAGTGTTCTGTTATCAAAACAAACCCCTGGAAATCATCAAATGTATGCAATGCTTAATAGCATTAATCTGTTTGGGTTTTTTTTTTTTTAACCTCAACTATTACCAGTAATTATCTGTTATCTTGGCCTTCCTCTCAGTCTAAAGATATTGTTCAATATTTGTTCCTGGTTATTTCACTTCTGTATCTTATCTTTAAAATGATTTTTATATTGTTTCATGTTTCCTAAGTGACGCAAAACATCCACAAGTTCATGGGGAGATTTGGCTTTTAATAGTGTGCTTTTTATAAAATATGAACCTTTTTGTGGGTCTGGAGAGATGGCTCTGCAACATTTCCTACAACACTCACAAAGCTTGTGTTTCTTCTCTCTCTCTCTCTTTCTCTCTCTCTCTCTCTCTCTCTCTCTCTCTCTCTCTCTCTCTCTCACACACACACACACACACACACACACACACACACACACATCTTCTGTATTGAAGTGTCTAAAACCAAAGACTGTTATGCTATTATGCAACACTGATTTGGCTGCCTTGGTTTACTGAACAGAAATCCCCTAGGTTTAAATTACCTGGCGCATTTCACAGCTTCATTGTACAGACTGTGTCCATATCGTCATAACATGAATTAAAACAAGAAGTCCTAAAACAAATAATGAGGCCTTTTTCAAATATCAAGTTAAGGCTTGTTTATTTCAGGATTTTAAATCATGAGTGGAAAAAAACATCAAAGAAAGAAACTGGATCACTGTTGGACCAAATGAGGCCTCTTGGTGGTGCTGTTTGTTTTCATGAGAGAGGAGAGAGAGAGAGAGAGAGAGAGACAGAGACAGAGACAGAGACAAAGAGACAGAGACAAAGAGACAGAGACAAAGAGACAGAGACAAAGAGACAAACAGAGACAGACCGAGCAGAGAGACAGAGAGAGGGGAGATCCTGCAGACAGATATGATGTGTGTCCTCCTCAGAATATGTCGTTTAAGCTCAATGAAGAATGTTTTTGAATGATGCTATTTCCAAGGAAAGTCCTGGAGAGACCATAGTCCTGTCCCTCTTGAAGGTCACAATGGCTGAGTCCCCACATTGTTCTCAGCCAGGATGGTCCTAAAACAAGGCTTGAAGGCTGGATGCAGGGTGTCATTACCCACACAAAATGATACAGAGATTCTGTGTCAACCTTGCTAATGACCGCAGCATTTTCCTGCCCAGTAATCTGTAACAAAAAAAACTACATGCGTGATCAGGTTGCGCCTAAATGCATCACTAAAGAAAAACTTGGAGGCACAAAAATTATTCCAGCCAATTGTGTGGAAATGGGAGAGAATAATGTGGAGTGTTCTGTTCCAGGGAGATGTGTATGTGGAATGTGAGCAGCGGCCAGTGTGTGGAGAAGACCACCCTTCCTTACAGGCACACTGCCATCTGTGTAAGTGCGCTCCCCTCAGGACACGTGAGATGCCCAAACAGTAACTACATATTGTGTTCTATCTATCTGAGCACTTAGTATCTTTGAAGAATATTCTTTTCTTGCATTTTCTTTTTTTTCCCAATGGTGAGAAAAATATCCCCAGTAATTGTCTGTTATCTTGGCCTTCCTCTCAGTCTAAAGACATTGTTCCACAGCATTTGTTCCTGGTTATTTCATTTTTGATTCTTATCTTTCTAAAAAAAATGATTTTTATATTGTTTCACATTTCCTAGGTGACACAAAATATCCACAAGTACATGGGAAGATTTGGCTTTAATGATGGATGTGTTTTTTTTTTATAAAACATGAGACTTTCTTCTGGGTCTGGAGAGATGGTTTAGGGCTTAAGAGCATTCACTATTCTTCCAGAGGACCAGAATTTGGTTCCTAGCATAGGAATCCTGCCTCTAACAGCAGCCCCGAGGAGATGCCCTACCCTGTACTACCTGCTTCAGGCGGTGCACTCATGTGCACATACCCGACCCTACATTGATGCACACATGCCCATAATTAAAAGGGTAAAACTCTCAAGAAAACAGTAAAGCTCATGTCATGTTTTAAAATCTTAACCAGTTCTTCTGGTGGGTTTATTTGTTCCTTTTTTTTTCGTAACTTGTAAATGTTAAAGAAGCCTAGTTATAATTTCTATTATCATTTTTCCAATTACGGGGCTTTCTGTTTCCCCCAGTATCAGAGGTGGAAGCCAGGGCCTCACCTGAGCTTTATCTTAGCCATACTTTCTGATTTTTAAGTAGCTTCTGGATTATGATGGACAGATTAAAAATGAAGGGGTAATTTCACCACCCATATGTCTTTATATTTTTCCCATTGTTCATGCTGCTGGTACCTCATATGGCAACACTCACCCACTCTCTCCTCTTGTCTTGGGGTCAGAACCCAGATGCAGAGCTCAGGGTTGAAGTAGAATGTATAACCTGCTCTCTAATAGAAAATACTTCCAAAATGTATTTGGTACAAGAATACTTCCCCAGTACTTTTGAAATGCTTTCATTTCTTACCAATTTTTAGCAGTACTACTGGAGTGGAGAACGCAGGTTGTTACTGTTTAGCTCTGAATAACATTGCAGAAATAATATACCTATCACTGTCCCATGACTTATAGTGTTTCTTTTAAAAAGAACTCTCCTTTTACCTGGGGGATGGGGTGTGGTTGAAGCTAAGCTGGAAAGTCAACATGACAAGAGTCTGGGGTTCATGAAGGGAATTTGAGGTGTTGCCTAGATCAGAGGGCTCACTGAGGAGAGGGTGACTGGAATTCAAGGGCGAGGTCTTTACACAGCTAGAAGGGTGTTAATGCTATCCATCTCTGAGGTGCTGTTCTTGGAATTCCATCCCATAGTACTACCACTGCTCCTTCCGGATGACTGGCGAGGGCTGGCTGCTGTGCTGTGGGGAATATCAAGATGTTCTCGTCCTTGATGCTGGAACTCTGGCTGTCCTGCACACCTTTACCTCTTTACAGTCTCCCGACTGGATGAAATGCATGTGCATCGTTCACTCCGTGAGAATTCAAGGTAACGGTGGGCGTCTTGGCGTCTAAGATGGTGCAGCGGCTGGTTAGATACTACTGAAACTGTCAAGCTAGAGTTGAGATCACTGTTAGTGTTCTCCTTGTCCTGGGGGCAGCTTTTAAAGCCATGGCAGGGGGAAACCCAGATCTCCTCCACCAGCGGGTCAAGGTATTAGGAAGCCAGCAGGAGGTGGAGACACGCAAAAGAGAATCTGTTTCTATGACCCAGTTCTCAGTTCTGCTTGCTGAGAGGGACAGGCAGTTGGGCTGTTTGTGTGTTCTATCTCTGGCTTTCCTTCCTCTTCCCCTGATCTTCTCCTTCTTTCCTTTTGTCTGTCTGTCTGTCTGTCTGTCTCTCTCTCTCTCTCTCTCTCTGTGTGTGTAGGTGTGGGGCACTTTTCCTGGATATACCACTGAAACTCTGTTTCTGTAGTTGGTAATGCCCAAGTAAAATGCGAATTGCTTCTCCATTCCCACCTGTAACAGGTTCAGCACAACCATTGCCTGACAGACGCCATGGCTCTTCTTTTAGCTGTATTCTGCACATACATAGGGCAGAACCTGGAATGAAATCATTCCCTTAACAAAAATCAAAGCTGAGTATATCCTGCTGACTCAGACCTGTGCAGTCTTTGAGTAACTATGAGGTAATACTGAAAACATGCGAGTCCACTGGCCCCCAGCTCATATGTGACCTCCCTTCTTTTCACAGAAGATTCTCTCTTGGTTGTGTCCGTAACTGGCGAGCTCAAAGTATGGGATCTCTCCTCGTCCATCAACAGCATTCAGGTTGGCTTGGAAACCACTCTTTTTATTATTATTATTATTATTATTATTATTATTATTATTTCAATCACTATTCATTGAAAATTTCAAACCATGAGAGTTGATGCATGTTCACAGTTTAAGGTTTAAATGGTATCTTTCCAGGGGTGGGCACCGAGGCATTTGAATTGCATCCTTCCAACCGTGACTCCATACATAATCTAAATAGATTTATTTACACACACAGGGGAGGAGTAGGGAGAGGAAAAGATTATATTTTTAATTTAAAAAGTGAGTATAGACATTGTTCTGTCTCCTCCCACTAGGACTCTTCTAGGGTATGGGAGCTGTAACAGACAGCTCTACATAGGAGGGCCACTTTCCTGGGGATGCTGGCATGGCCACCTGCTTCCTACCATCAGACCAGAATCAAAGTAACTGACAAAAGAAGAAACACAGTATATGTTAGGCTTCCCTACACAGTCTGTGGCAATTTCTTCATTGAGTATCTGAGATATTGGGTTGCTTGCCACTCTGTAGAAACCCTCGCACTACCCAGCAGTATCAAAGTTTACAGAAGGTTTTGCTGCCCATTGTTGTCTATGCCTGTCTTTTTCCAAAGCACCTCTTGTATTGTTTCCTTGCGGTTTTAGTCGTTACCACTACAGGTTTGGTTTGTTGTTGCTTTGAATTTTAACATTTTTATTTTCTGGCCGAAAGGCAGTAACTTCCTGTTCTCACCACTTGCTATTGCTCCTTGTAGAATGGTGTTTGGTTGATTATCAATAATAAGTCCTTGAATCTTAGGGGAATTTCTGCTCATAGCTTCTTTGTATAGTGATGTTTAGGTCAAAACACTGAAAAGGAGCCTTGGATACTTTCCCCTGTATAATGACAGGAAGGAGCTCTGTCATGTATATGAGGACTGGGTCTTTTGTTTATGTGGACACTTCCTGGACTTCATATTATTTTTTCCCTTTTAAAGGAAAAGCAAGATGTCTATGAAAAAGAATCCAAGTTTCTTGACTCCTTCAACTGTCAGACCATACGGTTTTGTCCGTACACAGAGAGACTCCTGTTGGTGGTGTTTTCTAAGTGTTGGAAGGTATTGAAAGTACCAGTGATGTACAATTGCAATGTTTATCTGTTGAGTCAAACAGTGAAAATACAGTTTAAATATTAGGAAAAGACCCTTAATGTAATAGTGTTAAGACATGGAACAATTAGTCTTTTATACCTTACTGCCTCACTGCTGTGTGCTCCATTACTTTGGTCCCTATGACAATATACGTGAACCAATAAATTCTAGTTTTACCAGCCACAAATAAATAATGATGAAAATCATTTCTAAGGGCTGGAGAACTGCCACGGTGCTTCAGAGCACCAGCTCCTTTTGCAGAGGACTGGATTTTATTCCTGGCACCCACATAGCAGCTTACAAATGCCTGAGACTCCCTTTCCAAGGGACCTTATGTTCTCTCCGGGCCTCTTCAGGAATTTGTGCATGTGATGCATTCATGCAAACAAACAGAAATGCACAGAAAATAAAAACAAATTACTAAAAATAGAAACAAATCTTCAAATTGTTTTTAAAAACAATGTCTGCATTTTACTTTTAGAAGGATAGCATGTACTACAAATATAGGTGGACAATATTTCTGGATTGTTTTTCTGTTTTGTCACTACCATGTTTTTAGGGAACATTTTTTTCTTTTCTTATGAATCTATTCTGTGATTTCTCTGAGAGTAAAGCAAAGTTATAATCCAACAGCAGTTTGATTTTTCTTTAATGTTTCACATAACTGATATCAGAAGGCTGTCGACTTGTGCTGTAATAATATATTGTTGCAAAGACTTAAAGCACTCAATCTAGCGAAGGCTTTCTACTACACAAACATCTTATATATAAGGGATTTTTAAGTGCTATCCTGAGACTATTCATGTGTGAAGAATAAAACTATTTTAAAATGTAGGATTCAGCTTTCCATGCTCAACAGACACACGGTAGAATCAGCCAGCCAGATACCTCTATCCACTGCAACCTATCTTGGGCTAAACGTGAAAGGTTAAGTCTTGTGAAATATTGGAAAATTACATTTTATTTTCATCTATGAGTACAGTATGTACGTTTTTAATAAGCAATAGGCTGTAGCATTACTTCCACCATCGCCATAGTCTTTATAAGCATAATTCTCTGCTAATCTTACCGGTGGACTCTATTTCCAGCCTTTATTAATGCACAATTACACTGTCTTGCAGATTTATGACTATTGTGACTTCTCCCTTCTGTGGACTGAAGTTAGTAGAGACGGGCAATTCTTTGCTGGTGGAGAGGTGCTTGCTGCCCACAGGATCCTTGTTTGGACAGAAGATGGTCACAGTTATATCTATCAGCTGCTGAACAGGTGGGCTCAGATGGGAGCGACGCTCAGAACATTCAGGTAGAAAATGAACTTGGGGGGGGTTATTATGGAAAACCCTCTGCATGCGGCCCCTGATCAAAACCCAGAACAAAACAACTTTGGCACTGGAAGATTTACTCTGGGCCTGCAAGGCCTCTGCCTTTGTACAGCACAGCAGGGGATGAAGGCATGAGATTAGCCATGTAGAACTTGTACAGCTGGTGCGGGGCTTTCAAAAAGTCACTCGTAATTATTAGCCCAACAATTTCTAACTGGAGTTTAGAAACTCGACCGGTGCCATCCGGCTTCTGAAAGTGGGAGGGGGGAAGGAAGCAAATGAATGACCCTGAATTTTGTTTATAATTTTCCCCACACAGTGGGCTTTCCAAATGCGCGTGCCCTGCCGACGGAGGTGTCCTGAAGGGAACTGTCTACCCTCACTTACTCTGCTCCACTTCTGTGGAGGAAAATAAGGTAAGGCAGGAAGAATGGCCTCAAACCGGCTTCTCGCTTCGGAATAGACTCAGCCTCGCAAAAAAATGAAATCAAAGCATCAGATCAAGTTGTTAATGAGAAAATCAACTCTGAGTGTTAATGGCTCCCAAAGAGAAAATGCCGCCCACAAGAATTGCTGATTGATACTACAATGCCTTTTCATTATAGGAAGATTACAAGTGTGGGAGAAAATAAAGACGATATTAAAATTCTGATTTCACCACCATAAATATTGACTGTTTGCCTACTGTAGCTGGGAATGTTTCAATTGTTGAGAAGTTTGCAGGAGCAGGATGGTTAACACGCACATGCCCTTTACCTAGATGCGCCATTACTGAAATTTTATTTCATGGATTCTCCCATACACATACACTATGCACATCCCATGTTTTTCCTTTGATCTATTCTACAGCATATTCTTAACATTTTGATATGCCTACTCCAGTTCTGAAACTTTATAAAATGGTTTTTATACTTTAAAAAACAAAACAAAAAAATAACCCCAAAGCTTAACTGTACACCCAGATCATTTTCACATGTACTTAGCTATTCTTATGAGAAATTTTTTTCTTCAAACAACTGTAATTAAGGTTTCCAGCAGATGGTTGAGAATATAATTGTGAGCTTACTACTTGGTTTAACTAAACTTTTGACAGTTAACCACATCTGAGATCTAAGTAACTGTTTTATTTCAGGGGTGTCATTCAAAATGAGGTTTTAACCTGTAGACTCAGTCATCAGTTAATTACCCAAGAAGGTGTGTCATGAAGAGGAAAAGCTTTCCTTCCGTTAGTGACATACCAAGCATGAAAGCATGCGGCTGTGGGCGGAATCGTGATTTGATTAATTAGGCAGCAGAGCTCTTGGAAGCCCACAGCCGTGATGTTCCTTGAAGGTTTTGCGGCAAAACCTTGGTTAAAAATCTGTTAGCCAAAACTGAGAACCCTGAGTACCGCTAGGGCAGAAACACACACACACAAACACACACACAATCAAACAACCCAACAACAACAACAACAACCACCACCACCACCTTTAAAATTACAGCATGCATCAGGGAACATTTCTAAAGTCCTTCATGAGCAGTGGGAAGCCTTGTCACCAAGCAGTACTGTGGTTCCCTCAGAAAGGCATTTTTGCTCTTCTGAAGAGCCTGCTGTTTGCTCCCTTTTGGCTTCACAGTGAAGTTTTACCAACACAGAAACCAAATGTCACTCAGAAATTTCTACTCTAACAAGCAAATCTGAGAGCTATATAAAGCATTGTTTTAACATTGGAAAGCTGGAGCTGGGGAGATGGCTCAGCAGTCAAGAGCACTGGCTGCTCTTCTCGAGGACCTGGGTTCAATTCCCTGCATACACATGGTGGCTCACAACCATCTGTAACTCCACAGGCAGGGTACACACATGGTACACAGCTATATATGCAGGTGAACATATATACACATAAAATAAATGAATTTTTTAAAATGGAAAGCTATCTAGTTTTTTCTCTCCAGGTATGAACACAAAGGCAGATGGTTCATGTTCCAATGATCCTTCTTTAGATATCCATTTTTTTCTGCCTCTCCCATCATATTTTAAGTGTAAGAAATACCTAGAGGCTAGTGAACTATAAATAGAATAATCTAATTTTAAGACTTTGATCACAGTAAACCTAGAAAAGAGTGTTCTGCAGTAGTAACACGGCGCTGGTCAGGGTCAGTGTTCGGAGTCCCACCATGAAATTCCATCTGTTATTACAGCATCATTGAGAGTTCTCATTGGCTCCTTCTGTGAACCTATCCGATGATGGGTTTGTGTGTCTTTTGAAACAGACCCTCATACTCTGCAAGTCTCAGCTGACATGAAAGAAGGCTGTAGATCCAAGGTGGGCATGTGTGTGCAAACTAAAATAAAGATGGTGGAGGTTACTAGGAGGCATTTCAACTTTATCATTTACAAGCGTACACAACGCCTCATGACTTCAGCTGCCACCAGGAGGCCATTTTGAAACTGACATTTGGAGAGATTAGTTCCAAGGTTTGAAACTTGGGTGGTTTAATCTTATAATAGGTCTGATTATGAATTCTTAGAACCAATAGCTGGTTAATAGTTCTGGAAAAGGATACCAAGAACTACATGTATGAATATATATATGTGTATGTACATACACACATATGTATATATGCATGTTAACTGGTGCTATTTTCACTGTAATAGGCATGTTTGGTGCATAGTATCATCATGAGCACACAGGATTTTGATTCAGATTCTTACACTCAAGGCCCATTGCTGTCTCCATGGTCCATTACCATGGTTAATCCAAGCCCTTTTTCTAGCTTTCTTCACATGTGAGTTAAAGACCATGACAGCACAAACTCATAGCATTGGAGGTTTTTTACTGATGAGATTTTTTTTTTTAACTAAACATGCACCCAGAACTTACTGGTAAGGCTTTTATGAAGGAATGTGTGCAGTACACACACACACACACACACACACACACACACACACAAGGTTAGATACTTGTAGCAACTCACTCTCTAGAGCTTAGCCCGTGATCTCATTTTGCATATTTAATATAGGCTTTGTTTTCTTTTACCTTTAAATCACAGATTATTTTGTTTAATTTACTTGACATTTTTGAAGCGGTGCCAAATAGTTTAAAAAGGTTTGGTTCAGTCCGGCAGTCTTCCTTCTGTCTTCCCAGGGATCAGGACATTAATGATGACCTATGCCGGGCTCATGGTTTGTTTTGCAGAGCCTGCATTTCGTCATGGGCTACATGAATGAACGGAAAGAGCCATTTTACAAGGTGCTTTTCTCAGGTGAAGTCTCGGGGAGAATAACATTGTGGCATATCCCAGATGTCCCCATATCTAAGTTTGACGGTTCCCCTAGAGGTAAGACAGTTGTGTTTCCCCTCCCCCATCTCTTTTGTGTTTCATTAGACAAGCTGGCTTTGAACTCAAACTCATAGAGATCTGTCTGCTTCTTCCTCCCAAATACCGAGATTAAAAGTGTGCCCCTCTATGCCCAGCTTGCCACTTTCCATTTCTTTTCATTTATTTTTAATTATGTGTATGTGTTTGTTGTGAACATGCACACATTAGTGCAGGTTCCCACAGAAGCCATTGGTGTCTGAGCCTCCCTGGAGCTCAGGTTACAGGGAGTTGAGAGTTACTAAATGTGGGTCCTGGGGACTGAACTTGGGTCCTCTAGGAGAGCAATGCATGCTCTTAGCTGCTGAGCCATCAGTTTAGTCCCAACAGTTTTGGTTTCTAATCTTGTTTTCTGAGAAGTAACTTGTACAGACACCAATACCGAAACAGATATAATTAAAGTTTGTAGATCTAATGCACAAATATAACCAACATAATTCAAATGAACTTTAGTTTAACATCTTAAGATATCTCTATATCTCGATCTATCTATCTATCTATCTATCTATCTATCTATCTATCTATCTATCTATCTATCTATCTTTCTATCTATGTTCTGAATGGGACTGAACTTTCACACTGGGCTCATACTTTTAAAGAAATGACATCTTTACATAGTTTTCATATCGATTGTGAATAAATAAACCAATTTTTCCCTGTACACATGTTCCTTTCAGAAATACCAATAACTACCACCTGGACTCTTCAGGATAACTTCGATAAGCATCAAATGGTGTCACAGAGCATCACAGACCATTTCTCTGGGTCCAGAGATGAGGTGGGAATGACAGCTACCATCACCTCATCAGAGTACATTCCAAATCTTGATAAGCTCATCTGTGGCTGTGAGGATGGGACCATTTTCATCACTAAGGCCTTGAATGCTGCCAAAGCTGGACTTCTAGAAGGGGATTCTTTACTGAAAGGTGACTGAATTTTTCTTCTCCCTATTCACCTAATCTATCTGATCTTCTATGAACTATACAAACATGATTCAGAGGCCTCAGACCTTTGCTGGCATTTGCAGGTAAATTTCTGCATGATTTAATACCAAATTAAGCATGTACGTGGGATTTGTGAAGACTCAATCAGAGAGTTGTATTGTTCCACCAGAAGTCTCGCTCCCTACTTTAATTTCAGCGTTAGCTTTTACCAAAGGCCACTGTGCATAGTCGTTTCTGTACTTCCTGAAACTGTATGTGTGTCTATGTATGTGTCTATGTGGATGTGTGAGCACACACACACACACACACACACACCCCAGCACACTGTGTGCAATGTTTAATTACATTAGTGAAATCAGTGCCATGCTAACTTATTATTTTTATAAGATAGTTTTGGTGCTCACTCATTATTCATAATATGTAAATTCATATGTCATTTTAAATAACAGATAATAATCAAAATTTAAGTTGAAAACCTTTCTGTTTACAGTGCTTAGGTTTTCCAGCCTTTAGCTACTATGGAAGATTTGGAATTGATTATCCTGGAATGACTACATCAATATTAGTTTGTGATTTTGATTTTGGAAATTAAGCTATCTAAATGCTCTTATAAAGGACTTATCTCAGTATATACAAGAATATCCAATAATAATCTGTGAAATCACAAGTGTTCTCCTAAATATTGACTACCTTTTACATTTTTAAACATTTAAATCTTTACTAATGAGGAATTCAATGGCATCTTCCTGTATTTATTTGTATTGCCTTATTAATGAAGTCTGTGTTCTTATTCATCTCTGCATTGTGACAAGTGTCATACAATGAGTTGTCATAAGGGGAGGGAAGATAGAAGGGTATGGAGATTTTAGAATATATAGTTAAAATTGTATGCTTTTGGGTCTTGTTTTGTTTTTTCTTTTGTGGGGGGTTGGAGGGTGGGTGGGTGTTCTACTTAGGGCCTCATACATGCTAGATAAGCATTTCACTCTGAAATCTTACAAATAAGCTTCTATTTTCTCCCCCTACAGTGCTGGGGATCAAACCTAGGGCTTTATACATCCTAAATTTCCATGTTTTGTTTTGTTTTCCTTTTTCATAATCATCTTTTTCAATTCTAGCATCCTCTTCCAGTCCCTGTTCTGATTTTTCAGCACACTTTACCTACTCACTGATTCTGTGATTGACAGCTGAGCAGTAACCGGCAAGGATGCTGGAAGAGATAATAAGTAGGTAAACAGCTGCCATGAAAAGTCAGAGAAAATGGTGACTGTAGACATTTTAATCTGGACCAACTTATCCTAATATCAAGAAAATAAACAGAAATTTACACTTGACAGACAGCTTCTGAGCTGACATTCATTTTTGCTTGCTGAGGCCAGAAAAGGAAACAAAGCACAATAAACGAACTTGGAGATTCCTTTTCAGTTTGAATAAAAAGACTGGCAAATGGTCTTCTCTAATGGGGAGAATGTAGATAGCTGTGGAGGGAGCAGCAGGGGCCAGAGGCATGAGAAGCAGGTTACCAGTAGGATCAGTTCTACTTCAGATAGTGTCTGAAAGGCCATGTGCCCAGGTATTCACATGGCCAAGTGTGAACATTTTTCTCAGGTGCCAGGCATGTGCTGAGAATATATTCATTTCACTCAACAGTCTGTCCCAAGCAAGGGTAGTGGCTATTTCCTGTATCTTACAGAGGTACTTAGAATGTGTGAGTCAGAAGAAAGGAGCAAAAGGATCGATGTGTCCATGTCTGTGGCAGCACATGTAGAAAGAGATTGATTTACAGGTAAAGGGGACGATTCCTCAAGAAGCTAAGATTAAACACTGTGGCCATCTTTTGACACAAGGAGTTGAATGACCTATTCCAGCCTGGGATACTTTACCTGTAAACAATGAAAAAGAGGTAGAACTTGATCATTTCAAACATCTTTTGTAGCAAAACGTCCTGTGACATTTGTTTTTCTTTTCTGTTAAATTTAACTTGGCTGTCTACGTGAAGAGGGAGCGTGTGACTGGTCCCCTCATGTTGTAGAATGTCAACAGCCATCAGCAAACAGAAGACTTGAACAACTGAGCTTTCTGCCTCACTTAAAGCTTTGTCCAGCTTCTGATGAGAACGTTTGCTTTGTGAGATGATTTTACTTAGGCTGCTCGATAATCTTCTCGGCCAGCTGTGTCTATGTTAAAAATGCATGACCTGAAAAATAACTGTGCTGTTTGGTGTCTGACCACTTTCCAGATTCCCCGTGCCACACCCTTCTCAGAGGCCATCACCAGAGTGTGACTTCATTACTTTACCCTCACAGTCTTGCTTCAAAGTTAGACCAAAGTTGGATGGTGTCTGGGGACCGAGGCTCCTATGTGATCCTCTGGGATATTTTTACCGAGGAAATTCTGCACACGTTCTTTTTGGAAGCTGGTCCAGTAACAAGACTATTGATGTCACCAGAGACCTTGAAGGTAAGTGAACAGGAAGAGTGGAGACCAGCACGTGATATAAACAAGCAAACGGCAACAAAGCCTGTGTTCCCAGAAGTAATCAAACCAAAGACAAAGAACAAATATTCACGCGGTCGGCCCATAGTTAGCCAGCTACTTCTGCCAAGTTTGCCCTTAACTTTGCAATGTGAATTTTAGTTTTACTATAATGGGTCACACAAATGATGTTTTTAAAGTAAATTATTTGGCCACTTATAGCTTTATAAAAATTCTGTTAGTTACCCACAGAGTCATAGTTGTTTTTTTTTCATCCCTAGTTCTGTCTTAATTTTTAGTATGGAATTTTAAAGTAAATTCAAAGATTATGCAAAAACAAGTCAAAGAATTAGGAATATATAAATACAGATGTAACTTTTATTTCCTTAGTGAGTACTGAGTGAGCATTTGGTAAATGTTAGATTTATGAACGCCATCTACCTTGTTAGGAGAAATGACATTGTGATAGCTCCTATCTTCTCGTGATATGTTAACTTAAGTCCAGTTCACAAAGAGTTAAATGTTAAAATGTGAGCCAGATAGTAGAGGGAAAAGTATGTGTCAAGGTTCTTGCTAAGTTACATTGGCTTATAAAATCATCTCCACAGAGGTAAACTTGGAGAAACTGATTCTGTATTTTGGTGATAAGACATTAAACATGTTTCTCGGTCACAAAGGGTTAAACGCTGATATGCTGCTCTGGAAACTTCCATGTGGACAGCTGGAATATTGTCAAATATATTTTATTCCAAGGCTCTCTCCTACTCTTATAGGTTATTCTATATCCCCCCCCCCAACACACATACTCCATCTCTTTTTCTATTAGTTATTTCATCTTCAAGAGTTTAGGATTCAGTGTTGGATTGAGCTGGTGTGGGTCATATAATGTAGGCTCACTCATGGTCATATGATTTGCATTCTTATGACTGTGTATGTATAGTATGTGGTGTGTGTGTGTGTGTGTGTGTCTGTGCTGGGTTTGTGTATATGGTGTGGTATGTGTGTGTTTGTGTATGTGGTGCATGTGTGTGTTGTATATGTGTAAACGTGTGCCTGTGTGTGCATATGTTTGCATGTCTGGGTATGTTTGTTTGTGCATGTGTGTGTTTTTCTCCATAACCTGGAGCCAGATATTCTAGAAGCTGTGGAATATACTGTGCTTTACAAGATAGAGTGTCTGGAGAGCCATGACACCTGACCCATTCTGAAGTCTAGGCTCCATCTGTATCACAACTACTATTTTGTGATTATTTTTTCTCCTTAGGATTTCTTTAGTCTCCTTAGAATTGGGAAAAAAAACCGTGCTGTCCAAAGCCCCACAGAGTGATTAACCATCAGTTCCCCTTGAGCTGTCATTCTAGTTGGCTCAGAAGTCCTGTATATGGTGCTAAAGATTGAGTTTGGGGCTATGTGCATGCTGGAAAGGTGTCCTTTATTACTCTACCCTGGGTCACTTATTAAAATTGTTTATTTTTTTTTCATTTTATTTATTAGTTGCCTAGGTTGGTTGGGTGGTAAAGCTGACCACTGATGACCTTAGCAACCATCTTTAGGAGTGCCATTCTATGAACCTCCTTATGTCCTTGCGTATTTGAGGGAACACCTTCAGCAGGAACATCTAATGCTGCCCTGTTTTAGATTGTGTCTACACTAAGTTTCCTGTTTGGATTAGAATCTGGAGTTCTGGGAACTGCACCAAATCACATTTTGAGGCTTTAAGTGGAAAATCTCAGCTCTCAATACCCTTGGGCCTAAGTTTGTGTCCACAAATAGCTTCTTTTTGTGGTGACAAATGAGTTCTGGGGTTTATTGTGTTTTGTGCTGTTTCCGACATCAGCACTGCCTGCTGAATTTGCTGAGTAATGGAACCTTTCTCTATCTTACAAGAGGATCTGGCTGCTCCCTTTCCCCTTCACTTCAGCCTGACCTTTCTGTTGGGTTGGTGAGCTTAAACTCTGCTCTGTGTCTACAGTTGATCCATAATTGTCCCACGACGTTCTGTGCAATGCAGAAATGCACTCCTGTAACTAGCCCGGGCAGAACTGTGCAGGGAGTGTTAACTCCCTCATCAAGGTAGCATGGGACTTCTCACTTAAGTAAGCCTATTGTGTCTCTACAGCGAAGTGATGGTCAGATCCTCTGCTGTGTGTGTGGTGACCATTCCGTGACTCTCCTTCACCTGGAAGGGAGACGGTGCCTCTTGCGTGCTCGGAAGCACCTTTTCCCTGTGAGGATGATCAGATGGCATCCAGTCGAGAACTTTCTCATTGTTGGTTGTACAGATGACTCTGTCTACATCTGGGAAATTGAAACAGGTAAGCAGAAAGGTGAACACCGTTTTTACTTTGTCTGTGGTGTGCACGCTTTTGTCTAGAAGGAAAGTTCTACAACTCACTCAGCAATGACCTCAGTTGTATTACCTTTTGGTTTGGGCTACATTTATAGCTTCAGTGGAAGTATAGGAAATAAAACACAGTGGCCTAAGTCAGATCCTGACCAGCTGATGATTAGCTGACAGGGCAGCGCTCAGGAATGAGCCGGATATTTCTGGAAGCTATAAATAAAAACATAAGTTATCTACTTTAATTATTAACAAGAGAGAAATTTAGTGTCCTACTGGTCTCAAATTATCATTAAATTCTGCCTTCTTCAGCATAGTCACCAACTCAGCAACATTTTGAGCTAATTGATGATCAGTAATAATGGAATATAATTAATTATAAAAACTCCAACAAAACTTGAGTCAGGGAAACTGAAGACTAAGCAGTTCAACTGAACTTTTTTGATTCTGCACCATAGAGCTTGTGGGTTTGGAACGCTGAAGGGGTTTTCTTTTTTCCTTTCAAGTTTGATTAGAGGTCTGAAGACAGAATAATACATTTCAGAAAGGTCTGGGAACATACCAAATAAGGGAGGTGTAATTACTGACTATGTGTTAGAGGGGGGTCTCTTGGTATCAGTGGGATAGGAAATCAAGGAAAAGGGCCCGGAAAGAATCTACTGTACTGCTATTATTGATCAAACCGTGGTGGTTTGTGTTGGGTGTTGTTTACAAACTGGGTAGTTCCTAATGTAGTTCGGACTTATACTTTGCCAAAGTAATTGCAGTTTTCTCTCTATGTATATGCTTGTGCATATTGTGTGCTTAGTGCTGGAGGAGGCCAGAGGAGGGCATTATATTCCCAGGGGTTGAAGGTATAGTTGTAAGCTACCACATGGATGCTGGAAATTGTAATCAGGCCCTCTGCAAGAGCAGCCAATGCTCTGAACTACTGAGCCATCTTTTCAACTCAAATTTGGAAAATTTTAAAAATCTGTGTGTAATCTATGGATCTGAGAGATAGTTAAATATGGTGGGTAGAAGAGACTCTAAAGCATTGACTGCCTCCAGGATCTGTTAGGGAAGAACTTTATGGCCATGGGCAAATGACATGGCTTGCCTGCAAGTCAGTTCACTTGTCTGTGGAGTAGATATAACCATACGGGATTATATCAGATAATATCTCTTATATTGGAAAAACATCAGTAAGTCATTAGTAATATTAACTAAGCCATCATCATCATCACCACAGACTATAGCACATTTGAACTCCCCTTGTCAAGCCCTTGCCTGTAAAACACAAGTACTTACTTGTATAAAGTTTTTACATTTCAGTGTGGATACTTGGTGACCAAACCTAATTTTCATAGATAATAAAGTTGAGAACAAATGATATTGTCACTTACAAAGGTTCATGGTTCTACTACATATGCTGAAACAAACACTTCTACCTCACTATCATAACATACATGCTATAAATTCTCTCTAGCTTCTTACTGTGATACACGGTCGCATGTCAATAAACAGATGCCTGTATTATATTCCAATCATAGTTCTAGCAGGAAGATGAATTCAACTCATACTTATCAAATGAGGAGAAATTCACAAAGGGAATATTTTCAAATGTGTGAGATGGGTGAGGGAGCAGGCTGGGAATGAGGGAGTGAGAGATGAGTTCCCCTATCACGTGGGTGTGGCACCATCAGGGATCTCTTCTCTCTTCTCTCTTCTCTCTTCTCTCTTCTCTCTTCTCTCTTCTCTCTTCTTCTCTCTTCTCTCTTCTCTTCTCTTCTCTCTCCCCTCTCTCTCTCTCTCTCTCTCTCTCTCTCTCTCTCTCTCTCTCTCTCTCTCTCTCTTCCTGCCCTGATAACTGAAGTAGAAAAAAAAATGGAATTCAACTGAAAACCAGGAAGTCCAGAGGATGCTCTAACCAGACATGCAAGGTGCAAGGAGAAAGAGCACTGAAGTCATCCCCTTACAATCACCTTCCTTATTTAATCCCACTAGACGTCAGAGGTAAAGATCTGGTTCTCAGCATCAGTCTCACTGAGCATGGGACAGGATGGATACAGGAGGTAGGAACAGTTGGTCTGTGCTGTCTGATGGACAATGATCAGTGTGTGGCCGTCACTGACGGAACATATTAGAACTCATGTGTCTCCTAGAATTGGCTATGAACACTGTTTCTATAGAAGCATTGTTGTGTCAAATTACAGCATATAATCAATATCAAATATATCAAATAATTTCCTGCCAAATGAACCTGTGGAGTGTTTGTTCTGAATGAGGTTATTTACCTGTGTTGGTATTGCTAAAAATACAACTCAATCTAAGTAGTGTTACTTATATCTTTATCTGAGTTTTCATATGGGTGACATGTTTCTCACTTTTTCCAAGTTCAATTCTAATGACCATCAGGACCTCTGACTTCCTTTAAACTAAGTTTACTTCATTTCGTTTAGCCTTGTGCCTGGTATCAGTTTTCTGGAGTGTTGTCTTTAATTCCTTATTCCTTGTTTTGGGGGTGGGGTTAAGGGTTTCCTTTGTTTTTGCATATATATATATATATTTATATATTTAGTTTTATGAATATGAGTATTTTGCCTTCATATACATCAGTGTACTACCACATGTCTGTGGATGTCAGAGCCTATGGAACTAGTCTTATACAAGGTTTTGAGCTGCCATGGAGTGCTGAGAATCAAACCCAGGTCCTCTGGAAGAGCAGGCAGGGCTCCTAACATCTGAGCCATCTCTTCAGCCCCATTTGCTTAACATTTAAAGGGCATCTTTTTCTTCCCAAGCTGACAATCAGGCTGGGCTAAGGTGGTACCATCTTCTTTATCATACTTATAATTTCTTCTTCTTCTACTAAAATGAGAAAAAAAAATCTGGAGTCAGAAAGATTTTCTTTTTTTTCATGTGTATTTTCATGATGTTAGGAAGCAGAAAATCCTGGCTAAGACCAAAACCGTTTAAGAGGAGCCTAAGAAATAGAATAATCCTGCTCACGGATGCGCCTAGCCCATAGCTAAATGAGCTAGCGAATTGTGGATGAGTAGTAAGTAATGTTGCTGGGCCTCAGTGGCTGGGGGCCTGAGTTCTCAGCTTCAATCTCTCTTACCTCGCTGCTGCCCGGCTGTAAGCGGCCCTGAGTTTTCTGTTCCACATATCCCACAGGGTCCTGAAGCTGGTGGTGCCTTCTCAGAGGGAGGACAATGCCTTTTCTACTCTCGGAGTTTTTCTGGGCCTTTGTCCCCTTGCCTGTGGCTGTGCAATTCACTCAACGGGGTTTGAAACACATGGCTGGATGTGTTCTTTGTTCCCGTATTCAGCCTCCTCTACACACAAAGAAGGAATCAATCGACAGAAGTGAGTCAGACATTTCCCAGCACCCGCACACCTCCAAAGCCCAGAGTAGGGGGAAATAGCGAGTATCAGTGGGATAGGAAATCAAGGAAAAGGGCCCGGAAAGAAAAGACATATTCTAGAG
The DNA here is from genome assembly GCF_978045245.1 of Mus caroli. Classification (NCBI taxonomy): domain Eukaryota; kingdom Metazoa; phylum Chordata; class Mammalia; order Rodentia; family Muridae; genus Mus; species Mus caroli. The sequence continues at coordinate 72,822,311 of NW_028227266.1, forward strand.
CTACACTGCCGTGCCGCTTTCATGCGGAAACTGTGTGCTGTCTTTCTTTCTGGGACAGGTGGCATGGTTGGATGCATGTCTGGGTGATGCTCTTGGGTCAAAGGTGGGCATGCTCACCTCATGGATGACCAACACAAGGGATTGTTGGTTAGCACGGAAGGCTCTTGTCCTGGCTGAGGGCAGAGCTAAAGCATCGAGTGCTGAGAGCTTCCAGTTTTACTTATTGATCTGCTGGATGTCCCGTGATGTTTAGGCCTGATTAGGAAGGGGAAAAATTGGAGATGTCATTTTGATTAATATTTGTGCTCCCACAGCGTGTTTGGCACTGAGGACTCTGGGCCTCGCTGCTGCATGGCTGACACAATAGGCGTAATGCATTTCCCATTCTTCCCCTGCATGCGCACCAGAAATAATTTTTTGCTCTGAGCTAATTATTCCTTTTAGACGTTAAGTTTGGTGTGTTTCTGGGGGCTTCCGTGTTTACAGTAACAGCTTTGCAGGGCAGAAACCTATACATTGAATTTCTTATGTGCTGCTAATGTAATGGTTATTTTTATTCCTCAATGTTTTCTGCTCAGCTCGTGGTACTGTTAGAACATAGTCTATATTGGGCTACTTAATTATTTGTGTGTGTGGGGGGGCATAAAATCCCATTTGCTGAAAGATAAAATATTTCTTGATGGGATGGTTCAGTAGTCCTTAGCACAGGGCTGAACTGTAAATATTTAGCTTGGGGGCCTCATGATTTCTCCTGTGATTTCTGAACCTGCCCTCCAGAGGAGCTGTATAGAATATTTAAAGCACAGACAAGGCTGTGTTTTAATAAAACTGTATTCACAGAATCAGGCAGCTGTGGATAGTATACCTGTGAGCCAAATGGTTGTTCTTAACAGATACTGTTAGGTATCTGTTTCATAAGCATGAGGGTTCGGGTTCTGTTTCCAGAGCCCATGTAAGAAGTATAGAGGGCAGTATATGTCTGGAGAGGTAGAGAGAGGAAGATCCCAGGGGCTTATTGGTCAGCCAGCCAAAACAAATGAGTGCATTCCAAGTTCAGTGAGACTCTGTCTCAATGATACAATGAATAGACATTAAGATGGCTCAGTGGGAAACAGACAAACAGACACACAAACAAGCTAGCAGCCAAGCTGATGCCTTGATTTCAATCATATGACCTATATGGTAGAAGAAAGATCAAAGTACAAGTTGTCCTCTATAGTCCAGGTACATGCCTTGGCATGTGTGCCTCCCAAAACTGTGGAGAACAATCATGGAAGAAACCCCAAGTCAGCTCCAGATAGCCACGCCACACACATCAGTACATGTACATATGTATACATATGCGTGAACAAATACATCATTCATGCACATAAAAAATATTGTCTTCATAGCAGCTCATTCTTAGTTCAATCGACCTTGCTGACCATGGTGGCTTGGGAGTGCTGTACTCATTTCACTAGTGAAGAGACAGACTTGAGACAGCCTCTGTGGCTAAGGCAGCTGCCAGGGTGTCACCCCTGCATGGGGACACAGGTCTGGTCCTGAATTCTGATGTGTCCCTCACTGTATATCACAAGGACCACTTCTTGCAGATGGAAGCCAGTGTCCTGCAACCATCCAGCAGGGGCTAGATAAGAAAAGCTTGGAGAAGAGAGGGGGCAGCTGCCAAAGACTGCTCAGTGCTCTTTGGAAAGGAAGGTCTCTGGCTGTCTCTCAGAACGTGGCTTTTAATTTACAAGTAGTCCTAACAGCTCTGGCCATCTGATTCGTTGCATGACAGATTAGAAACAGCAAAGCATAAGCAGGAGGTGGCTGGTGACAGGCACACCTGACAGCAGAAGGCACAGCTGACAGGAGACCAGCATGTATCAAGGCTCGAGCAGGCTTCTGAGCTCAGGAGAGGTAGCTGGGGAAAACAATGCTGAAATCACTTACTACGGATATTAAACTTCCTGTCCCATAAGGACTTATTAGAACTATCTGGAAGACTTTTTGATGGTCAATGATGTTTTCTAATTAGGGGATTTATTTTCATGGTTTCAATGAAAATAGCAAGAATTATTATTATTAATAATAAAAATTAGTAGTAGTAGTAGTAGTAGAAAATTAAGAAATATTTGGGGCTGGGAGATTGCTCAGTGGTTAAAGAACTTAACAGTGGTTAAAGAGCCACAAGCAAGACTTTGAATCCCCAGATACCAGGTTCAGTGAGCACTGTCAACTGTCCTGTTATTTGAGCCAGAGACAGAAGATCTCACCCTGCAAACTGCCCCAACCCCCACCACCAGCGAGATGGCTAGGAAGACTCTCCTTATGGGTGAATTCTGGATTTGATTGACAGACTCTGTCTGAAAGAATAAAGTGGAAGAATGAGAGAGGAATGTCCTGGACATCAATCTCGCTGCACACACAGGCATCCTCACAGGAAAGCCCCCACCACACACAAATACATTAGAAAAAGAAAGAATTTATGAGAGATGAGTTGTGCCAGCTAAAGGCTAATAGACCATATTTTCCAAATGTACTCAACATTTTGTTTTGTACTTATGTAGAACAAAAGGTCTGAGGAATACATGGGACCCACAGCTTCCCAGGTCAATGGTCATATTACCCCAGTAGTATAGTATCTGTGGTTAAAGTCAAGCTTTACCTTCGGAGTTTCCTGAGTGTGAGTTTTAGCCCCTCGTGGTGCACAGTGACTGCTATTGGTATACACATGAAATAAAAGTGTTGAGATGACCCCCACGACCAACTGTACCACTCTGAGAATAATTTGCTTGGTTTCTTACCAAGGTCACTATTGTCTAGAGCGGTAAAGTCACAGCTTGCGAAACGCCTTGTCAGGAGAGCTATTGTTTCACGGTCACCGCACACGTGGTAGAGGTGAGCTCTGCCTGTGCAGCATCCTGCCGGTGCCAGTGGCCCCGATGTGTCATTTTCCCAGAGCTGCTTGATTCTGTTGTGGCAGATTGCAGATGGAACCCCCTTGAGATGATTGCTTTTCGAAAAGGAAAATAGGATGCCTTTAAGTGTAGGGCAAGGTTCTCCCATGTCACCTTGTGTGTGGCTGTTTTCCTTCATCATGATAATTACTGGTGTTATTATCCAATGTCTGTTTTTCCTGTGCAGCCTGGTTTTGAATCTTCACTTTCACCTTCTTGGCCCTAGTGAACCCAACAATGCTGCAATTTGGAGTTGTGTGTGTGATCATGTGTGTATGGGTAGGTATGCAGCTGTGAACATGAGCTTTGAGATATAGCAACTGAATATTTTTCCAACTAAGTTTAATCTCTTGAGGAGGAGGCAGTACCCAAAGACTTTAAGAGTATTAGTGTGGAGAATCAAATTACCCAAGTTTAAGTTTTGTTCTACTACTTCCTGTGTATGTGTGTGTGTATGTGTGTGTATGAATATGTGAGTGTGAATGTGTGGATGTATTTGTTTGTGTGTCTCTGAGTGTGTATTTACACATATACATTTTAATTGAGTGATTACTTAACTCTGTCTTTTGGCTCTCCAGGCATCTTAATACATTGGGCACATTACTGAGGTCTATGCAAGACATCTTTAGAACATTTTGTGTGCTCAGAAACAATTGTGAAAATCAATACGATGCCATTCTAATTATAAAAACAAACGCTGCCTACTTATAAAATTACTTTCATCAGTTAAGTCTTCCTTCCCCCCTCCCCCCCCCCCCCCTAATTGCATCCTCTCGGCAGTTGCTACCTTCCTGGATTTTGCTTTGTAAAGAAAGTTTCACGCTGTAATCACTCTCATCAGTTCCTGTGGGCATGCTGCACTCAGGGAGAGAGTGCTGGCTGGGTGTGTTGTCACAGACCCACAGTGAATGCATAGGGATGGGGTTGGCCTCACACTGCAGAATTCAGGTGGCTGTTATCCAGTTCCCTCTCGGGGAGGCATCTTCTACACATGTGTTACAGAGACACTCAGAACCCTAGCAGGGCTCTCAGCTGCAGTGTGGAGTGGAAAGCAACTCAGGGGAGCCATCTGCCCTCCCCAGGTCTCCTCCTGTCAGTTGCCTACCTCTTCCCAGCAGCCAGCTGCCACAGAAATCTAGACTCAGTGGACTGTAATGACTGGTGCTTGCGGGGAGAAAGGCAGCTTCTCTGATTTGGCCACAAGATAAAAGACACTGGACTTAACTTCATTAGTCTGGGCGCATCAATAATATCCAACATCCACCATTCGCCTGGGCTGAGATTAGATGGGGAAGGTCTTTCATGTCTCTGGAATGAACCAAGTGAAAATTAGTCCAGAGGTCAAGTCCTTGCCTTGGTGAGCAGAAGATTGGACTGAGGGGTTGTTGCTGGGTTTGACATTCCATGTCGAAAATAATATTGGTTATTAATCTCTGCCTTGTCGGTAAGATCTGGGTATAGATTGGCCCACCCCTTGCCCCCATTTCTTGTGCAAACCCAATTCCGATATGCCCGTCCATGCTTAGAAGACCTTAGACCTGCTTCAGCAACTGGCAGTGTGAAGTCCCAGGTGCACTAACAGATGTAAGATGCTAACATCAAGGTTGAGAAGATGGCTTGTAAGGTACTTGCTGGGCAAATGTGGCAGAGTTCAAGAGCAGAGGTTTAACTACAGAAATTCAGGTGATGGATGGAAATAAAAGGGAGTTGGGGGCACAGATAGACAAGTGGGTTCCTGAAATGTCAGCTTCCTGTTCCCAAAGAGCATAAGAAAGAAGACAATGGGAGAATTGGCAGGAAGGCACAGGAGTGGTTATATAAACAGGACCTGTAGAGGGAGGGGGAGAACCTAGTGGCTGTATAAAATACCCAAGTCAGCTTCCAAGCAAGGACTCCCACCCAGCCTTGGGCTTCTCCCCTCCAGGGGGGCGGTAAAGCTGTTGCTTTCTATTCTTTTCTTCTAAACTTGGTCTTCTGCTTTCCCCAGTGTTCAACTGTTTGTCTTTGCCCTGGAAAGAACTCAGGGATCCCCTAGGCAGCTAACAGCACCCTGTTACAGTAAGATGAGCGGTATGTAATACTCTGGTCAAATAACAAGAAACAAGTCAGGGGTTTGATCCAGCTCAGAGCCCATCAGAGATGCCTGACTATACAGCGAGCTATGGAGGTCGGAAGCATTAAACACTTCCTTCCCCTGTTTATATCAATGACGTTTAGTGATAAACGTGAATCATTCGGGGAAAGAAATGTATACTACCAGTGAAACATGGAATTAAATAGTATCAGGGATAATGAACGTGTTTAAAAGCAAAATGACGCAGGGCCAGGTAGATTAGTGTCTTAATCATCCTTTGTGTGAACTATTGATGGATTTGCCAACTGATGACCTCACCAGTCAAGGTCTTTCATCAGCCCGTTTTTCTGTATCTGCATCCATTTATCACATTGTTTAAACTAAGCATCAATATTCTAGCCCCCCTTAGCATGCCAGCTTTGTCATAGGATCATATAATTACCCTGTGACTCACCTTTTCTTTCTTTCTTTTAGTTCTTTTTTTTGAAATTTTTTATTAGATATTTTCTTTATTTACATTTCAAATGGTATCCCCTTTCCTGGTTTCCCCTCCCCAAACCCCCTATCCCATGCTCCCTCCCCCTGCTTCTATGACAGTGTTCCCCCACCCATCCACTCCTGATTCCCCATCCTGGCATTCCCCTACACTGGGGCATCAAGCCTTCACAGGACCAGGGTCCTCTCCTATTGATGTCTAACAAGGCCATCCTCTGCCACCTATGTGCCCATATGTGTGGGTCACTCTATGTGTACTTTTTGGTTGATGGTTTAGTCCCTGGGAGCTCCAGGGGTATCTGGTTGGTTGATATTGTTGTTCCTCCTCTGGGGTTGCAAACCCCTTCAGCTCCTTCAGTCCTTTCTCTAACTCCTCCATTGGGGACCCAGTGCTCAGTCCAGTAGTTGGCTGTGAGCATCCACTGCTGTATTTGTCAGGTTCTGACAGAGCCTCTCAGGAGACAGCTATATCAGGTTCCTGTCAGCAAGAACTTCTTGGCATGTACAATAGTTTCTGAGTTTGGATACTGTATATAAGGTAGATCTCCAAGTGCGGCAGTCTCTGGATGGCCTTTCCTTCAGTCTCTGCTCCACACTTTGTCTCCATATTTCCTCCCATGTGTATTTTGTTCCACCTTCTAATGACTGAAACATCCACACTTTGGTCTTCCTTCTTCTTGAGCTTTATGTGGTCTGTGAATTGTATCTTGGGTAGTCAGATTTTGGGGGCTAACATCCACTTATCAGTGAATTCATGCCATGTGTGTTTTCTAGTTCCATCCATTCTATCCCTTAGTTTCTTTTCTGGATTGATTTAAGAGTTAAATAACATGAGGGGTTAGGATATGGCTAGTTGTTGGAGAAATTTCACAGCATACATAAAACCCCAGGTTCCATCTTCAGCACACATAAACAAGGTGTGAGGGTGCATGTCTATGATCCCAGCATTCTGGAAATGGAGGCTGTAAGCTCAGAAATGCAAAGTTATCCTCAGTTATCTAGTGAGTTTGAGGCCAGCCTGGGCTACATGAGACCCTCTCTCAAAATAAATAGTAGATAATGATAGATATAATTATAATAAGAACTGAAGAATAAGAGGATAAAAAGCAAATTAGCAACAATATTTTACCACTTATATATGATTCCTATAGAAAGAGAGTGCTGTAGAATGAATGCTGGTACACATCTGTATACCAGCGATGGGAAAATGAGGGCAGAGGGATACCTGAGGCTTAAAGTATGGCACATGATTTAATCTGTAATTGTTTGTTGAATGTCTCCATGGCTTGTTGTGTTCAGAGTGTAAGAGAGGAGATGGAATTATCTGTTGAAATTTTAAAACTTTTCGGTGAACTGTTTTTTATATCTTAATGCTTTTATGCATTTAATTATTTTTATCATAAGAAAAATATTGGAGAAGAATCCCAGATTTGAGCCCAGGTAGATGTAATCATCAGGAGTCCAGGCTGCATTGCTTTCCCATCTGGGCCTAACAAATAACCTCAAACTTCATAGCTTAAAATCTTTAATTTAACATCTCACAGTTCTGCAACATGGAGGTGCAGTTGAAGGATACTACCTTCCTGGCTAAAATAAAAGTGTGAACCCCCTGCTCGCAATAGCAGCTTTCTAAGGGCTCATCTAGCAGTTCAAATGGGGACTGGGGAGTTGTAAGCTTGGATTTCCAGTATTCACTTTAAAAGCCAGCATGCTGGTACACATCTGTATACCAGAGATGGGAAAATGAGGGCAGAGGAATACCTGGGGCTTAAGTGAACATCCACCCTAGCCAAATCAGTGAGCTCCAACTTCAGTGAGAGACCCTGTTTCCAAAAATAAGGATTGAGAAGCAACTAGGAAGAGACTTAAATCTACCTCTGGTTTCTATCTAGAAACACAGACATGCTTGCACACCTAAACACATACAGACAGGAAAAAGTTAAAGACCAACTAATGAGAACTGTATTAATCAAAGGGTCTCCTTTTGAGGTCAAGGAATTAGAATGAACATTAATGGGTATTTCACTGTTATGATATCACAGTCACAGGGGAGAAGACTGGATAAGGACAGGGACACTGGGGATTATGTATAGAATTCTGCCTATTTCCATGGTTGGTTGAGCCCAAGAGTTGGTAAAGACTCCAGGAGTGCATGAATCATGGAACTAAAGGGTGAAAAGTGGAAAGATCACTTTTTGCATACTTGGGTATGAACACCGTATTGACTTTCATAGGTAGATTCTTGTGGGAATCTTTGATCCTTCCAAATAAACCCATAGTCCACGACCCTACATTCACTCAGTATTTACAAAAAAATAATAACACTGTTTATAGTCAAAACCCTTTTTACCTTCCTGTTATATCCACTCCCTCTGAATACAAACAGCACAGAACAGAAAAGCCAAGACCCTGTATAGACTTCACCCTTCACTCAGCACCGTATCCAGGAGAGCACACTTCAATTCTGCCTTTTCCAATATGCTTCATCTTTCCAGGAAAAACTCTAGATCAACTCAGCAAGATAATGACCTAATTACCTCAACGGATGCCAGAAGCAAATACAAGATAGACTGGAATGTCTTCAGGGCCACTGCAGCCAATAAGTCAGCTAACCTCCAATACTGTGCATGAAGGATAAAAATCTAAGAGAGCTATGTTCAGATTAAACATAACTATCCCTGGTATCAGAGTGCAAGCCATGCAGAGTGGGTTACCTCTCCTGTGAGTTAGGAATGGATGGTTTGCATGCTGCGCCTGAGATAGGCGATTATCAATTTAAGCACCTAGCAATGCATTCCTTTTCTGGGCAACCCCTCATCAATGAATTCATTTAATTTCAGAATGAAGTTGAGATTTAAGATTTAGACATAGATAATGTTGCTAGCACATGTTTAAGAAGAGGGACCGTTTGGTAAGAAAGTAACAGGAAAGTGTGGTTTGGGATTTGCTTTGCAGTTAGTCCTTTATTTGAATTCAGATACAGGTCAGCAATTTGAAACCTGCATGTCTGTATCTCATCCCTTTATTCTCTTCATCCTCTCTGAGCCCTTCATAGTGTGTTTCTGGAGATCAATGGTCAGAATTTGATGTGGGGGTTGATTGTGTCCCTTTGGTAAATGCCAGGATTTCTGTGAAGGCGCTGGAGGCTGTGGCAGAGCTGGAGTTTAGGTCACAGAGGTCAGACTTTTTAAAAATGTATTCTATGCCCTTAAGGTATAGAAGGATGGTGGTAAGCCAACCTTCAGTTTGTTAACATACTAGAGCCTTTGCATAGTGCAAAAATGAGTCCAGTCATTGGAGATCTATTTAATGGATGGATTTATTCTATTCTGTGATAGTTACGAGTGAGAAACGTGCTTTTATGCCTGGTTTACTGTTTTCAGATCCATTCCCCTTCCCCAGGCTTCCATTTCTTTCTAGTTAGCTAACTCTAAATCCCAGGCCTCCAGGGCCTACCCTTGGTCAAACTCACATCGGCTTCGTGTTTTGCAGAGTAAGATGCAGTCACTGTGAAATGCTTTTATTAGGGAGGGCTGCTGGGTCAATCTCCATACACTTCTGTGAGCAAGCCACTGAGCATCATGTGATAACTGAAGATAAGTGAGAACCTATCACAGCACAAGCAATGGCAGCTTCCGCCACACAGAGAATATGATTACCTCTGGCAGCCATCTGTTTGACTAAAATCTGATTGTAGGAGTGTGGCTACCGAGTTTGGTAATGAAGCTACTCGTTAAACCTATTTTATTTTAGGTAGTCTCTTTGAAGAGGCACCATTCATAAACAATGTCCCACAGCACATCAGACTTAGCTGAGAAATTCCTACTAATGAAGACAAAGTCCTAACTCTCTCATGTGATTGTTCATATTCTTAGCATCAATCTGTGCTCATGAAAACACATGCCTGTTACCAATCATAACATGTTTCCTTTCAGTAAATTCAGCTAATATTTTATGATTTCACAATGCTATAAGTATAATGCCTAATTGGATGTATCTTTCTTTTTTATGCACTAGCTTTTGGCAGCACTGAGAATTTGTGTTCCTGTAATAATTTTATTTCGTTAGTGTTCTTTTGAGGAAGTCACTGCTGTCCCAAATTTAAAATTTAAGTAAATAAAATGTTTTATACAATGTGAAATATAGTCAATGTGGATGATGTGTTTTTAATTGAAATTTCACCTCAATCAATTATAGATAGAGTCACGTGCTTGTGATTTTTGTTTAATAGTGTGTCTTTCGAGGGGATGCAGTTAGTGCTAATCTGTAATAGTCCTCATTATTAACTGATGGGGGAAGGCTTTCTGGCTGGAATTTTTAATATAGTTGAATAATTTAAAGCAATATATTTGTTGATAGTAGGTCTTGATGCTAGAAAGCAAGTATCATTGGTGTTTTAGAATATATTTAATAGAAGACTGAACATGTTTTAAATTTGACAGAAATTACCAGGGAAGCCCAGTGGTGAGAAGTTCTGGCTCTTTGGAAGAGACTTCTGGTGTCAGGCAAGGCGGCTTCTTTTTGTTCCATCTGTGTATGGGGGTAGTACACTCATGCAGCCTGTTTCCCTTAGTGCTCTGCCTTGCTCTCATTCCTCAACAGAAGTCTTGTCCTATGCTCTTTTCTGCTTGAAGAAAGCCTGACACTTTGAAGTCAGGCCTCCAGCATACATCATAAAGAGATCATTTTCCCTATTCAAAAAATGAAACCAATTGAAAGAAGAATGGCAGGTTGCCTATAAATATCACCAGTCCTAATGTCTCTGTTTATGCTTGACTTTTAACAGCACACTACTTTACTGAAGACTGGGGAGGAATCTGTGTCTCTTCTATGTACACGGAAGGACTCAAAGGTCTCCCCTGGCTTCAAAGGACCCCAGGTTCCTTTAGGTGCAAGTCTGTCACTGGAACTTAACTCCAGTCTCTCTTATGACTGTATAAGTTTCTGTCTCTCTGCTCTGGACTCTACCTAGAAATTCCCAGGCAGGCAATGTGTGCAAATGGCCATCATTCAACCTGGCCAGGTCCATCATAGATACATCTCTGAACCTCCTTTATTTGAGCCCATTATGTAGAGAGCAAGAGGCAAGTAGAGATGGTGTTCTCAGAAGGAGGGATTTGCCATAAAGATGGAAAGATTTATCCCTCAACCCTCATACCAGGAGCACTGGTCCTTAGGATGGGATGAGAAACAACTAGAAAGCTGAAAGTCCTCCTATTCTCCACCAACCTTCTCTGCCTCTCTCTCACCCTCTCCGTCCTTGCCTCTTTCTAAGGATTTTCATACATTCTCTTCTTTGACCAGAATATTCTGCTCTTTGGCTCATGGGGGAGTGGAGTTGGCTAGACCACAGTGGTCATGTTAACACAGATTTCAGGCATTTAGAGACTGCCTTCTGATCTCCAATTCCAGAGTCTTTGGGTGTTGGGGATGAACTCTGTCAGACGTCTAGCTTGGGTTCTGGAAGTCACCTTTTAGAGTCCCTGCCTCTCCTAAGGCCTGGGCATAGGTTTATAATGACCTTAGTGAGTGCTAATGCCTGAGCAGTGAGACTTACCATTCTCTGATGCTCTCCAGCTGCCCTCTTCCTCTGCCTTCAGAGAAAGGATAAACTTTATCCACTCAGTGAGTATTTACTGAACCCTGCTTGGTGCCACTCTCAGAGACTATAGTGCATACTCACCAGCCAAGGCCCACAATCTGGAAGGGAAGCAAGGGATTGTAACATACCAATTAGAAAAAGTTCTCAGAGGATGCTGAAGTTGAAAGTGAGGCCAGGTGGGAGAGGAGGCTGCTTTCAGAAGGCCTGTCTGAGCAATGGGAATGGTAAGCTATGCCTGAAAGATGAGCTAAGGCCTGCAAAGTAAAGATTTTTTTAAGGGAAAAGAAAGTGGAAATCTGGTCTAAGAGACAAGGTGTGTGTGTGTGTGTGTGTGTGTGTGTGTGTGTGTGTGTGTGTGTGTATGTGTGTGTGCATATGCATGTGTGCATGTGATGTGTATGTGTTGTGTGTGTATGTGTGTGTGTGTATGTGTGTGTGTGTGTGTGTGTGTGTGTGTATGTGTGTGTATGTGTGTGTATGTGTTTGGGGTGGGGGAGGAACTATGCTGAGAATAAAATCTGTAGATCAGGTCTGGATTCAATCCCAAGTCGAAAATCCCTCATTACCCAAATTGCTGCTGGCATACAATCCATTAGAAAGCAATAGCCACCATAAAGACTGAACATTACTCTGATGTAAGATTTAAAAAGCAAGCCAAAGGACAAAGGATGTGTTGCTAAGTTAGTAGAATGTTTGCCTACTGCATAGAGAGCCCTGGGTTTGATCCTTTTCTAGCCCCACATAAACTGGACATAGCAGTACATTGCATGCCTGTAATCACACCACTTGGGGTGTAGAAGCATAGGGCCAGGAGTCAAGGCCATCCTTGGCTACATAGTGAGTTCAAGTCTCTGCTAAGCTACATGCAAAATTCTTTATTAAAAAAACCCAAACATACCATTGTGCTATGAGTTAGATTATATATAACCTGGGTTGCAAGGCTATCTGATGAGGTCATCTCTGATACAGAAGGCAATAGGACCCCAAACAACTGATTTGTTGGTGAATGTCAGAAACATTCCAGAACGTCGAGGCAAAGTTGTTATCCAGCTCCCAATCAGCTGAATATATGCTTCTGTCATATGACATAAGTGTTATCATGGGTCACATTCACTCTGTGCTAGATATTATAAACTCAAGATGTCTGACCCAGAGCCCACTGGCTGTTTCTGGCCCAGGAGAGCTATTGTATTTTGTGATTTTTTTTCTCAGTCAGTTGTGTGATCATCTAAGTCAGATGATCATGTCTTCTCTTGTCTCAGGGTCAAGAGCATGAATCCCATGCCTATAACACTTAAGCTACTTAGTAACCATGTGAGCTGAGAATTATTGTCCCATGATATGGCTGAAGAAAATCTCTAGTAACTATGTGTGGCATTTTGAATGAAAATGTCCTCCATAGGCTCATAATTTTGAACACTTGGTCCTTAGTTGGTAATGCTATTTAGGTAGGCTTAAGGGGTATGGCCTTCGTGTAGGGAGAACTTCATTGCATGCACGGTTTGATGTTTTAAAACATCCTGCAATTCCAAGGGTTCTGTCTCTGCTTAAGGATTTTGTTTCAAAACATGAACTCTGGCTTGCTGCTCCAACCACCTCCCCTCTGTGCTGTCATCATGGACTATTATCTATCTGGGAATATAAGCCAAAACAAACTATTCCTTAAGTTGCCTTAGCTATGATGTTTTATCACATCAACAGAAAAGTAATTAATACACCATGCTGTAGCCTTGATAGGATGGAGCCAGTTTTTGGGGAATTGAGCATGCAACAGTTTGGAGCTAGAAGGTTCCCTGTCCCATAGTGATGTGGTCCTGTTGTCATAGTCACAGGCAAGGAAGAAGGTGTTATCATCTGGACTCAGGAGACACCTGTGATCATAAAGGAAACTCTGACTTTAAAAAATGTTGATTAGGGATACTCTCATGTGGTGTTGAGTTACCAAGGAAAGCATATGATGATGCAAATAGTGTTTGAGTGGGTCCAGGGGTCTGGCACAAGGAACCAGGGTCCCTGAATACTTTGTCTGATCCTTTGCTTTCTGTGCACTGATGTTTTGGAATAAAAAGCAATTCTGGATCCCTTACAATGGATCTTGCCTTTACTTTGTGCCAGAAAGTTAATTGTTCTAAATGTTCTTCCCTGTGATTTTTTTTTCTCCCTGATATAACAAAGGCCGAGGATGTCTTGCCCAAAATTCTTGGTACCAAAAGTCTTGCACATTTCTATGACATTTGAACATCTTTGATCTGAAAATCCAAAATCTAATACCATTTTAATGCCACGAGTTAAAGAGAATAGCTTAAGTTGAAAACAATATGGAAAAACTTATATCAATAAAGTATAAATTAACAGTGCATGATATTTACATAAAATATTTTTTCTTTTTTCTTTTATTTTATTTTAATTAGGTATTTTCTTCATTTACATTTCCAATGCTATCCCAAAAGTCCCCCATACCCTCCCCATTCCCCCACCTCCTTACCCATCCACTCCCACTTCTTGACCCTGGCGTTCCCCTGTACTGAGGCATATAAAGTTTGCAAGGCCTCTCTTTCCACTGATGGCCGACTAGGCCTAAAACATTGTCTTTGATGAAGTTTTGAGTTCATCTGGTTCAGTTTTATGATGCAAAGTTTAGCTCTGTATTTGAGGCTTCTCTGCAACTCACTATGTAGCCCAGGCTGGCCTCAATTTTTTTTTTTTTTATGATATAGATTTCATGGTATCTTTCACACATCTACCTGGAAAAAAAAACGAGATGGCACAGTGGATAGCATAACTTTATCAATATTCTGCTCTGCACATTTTCTTGTCATGCCCAAATTGGATCAGGGAAGAGTCTATCCCTCACTGTCTTGATGAAATAGAGTGTAAATCAGTTTCGGTTACCATCAGGTTCACATGGAAAAGCAAAGTTCTCTTGATGTTCTCTTGAGTTGAATTAAGTGGTTTATAAACCTTGAGTTTCTGACATTAGGAAGCAGTGACTCCTATCTGCTGCAAAGGCAACATTTAGGCATATTGTAGCTACTGTTGTAGAACACTACCCTCCCTTTCAAGCAGCTCCCATCTTTCTGAGATCAGTGTTGTCTTGCTGAGTGCATCTATCCTGATCAGGCCTGGGAGTGTCTGTTGGCATCCCCTCCCAGAAGAAAGGGTTTTTGAGTTGAGTTATTGGACCAGCAACCAAGTTTCTAGCCACACTTCCCAGACATCTGGGTGAAGTTCAGCTCAATTGCTCCTGGCTTTGAGTCTAGGGAAGGTACTAGAGTATAGAGAGGCCTGAGAAAGTTAACTGAGGAGGACTATTGGCCATGGGGAACCATGCTCCATGCTGGGTACAGATTTCCAAGTGTATCTGTCCAAGTCACCCATGCTCTTTTCCCATAATGCCCCGATCATTGCTCTGTAAGTAGACCCAAAACACTCACTGGGGTCCTAAGATGAATTCTGGTGGAATGATACTTTGGTTTGTCATTGGTCCTTTGGGGGGGTGAGTGAGAGATGAGGTAGTGGTGGTGGTGGTTGTGGTGGTGGTGGTGGAGGAGGAGGAGGAGGAGGAGGAGGAGGAGGTAGAGGAAGGTAGATTTGTTTATACACCTCCCCCCTCCCCTTTCTGGTTAATGACAGGGAGGGACTTAGTTATGCAGCTACATAAGATGGACTCATAGTTGGTGTTTGTGAGATTCTCCCAGGGGAAGAATTCTCACAATAACACACTGACAATCTTCCTAGTGGTTATTTCTTTTTTAAAAAATTTTATTAGATATTTTCTTTATTTACATTTCAAATGCTATCCCGAAAGTTCCCTATACCCTCCCCCTACCTGAGGCTATGCCAGTGCCTGGCAAATACAGAAGTGGATGCTCATAGTTATCTATTGGATGGAACACAGGGCTCCCCAATGGAGGAGCTAAAGAAAGTACCCAAGGAGCTGAAGGGGTCTGCAACCCTATAGGTGGAACAACAATATGAACTAACCAGTACCCCCAAAGCTCGTGTCTCTAGCTGCATATGTAGCAGAAGATGGCCTAGTTAGTCATCATTGGGAAGAGAAGCCCCTTGGTCTTACAAACTTTATATGCCTCAGTACAGGGGAGCGCCAGGGCCTAGTGGTTATTTCTTATATTATCTTCTTTCTAAACAAATTCCATGAATTCTGATGATAAATTATTTAAAAGGGCTTATCAACCAGGAGGCAGAAGCAATACTAATTCAATAAGAAATTTTAAATGAAAAAATTAACTCCCATGATAGGATTTATTATCAAGAAAACAAAATGCCCAATCTTTTATTAGATTGGAGAATATTTATTTATGGGTAGAATAGAATATTTGTACTTTAAATACTGTAGTAAATTAGTCCTCAGTGTCTCTTGCTTCAGTGATGCCATGAGGCTTTGGGGAGTTCTGGGCCTAGGGACAAACCATTCTTTTTTCCTATGTGTTGCAAACAGGTCACATGTAAATGGTACAGTAAGTGAAACAGATCAGATATCTGCAGAAATGGAAGGAGGTGAAAGCTACACAGGTACATGTGTGTAAGCTATGGTTATGGCTGGACAATTTAAGAGGTGCTTTGTAAAAACATTTAGAATGAAATACATGGATATGTAAAATATACAGTGTAATGCACAAGGCTATTTCACAATAAATTATTTTCCAAGGAGTGTCAAAAGCCAAGGACAGTAGCACACACCTTTATTCTCAACTACCAAAGAGGCTGAGGCAAGAGTATTTCTTGAGCCCAAGAGTATAAAGCCAGTTCCAGATGACATAGAGACACAAATTTTTCTGAAAATATTTTACAAATATACTGCATAACCACAGAAAACTCATGAGAAGATTATCTATGTTGATACTAACTTGAAAGGGGGATTTCTTAGAAAGACAATGAATTTTCTGGCATCATTTGTTGACAGTATTTCCTTGGTAGTTATGGGACAAGGAAGGTTAGAAAGTTACACTCAGAAGATGGCCTAGTCGGCCATCACTGGGAAGAGAGGCCCCTTGGTATTGCAAATTTTATATGCCCCAGTACAGGGGAATGCCAGGGCCAAGAATAGGGAGTGGCCACCAGTGGGTAGGGGAGCAGGGCGGGTGGAGGGTATAGGGAACTTTTGGGATAGCATTTGAAATGTATATAAAGAAAATATCTAATATAAATAAATAAATAAATAAATAAATAAATAAATAAATAGGTATTTAGGATATTTGCTTACAAATTTGAAATGATTGCAATGGGGGAGCATTGCCAAGAATCCCCAAGATGAAAATATGTCTATTGCTGTAGCATAATGACCTGTAGAAATTTACAGTGCTCAATTCTAGCTAATAGTGATAGAGCTAACAGGGAAGAGAGGAGAGACTGAGACTGGATTAAATGCTATTACTACAATCTTCACATCTAGCTTCCTATCAAACCACAGAGTGATCTTTAATTTTGGTACCACTTTCCTAGTATAATTAACTTATTTCATCTTTCCTTAATATTATTGATGAGAATTAGTTATCTTTAACACCTACAACAACTTTTTCCAATTTGTGGGAAAGGAACGATATGAAATTAAATCTGTATTATGGCGCTAATTAATTGAATTTCTTATTATTTTTGTTCAGTTGTAAGTGAGCCTATAAAGGATAGGAAGCAGACATCAAGATTAATTTGCTCAATGAATATGTGGTGTTGCATTCTGTAAAGCCAGTTGACTATTTATCCATTGCTTTCCGACCCTTTCTTTCTGTATATGAGTGTGTATGTATATGAGTGTAATGTGCATACGTGTATGTGGTATATGTGTACCTGTATATGCATTCAGAAAGCAAAGAAACCATTGGGTATCTTTCTTCATTACTCTGCACTTTATTTCTTTGAGGCAGGTCCTTCTCTGAACATGGAGCTGACAAGTTTTGATTAAGCTGGCAGCCAACAACTAATCCTTCCATCTCTATGCTATTGTTATAGGGACTTGCAAGACCATAACTGATTTATTAATGGGTGCTGGGTTCCAAACTCAGGTTCTTATAATCAGGCAGTACTGTCCTACTAAGCTTTCCAGACCTCTGATGTGTGTGTGTGTGTGTATACATAATATAATAATAATAATAATAATAATAATAATAATAATAAGCCTTTGTATTATGTGTATATGTATGCAAATTTTCTTGTGGGGGGCACACTTGTATGTATATTTGGAAGGCAAATAATGATGTCTTGTATCTTTCTTGCTTGCTCTGTGTTTTATTTATTGAGGCAGAGTCTCTCACTGAATCCAGAGCTCATCCTTTGGGCTAATCTAGGCAGGAGATCCATGCATCTGGCTCTTGCATGCTGGGATTACAGGTTACAGCTGAGCTGCCTCATCTGCCAGGCATTTACATGAGAATTGTGGATCTGAGCTCCAGTCCTCACACTTGTATAGTAACCCTAGGGTATCACCCCACACCAATGCTGGTCATTTTATATTTGCTCTCTTTAAAAAAAAAGATTTATTTTATTGCTTACATATATGTGTGTCTATATGTGTGCATGTATGGCTCATGAGTCAGAAAAGATCATTGGATCCCCTGGAGCTGGAGTTTCAGGTGTTATGAGCCACCATGTAGGTCCTGGAAACCCAACCACAGCTCTCTGCAAGAGCAGCCAGTGCTCTTAACTGATGAACCGTCGGCCCAGCTCCCTACACTCATTCCTTTTAACTTCAAATTGGACTTGTCAGCACCACTTCTGGAGCTGGACGGAGGTCAGAGGGCAAGGGAGATTAATTCCAGTTCTAATAACATAAGAAATAAA
This sequence comes from Mus caroli, assembly GCF_978045245.1. Lineage (NCBI taxonomy): Eukaryota > Metazoa > Chordata > Mammalia > Rodentia > Muridae > Mus > Mus caroli. Next base: position 72,840,219 of record NW_028227266.1, read on the forward strand.
AAAGAAAGGCTCCAAGGCTAACAAACTCCAGCAATAAAAACAACATCGAAAGCTGGGGAGCTTGGCATGAGGGCAGAAGCACTCTAAGCCTCTGTGTCCTTAATACCTATAATCATGTAAGTTGTTACACATTACCTGTAGAAACACTGCAAACCTGGGAACCCCAGGTGGGCACTTCAGAATCTCTGTTGTTTGTGAGCTGGGACACTAGGAGACAACACAGAAATATTCCATCGTTGTTCTGTATTGATCACTTTCACACTAGATAATAAGAGGGATTTTAGTTATGGAGACTCTTAGATGGACTGTTGATTCCAGTGGATAAAAGGGGTCTTAGATGGGGGTACACTTTCAAGTCCACTGTAATGTAATTGATGGCAAAATTTAAACCATCTAGACAAAGCTCACAGGCTGGTTCTTTCTGTTGTAAGAAGGCAGGAATGACAGGTTCAAGAATCAAGGTCCTTTTGTGAACACGTCATGTGAGGTCTGTGCATTCTATTCCAGTGGGTATTTTTGCTTATATTTGTTTTGTGTCTTGAATTTCATTTTCCAGGCACTTTGGAAAGGCACGAGACAGGAGAAAGAGCAAGGATTATTCTCAACTGTGGTGACGATACTCAGCTCATCAGATCTGAGCCTACACTGTCAGTGGCCTCTGAGACACATAAGCACAAAAGTGTAGAGCAGAAGACATCCAACTCCCACCAGCCTGGGCCAGTACCCTGCCCCAGTGTGCAGCTGGAGTCTTCATGTAAGGTGAGTCTGCATCTATCCTGTATTCCACAGGGACATAGCAACTGGAGTAAGCAGCAATGTGGCCCTAACCCCTCTGCACAAAAGTAGGGAGGCAGGTGACGTCATCTTTCCAGTGATGTTGGGTGGAACCTAACTCTAAAGTGAATGTTTTCCTTGTGATGCCATTTGTGACAGTAGAGTTTTCAGCTTATCAAAAATTAAGTTACCCTCCCATTAACTCAAATTTTAGGTGTTTTTCAATGGTGGTGATTATATGCTGTAGTTACAATCCATTTTAAATTCTTCAGTTGAATATATTTAGTTTCTTTTAGTCAGGCTAGCTGCTCATTTTAGCAAGCCTTAGTATTTTTCTTTTCTCGGTATGTTATAGTGATTTCATATAGTTTCTTTAAGATATTATTTTCTATTCTGATCCTTCATGCTATCTTCTTAGTATTTTTGCCTGTGCCATTTATATGTATGGACATACTTAGGATTTTTTCATGTAAATATGTTTTCATAATATTATGCAGTATATTTTCACAATTTTAAGGGTCACTTTATATTCTATGGGATTTTTTTGTTCTTATTGGTGACATAAATTATTTTCTTATTAATAATACACACACACACACACACACACACACACACACATTTCCAGTAATGCATTTGAACCTAAAACTTTTTCGAAAATCTAAGTAGGAGGCTTGAGAGATGGTTCAATGGTCAAGGGCACTTGCTGCTCTTCCAGAGGACCCACGTTTAGATCCCAATATCCACATGGTCCTCACAGCTATGTGTAACTATAGCTGCACAGATCTGGTGTCACTGTCTTTCTTGGGCACTTGCTCTCACATCTATGTATCCCGGTGTAGTCATGAACACTTACACATAATTGAAAATAACCTAAATAAAATAAAATAAGGTCAAAATTCTTTGAGTGTACATGTGGGAATTAATATTTCTATATTGCAATTTATATATTCTTGCCATTTCCTGTTATTTCAATCTTCTTCATAAAGACTTAGCAAAGATCCCATTTTTACCTTGTGTGTACATTTATATTAAAAACAGAAGATATGTTGTCATTCATCAAAGTGATGGAAGCCAAGCCACACATTTGAGCTTCCATACTAACCTTTCGGGTTTAGGGACCTGATTTCCATTTTATCTGAGCCCGGTACTCATTACCTTTTGAGATCTCAGATGCTAACTGAACACCTAATAAGTTTGTCACCTGAACAGTGTTGACTTGCTAAACAGTGAGAAGTATGACTGGAATCATACTGTTTGAACATACAGTCTCAAAGTGCAAAGCTGGATGATTGTATAGCACAGATCTGAACACAGGGCCCCATGGTCCTTGTGATGCCAGCCTCAGGGTATTGATTGATTCACAGTGTCACCTCTCAGCCCATCAGTCCAGTACTTCACCAAGTCATGGCTGAAATAGAATGAAAATCTCCTAATGTATTTCTCCTTTTACTATTTCATTCAGACAACCTACATCAGTTTATATTTTCCTTCTTGAGATGTTAACCCTGTGGATAGCAAGAGTCTACATTTTCATTGTTTTGAGGTTGCCAAATATGCTCTATTTATTAGTTATTTGTTTACTTACTTACTTATCTTGGCCTACATTTGTGGACATGGTGTATATGCAGTGTCTATAGAGGCCAGAAGAGGAGATCAGATTCCCTGGAACTGGAGTTACAGATAATTGTAAGACACCATGTGGGCTCTGGGAACTAAACCTAGATCCTCTGAAGAACAAGTCAGTGTTCTTTTTTTTTTTTTTGGTTTTCGAGACAGGGTTTCTCTGTGTAGCCCTGGGGCTGTCCTGGAACTCACTTTGTAGACCAGGCTGGCCTCAAACTCAGAAATCCGCCTGCCTCTGCCTCCCAAGTGCTGGGATTAAAGGCATGCACCACCACCGCCCGGCCCAAGTCAGTGTTCTTAACTACTGAGCAATTTCTCTAGCCCTATCTCTTAGCATTCTTAACATGAAATCAAGATTTTTGTAAGGATGTTTATGTAGCTATGATAGCATTTCAATTGAATCATATACATGGTTGGAACTATCATAATGGCATGGACCTATTTTTATAATAAGCACACATCGTAGGAGAGTAGGGACTGTTTGGGAATGATAGATAAGACCCAGGTATCACCTGACCTGTGTGTTTCAGAGGCAGAGGTCTGTAGGGGGGAAAAATCACTTTTACTGGGTGCCAGTTTTTCTCCTTGGATTCCCAGAAGGTAGATAAACTGACTGTTGTTTCTTTCTGAAGCTCAGTTACCCTTTAGGTAGTGTTAACAGTGTATACACATTTCATTTTCTGTATATAATTTTGTTTCTTTCTTGACTCCAGGAAGCAATAAAATGCCCCTGTCTTGTCATCCTGTTTGTAGGCTGATGTCCACTCTATTTTCTAGTTGTTGCCCTTTACCTGAGCAGTCTACAATTTTCAGCCTTCGTTCTTTGTAGTGGAGAAGTAAAGGAGACAGGACAGTCGCCTCTTTTCCTCTATACACTCTTGTTGTTACTAGATTTGGTGTGACTGTGGGTTCTTGTACTTGTGCTTCTCTTTCACACCTTCAGTTTCATGCAAGATGTCTTCATTGTCTGTCACTCCTGTGCTGTTTTAGGATTTGTCTTAGAGCTAGGGTGCTGAGCTCATTTTATCTTAAAGTATGACATTTCAAAGGTAAACCTGTACATTATTAATATACTTCTGTGTGCATGTGATGTGTATGTGTCAGTATGGGCACACATGTCCTGGTGTACATGTGAAGTTCAGAGAACAACTTTAGGTGCTGGTCCTGGCCGCCCACATTGCTTGAGATGAGGTCTCTGTTGTTTGCTGTTACATATGCCACTCAGGGTAGATGCCCTGCATGTTTCCAGAAATCTCCTTCTCTCCTCTCTTCTCAACATAGGAGCACTGATATGACAAATGTCTGATGCTATGGCCAGTTTTTCCATAAATTCTGGGAACTCAAGCTTAGTTTATCATATCTATAAAAGCTCTATCCATCGAGTTATCTCTTAGCTCATAAGTGAGTTACTATATAGTAGATGCTTCATGGATTTCATTTAAAAAAACCAATCTTCAATACGTGTGTGAATAATATTCATTCTGTAAGTGGGGAAAATGGAAGGCAACCGGCCTGGGAGCTTTTGACCATCCAAGATTGTGTTGTATCTATGCTTGTGTGTGTGTGTGTGTTAATCTTAGAGTGGCACAGGCAGAATACTGGATTGCAATGGCGTAGACAATTCAGACAGAACAGAACATTTAGAACTTGATGTTGGCTAATATTTGTACATCCGTAGAAAGTATGATTCAGTTTTTCTTCATTCATTTGGGGAGTACATATAAATGGGGAGAGCAAGTTATGAAAAGAACAGAAAATGTTATAAACATCATTTTAAAATATCTCCACTTTGAATTGCTGGTGCTGAATTGAGGTGCTGAATCTGCTGTTAGACAAAGAGAGATCTTTGGGATGAGAGGAGGAGAGTCAGAGTCTTAAAGGATTTACAGGATACAATAACCATGTTGGTGTTGGGAGCTGCTGTTCTTAGATTGGGCAAGAGGATAAAGCAGGATAGAGTCTATTTAAATAGCAGTGGGAGGAGTTGAGCTGTGAGGTAGGGACGAAAATCATTGCTATATGACAGTGAGCATTGTGGCTACATGGTATTTTAAGAAGAAAAGTCCCATTTGTTCATTGGTTGGTTGGTTCGTTTTTGTTTTATGAGTGTATGTGTTCAGGTTTTTTTATTGTGCTTATTATCTATAAAATGGATAAAAGGATAAACAGGATTATTTTAATGGACAGAACTTACGACATTTGCAGTGTCTGAGAACCCTGCTGCACCAAGCAGAACCTGTCTCTCCCTGCTTGCTTTCTTATTTGTTTGCTTTCTTAGAGTTGTCCCATCTAATGTGGTGACATTGAAACAAACACTCGATAGTTCAAGTTGGTGTCTCGAATAAGATCAGAACAAATTGTTAAACACATGCATTTTGGATATGTGAGATTAAATAAAAAATTATTTGACCAATTTTACCCATTTTAAAATTTATGTTGTTTTAAGATGTCTGCTGGGAGGTTTAAAATCATAAATGTGATCTGTTTTTTATGTTAGGATACTGGTGACCATGAAGAAGGTTATGTGAGTCTCTCAGTAAAAATCAGGGAGTGAATGGTTTAGGGTCACAGCTCAGATCTTTGCCAAGATTTTTACTCAGCTCTGCTGTTGAGTGGAGGGGTATCTAGGGAGACTTGCCTTTACAGTAGCAGGTGGTGGTCCAAACATGATACACTGGCTGTAGCTTGCTGACCAATGGTCGAGTAGTCCTCTTGTCACTGAAAGGGAAAGAGGTATCAGGAGGACCTGTAAAGAACCTGTAACTCCTCTTTCTTCCATATTAAAATTTCAATTTCTGAAATTTTAATAAAGCCATTTATTTTCATTCCATATATTTCTGTATATGTATGTTCATACATATGTATATATGATAGAATGTAAATTGAAATAGTTTATGTCAATACATTATATTCTGTTCTTGTATAGAAAACAGTACTTGTATGTGCTGGGGACACCATCTTTTGTTAAATAAACAAACAAACAACAAAAACACCCTACAAATTATGATTTCCAGTGCAACTGAGTATTTGTGTGTGTATATGTGTAAGTTCAGGTGTGCGTGTGTGTGTGTGTGTGTGTGATAGAAAGTTAAGAACAAACATATCCCATTACAGGAAGCCTGTGGCTTACAAGCACTTATCCTACAGCATTACCTAGCCATTCTTTCAAGGAGGTTAGGACTTTTGTTCCAGTTTTGAGACATATCCCACAAGTGACCAGAGTTCTAAGCTGCCACTGAGCCAAATGGCTCACAGTGGGATGAGTCTTCCTTCCTGAAGAGAGATCTAAGCAGTGCCTGGCTCCATATAGCCCCAAGAGTTTTCTAGAGCAGATGCCTTACTCTTGTTTAGAGACTTTAAAATGGACTTTGACATTTAGTGGCTCCTCGTGTCTCCACAGAGATGGAGATAAGAACTTGAATGCCACACTATTCTCATGTGCTCATAGAGCTCTCTGTTTTGAGTTTGGTACATGTGTTAGTATGCAACTGTGTGTGTGTATGAAGTGTGTTCTTGCCTTTGGAGGTCAAAGGTTGAAGTTAGGTGTCTTCCCCAATCACTCTCCACCTTATTTTTGATATAAGGGCTCTATTGAACTTGGACTTGGATAACTTGGCTAACTGACTGTCCATTGAGCCCTGGGAATCCCCTTGTCTCTGCCTTCCCAGTGCTGGGATACCTGGTGTACACGTTTACATGAGTGTTAGTGATAAAATTCAGGTCCTTGGGCCAGAGATGATAGTGCACACTGTTAAACCCAGCACTCAGAAATGAGAGGCAGGTAGATGTCTTCAGCTTGTGCCCATCTTGGTCTACATAGTGAATTCTGGGTCAGCCAAGGCTACATAGTGAGATGATTCTCAAAATAATAAAATGTTTTTAAAGCTTACAGGGTAAATACTTGACTGACCAAGCCATCTTTCTCAACCTCCATTAGAGAATTTTGAATAGTACACTTGTATGGATTAACCTAAACATATAAGGTTGGATGTAAATACAAACTGCATTTGCGTTTACATCCCAGTTGGTTTGGTATTTAACCTTGATCTGACCTTAGTGTAACATCTCACATAACTCACTGAGAAACTTTATTCAAGTCTTCTCTTGACTTCTCTTGTAAAACAGAAATGGCAACCTGCTACAAATTCTGCTACTTAACACCTTATTAAAATAAAAAGCTAATTTTTATTATTTCTTTAAGTTTGTATTTATGGGTATCTACAAGAGTGAAGGTGCCTACGGAGGACATAAGAGGGCAGAGGATCCTGGGGCCAGAGTTACAGGCACTTGTAAGTCACCTGATGTGGGTACTGGGGACTTCTGAAAGAGCAGTGTGTGCTATTATCCACTGAGCCAAATATCCAATGCAAAAAGCTACTTTTTGGTTTTTTATTGCTTTATGTTTCATGATACATGAAATAACCAAAACACAAAATAACTGAAACACAAAATAACTAAAGGAACAAAATAATGGTACTTGAAAAAATCTTACCTGTTGATTTACATATAAAATAAATTAAATCTCACTGAGATAGTATTATTATTACTATTGGTATTAATACTATTAGTATTATTAGTAGTATTAAATCAAATTCCACTTTTATTTAAATATTCTGTTATCAAAATTACATTGCATTAGAAGAGAGCAAGTAGTATTTATTTGAAAATAATTGCATTATATAAAAATAGAGGACTGGAGAGATTGCTTAGTAGTTAACCATATTTGCCGCTCTTGTAGAAGACCTGAGTTTAGTTTCTAGCACCCATGTCAGACAGCTCACAACTGCCTGTAACTGCATAGCATCCTGGGCACTCTTATAGCATTCTCAAGCACTACAGCTACACGGTATATATATATATATATACATATATTTTTTTTCCAAACTAAAATTAAAACATATAAATTTCCCATGTAGATTGTTTCTTTTGACCTCTTTAGAAGGTAATTTGGATGGCGTCCCTTTTGATAGTTGATGAAAGTATAAGTATCATGGGAAATATTATATAAATTTATAAGAAAGTAGAGTTGTTATTAAACATTGAAACCATTCAATTCTATAAGTTTAGTGTTCTGTTTTTTTGTTTTAAATATTTCACTTTACTTAATTTCTACTGAGAACACAGTGACTGGTAGGTAGCATCTCCCTACGTCAGGCAGTACAGAAAAACCTGTAGGAGTAATGGCAAGGCATGATAATTTGCTTTTTGAATCATATATGAAACAATGAATATTTTTGACAGCTAACCATTCCTCAGAAGGTTCTGCAAGGTGAATAAAAGCTTCCTTAATTGATAATGCTTAAAAAAAAATAACTGCTTTGTGTAAAAACTTCCTATCTCACATTTAGTGGCATGAATTTAGACGTTCTTTATATTTTTTTCATTCAGAAAGTTACCTCAGACACAAGAAAAACTATTAGGGGCTGTCACAGCTTTGTTTCAGAACCTACCTCAGGAGGTCCGGTCCCCACAGAAGGAATAAGCATGGTGAAGAGACTCCAGCTGCCGGCCTCCTGCACAGGAGCCACCCTGATTTTCCTCAGAGGACTTCAAAGCCTGGCTCAAATCTAAACATTCGTCAGCCATGTAAATCAGGGTTACAAAAGGAAAAAGCGCCTATTTCATGGTGCACGGCTGGCAAGAGCCCAGCTTTGTGCTGCACGTGCCGGGGAGGGGGTGCCAGCCACCGACGGACCACTGCTTCTACCCCTGTGACAAATGCAGTTAACGCCCGATCCATATTAATGTTGTCACGTTCCCTTGATGTATTTAAACAGATTTTAATTATTTCCAGCATTCCGAGGCCCCAAGATATACGGCCTCATAGTTCTTCAAAGAAAGCTTGTTTAATGTGTGAACGTAAAACCTCTCATCAAAATGGAACTTTGATACTGGCCTCAGTGACTGCCACAGGTTATTCATCCAGTCAGCAATTTGTGTGGCAAAGTGCCATTTGAATAGCGTATTGTTGGGGGACTTACGGTCCACTTGACAAGGGCTCTTTCTCTAAATAGTACAATTTGACTCCAGCTGTTAGAGATTGCCTTTGACAGCAGCCACACAGAACGGAGACTCGCTGCTGAAAAAGGAAAAATCAATATCAGTTTCTTGCTCCTAGGAACCTGTCCTTTTCTTTCCTGTGGACCTATCAACTGCCAACGAGGTTGGAGATGTGGACGCTTAAGTATTGTTTTAAATGCAGTCCACTTTGAGATTCTAGTTAAGACTTGCCATGGACGGTACCAAAGTAGAGTTTTAGGAGATGGTTTCCACACCCTGCGTCCTGTTGAGTCACGACAGGGCAGTTGAATCTGGAGTCTCTGTACTCTGTAGAAAAGAATTACTGTTTAAAAAAAAAAAAAGACAGAAGTGTGGGTGATGTTATAGAGCCAGACCAATGACTTCTTGATGCTTTCTTGTCAATGTGTCTTCTACATTTCTTCTCTTCTTCTTCTTCTTCTTCTTCTTCTTCTTCTTCTTCTTCTTCTTCTTCTTCTTCTTCTTCTTCTTCTTCTTCTTCTTCTTCTTCTCTCTCTCTCTCTCTCTCTCTCTCTGTGTGTGTACATACATATGGATGGCAGAATCTTTTGTGGCTGTGCCCATGGCAACACCAACAGATGTTGACAGTGTTATACTCCCAAAGTAGCCTTGAAGGTTTGGAGACTTTTCCAGCACTATTTTTTTTAAAACATACAAGGTTGCTATGATACCTGACTGGCAGTAATAGCTATTGAATCTCTTAATTTCAATAACTCCACATGAGGACCCCTCTCCCTCTCTCCCTCTTTGATTGGATCTGTCTATTATTTCCTCTTTGAACGGGCATCTCTCTTATTACTAGACATTATGTTTAACATACAGCAGAGAAAGTAAAATTGCATCCTCGAGATGAGGGGAAAAAAGTCTTAGGGTAAAATCTTCAACCATAAAACATTTCAAGTTATAAAAACCTTTACTGACTATTGATCTCCCAGGATTGCAGATACAATTTGTTTAAATTATTTCTTGCTTTGACTGTATGTGATTTTGGATTTTTATTGGTATTTCCCTGAGATGTCGTAAGTCTTCATCTAAGGTGTGTTGAGTGGAATGTGGAAGAGCTGTCATTTTTAACATAGAAAATGCCAGTGTGATGTGTCCTTTCTCAAATGCTTTTTCATCCCGGTCGGCAGAAACAGCTGTTGTCTTATTACTGGTCAACTCTGCCTTTACTGCGTCTTTGGCTGCAATAGCAACTGAAAATTCATAAAGCTGATAGTCCAATTGTGAACAAAGACCTTTAAGGCTGACTCAAGGTCAACATTATTGTTTTTATAATTGCTGATAGGTAGCCCTGATTTCTCCCAGAGAAGGCCTTTGCTCAGCCTTGATTTCTTCAAATGTTATCTCTTTTGTTAATTCTCAAGGAAGAGTTTTCAATGAATAAATGTTTATACTACCTCCTAGTGCTTCCTGCAGCCTGAATCTACTTCATGACCCTTCCCTGCACAGTATCCCACCAGCCCTATTGGGGATGTGAAGCTCTTGGATCTTTAAGATATTCTGGAACTAAAATCTTTCTATACTTATCAGTTAACTTATTTGTGCATGGGAAGGGTGGTTAGGGTATGGGGTGGGTGGCAGAGAAATCAATCCAGCACAGAAACTTTGACAAGAATTAAGTGAATCAGGCATTCCATTTTATGTTTAGCTTAATTAAGAAAGATCATCAACATGACTTACTACGTATGTTTTTAAAATGTGCCTTTATTGGCGTGAATACTTCAATAGGTCTTTAGACCTATGCTATGCTATGATCATGGTCATACTGTCTGACCTATCCATGACAGCTTAGGAATATTTTCTTCACTCTTTTCTTCACTTCTTTCCTTCTTCTTCTTTTCAGTTCTAAATTTATTTTCTTAAAACAAAGTTTTGGTCTTTCCTTGCTATTGAACCTCACTGAGAAAGCCGATATCTTGCTAATGTAAAAATCTCCCCAAGAAGGTCAGATTTGTCCTATATGAGCAACTTGTTTCTGGTGGTGGAGTTGCTTGAAATAAAATCCTTGTCTTTTGTTAGGAATACCCTCTTTGTACATTATATTTATTTCTAGCACACTGGATACTAGCTTCAAGAATAAAAAGGAAAGTTATAGAAATTCAGATGTTGGGTTAACTTAAAGAATGTAGAACAGGAAAGGAAAGGAGAATGAAATGTCTCACTTTGAAAGCTGGCCGTGTCACTTGTTGACTGAGCACACCCTCTGGGCCCATTTAAGGAAACACAACAGGCTAGCGCTGACATCAGTGACATATGCTGATGCTGTCTCTAAGAGCGGAAAATGCAAAAATGTTACAAGAAGGAGATCTCGGGACATTTATTCTCATGGACTATTTCCTCTGGGCTATTAAAACAAAATGAATTAAACCCTTAGCTCGTTTATTGATGCTAAGAGTCTGAATGTGTTTCATTAAAAAGCACAGCCAGCTAGTGTTCCCAACTGTCTTTTCAGGATGGCGTTTTCACAGTGGCATCCTGGAAGTGCCTTCAGTTCCGTGAAGTGACAGCTCAAGCCAAGTTAGCTTCTCTGAAAACAGCCACCATCATCCTAAACGTAAAGAGCCTGCAGAAGCTTTTCTGCCAATTATCCTATTCCTCGTGGGAATGAAATATTCCTAAGATGCTGCACGAGCAACAGGGACTTTCTCTTCCTATGTACATAATTCTATACACAAACAGGTCTAAACACTATATGGTTTTGTTGACAGTAGTAGGCCTCCCCAATTCTCATTGTCTAAGACATGCTTTTCCAAAAGCCGTTCCTAAAACATATGAAATGCAAAGCCCTGCTTATCCTCATTACTTTCTTCCTTGCCTCCTTTGAGGTTTACAAAACTTGGCTTTGTCCACTTCATGTTTGGTAGCAAATACTTTGTTTTCCTTTGTCTAGCCCCCTCTGCCAAACTTAGTTTTGTTAACTCCCAGAGTCTGGCATTGACCTTGTGGCTGTGTCTGGAATACAGAGAGAACACAGGCCCTGGCTTCCTATGAGATTATCCAAAGGCCAGAGTGAGGATATAATTATTGGTTGATACAGTGCCCAAATCTAAATGCTCCTCTGGGTCCAGAATGTCTACAGAGTTCAGTGTACTGTGGGATTATCAGCTAAACATTTTAACCACCAAAGACCTTCAATTCACAGTTAAAGTCAAGTTTGTGGATGATTAAAAAAAAAAAAAAAGGATTGGCTTTAGGGCCCCATAGCATATTTTACCCCACTTTGTGCTTTTAATTTTCACATAAACTAAGGATTATCTTAAATAACACTTAGAACACAGTTTACATTAATTTCTGGCATACTGGAAGCTGGAATTAGTATGAGGATATCAGGAAATGTCTAGTTTTCCATGTGCTTATGATAATTCCATTCATTGCATGACTACTGCCCTGACTTATATAATCTATCTTTCTGTTTTAGTCAAGATAGCAGTTAGAACCAGAGACAAAACCTGCAATGAAGAGCTGTGAGTGAGCGCTCTCATCACACACAGACCTTCTCTCAGGCAGGGCACTGGCCCTTGAAGCTGCACATTTCATGTGTTTGTCTCGTATTCCACATCCCTTAATTCTCAAACTAGGTTTTTGTGTTTTAAAGCATTGCATTACTTTAGACCATCATAATTCCATTTGTAACCACAGTGTTCTTTTAAGACAGGGTCTCACTAATGCTGGCTACCCCCAAAACTCATCACATAGACCATGCTGGCTTTGAACTGACTGTAATCCTCTTGCCTCTGCTTCCCAGTCAGGGAATTAGAGATCTACACCACTGTGTCTGCTTTGTAAAAAAAAAAATGCAATAATTAAAAGCCACCTAGCCTTCTCAAATGTACAGTGTTAGAATGAATGATTTCTTCATAATGAGTAAGTTAGAAAGGATTTGGACACTTAGCATGTCTGTCTCTAAAAAGATTATATGATAAATGAATAATGCTTTCATAGAAACACCCAGCAGGTGCCACAATCTGCTGGCTTAATAAACTTTAAAAGCTTATTCAATAATGATATTGAAATCTAGGATATTTGACACACAGGGAACCAATGGCTTACTTTAGGTAAGATGCAAATAGCAGTCCTCTTATAAGACTCAGATAGACAAAAGGTGACATAGTTAAAATGGCTTTGTTCACCATCAAACTATTGCCACCATTTGCCTGTCTGTCAATCTCAGGCTCATTTCTCCTAGTCACAGAGTTATCTAAAATAATCACTCAGACATAGCCTGAGGATTATATTGTATTCCATGAGTCCTCTTCTTCCCTGGGATAATTACTTTTCAAGCCCATCCCTTAATATAAAACCCCCAAAGCTATCAGCCATCTAATCAACAGGTTTGCAATAATGTTAAGACATGGATGTATGATAAATATGAAGAGGATTTATTTATGCTTCATTTCCCAAATGCGGGAACTTGGGGTAAGCCTTCAACCCTCAAGCAGCAGCTGCTTGCTTTTGTAGTTGATTTGGAAACTGCTTAATGCCTCCTCCTATCAGAGCACAAAAGAGAGAGAGGGAGGGATATATAGAGATAGATAGATAGAGAGAGATAGAGAGAGAGAGAGAGAGAGAGAGAGAGAGAGAGAGAGAGAGAGAACGAACTAGAGTGCTATAGCTGATTACACTCGGCATATACCACTTTAAATATTTGCAGATTGCTCTTTGGATGGGATAGGTTCAGAGTCTTGGGAGACTTCAAACCTTACAGGATTTTCTCTTCTTCATTGTCTCTTAATACTCCACTGAGATCTAGGGGATGAGGCTGCTCAGTAATTTTCAGGAGGCTGATGCTCTTCCATATGTTGGCATTGCTGCTTCTAGTCCTTACATGCCTCTTCCTAGCAAAGGCCATTTGCTCTGTAAGCCTCTTTGCCTTCTCAAATTCTACCTGGTTAATAAGCCCATGTCAGCTCACTTTTGAATTGCCAATGCATTGCCTAATTACTTGAATTTATATTACTCTCCCAAGTAGGCCTTAAACTCCCTGGTATATGTGCTATATACACTTTGTAGTGGGATTAGTAAGGCAGAAAATTCATTCTTCAATACTTGTTGAATCTCTACTGTGTGCCCCACACCATAGACACTAGGAATTTCAACAAGAGTCTGGACTCATGCAGATTACATACAGAGAAAAGAGATAGACCATAACTTAAAAGAAAAGGCCAGGGGCTGAAAAGATGACTCATTGGTTAAGAGCAATAGCTGTTCTTCCAGAGGACCAGGGAGTTGAGTGTTTATTATGAATTTGGCTAAAGCTATGGACACAGATTGTAGAGTCAAATCTGAGGTGATACAGGAGCCAACCTAGGCCATGGAAGGGCCTATGCTCTCTAGAGCACAGGTCATAACAGCCATAAATCTTGATATGTAAGTAACATTTTGCTGTGGGGAACAAGTCTAAATGATAAGAATATAGATGTGGAGCTAGGGCAGGTGTTAATGAGATTTGAATACAACCAGAGAGGGTTCTACCATCTGCATCCATCACTTCATAGCTTTAGACAAATTTATCCTAAACACTCAACTCCCAGGTCCTCTGGAAGAGCCACTACTGCTCTTAACCACTGAGTTAGTAAATATAGTAAGGAGCTATGACAAATAGCTGTCTATACATGTAGTGTTAGAATTTGGACTTGTCCTTTTGTTGCACTCATTACCAATTACTACCAAATAAAGCTATCTAAACAAAATGCTTAGCAGTGAATCCTAGAGAGTATTCAGTTTGCCAGGTAAGAACTTACTTTCTATTGATTAATAGCTTATCCCAGCCCACCTTTAGGCTATCATGACTTTACACCTGGATTCTGTGGAAGTGATTGTTTTAGGTCTCTTTTAAGAACAACCATGCCATATTATTTCTGTTTGGCTTTTGTTATTCAACATCATTTCCACGAGGTCTTTGTTTGGGGGGAAATTTTTGTTTTGTTTTGTTCAGTCATCTGTTGTAGAATTTCCTTCTAGGGATGAATATTATTTTGTCACAGCTATTTAGAATGTTTTTCTTCATCCTCTCATCTGTCAGTGAAATCTAGTTTTTCTCATCTCTGTTGTTATGAGTAACACTGCACTGGACCCTCATACCTCTTTGAAATCTTGGTTTTGATCTTTTGGTCAGTATCTACATGTGGAATTCCTAGGTTATGCAGTTATCCTCCTTTTTTTTCCTAACATTTAATGTGTGTGTGTGTGTTCATATGACTCTGCCACAACACATGTCTGGAGATAAGAAGACAATTTGTGGGAGCTAGTTGTCTCCTTCCACCATGTTGATCCCAAATATCCACTTCAGGTCATCAGTTGATAATAAGTGTCTTTATCTGCTGGGCCATCTCACTGATCCTCCACCAGTTCTAATAATCTCGGGTACCTGAGTGTTGTTTTCATTTGCTTTTGAATTGCAGTATACTAGGATTCATTTCTTCATATTCTTACTGTAGAGGAATTTTAATCTAGCAACATGGATGCTCTGATCACGTCCCAAGACCTTCTAGGTCTGTATGATTCAGGTAGAATGCAGACACATCACACACTTTTAATCTTTCTGAATAGAATATAGAAATGTCCTTAGTATACACCTTTAATCCCAAGCCAGCCATGTCATCTAATTAATGAACAGACAAAGTGACAAATCAGAGAAAGATTTGAAGGATAAGACACGCCCAACTCTCACAAGAACAGCACAGGAAAGAAGCTGTTTAAGAGGATCACAGAGTGAGTGGAGTTCAGTCAGTTTCATTCAGTTTGTTGAGCTCTGTGCAGTAGAAGTGAGTCAGTCAGTTGGCAGTGTGCTGTGCAGTGCAGTGCAGGGGAGTTGAGTTTGTTCATACGTTCATGCAGTCCAGTGCAGATCAATAGAGGCAGTTGAGACCAGAAAAAAAGGAACCAAAAGATTAGAACATATTGCCCAAGTTAGTATGAGGCCAAGCAATTCAGTTAGAAGCCTAGAGAAGCCAGTTTTAAACAGTCAGCTTGGATGAGAGTTTAGGCCAGAACAGCTGAGTTGAACCAGTCAGCTAGAGCATGTCTTCAGTGTCAGATCTTTATATAAACATAGACTTATCACTCCAAAGAGAAGAAGCACTTAGTAAAAAAAATATTGTCTCTTGTTCTGTTCAGTGGTAAGCCAGATCTTGTTGGCTTTTATTTTTTCCTGTCTAGACCTACATCCTTCCTGATCTTTTGGCAAATTATCAACTTATTGGGCTGGCATTTATAAAGTGTTACTGTGATACCACTGATTAAAATGTCATGTTTGGAAGCAAAGGTGTTTGGAGTGAGCTCCGTCAGCATGCACATAGCATATACTTTTTAATTAGTGTTCATCCCTAGAGGCTGAGTTCCCAGTGACTTAGTTGACAATTATATACTGAGCAAGAGGTAAAAAGAAATCAAAGAAAACAGTCACTGTTTAAGGAGAGTGCCTGAGACAAGTACCTATTTTGCCACTTAAGATTGAGCTCCTTAACAAGAGTGTTTTTGTTTTTTTGTTTGTTTGTTTTTGTTTTTGTTTTTTATATCAGTAGCTGTCTTAGTCAGGGTTTCTATTCCTGCACAAACATCATGACCAAGAAACAAGTTGGGGAGGAAAGGGTTTATTAAGCTTACTCTTCCACATTGCCGTTCATCACAAAAGGAAGTCAGGACTGGAACTCAAGCAGGTCAGAAAGCAGGAACTGATGCAGAGGCCATGGAGGAATATTCCTTACTGGCTTGCTTCTCCTGGCTTGCTCATCCTGCTCTCTTATAGAACCCAAGACTACCAGCCCAGAGATGGTCCCACCCACAAGGGGCCTTTCCCCCTTGATCACTAATTAAGAAAATGCCTTACAGTTGGATCTCATGGAGGCATTTCCTCAACTGAAGCTCCTTTCTCTGTGATAACTCCAGCTGTGTCAAGTTGACACAAAACTAGCCAGTACAGTAGCATACTACTTATTTTATTACAAACTACAGAACAAACCAATGTTGAGTGATAAAACATCTATTCCAACAGTTGTAGGAAGAGTGGCTTTGGATTTTTGCGTAATTTTTAAAGGAAGCATAAAGTATTCTTTCTTTGTGTGCTCATGAGCATACTGGCCTCTCCTTTCCACTAGGGCCCTTCAGTGTTGAGTTGATTGAATAAAAGTCTGTGTGAGTTTGAATTTGCCACCAGGCCTCTCTTGGCTGTCTTGTGTCTGTCTGTCTTTTCATTCCTCTATTGATACCAAATTGGATAAGAGTCCAAATCTCATTAGCTAAAACATCCCCAGTTTGTTACTTGTTTCCTGTTAGCATCAGTCTGCCCTTTGCTCATTATACAGCTAGCAGGCTAAGGAGTCAGCAGAAGCAGTTGGCTGGGGACTTTAAGTTTTAAAGACATCCCAGCGACCAGTCACAGGCTTATGTCTAAGATTCTATCTAGTGTGAATAACTAAAGAATATAACTTGGTGGAAATATAGAAAATGCCATGGAAATGAACTGTGTATATGCTTCTGAGAAGAACAAAATTAACCATCTTTTTTTCTGTTAAGCACTAGTCACTATAGTGCATCTCCTGGTTTTATGCTGTATTTCATACACAACGTACATGCTTTAATATTTTGATGTTTGTGCATTAATATTTTCAGTTTGTTTAACCACTTTGCTGCTAAGATTTTGCCATCCCGTTCCCATTTTTCCTCTACAATTTTAAACATTTCTCCTCATTAAAAACTATAATAATGAAAAAAAAAAAAGAATCTAGAGCCTTTCCCTGAAGAGAATGCCTTTTGCTCCAGAGAGACATTGCCTCAGAAAAGGGTGTTGGCTGTTTGCCTTTTAGAATTTTTCTAAGATATTGAAACCTGAGGGCTGGACACTCTCAACCCAGAGGTGAGGATGTCCCCCAGTTTTTTTCTCTAACTTGCTAATCCCCCTAAGACCCTAAAATGAGCCCCAGATATTCCCCCTGGCCTCTTGGTGATTTTTTTTTTTTTTTTTTTTTTTTTTTTTTTTTTTTTTGGTTTTTTGAGACAGGGTTTCTCTGTGTAGCCCTGGCTGTCCTGGAACTCACTTTGTAGACCCAGGCTGGCCTTGAACTCAGAAGTCTGCCTGCCTCTGCCTCCCAAGTGCTGGGATTAAAGGTGTGCGCCACCACGCCCGGCCCGGCTCCTCTTGATGATTTTGCTTCTCATCCTCTTTCTCTTCCCTTCTAAAGCTCTCCCTTACCTTGGTCATCAAAGGTTGTTGAAAAGTATTGAGTACCTCTTTGCCTTTAAATAAACCATAAATGGAAGGTAGGATGTAGCTTAGTAGGAGATCATTTTCCCAGCATGCATGAAGTGCTATGTTCAATCTTCAGACTAGTTAAAAAACAAGTGTCAAAATAAATCAATTGCATGTACATATTATTATTTCTTATTTACTGTATTGATATTTACTTCCATTAACAAGTTTGGTTGACTACTGAGATATTAGAGATACAATAGGACACTGTTGGCATAAATTTTAGAAATACAAAATATGGAAATAAAAAAGATAAAATTATTCAGTTATATTCTTTTTATTGGGCCATTGGTTCATTTTTCATTCAAAAACAAATCTGAAATGCTTAAGAATGGAAAAAAATTTCAGTCTTGCAAGTGTGACTTATTTTTGTTTTTATGTGCATGGTGTCTTGTCTCTGTGTGCCTGGTCTCTAATGTCTTAGCTAGGGTTTTACTGGCTGTGAGAAGACACCATGACCAAGGCAACTTTTATAAGAATAACATTTAATTGGGGGCTGGCTTACAGGTTCAGATGGTCAGTCCATTATCATCAAGACCGAAACATGGCAGTATTCAGGAAGGCATGGTGCAGGAGGAGCTGAGAGTTCTACATCTTCATCTGAACTCTGCTAGCAGAATATTGGCTTCCAGGCAGCTAGGATGAGGGTCTTAAAGCCCACACCCACAGTAACACACCTATTCCAACAGTGCCTCCCCTGGGCCGAGCATATACAAACCATTATACAGAGGCTAGAACAGGGTGTCAGATCTTCTGGAACTGGAGTTACAGACAGTGGTGAATTGCCTTGTGGGTACTGGGAATTGAACCCAAGTCCTCTGCAAGAGTGAGAGCAGACAGTTCTCCTAAGTCTGAGCCTTCTCTCCAGACTCATTAATCCAAACGCTTAAAAGAAAATACTTTTTCAGCTATTAAAATTATTCGTACATAGTAAGGATTAATTTTTAAGTTATTAATGTATATGTACACACATATAGAAATGAGAGATTGGCTGTGAGTATTTGCCTGAATTGCTCTCCACATTATTATTTTTTTTTTTCTGAGACAGGGTCACTGAACCTGAAGCTTTGACTAGACTGGCTGGGTTTCCTTTGGCTTTGGTTGCACTGACTGGCCAGCAAGCACATGGGTTCTGCCTCTCTCTGCACTGCTCCAGCTCTTGGGCTACAAGCCCATACAATCATGCCTGGTTTTTATAGGAGTACTCAGGTTCCAAACTCAGGTCTTTGTGTTTCTGTTGAACGTGCTTTACACACAGAGACATCTTCCCAGCCATCAGTCACGTTTTATGAGTACACAGAAACATTCATTATTCTTCATAAGTAAATTAATGGCTTAACACATCTGAGTTCATGTGGGAATGCATCCAGGTTGGCTGAGACTGTCATGGCTCACGGCTTTGGTTCCAATGTGATTATGAATGGCTCACTATTTCACTCTAAAAAGAAGTCTGATCTGAACAATAAATAACGTACTCATTTTATTTAAGGGAGATAGCCTCTAAGTGAAGGAAAATATATCAAAATATAGCCCAAAGTTAAACGATCAATTTAAACATATTCAAATAACCATGATGGTAAACTCACATGAACATGTCAAAAAGTCACAGTACAGAGAATATTTATTAGTTTGCCTTATAGGTTCATAGAAGCAAAAAATACTGGTCATTTTTAAGAAAGTCAGTGATACAAGAGAAGAAAAATTATGCAAGAGGCAAATTAGAACATACATCCTGCATTTTGCATGTACACTCCACCATTAATGAAAACAATAGGCATAGAAAACAGTGCCTTACATTTCAAAATTAGCTGTTGTATTCATTAGAAATATAGTCAACTCAGCATCTTATAGATTTCTACCATTTCTAAGACTTAAATTATACAGGCAATTTAAGAAGAAACAAGCCATCTTTTCTATTAGCTGGAGTGAGATTATAGACTTTTAAACTGGGGGTTTTGTAGAACAGGCTCATAAACCAGTTTGAAGCCTGAGACACAATTTCATTTATCTTTATATTCTAAGCTTTATAGTGTCACAGAAAGTGTCCATCTGTTCAGCTGAGATTGCTGCAATAGTGAGTGGTCAGGAAGACTTAGTAGAGAAAGGTCAAAGGGGCCTCTTGACCCCGAGGAACGGGCCAAGGCAATTGGAGCATCGGAGCTGATACATAGTGAGATACAGTTGGCTGAAGCAGGCTGTCTTTTAATTGGTAATGATAGTGAGGTTACACAGGGAAGTCATTGGCGAAAGAAAACAAAAAGTGTCCAATATAGTAATTTATTACCAGGCAGTGGGTCGCGAGTGCTGAGTTGGGTTACCCTGCAGTGGTGATAGCAAGGAAAAATGTACGGCAGCACTTAGCTGAAAATGGATGCCCTGCTGGTACCTGGGATGCACGGTGGCTGGTGATTGCCCGTGCCATTAGTTTGCTAATATTGCCTTTGCTGTGAGCTCGGTTCCCCATGCTCTCTGTGCAGCAGCAGCAGCAGAGTGAAGCCTTTCTCCTTTGTCTACTGTTCCCTAGGCCAGTCAGGCTGTCCTCCACCTGACCAGATGGATCCAGATGATTTTACTGCCAGCAACAACAGTAACCTAGGGCTCTGACTGTCTCAAAGGATGGCTGACACTTTCATTTGCACCTTATTGTTTGAGTGACACGTAGATGGCGTTCACTACTCTTGATCCAGTGATGGTTCCCAGATTTTTCATCTTTGTAAGATGAGCTCTTCAGCAACAGCATGCCCCCACCTGCCACCATGGTGTCCTGTGAACTCAACTTATTTGTTATAAATGTATTTGGTTCAGAAAGCATAAAACCCTTTGCTGACCTTTTAAATTTAGTAGTTGATCTTTAAAAGTTCCTTTAAAGGTGATACCAGTTTCTGACAATAAAAACAAAGTTCTCCCAAAGAAATATAAATAGCTCTTTTGGAGAGCTAATTTTTTTTTAAAATAAAAGTATCTTTTTTAAGGTTTACTTATTTTATGTGTATGAATATTTTGTCCACATGTGGCTCTGTCTGTGTACCAGGTGTGTGCCTACAGAGAATTGGAGTTACAGACAGTTGTGAGCTACCATGTGGATATGGGGGATCCAGCTAGGATCTGTTGTAAGAGCTGCAAGTGCTCTTAACCATTAAGCCATGTCTCCAGCCCCTATAAAAAGGCCTTAAGTTGAACATAATAATACCAAGAATGGACACTAAAGAGACTTCCCAGATTGCTAGCACAAACATGGTAAAATAAACCTTACTTTAAATTCACAATGCTAAGTGCAAGGCATAATTTATGCTTTCAGCTTGTGTTTGTGTGTAGTAAACTAGTGTCACTATTAAAAGCAAGTTAAAATATATAAACATAAGTACTTGGAATTTCCTCAAATCTGTGTATTGCAGCAAGGATCACTTCATTTCATGTCTGGCAGTTCCCTCTTTTCCTCAAATTACAGAAGAAATTTATCCCAAAGATAATTATATCAACTCACTATTAAATTAGCACTTGGGATTATACTCAAAACTTAAATTTGACTTTGATCATACCGCTAGAATGCTGGCTGCATATAAAATGTTTATAACTATGTACATTTTAAATGGTTAAAGATGCTGTTCATACATTTAGTTTGCATAGGTAGATTAAATCCTGTGTTATGCAATTTTCCATGGAAGTGTCATTGCAGTTAATTTTGAATTGGTGCATTGTTGAAAAGTATATTATGTTCTCTCTTTCTAGATACATAGAACTACACACATGCATGTACACATACACACATACACATGCATACACACAAACATACTTGGCTTTTCACATAAGCAGACAATCATGCCCCGGTTAGGGTTACTGTCGCTATGATGAAACACTGTGATAAAAACAAGTTGAGCTGGAAAGGGTTTATTTGACTTTCACAACCACATCATAGTCTATCTCTGCAGAAAATCAGGACAGGAACTCAAGCAGGACAGGAACTGATGCAGAGGCCATGGAGAAGTGCTACTTGGTGGCTTGCTCCTCATGGCTTGCTAAACTTGCTTTTTATAGAACCCAGGACCACCTGCCCTGTGATGGCACCACCCACAATGGGCTGATCCCTACCCTGTTTTGTTTTGTTTTGTTTTGTTTTGTTTTGGTTTGGTTTGGTTTGGTTTGGTTTTTAAAACAGAATCTAAAATGTTCAGTTTTACCAAATGTAGACTCAGGAGCCAGATGGTGGGGTGAAAATCTGCTAGCTCAGAGAAAGCACCCAGTTGACCCTCCTCCTCAGCCAACATTCCAGAAGGAAAAAAACAGTTCTTCTCCACATGGTTTTTAAAAATCTTCCAACTGAATGTTCCTCCTTTCTTCTTCCTGTGCATCTCTCTATTTGTCCTCCTGATTTCCTCTCACTCTTTACGGTTTTCCCTGTGTTCACTCCCTGCCAACTGGTTGCTTGCTCTGACTCTTGATCTATGGTAGACTTGATTCAATTTTGTTTACAATAAATAGAAAGCTCTTGGATTAGAGGTGTGTGCTAGGGCTGAGCCACACCACAACCAGAAAAAGGTTTATCCAGGATATCATCTCACAGTGTGATCAATTATCTAGCAACACTCTTGCATTAAAGTTGTGTGCTAGGACGGAGGCACACCATAGTTAGAGACAGGTTTTTCTAGTATACAATCTTGGGGTTTACAAATATTCTACATTACCTTCTCTTCAGTCACTAATTAAGAAAACACCCTACAGGCTTGCCTAAAGCCTGACCTCAGGAAAACATTTTCTCGGCTGAGGCACCCTCCATACAGATATCTCTAGTTTCTGTCAAATTGACATAGAACAAGCCAGCACAAATAATATTATTCTGGGGGTAGACCTACATAGGCCAAAAGCAAGAAAGACGCAGGCTGAATATAACCTTCTACCAGCAGGAATTTGTAGGTGGGTCAGGTTCTTAACATTGTATGATCACCTCAAAAAAAGTCTGATAGGAAGTATGCCCCAGCTAGGTCCCATCAGGTTAAGAGAGCGTGGTGCTGGAGGCTTTGGAAACAACTCTTCCCTGAGATTTGTAGGCTAACGGCATCACCTTTGTGAGAATCGATGCATGAAAATCTCACACAGTGTGCCTATATACCTTGTGAGGGATTCCTTGACTTGCTTAGTAAAAGTCTGCTTGGTAAACATTTAGTTGTTATTAGTACATGCATTCACTAGCCAATTTATTAATTGATTTGCTATTGAGATGGAGACTAGGCATTCATTATGCTCTGTGTCATTAATCTTTGTAGATGAAGGCATTCTATAGCCAATATCTGTATCAAATCTATATTTTTTAGAACACATGATTCCAAAGTGAAAATTGCATGGAATTGTTTGACATTGGATAAATGTTATTTCTTACTATATTTATTGGGAGTACCTCCTGACTTGTGTTTTATAGCTTAGAGTCTGATTTTTAAAAAGTACTGAAGCCTACAGCAGGGTACCTGATCATCATGAACTTCCATCGAGCTAGCAAAATGATTAGAGGGTGGAGAGAGGGGAGTCAACGTGAGGCTTTTCAGCAGCTCCTGGAAATGTACAGTTGAAGGGAGATAGCTGAGTTCCGAGAACCAGGTGGATCCCAGTGGTAAAGAGCCTTCAGAGACAAGGTGAGACAGGTGAAACAGCATCTCAACTGGACTTGCCATGAAATTTTTATGTGCTTCTGTGTATGAAATCAGTTAATGCTTTGATGTATTTGGGGGTGGGGTAGGGAGTGGAAAAGGCTTTCCTTTTCCTGGATATCATGTCAGTAACATGTACATTAAGTTGACTTTTCAGGTATGGTTTCTATGTCATTTAAGACTTTCCAAAATACAGTATAGCAGTATTGGTTTTCATACATCACTAATGGACCAAGGCTGAATTTTAGGAGTGAGTACTTGACAGAATAGAGAGGGCTCTGACATTTATGGAGAGGAAGAAAAGCAACAACAAAACCTGGCTAGCTCTTTAGACCCCAGCACTATGCGATTAAGCTGTGGATGTGAAGCTTTAAAGAGTACAAGGCAGAAATTTGTAAGGTGTCAGGATATTTGTTTCTTTCAATATGGAATTCAGACTGTGTTCATATGCTGGTTCTGATCAGTAAATTGATTTAGAGTCAAATGGTCCTTTAGTTTAGAATAGCAACATTGTGCTAGAACAGAGAGATCACTCAACAGTTAAAAGCACTGGTTGCTCTTACTGAGGGCCCAGGGTTTGATTCCAAGCACTGGCATGATGGTGCATACCCATCTGTATCTCCAGTGCCAGGATACACGATGCCCTGTCTTGGCTTCTAAGGGAACGTCCTGTACATAGTGCACATAATTACATGCTGGCAAAGCACTCGCAAACATTTAAGATAATAATTGGTAGCCTAGTGGGAAGGTGCACATCTATAGTTTCAGCACGTGGGTAGTGAAAGCAAGAGAATGGCTAACTGAAGACCAGCCATGGCTGTGTGCTGAGACAATGCATGCACACACACACACACACACACACACACACTATATATATATATATATATATATATATATATATATATACCAAATAAAATGAAACACACACATATGCTCTGGATAGAGTTATAACCACACCTATAAATTCTACTCTTTGGAAAAATTTTTGATGGGAGAAACTACTTGGGAGAGTCTGGAATATTCTATAGTCATTACTAGTTTGTACTGCATTTTGATGCTAAGTCCTTTTTAAAAAATTCAATATTACTTCATTTGCCTGATAATATTGCAAAACAATATCCATTTAGTAATTAAAGGTGAATGGTACTTCCATAACAGAAGTAGAAAAAGCACCCCTCCCAAGTTATCCACTGTATGTCACAATATGTGAATCAAATGATTTTAAAGCAGTGATTAATAGCCCAAATGAAAATGATACCATTTCACTAGTCTACTATTATTTAGAGTTCTTACACTAGTTTTTTAAAGCAAATATCAATATTTAATAAAAAGAACAAATGCAGAGAGAGAACCAACCTACCTTTATTCAAATATTAATGGTGGGCATCCTGCTAAATATTAATAAATCAAATGATCTAGTGAAAAATGTTTAGCAAAGCAGTTGGAGAAAAAAAACTTTAATTAAAATATTACCAGTTTGAAAACCTATCATTCAATTATAAATAGCCATAAATACAGAAAATGAGAAGGTAATAGATAATCAGGTAAGGGGCTCATACAAAACTATATTTTATATACCACTAAAAATAGAAAGGCTATTGATTTAATGAAAATATGTAATTCCAAAGGGAAAACAAAGTCTTTTAAAGATGTTTATACTCACAAGTACATACATTTCCTTATTTATTTATTTTAAAGATTTATGTTTCTTTTATGTGTTTAAGTGTTTGCTTGCATGTATGTATGTGCATACATGTGCTGTGTGCATGCAGTACCTGCAGAGGCAAAAGGGCACCAGAACCAAAATTAATGACACTGTAAACTGTAATGTGGGTGCTGGGAACTAAGGCTTTGGAAGGGCAGCCAGTGCTCTTAACCACTGAGCTGTCTCTCAGTGTATTTAATATTGAGAAATTTCAAAGCCTCATTGGTTGGATTTAGGAACTTAAGAATTGCAGTATAAAATTCTAGAAAAGATAAATATAGAAATTGATCCAAGAAGAAAGGAAACATCAGAATGGTAGATGAGAACCTGTTCATCTCTCTCCCTACCCATCCATCTAATACATGCCGTGGTTAACAAAGCTAGGAGGTTTGTGTTCACTCAAGCACTGATAACTAGACATGTAGAATAAGTAAAAAGAGCCCAATAAATAAATCAAAGCTTGTTCTTTGGAAAAGATGGCATGTTAAATCAACAGGGGAATCTTCACAAGTGGCTTTTGTATAATTCATTGTCGTTTTATTTAAAATATAAAAATTATGTACCTATCTTCCACAAAATATACTTAGGAACTCAAGTTTTCCACACAGATTTCTATAAAAGTATACAATGTAGTAGCAGCTTTAGTAATTATTTTCTAAGGGTCTTAACACCCTTAAAGATGTACATTAAAGAG
Source organism: Mus caroli (assembly GCF_978045245.1). Classification (NCBI taxonomy): domain Eukaryota; kingdom Metazoa; phylum Chordata; class Mammalia; order Rodentia; family Muridae; genus Mus; species Mus caroli. The sequence goes on from NW_028227266.1 coordinate 72,865,943, forward strand.
GTACATTAAAATAGTTGTTTTTATGTTTAAAACTATTTTCAATATATAACAGAACTGTGGTACATTTTAAAAGTCTAATGACCAACTGGAAACATCTTAGTAAGATACCCAATAGACTTCCATCATATTTATAAAGGGGTTCTTACAGTTGGTAAAGAAATAGTACAATGACAACTGTATAAAGATTGCCATTTAAGTCACAAGAAAATGGATGGTGTGACAGTTTGCTAGTCAGCTTGGAGTTTTCAAAATCAGATATCCTGAATATAAGATATTTATATTACAGTTCATAACAGTGACAAAATAACAGTTATGAAGTAGCAATGAAATGATTTTATGGCTGGTCATCACCATAACATGAGGAATTGCATTAAGGGTTTCAGCATTAGGAAGGTTGAGAACTGACTCTTCTAGAATCACCTGGGTAGAGCATGTCATGAGAACTGTCTACATTAAGGTTGTCTCAGGACATATATTATCTTAAGTTAATTGACATGGGAAGACCCAGCCTACTATGGGCGGCACATTCCCTAGGCAGGGGATCCCAAGTTATGTTAAGAGCACAAGCAAGTGAGCATGTGCTCCTTTGATTTCTCTCTCTTACCTGTAGGTATGATGTGATTAGCTGTTTGAAGTATCTGCCTTGACAAATCACAGTGATGAACTGCTACCTGGAATTGTAAGCAGAAATTTACCCTTTCTCCTCTAAATTACTCAGGGTTTTTAATCCCAGCAACAGAAATAAAACTAAAATAGTTATTAAATATTTCTAACTGAAACCCACCCATGCACATTTCCTGTTTTGTGATAGTAGCTGCTATGATGACTGAATAATTACTGTCACCTGCATTTGCTGAAACATCAAACAGTTTCCCCTTCACTTTAAATATATCCCTGTCTCATCATTTTGTGATTCTACTTCAAATGATTTTTTAACAAACCAAGAATATGTTGATTTGTTTTAGGTGTTTGTATATTTATATAAGGGATAAAAAACAAGTATTTATTAGTTGTCTGTGGAAATAGATTAATCAAAATCTTTTGCCTCCTACAATTTCAAATTTGTGATCAGAAAAACTTCAAAAAGAAATACTAAATATTAAATATTATACTTGAGATTAGCAGGACCAGGAGGGAGAACTTTCTGAGTGAGGCATGGAGTCGACAGGAGCCCACAGACCTGGGGAATTTTGGCAGAGCAACTTTTGACTGAACTGTAATTAGGGACTTAAATGGGCTGGTGTTTAGAGACATTTGTCTTTCACTTAGGAGACAGTTTCTTAAGTGAATTTACCTGGTCAGATGGAAGTTAGACATGGGATTAAGGGAACTGTAAGGACAGGGCTTAATGGCTGGATTTGAAATCACCAACAATAACAGCATACTTAGCAGTCACAGTGGTAATAGTGTTCTGGCTTTATTTATTGTTTATTGTGTTTTAAGTTGGATAATCTTTTTGTGATTCTGTGAGTAGTGTGTCATAGTGTGTATATGTGTATGTGTGGAGATGAATGACTTCAAGTCTAAAAAGTATCTCTTGTGTGCTTTAATTTCATCTGTTCATTTTTATGTGCCAATGTGGGGATCATTTACTAATTAATTTATGCCTAAACTCCTAGCCTTTGCTTATCTGTCTCTTAAGTTCTGTTCTTAAACTTCTATTAATGTGCTCTGCTAGAAGCTGTGTGTTATGTTAGTCTGCTTTCTTTTATATGACAAAGTGCCTGAGACACACAGTCTATAAAGACAGAAGGCCCTTTTTGTTGACTGGTTTCTGATATTCCAGTCCATGGTCAGTTGGCCCTGTTGATTTCAGGCCTTTGGTAAAATATGACTGTGGAGAAGGAGCACTTGGGGTAGAGCAAAGTCGGTCAGCATCTACCATACAGGAAACAAAGAGAGAAGTGAGGTCAGAGTAGCAATGCCCCATTTCGGTGAACATGCCCAGTAATCTTTCTTCAGATGCTTCAGGGTCCTCCAAACAGTGCAATAAACTCAGAATCAAGCCCTGTCACGTGGCCTTGGGGGAGGGGACTCATAAGATCAAATTATGTTAAAGCCTCATCAATTAGCACTATTTTCTTTGGCAATACTGATGCCTGTTTTTAAAGAATTTATTGTTTAGTATCATAAAGGATAGAATTCTGTAGAAATTTAAAAAAACACATAAAAGATGTTAATATATCCATAACTTTATAATTGGGATTACATTTTTAAACACTATATGCAATGCCTGCAGATCTCTGGATGTGATATCATGTTTGGTATATCCTTGCCTTAACAGACACATAACAGTTCCGAGGAGTACACCTCTGAAGTATTTAGACAAATTGTGCCATAGACCATTTATTGTGCAGCTTATGAACATAAAACATTTTTGTGCTATGTATTGTTTTTATATGACTGTGCATATTTGAAACTGTCTTGTGGGATAAATTAGTTTAAAATAATTTCAATGTTAAATGGCATATAACATTTTTAAGACTTTAACATATAATACCAGCTGCTTTCCATGCAGCAGACACTGTGTATATTGGTTCTGTGGCATATGAAAGTACTCATTTTCTCTATGAAAACTGATTTAAAAATATTCCTCTCACCAACCCAATTTCTGTCCATTTGTAAGCTAGTATCCTAAAAATTAGTCCTATTAAATTCTCTAAAAATAATACATAATTTTTAAATCTCTAGATAGAATACTTCTCTTAATTAACAAGAATCTTAAGGAAGTCCTGAGATGCCAAAATCAAAATGGGATACAATTCCAGAAGATTACAAAGAAAGCTGAGAGGGTGGTTGTGTCCCTGGAAACTTAGGACAATTTTAACCACTCCACAGGCAATTAGAGAGAAGTGACCAATCCAGGCCAGGATGAGATGTTGATAATGGCCCATGTCCATCATCCCTGAGAAACTGCACATGCAGGAAAAATGTGGACCAAAGCTGACGATATGTTTCACAAATAAATGAGAAAATACAATTCTGTGCCTTTGTTGGTCTCCACCGTAGATGAATGGAGGGAAATAGTTTTGACAAAGAATTGTACACTCTGATGTAGGAGTCAGAATTCGTAATGCATGCAGGGGATGAAAAACTTAAATGTTTTATACTGTCCTGTGGGTGACCAGTCACAAGCTAGAATTTTCTCCTAAGGAATATGTCCTCACCCTGTGCCTCCAGGGTCCCTCCTGACAGCATCTCACACAAACAGTCACCTGCAGTCAAATTCATGCAAAGAACCAGGAGTCAGGGACAAAAGCCAAAAGCAGGGCAACGCATAAAATAAGCATGTTCAGGACGAGAAAAAGAAAAATACAGTCTTAAACACAAGTGAGAACGGATCAACTGGAATTTAAAGCATATGCACACATCAGGATATTAATGACAGATGAGTCATAAAACACACACACACACACACACACACACACACACACACACACACACGGGGGTTGGGGGGAGGGTGACAGTTAAACCAGCAGCTGACTTCTCTACTACAAGAAAGGGAGCCAGAGTCTGCAGAGTAATGGCTTCAGAATACTATGAGAAAGGCTCAAACAGTATGCTCAGCAAAACTGTCTTTCAAGAAAAACATAATTCCATTGAGAGGCTAAACAAAGTTAAAAGTTGGTTCTTTAAGAAGAATATCAACATTGAGAAACTTCTAGCGAGAAAAGGAGAGAGAGAGAGAGAGAGAGAGAGAGAGAGAGAGAGAGAGAGAGAGAGAGAGAGAACAAAAGGAAAAGAAAAAGACCCACAATGTTGCAAAGGTCAGCAGTGCTTTTGCGATAGAGATGATTGTCAATTTGAACAATTATTAAAACTATTAAAAGATGTTAGTCATGGTCTACATATGTGAAAAAACGTGTCGTGGAACTTGACATCAGTTCTCTGATTTATAGGAAAGCTTCGAAGGCCAAAAGGGAGACCAAAGGAAGGTGACATACTTTGATGTTGTCCTTGTATTTTTTTCTAATGTCACACAATTTCGTGTCCAGTAGTGATAAATACATTGATTGATGTCACAGACAATTAGACCAGTGAGCAGAGGGAAAATTCCTAGAAGTCCCTGGGGCAATTGGACATCAGGATAGAAACATATGGAGACCATTCTATATTGCAGGTGAACTCCAAGAGCAAAAACTGAGAGGGAATTAAAGTTTAAAAATTATAAAAACTGAAAATTTTGAAAAATATCTGTTAGTAACTTTTTAATTTTCTCTGAGAAGGGAATATTTTTAAAAGAGGGAATGCAAAAAGTATAATTGTCAGCATGCTTTCTGAACTTGAGACCACTGATCTTGCATATTCCTTACTTTCCTGTGAATGTGATATATATTCCTTCCCATTTTCATTGTTACACCCTATTTTTGATAAACTTTATAACTATGACATATATATTTGTCAGTGTGTCTGGGTAGGTCATCTGAGAATACATGTGAGGTAAGACTGGTGTGCAAGGGAAGGAATCCTAACCCTGAGACCTTCAGCTCCCGCAAGTAGTCCTGACACCAGGAATCCAAATGGGGGCAGCTTGTTGAGTTTCCTCCTGTGATGCATTCCTTTTTAGTGTTTATTCTAAATTTGGAGCATAGATGGATAGATGATAGACAGATATGTGATAGATGATAGATAGATGATAGATAGAAGATAGATAGGTAGATGATAGATAATTGATAGATGACAGATAGATGATAGATAAATGGATAGATGAAAGGTGGATAGATAGATAGATACATAGATAGATAGATAGATAGATACATAGATAGATAGATAGATAGATAGATAGATAGAGATAGATAGATAGATAGATAGATAGATAGATAGATAGATAGATAGAGCTGGAGAGATGTATCTGCAGTTAACAGTATGTAATGCTCTTTCAAGGGACCAGAGTTCATTTTCCAGTACCCATATGGTGGCTCACATCTGAGTTACAAGAGATCTGACACACTCTTCATATTTCTGTAGGCATCTTCACATGCACATGCACAAACACACATGCACACACACTTGCATGTGCACACACACACACACACACACACACACAAATGCATAAAATGTTTCATTTCTTAAAGGACCCTAATCTAGTGCTACTTTTCTCCAGAGGGTCTAGTTCTAATTTTCTCAGGGAAAAAGTTTTGAGGAAAGAAAGTTTATAGTGAATGTCAGAATCTTCAATTTAGAAAGGGAGTTTCATAATTAAAACAAAACCAGTTGTCACAGCATTTCTTATCTATAACTAAATATTTTTTCTGCCACAATTACATCATAGAACATTAATACACATTAACAACTCTAATGTGCTCATATCCTTCCCCTCAGGTTGCTGATGCTTCATCGGTCCCAAGACCTTTCAATGTCTTGCCTGTGAAAACAAAATGGAGTCACATTGGCTTCCATGTTCTCCTGTTTGATCTGGAAAATCTTGTTGAACTACTGCTGCCCACTCCCCTAAGTGATGTTGACCCTTCTGGCTCATTCTATGGAGGTGACATCTTGAGGAGAGCCAAGAGCACAGTAGAGAAGAAGACCCTGACAATAAGAAGAAACAAAGCATCGTGTAGCTCTCTCCAGACAGAGGCACAAGCCAAGCCCAGTGAGGACACCCTGGTCCTTGGGGACAGCACCAGTAAGTTCTCAGAGGAGAACAATGGTATTAAAAGACAGAAGAAAATGAAGAGCTCCAAAAAGGCACATCCTAAGCCACCCAGGAAAGTCGATGCCAGCCTCACAATAGACATGGCGAAATTGTTTCTGTCTTGTATTTTGCCATGGGGAGTGGATAAAGATTTAGACAGCCTCTGCACCAGGCATCTCAGCATCTTAAAGCTGCAGGGCCCCGTGTCTTTGGGACTTGCCTCGAATGAAGACCTCTTTTCCCTGATGCTGCCTGGGTGGGATGCATGCAGTACTGAAATGAAGGAGTACTCAGGGGTAAATCTGTGCTCCAGAAAAGTTTTGGACTTGTCAAATAAATACACAGCCACTCTTCTGCACCAGACTGGAATTCCCCGAGGCCTGGAAAGTCACTGTGACTCTGTGCAGCAATCAGATGCTATTGTGTATTTACTGAGCAGACTCTTTTTAGTTAATAAGTTAGTTAACATGCCTTTGGATTTGGCCTGTGAAATCGACAGGTAAAAGCACTAGAGAGACTATGATTCTCGTGCAGACATTAAGGCTGTCATGATCGTTCTCTGTGTTCAACTGTCTTCATCTTTGCTCCCTTCTGTTGGGAGACAGTGTTAAAGATGCAGTAACTTTTAGAAGTTAGAACCCATTTAAAAACATTTTACTATTAATTCTCCAGGTAGGAGGTTAACTGTATGTCTGTTTTAATATTAATTCATTTAGGTTAGGGAAATGTCTTCATATCCTGCAAAAAATGAAGAGCTGTGATTGAGTCTCTAGTACCCACATGAACGCTGAGTGTGGGATGCAGAGGGAGACAGATCTCTGGAACTGACTGTCCAGCTATTCTAGCACAACCAATGAGCTCTGGGGTCAGGGAGAGCCCTGTCTCAAAATATAAGGTCAAGGGAGATACTCAACATTGACCTCTTGCCTCTACATGCATGCATATAGCACACACATGTGAAAATACCCATAAACACAAAAATAAAACTAGAAATAATATTAGTTCACTCAACAAATATTTATTGTATTCACATGTGCTAGAAAAGCCATAGGGCTAGATGTTTAGTGAAGGCATAGGTGGATTCATACATACATACATACATACATACATACATACATACATACACACACACATACATACACACATATGTACTTACATATATCTATGTACATCTACATATTTTGTGGTTCATTTAACAGGGTGTGAACTAGATATGAACAAAGAATCTTAAATAGGTGCGTATGGTGGCTGGAAATGTCATATCTTAGCACATATCACAACTTGTGCTTGCATATTCAGATAGAGCGGTATAATTGTCCATTAGAGAAGGCACAGCTCACCAGTAATGGACGGCACCTATAGTTAAATACAAGGCACTTAGTATGATGATGATACATGATTACATTTTCTTCATTCCAATGTCATTAAATTGAATTCAGTTCACCAAATACTCTATGTCCACGGGTTATAGTCTACAGAAGATAGAGAAAATGGGTTTTTGGTTGAGGCAGGGATTCATTCAAATATTAAAAACCCTACACATAGCCGGGCGTGGTGGCACACGCCTTTAATCCCAGCACTTGGGAGGCAGAGGCAGGTGGATTTCTGAGTTTGAGGCCAGCCTGGTCTACAAAGTGAGTGCCAGGACAGCCAGGGCTACACAGAGAAACCCTGTCTCAAAAAACCAAAAAAAAAAAAAAAAAAAAAAAAAAAAAACCCTACACATAAAACAAATAAGGACCACTGGAATAAAGGAAGGGGCCAACATGTGTGGTGTGAGTGGTAGCGGTGACAGGGAAAGACTCGCCAGTGTGAGGCAAGGCCACACTGCTGGGCAAGGACAGTATTCAACTTGCTTGCTGCAGGGTGGGAGGTCTGCAATGTATGTGATAAGAGCTCGGGTCAGCAAGTATGTCACTGATGGAGACCTCCTTCTCGCCAGTGCTTCCAGTCTGTGGGAGTCCAGACAGATCCCATAGGCTTCTGTGTTCTTCACACTATAATGCCGCTATGGCTCTTAATATCCAGTTTCCTGGTGAGAAAACAAAGATTTGGGGGGAGTCCCTGCCTCACATGCACAATTTGACTCTACTTTCTTAAAAACAACCTTTTTTCTTTCTCTTACCAAACATTTACACTGCAACAATGTATGTTTAAAATATATTACCAGTCTTGAGCCTGAAGACCTAGGAGAGAGCTGTCTGTCTGCCGTGGCACCAATGCGTGCTTTCCGGTTCACCACTTAGCCTGCCTAGACTTCATTCTCCTCGTTTACCAAGTAAGCTGAGGAATGATCCATGCTAAAAATTCTTCAACCCCATCCCACCCCAACCCCTATGTACCCATCAAATGGATACAGGGCACAGGTTTGTTCTTAATACAGAATCTAGGGTGGAAAAGCTGCCTGGGATCCTGTGGGGGGAGTCTAGGGACTTTCAGCATGCTTATAATTAAAAGGTCTTGAAAAGACACCACAACACTATCAATGCTTCAAAAATGTCTATTAAAATACTGGGGGGTGGTGACACATGCCTTTAATCCATTACTCCATCATCAGGGACAAAAGCAAAGGCAGGGTGATATTTGATCTATCTAGGAAGTTCCAGGGCTACATAGTGAGACCTGATCACAAAACAAAACATTAACCACCCATTCAAACCAACTCTGTAATAAAGGTGCCAGGATGAGAATTTTTCTGTACCTGCTCTTCTGAATTTGATCTACAAAAGCCAGGGTACTGTGTTTTGTTGAGAAATCAAAATAGTATATTACAGGATATCTCCTATCCTTCCAACAAATTTGTCTATTTTGACAACACTTATATTATAGTTGTGCAGGCTGAGAAGTCCCTGGGTCTTTACCAATGGTGTATATGACTGTACTGAATTCTGGAGAAACAGCCTGTGATGGCATCCCTGACAGTGTGAGGAACAACAGGCAACACAGAACCTGATGGTACCTAGGGAGAATTCCCTGGTATACATCGACACATGGATTCTTCAATCAGCCACCAGATACCCTGCTCTACAGCACCAAGGCCTCTCCTGTAAAACACAGCCACAGTTCATTCTGATGAGTTCAGCTGAGAATGTAGATAGGTGAAAGTTGACAAATTAAGTGTAGAAGATAACACTCAAAATAATTCGTGTTCTATCCCCTATTTGCTAAGGTAGTTTTGAGCATGCATCTTTGGTTTATTTTCTCAAAGAGTTTACCACACTTTAAAAGTTTTACCTTAAAACTTTTTTTTCCCCAACAGACCCTTCAAAATGGAGACTGTACACAGCAAGGCAAGATTCCCTGGAAGTGACATTTTGAATATATCAAGCTTCTATGGTCACCTAAAAAATGGTAAAAGGGTTAATGATACAGATATGATCTGGTGTACTTTTCCTATAAAATAAAATAATGGCTTTATTCTATAGCTGGGTAGCAATAAGTACCATTGTAAAATGCATAGATTGTATCCATGGGTCTATGCATCCATAGATGCCTCAGTAGCTGAGACTTCTCAGTGGATAAAATGGCTGGATAGTAAAGTCCCATGTGACTTATTAGAATATTTATTAGCTTTATTATCCCTACCCCTTCCCAAAAGCTACTACCAGAGAGTTCTCTGGCTACTTTAGAAGGTTATTTTTATCTGCGCAACAACCTCAAATTCTTCTGAGTCATCATATCAACCTTTAGATTACGTTTTGATGCCAATTAGTTGATACAGCTCAATTTTGCCTCTCCAAGTCTTAGCATCCCAGGGACCTCTCCCTCAGTTCTGATGCTCAGGTCCAGAACTTTGAGGTCATCGTCTCACTTTCTCTTCTTTGAGTCATCTAGAGTCTGATGCTTCTGACTACCCAGGGCCACACCCTGTGTGTGAGCCTTCACCCTGATGTGCTTGTTACTGGAATGACCAGAATGGCTACAGTAGGTCCCCAACTCGTCCTTCCCTTGCCTCCTATACTCTATTCCTATGTGGAGTCTTCTCCCTGCCCCTCCCCCTCTCACACACACATCCTTCCAGTGATTTTTTTTTTCTTCACTTAGAGTGACAGCTATATCATTCCCTTAAAAAGTTGCACACCTACATATCAGGTCCTCGTTCAGAATGAAGTTGCACCTCTTTATCCTCAAGCAACATGACAAGTAGGTCTTACAACCTCAGCATGGGCTCTGCCTTTGCCTGGATTGTTCTTTCCCCAGTTGTCCACAGGCCCCCCTTCCTGTACTTTCATTCATCTTCATCCTCCAAGTCTTCCAGTGTCCCACCCACTCTCCATAACATCCCACCTCTTCCCCTGTTGTACCATTCTCCATTGTGTGGTTTTTTTTCCCCTCACTAATAATGATTCTTTCCATTTCTATGACAGTCTCATTCGTTATTATATCTGTCATCTAGAAAGAACTGTGCAACTGTTTTGATTAGTGTATAATGAAATTAGCAAGTGAGTATACTTAAAGAATGCATACTGACGACAACAGTGGTTGAGCTATGAATGAAATGGAAGAGTGGAGATTAAGGTCCAGCTCTGTGGATCACTCTGTACCCTTGGAATCTCTTTTACTTTAATTAAACCCTTATATAAATGAGAATTAGTTTCCTGGGCTGATGCACATAGTACCTCTGAAACTAAGCAGTGGCTGAGCTAAGGTACACAGTGACCCTAGTAGGCTATTAAAAAGAACATTTAAGGGTCTTTCTAGGGGAGTTTACTAATAACATCCAATGATGGGGTCCTGGTTCCTGGTATGGTCCAAGAATTCTGTTAATGGTATGCATATGAAGTTTCACTTGATGTATAAAAATCCCTTTGCATTAAGAGTATAAGAAGGTCTCATTATCCTTGGGGGTGGGATGCACAAAAATGTTCCTAAAAGTTAGATGGGTCAATGACAGTCAAACTGCTGATAACCTGAGAAACAGCACTGGCTTGCAGATCTGACTCTTCCTTCTCCCTTTCCTTCTCTCTTTATCGGATCAGTCTTCATTTGCAAGGGCATCCCCTGACCGGTTGCCTGCCTTCTTCATATATAGAAGTTCTTCATAGGGTTACTTAAATATTTTGTAGGACTAGGAAAATGATTCATATTTAAGTTTTAACATATGTGTGTCTGTAAAAATGGGATAGCTAACCAGATCCAAGAATATTCCTGCTTCTCCTGTGGGTCTGCAGCTCAACAGCCTTGAGAACTAATATCACTAATCATATTGGTCTTTGGGTTTCATTCATAACCATTAAGATTAAATTAGAGACCCAGGGGGATGACTGGGTAGGTAAAATGCTTTCTGCTCAATTATGAGGACCTGGGTACAAATCTCCAGCCCCCAGCTAAACTCCAGCAATGGCAGCACATACTTGTAACCCAAGAGCTAGCAGCAGGGAGACAAGAGGATTCCTGAAGCTTCCTGGCTAGCCAGCCTCGTCAGCCAAGTTCCAGGTTCAGTGAGGGGTTCTGTTTCAAAGACTAAAGTGGAGAGCTCAATTCAGGAAAACACTCAATGTTCAACTCGGACCTACATAGTTACATATATGTACACATGTTGAAATTAGAGACACACAGAAAGCTGAAATCAGAGACAAAAAAAAATGATGCTTTTTTTTATAATAGAGAGATGGGATGAGTGGAGAAGTACCAGAAAAGACTTACTTCTTGGCAATTGATTTTTGAAGCCAAACCCTGGAAAGTGAAATAACACCAGAGTTCTCTTTTTCAAGGCTTGACAGGAACTAGTGCCCACTCCTGTTAGCAGAAACGGTGGCTGAGTAATGCTGACAAGGCTGGGATGTTTTCTTTTCATCTTTACCCCCGAAGTTGCAATTAATTCTACAACTCCCTGACACTGCCAAGAAAAGTTGGCTCTGGTCTCTCTATCATATTAAAATTTTAACATCACATTAAAGCATACTGTGCAAGGCCCCACAATGCCAGTAAGTAGTTACAGTTGAGACCAAGACTTAGCTTTGAAGGTGAGTCACAAGGTCAGCAAGATTAGAGACGAAGAGGAGAAAGAGATCAAAAGGAAATCTTTTCTTCGGCACTTGAGGAGATGTGGGAAGTATGTCCGGAATGATTCTGGGACACAGGTTTTGTGTAGAGTGACTGGTTATTTCAAATTCATATTGTTCACCCCTTTAGAAAAAAAGACATACTAGTTGCCAAGCATTTATTATCAACTTCTTTCTTGTTCTTAGTTTGCTCCACCACCATTCTTTGACCACTAATATAATTTAATGGAAAATACATGTATAACATAATATATAGGAAACTTGTTTCTATATAAGACAACACATAGAAAATACAGTTGATAAACACTAATATCAATAGTTGTTACTTGAATGTCAGACGTGAATTAATACTTTGATTTTAATAGACGGCTATCGTTGCAATTTTCCCACCACAAAGCCCCACCATGCTTCCCTATTTTCTCCAGGACCTGAGACCTTCATGGTGCCTTAAGTGATTGATACTTTTTTTCATTTAGATGATGATACATACATTTTCAATTAATAAAAAGGCACTTTTTTTATTAATTGCTCTTTTATGTGGTGAACTGTTGGTCCCTGTATAGATCAATTTAAATAGAGTAAGTCCTTTTTCACAGTTAGAACTTCCCACTGGACTTAACCTGCATTGAAGAGGACAGTCTTAGGACGAACACTGTCTCGCGGACAGCATGAAACATCAGCATTTTGCCTATTGCTAGGGGATGAATGGCTGGGTGTGGACAAACCAGCAGAGTCTGATCTTGCCTACGATGGCTGCTAACTCTTTGCAAGCCTGAGCTCCTTGTATGAGGGCTTGAGAAACAAAAATCTGGCATTGTTTGTCCTAGTTTGGCAAAGAGGTAGAACATGACCGTGTAAAAACCAGTGTGGTTTGACCAGCATCTGTGTTTGTCTGAGTACCCTGGCTCTATCTGAAAGTCATCTGAGTTAGTTTTACAGAGTGTTACTGACTGGCCCTTCCCATCCTGAGAACTGCTAAATCATACTTCCTGAGTGGCTGAACCTGAGCTTTGGTGTTTGTTAAACAAGCTTCCCTAAGTGGGACTCGAGTGTAGACAACGTCAGGGAGCAACCATGGATTGCGTTAATAAAATGTGTTCTCTGCCTTTCTAGGTCGAAATGAGTGTCACACACCTGAGGCTGACCTCTCGCTTTTGAAGCTTATCTCGTGCTGGAGAGACCAGTCTGTACAGGTATATCATCATCCGCATGCCTCGTGTTATCAGAGGAGATTCCTGCTACTGAGGCTCACTGAATCTCCATCTTCCCTAAAAGATTTAAGTAGGCAGTTATTCTTATCCTGTAAGATGACTTTCTAGAACATACCCTTCACCAAGCCTAAAGTAGAGACAGGAGTCTGATAAACCATACTGATGTACATAAGGATACGGGACGGTGAGAGCGGGGAAGAGTGGCCAGGGAAGGTGAGTTCATCCTAGAAGAGGTAACCCTTTGTCCAGTGGGATTTCTCTATGAAGCAGAATTAGTTATTATTTGTGTTTTGACTTGAATTGGCCTTTTCTGAGGGATTTCTGTACATGAAATGGGCTGCTTTAGAGAACAGCTTTGTATGTAAATAGAGAACAGTGTCCTATTCACATCTCTTAACTTCTTTGGGTCCCTGGTGGTTGCTGGTAGCTCTGAATGTGGTACAAGTGTTTTTGCACCATCTGAGAAAAAGAAAGCATCATCATTAAACATCATCATTAAAAATTCCTCTATGTGCCCTTTCAGAACCTTACATTTTTAAAAGAACGCAAGACTGGTGTTTGCACTCAGATTTTTTCTTTGTTACATTTTATTTTATTGTTATTAGTTTACAGTTTCCCTGGTGTTTCGTGAATACTGACAGCTCTCACCTCCACCCTCCCTACCAGACTGTCCACCCTCCCTCCTCCTCACAGGTCTCCCTCTCATGTTCCTGCCCCTTTGTATGGGTGTGGAGCCTGTTGGAGTCTGTTGGGCTGAGCTGATGGCACACAACTAAAGGCAGTTATGTCCCTTTCCCAGAATCTACCAATAGCAAATACTGGTGAGGTGAAAGATAAGGCCCCTGGCTGATTGTTAATAGAATAGGTCTGGAGTGGGCACAGTGTAGGTAACTATAGTTTACAGTTGTTTTTATTTCTGGGGACTGTCACTTTGTAGCAGTTCACCCTATCTGTTGGTTCCTACAAATGTACCACTTGCTCTTTTGGATTGTTCCCGGAGCCTTCTAGGGGGGTGGTAGAAGTAACTTATTTAGGGCTTGGTTCCCATCTACAGCTTGGGTCACTATAAGTCTCTGCATTCATTACTGTTACTCACAAGGAGAGGTGTTTGATGTTACTTTTACCAGATTGGGATGATATTATTTACGGAAGAACTCAAATCAAAATTCTTTGGTTTTTTTTTTTTATAAGACTCCTAGTCATTTGGAATACTATTGTATAATTCATGAAAATAAAAACTGTCTCAGGTAACTGAAGCAATACAAGCTGTCCTCTTGGCTGAAGTCCAACAGCATATGAAGAGTCTGAGAAATACACCAGTCAGTAGTCAACCAGATCCCGTGGCAGAGCATAGCATCTGTGAGAGGATGCAGATCTCAGCCAAGATGGAGCGAGCTGAAGAATTAGAGCTGCAGTGTGTGGGGAAGTCTTCACCTCTGAAAAGTAAGTGAGCAGTTTACCTGCTTCCTCTCAGCAGAGCTCTCATAGCACGTAGAATATGCTGGAGAGTCCAAGTTTACAGTGTAGCATTTCCTCAAGAGTCCCATGCACTCCATTTCTGACCTATTTTATTAACAGTTTGTATCATTACTGAGCTACTAAAGAACATCTGGATTCTGTTGCAGTCATAGATATTTTAGAGAATGCCTTGACGATCTATGTTCTAATCTCTACTACCTTCATCACTATCTGGGCTCAACAGTGTGTCTCTATAACCCCAAAGAAAATGCAGGGCTTCCTCGTGACTATCTTATTCCTCATTCGAAAGGAAATCACGAGGTTTCTTGAATGATCTATACAAGATAAATGTGGGAAGCATCAGGAATCAAGGGATGTGGAAACTAAGTAAGAGGCTTTGAAGGCTATAATTTTGCAACTTACACATTTTGAAGCATTTTCTTATGTTTCATGGTGTATATTTTATCTGAGATCTTAATATTTGCACATCTGTGCTTCAAAGGAAAGTGGATCACCTTTATCTGAGTTTGCATTTTCACACTTAGTACATTCTGATTTTCTTTGAATTGCTTAAGTAAGAAATTATATACCAAATACATTTCAGAGTAGGACACTCTTGTTAACATTTATTTATCCTTATTTTATGTGTATGTTGATTTGCCTGTGTAACTGTCTGTGCATTATGTACATTCCGTGCCTAAAAAGGAAGAGGGCATTGGACACACTGAAATTGGAGTAAGGAAGGGCTATGAGATACTATGTGGGCGCAGGGAACCAAACTTGGGTTCTGCTTTTAACTGCTAAGCCACCTCTGCAGCCAAGGGCTCATTGCTTTACATATGGCAAAGGTTTCTGTTATCAAATGTATTTTGGAAGATATTTTCCTTTATGCTGTGTGTACTCAAGTATGTATGTGTACATGCAAATGTTTAGGGGCCAGAGGATGATCTGAGGTGCCATTCCTGACACCTTGTTTTCTGAGACAGCTTCTCTCACTAGATTCACTTTCAGGCGAGGGTGGTTGGCAAGCACTCTCCAATGATCCTCTTGGCCCTGATTGCCAGAACTGGGTTACAAACGCACATCCACATGTGGTTTCTTTAGTTGATTTTGGTCATCCTGATTGCATGGCAACTTACCGAGCTACTTCCCAGGGCCTCCCTATACATTTTTATATTCCATATATATTAGTTGACTAATCTAAACTATTATATTAAATAAAGAATTCGGCTCAAAAGTGGAGGCTCTGGAGATAACACTTTCACTTTAAAATCATTGGCTGGACTGGAGTTCTTGTTGAGCTCTGGATGGGTGGGGGGGACTGATACCGCTGAGACTGACCATAATCTTTCCACATACTCCACATTCAAAGGCTTATGTGGGAAAATGAAATAAGAAAATATATTTTGTCTTTCTCTTTACATAAAGCCACATATTTTCTCTCATGTGTGTCCTGCAGATTTGTTGGGTAGGCATCTATTGACCAGGAAGTTGGGTGGTTATGCCTTTAAAGGCAGCAAAGGGGCTTCCTCTGTCTGTAGATCTAGAAGGGAAATCTGTCTAACTAAAGGAAGGATTGGAAAGATACCTAAGCACATCCTAGGGAATGGCTCTTTCAACTGTACTTATGAACTGAATGTATCTTCATTTAGCCTCAGTGGTGTCTCTATGCCCAAGCAAGAAGAGGTACATTCTTCCTGATTGTAAAAGTTGCCAAGGAAATCTCCTTGTGACACTGAATTAGCAAGAAGAAGAAATACAAATGAACTCATTGTGGAAGACCTGTGGGTCGGGAACATTCTCTCTAGATAGAATATCATATGAATTGAAAAGTGGGGTCTCTCTTTTTGGTCATGTTATTCTGTGTTTGGGAGTTAAGGACAATGGTACCTGGCTTAAACCTGGTGAGCTGAACTGACTCCTGTGTCTATTGATGCAGCAACAGGTCTAGGTGTATCATAATATCCTGCAGATAGAGTAGAAGACTCACTCCACAAAACCTGCCCTGGGGGCCTACTTTCAAGAATGTGTACTTAGTGATATAAAGATATTCTATTTTTATCTAAACTACCCTTCAGAAAATGGACAAATGGTGGCATGAGTTCCCTACAAGAAATTTTAGATTAAAGATGACACTAATCATGCCAACCTTGAAATGATATCATTAAATTCAAGTTCTGATGAGGGTTTGATACTTCCTTCCTTTAAATATTCCTAATTTTGTAATTAACACAGTAATGAGGTACTGTCACGGTATGTATCATTGATAAACAAATATACATATATTGGTGCATATTTAGAATTTCTCATCCTTCTCTAGGAAAGTATCTCAAATATAACCTTTAGGCAGGCTCAGCTATGTGGCTAAAACTAAGAAGGGCTAGTAGACTGATATTCATTGGTATAGTGCCTTTTCTTAAAAACTTTGAGTCAATCTTAGTATATCATATTATTTATCTTTTGTGTGCTATACATTAGTCTAAGAATTGGAGGTGTCAGAGAACAAACTGAAGTTCTCCAGTGAGGGATACAAATAAGAATTGATTTAAAATGTAGGTGTGTAAGGACTTAGGAAAACCAAGCCACCCTGGTATCTACCATTGTATCAACTTGAAAATATGAGGGTCAGGTACAATGGGGGCTGTGGAAGCACAAGGAAGAAGATACTTACCTAAGTCTTGAGGGGCAAGAAACTTCTTTAGAGGAAAATATCTCTAGTGGAGACCTGAAGGATCAACAGGAGACCTCCAAGAATATGGTTGAGGTGGGGAAAGGCAGCTGTTAGCTAGGATCACAAATGCCATCCTGATATATATGATTTTCTTTTCAGGAATTTCAGGAAGAATTTTCTCTCTTTATATATGTATTCTTTTCAAGTCTTATTGTGTCATCTCTTCTCCCCAGCCCTCCAGAATAACAACGACAATGATAATGTCCATCACACTAGTACAGTTTAGTGTATTCAGAATTCTTTGTATACTCTAAACCATTTAATGAGAATCTATTCAGACAGATATATTTTCATACCATTATGCTGTGGAGAAAACCAAACCAAACCAACCAAAGAAATAAACCCTCTGTGATGTGTGATGACTAAAGAGAGCCATCCAGCCTCTGTGATGTGTGATGACTAAAGAGAGCCATCCAGCCTCTGTGATGTGTGATGACTAAAGAGAGCCATCCAGAACTCACTGTTCACCCCACACTCATAACCAGCATCATAATGGATGAGGAAGACAAGATGTTTACTCTTACCACTTCTCCTCTTTATGGTCGAGGAATTTTACCAAGAGATACCAAGCAAGAGAAAGAAGACTTGCAAACATGAGAGAAAGTGAAGTTACCTCTGTTTTCAAAAAGACTCCACCAAAAATATGAGAGCTAATGAATTCAGTACAGTTGCAGGATACAGGATAAACACAAATACTGCAGGTCCTCTATATAACAGTAATGAATTTACTGCAGAGGAAACAATGAAAGCAATCTAATTAGTGAGCACTGAAGTATTCTTACTACTAATTAGTTCATTAGAGTAATATGTTAATAATTGCAATTCCTGGTAATAAACTAAGTAAAAGATATCAATAATAAAAATTACGAAACACTGATTAAAGAAAGATATATATTAAAACATGGGAAGGGGCTAGTGAGACGGCTCTGCAGTTAAGAGCACTAGCTGTTCTTCCAGATATGCAGTATTCAATTCCCAGCAACCACATGGTGGCTCACAACCATTTGTAAGGGGATCTGAAGCCCTCTCTGGCACACAGTGTAGTATGAGACATTAAAGTTCTCATCTCTGTGGGGACACAGAAAAGCAGTGATTGTCAGAGCATGAGTTTTACGGACTCAAGCAGGGATAATTGTATGATCTGGGGAACCATATTATACTCAACATGAAACTGTACACTTCTTAAGCCCTTTGCCCAGGAGGAAGACTCACCCAACCATGAAGTAGGTAACACCTGGCTCCAGTTGTCACCTTCAGGATGAGTCCCCAAACAAGATCAAAGTCACACTCCTTGGGACAGTAGATAAACAGGGTGTCAAGGCCAGTCTGTGCATACTGCAGGCCTCCATTAATGGCCATCTTTGCCATAGAGTTTCCATGAAGCTGGTGGATACCTTGTTAGGTCTGTTTGATGAAGAGAGATCCTGTTGCACACAGTCCATGTGTGCCCTACTTCTCTGAGAGAGGCTACTCTCCAGTCTACCTTTGTTCTTCTAACTCCACTTCTGGAAAGACCCAGCAGGTACCAGTGGAGAAACCATAGGGAATGTTTCAAGCACAGTGAAGGAGGCAGGTCACCAAGGCCTGGTCAGGGTGGGAAAGTGTGGCTAGAACAGAGTGGAGAAAAACAGGACCTGGTGGGCAAAGCATCATCTAGAGAGAACTCAGACATTTCCAACACTAAAGAAACAGGAAACAGAGAAACTCCATTCCAGTATTTGTCAAATTATTCGTATGCTGGGCACCTTCCTTGTAAAGTTATACTTGTTTATCATTTTTCCTTTCTTTGTGAACCCAGGCTTGGGCTCTAGTTTAATTCTATTGCCATGATAAAACAGTTTGGCCAAAAGCAATTTGAGGAAGGGTTTATTTGACATATACTTCCAGGTCACTGTCCATCATTGAGAGAGATCAGGGCAGGAACTCAAGGCAGGAAGCTTCAAGGAGACAGGCTCCATGGAGGAACACGACTTAATGACTTGCTCACAAGCATGGTCTGGAAACTTGCCTAGGTGTTGTACTGCCCACAGTGGCCTGGGACCCTCTAGCATCATTTAGTAATCAAGACAATCCCTCACACACATATCCACAGGGCAATCTGATCTGGACAATTTCTCAATGGAGATGATCTTCTCAGATGACTCTCGTCTATGTCAAATTGAAAACTAAAGCTAACTAGGACACTTAGAGGCAATATTAGGGCTTCATATTCCATACAAAGAAATATCACATAAAGGAAGGAAGTTTTACCTCCGTTCCTTTAGACCAAACAATGACCAAAGCTCTTTGTGATCACCAGAGCTCATATCTCATCAGCAACAGTGTCCGTGCATGGCTGTGGTTCTTGACATAAGTCTCTCCTTTTTGATTTGGTGACGACTTTAAGTCACTTTGACCCAACTTTAGCCCGGTAATTTGATTTCTCATTTCTCCTAGCTTCATTTGAGATGTTTATAACTCAGAGACCCCATCAATGTTCTCCTAGTTTTAAAACATGGACTTACATGTACAAGTTGGGTCCAGTTCTTCCTCCCAGCCCCAGTGCTTCCAGAATAAGACTCAGACTCAGAATATATTTTCAAGTATCTTGGCCATATAGCTAGTCTCTTCTCTGACTAGAATCATAACAACCCATTTACTTTAATCTATATTCTGCCACGTGGCAGGTTACCTGTGTTCAGGTTCCATCATACGTATGTCTCCTCACATCTTCCCAGGTGAATCTTCCCAAGCAGATATTCCTATGCCTGGCTCTATCCCAGAATCATTTCTGCCTCCAAAATATCCCACCTATTCCCTGCCTAACCCATAGGCCATAGACTTTCTAATTGACATGTGATCCATTCATACAATCAACAAGACATTCTCTCTACATTTATGTAGATATCATTCATCATATTAAAAGACAGATATCTTGAGTTAAAGCTGAAGACCTTAAGATTCAGATTATTAAGTGTTTGTCATTTGAAAATGATATTGAAGTATGCAGTTTGGTATTTTTATGTTGATATCCACAAATAGTCTCCATAGTTAAGCCCTCTGATCTCTATCTTGAGGCCATGTGCTTAGCTGCAGAGTCATTACCTCACCGACTTTTCTGATGCCATTAATCCGTGCATTCTTCAATCTGCTGGGGGTGGATGGTCTCATTTATTTATTTTTTAGCCTGGTACCCTTGCAGTATGCAAATCTTTCAGACAGTCATGGCAAACTAGCTGTAATGCAGTACAGACTTGTCCAGTCACCTGTGTGCCTCAGTGGCATGCCTGGTACATCTGAGGTGCTTATCCTAAGATCAAAGGAGAATGAAACCAACCACTGGCTTTCCTTTTCTGTGGAAAGTGTTTAATGCTGGCAGCTGCGTTGGAGTTGGGTGACTTAGGTTTCCTCAGGGATCTCAGTTTCAAGGTTTCTAAAAAGTAAAGTCAATTCAAAATGTTCCAGAGAAATAACAAACTCAGGACTACAAAGTACCTATTTACCATTATTTTCAGGTGATTTTTCAGGGGATGGTCAAATGGTTACCAAGCTTCTCCTGGTTTTGCCAAACACTTCACTTTTTTCAAGCCTTTAGGGAAATATTAAAGTGTGTGTGTGTGTGTGTGTGTGTGTGTGTGTGTTTCATTTTAATTACCAAGCAAAGGGACTCTTTCCTTTTTATTCACTAGACAATTTACATCATGTTTGCCTTCTTGCTACCTGTTCCATGTTGACCTGACCTGTTAGGACATGGCATGAGACATGCCATGCTTCTGTTTGGCAGTCTCAGAGTTGTGGTTTTTTGTTTGTTTGTTTGTTTGTTTGTGTATTTGTTTTGTTTTGTTTTAAGTATATCTATGTCACAGCAGGATGGAAAGGATGGAGGTTTTTGTTTTGTTTTAGCTTTGCTTTGCTTTGCTTTTACAAAAGAGTTTAGTCTACTGACTGTGTAAAAAATGAATTTCTTTCTGGATTAACTCCAGTCTCTCTCAAGGAAAATATTCCTCGTTCTCTATTTCCAATGGATCTTTTGAAGTGAAAACAAGCACTTAGAAGAGTGAGTTATACTTCTCCTACTGACAGTGGCAACCCGCTGCTAATGTGTTCATGTTTATAAAAGCCCAGTTTATATATTAGTCAAAATTATAGTTTGATGAATGCAATGTTTTCATAAATTGAAGATAATCATTACATTGGCCCCATAGTAAATTTGTTTTAAATATTAGTTTATTATATGTGTCGGCTCATATTACAAATATTTCCAGTAAGCAAACACAAATCACTTTTATATTTAGCATTTAAAATGTATCTTAACTTGACCGTTAAATCATCTATTAAATATTCAATTAAAGTGAGGTTTGATCCTTTTATTTTACTTTATATTTTTAATTCGTGGTCAGGTATTCGGGAAGGGAGCTGGTAAGATGTTCCTGGTGCACAATTTGCTTCATTCCTTGTTCTGTGTATTTTGTCAGAGAATGCCTTAATGTAACAGAAATCAGATTTGGTGTGTATTTTTACACCAAATCAAATTGTGCAGGCGCCACCCTCAGCTTTCTCCAAAACATGATAAAGGATTAGATTCCTCCATGGTTTAGCTTAAGAAAGCCACGTGGTTCTTCACGAAGCTTGTGCTGGGGGAGCTGGCCTGTTTACTGGAAACCACACCCCACAGCACCCAGTGCAGAACTGGACTTAGTGAGTTTACTGACCTGAGTTCTGACCCCTCCTGGAGTGCTACTGTATGTGGCTTTTCTGGTTATTCTGCAGGCGTAAATCACAAATATCAAAGATGTTGAAAAGACGTAAGAACAGAACGGTGGCACAGGGCTGACTGATTGTGAAAAGCACTTAGATGCACGGGGACACTGGCCTGGGGGAGGGGGAGGCATCAGGGGCTGTCCCCTTTATTGCAGTTGGCAGGCTTCCCTTCCCTGCATTCAGTACAGCCCCACTTCCTCCCTCCCCGAGCCTCCCTTTTCCAAGTTCACAAACCGTAATTATAAATTACAACGTTTCTAATCTGTTATTTTAAGGTGTAGCATTAATATACACTAATACCTTTGCTCAAATCCAGAAATTTAAAAGAAAAAATGTCCAGTAGGGTTTTTATATTGCAAAGTGCCACAATGAATCATGAGTTCTCACTTTACAGCTGATTCCTGGCGGTAAGAGCTGCTCACCATCCTCACAGACATGGCTGTTTAAATATCAGAGGATGGGTGAAGAGATGGCTCAGAGAAAAGGAGTGTTTGCTGCCCTCCCAGAGGCTCTGGGTTCAGTTTCCAACACCCACATGGGAAAGCTCACAACCACGTGAAACTCTTCTTCCAGGGATCCAGGACTCTCTGCCTGCTGTGTGCACATGGTACATATAACTCATGGAGGCACATTCTTTAAAAATAAATGGTGTCCAAATACTAAGCCAAAACTACCATCTCTTCACTGTGAGGTAAACTAAGTTGTTCCCAGTGTCATCTAGGGTTCATTATTTGAGATTATTTTTGTGTTTCCTACAAAGCTGTAAGTTGAGATTTTGCAAGATACCAAATAAATAGGTACCTATTTATAGATATAGATTCCATTTTACCTATGAGAAACACAGACATTTCTAAAGATTTCTACCAGTGACTAATGCCCTGGTGTTATTTGAGAAATGATCTAAATTGCAATTTTGAAACTGCCTTCCATCTCGGAGCTACCTATAAAACTGAAACAATGAATGCAGAAGACTATGTCTTATTTGCTGAATTTATAATTAGATATTTTAATAGTTTGTTTTTTGTGATATTAGCTTTAGGATGAGACACATATCAGTGGAGTGTGTGATAGGAAGGGAGGCAGGGTAGGCAGTCATGTTAGCCTTTGCCCTCAACATTGACTTTGTCCTTTTCATTGAGGCAGAGTCTCAGGGTCAGCAGGCCCATGACCACCTTGAACTTCTTATCCTTTGCCTCCACATCCTAAGCCCACACTCTGGGATCTTAGGTTCCACCCAACATGTTTGCTTTATGATGCTGAGGGTCAAACCCCAGGCTTTGTGATGTTATGCAACCTCTCTACGTTCTGAGCCTCAAATTCATTTTGATGCATAGTTCTGGATACAATGTAGAAAAAAGTTCTAACTTATCTTGGTATGCTGAGGAACATTTCATCAAAAGCATTTCATTGGAGAATTTTGCATAAACCAAATTGCTTTGGACTAATATTTTTCACACACACACACACACACACACACACACACACACACACACACACACACACAGACCTCTGTTATCAGTGGTGCATCTTATAAATTAAAAGTAAAAACATTAATCTAGCATCTACAGAAGAACAGTTTTTGATAGAACAAATCAACATTTATTTATTTGAGTTTATCAATAATTAGTGTAAATTTTTGCATTTTAAAAATGAAATTGTTTAACAATAGACACAGTAAAAAAATTTGAAAACACAATTTGATCCAGACACACGCAAAAAGTCTCTATAAAAACTGCTGAGAATCTATGCATGGGAATTCATGTTTCTCCTGCACAAGCCTGAGTCCCTGGGAGAGAAATGGCAATATAAGAAATGCTTGTCAACTACCCAACTGTCTGATGTCCCCACTTTAGTGGTACATGAAGACAAAAGGTCTGGGTGCTGCCTTGATTGGTAAGGGGCTGGCCATGCAGACATGGGGTTCGTGGGAACCTGATTCCTGGAAGCCACATGAAAATAATCCAAGCCTGTGGCATGGACTTGTACCTGTAGCTGTGGGGAGGCAAAAATAGGCAGGTCCCTGCAGCTCATTGGCCAGCCATCCTAACTTAATAAGTGACCCCAGGCCAAAGAAACAAAAGCAGAAGCAAGATGAACCACACCTAAGGAACGACACACAAGTTTATCCTCTGGCCTCCACATTTAAGCACACACGTGTATATGCACACACACCAAGAAGAACTCATGGTGTGATTTGAATAGCCATGTCCCTTTGGATAAGCCCTTGCACGCTTCAGTGGTGCTTGACATGCTTTGGATCTGTACACGATGTTAGTGCCCAGCTTGTGCCAAGCAAACTGTCGGCTCACAGGGAGAGGAGTTCCAGGAAGTCGCTGGGGCCTTTTTCCAATAACGCTCTCTGGCATGCAGACCGTACAGGGCTCTTTCGCAAATGGCTATTGCAGTGAGATCATGATGAGATTTCCTAGAATCACATGCAATTCTTTTCACTAAAAATTCCCTACTTTGAAACTTTCTATAAAAAATGTAGATTTCCTTCTACCAGGACTCCTTCCTGCCACACAAGCATAAGTCAAAACATCCCAGCTCCCTCTACCAAGACATCAAAGACCTTAAGTCACTTGGAAACAGTCTTTAAAAAAAAATTCATGATTTAGGTGTTTACTACTATATTTATTCATTTGTGGTGTGTGTGGTATGTTAGGGCACTTTATGGAGGACAGCTGTGAGAGTCAGCTACCTCCTTCCATCGCGTGACCAAACTCAGTTTGCCAGACTCAGCAGCAAGTGCTTTTGCCACTGAGCCATCTTGGTGCCACATTACTTTAAATATGCATTGTTTTTATTTGTTTGTTTGTTTGTTTTAGCTTTGGGGCTTTAGCTATATCGGATCTTAGTGTAATTGTTCAGACCTTTCATAAACACGGGAACACTTAACAGTTAATTTTCTCTGTAAAGTCTCAGTTGTCAGCTGTCAACTTCCAGTTCATGGTCAAAATGTTGTAGTATGCTCTGCAGCCTGAGCAGCTGCCCTAGGTGATCCGAGGACAGGCTGAGCCTTGAGCAGCTGAGGGCTGAAAGTTTCTAGGTAAAACTCCTAAGGGAGGTGTGTTCCTGTGTTCTTCCTCCGAAGGCTTCCACTTATTCCAGCAAGGCTAGCCCTTCTGTGGTTGAGTCACTTGTCTTTATGTACTAAGGAGACCACCTCTCATCATGTCTGTCCTCTTATTTCTCCTACATCAGCCTCTCTGGAGTGCAGTGTCTTCTAATGAGTAAACACCAAGACTCACCAGGGGTCAGACCACATGCTTGTATACTCAAAGGGACAGAGACCAGGAACCAAAACTTGCCTACAAAGCAGCAGTGGGCTGGAAGCAGCATCCATCACCTTGCTCAGCAGCCTCAAGTCTCTCTCAAGGACCCCATAGGTACAGCTAGCCAGGTGTGATCGCAGGAAAGTTCGGGTGTATAATATTCAGTGTTTGTGACATATTCAAAGTTCCCTTGGTCTAGATGCAACCAATAAATGTTGTTACAATGAATCCTATTGAGTTGGCATAGTGGGACATACCTTTAGTACTAACATTTCAGAGGAAGAGGTATGCCAGATTTCTATGAGTTTGAGGTCAGCCTGGTCAATAAAATGAGTTCCAGGACATCCTGAGCTACATAATAAGTGCTATCTCAAAAAAGGAGGAGAAGGAGAAGGAGGAGGAGGAGGAGGAGGAGGAGGAGGAAAAAAGGAAGGAAGGAAGGAAAGAAAAGGAAGTGGAGAGGATGGAAAGGAAGAAAAGGGAAAAGGAAAGGAAAAAAGAAAAACAATGAACCCCACACCTGGGGACTTGGCATGGGGTTGAAGAGACAGAAACTGTATCATAC
The DNA here is from genome assembly GCF_978045245.1 of Mus caroli. Taxonomy (NCBI): domain Eukaryota; kingdom Metazoa; phylum Chordata; class Mammalia; order Rodentia; family Muridae; genus Mus; species Mus caroli. Next base: position 72,891,566 of record NW_028227266.1, read on the forward strand.
CTCTGGCTACCCCATGTTGCATTTGCCTGGCGACTTGTCTCTCTGGAGAAGATTCCAAATCTAACTTCTTACAACTATTATGTACAGTGTTTTCATCACGTTAAACTCCTGGAAGATGCTCAGCAAAAGAATGAGCAGGCAGATGCCAGGAGATTCTAGAACTGCAATATGCATTTTAAATGATGGACAGTCTATTTCTCCAGGAAAAGTTCCCAAGTCCTGTTAGAACAGTGGTTCTCAACCCTCCTAATGCTGCAACCGTTTAATACAGTTCCTCACGTTGTGGTTAATCCCAGCCACAAAATTACTTTGTTTCTATTTTGTACTGTAATTTTGCTACTATTATGAATCATAATATAAACATCTGTGTTTTCTAATGGTCTTAGGTGACCCCTGTGAAAGGGTCATTTGACCCCAAAGAGGACATGACCCACAGGTTGAGAACCTCCATGACAGAAGCAATGTGTAAGATATTTGGATTGAGTGTGGAGCCATATGTCTGTAATCCCAGCATTTGGGAGGCTGAAGCAGGAAGATGGAGAGTTGGAGCCTAGTCAGGACTACAGTACAGTATGAGCATCTTTAATATAAATAGAATTTTCTTCATTAAGAAATTTAGTAACAGAAAAACAGTACACACATGGAGTATCGAAACAATACAGGGATTATATGGGGCACTTAGTCTCTTACAATGTGATTTTCAAGTTATCATAGAAAGTACTGGATTTTGGAATGGCATTTCCATACATACAATGAGAAATGTAAACACTCACTTCAAAACAGAGCACCAGAGACTCCAGATAGAGAAAGCTAGACTGTTGATTGTGTGACCCCACAAAGCCAGGGAACAGCTCCCCGTGGCTGTCGCACTGATTAAGGAGAAGGGGCCTTTATCACCCTAACGAAGCTCCCTCTTCCCTTTCCTTGTGACTGAGTAAGCAGGAGGGTACAATCTTCAATGCCATCTGGTTCTGTTTCCCTCAGTAGCTTAAGTTTGTTTCTTACTAAAAAACCTTATGCAGGCAAGCGTGGCTGTTAATACTTTCCTGCTACAAACTTTTAGTTATTAACAGCCACATTTGCCTGCAGATGAGACAAAGGCATGTGCCTGATAAACTTTAAAATAAACAACCTAAAATGAAAAGGTAAACCCACACAAGGGTAGCTATACATCCAGTTAAAGTGAGGGTCTAGTACTTTCTGTTCAATCTATGTTTGGACGTAAGTGGACAGAGGCACTTTTGAATATCGACCATTATTTTGTTTCTTACATATACTTTGTTCTTATTTAACAGAATGTAGTTTTAACTTTGGCCTGGTAACTATGGAAACAACTAAGTACGTTGTTTTCCTGTAAGCTGACCTATATGGAGAGTCTGTCAGTTAAGGATCGTTTCTTTAAATTTATCTCCTGAGTTCCCATGTAAAACAGTGCTAAGTCACACAGTCAAATACGCCTACAACTGCTTTTCCAAAAGATACAAATGTGTTCTTGAGCAGGGCACTTTTAATCTCAGCCTTCTGAGGACCAAAGGACATGGCAGCGAGTCAGAGCTCAGAAGCCGGGTCTTTGATTGACTGAGATAATGCAGTCCCAGACATTATTTTTTGATGGGCCAAGAGTTCGGAGATAGAATTTGGAATTGGGTAGGTAAATGGAAAGTTAACATGCCCATTTAGGCTTTTTCTCTCAAATATCAAATATCTTAAATGAGCTTTGGAGAGGTGCTGGACCACATTCAATTTGCAATCAGCTTCCTTTAATAAGATTTTGCAGAGCAGGAATTCTTCCTTGCTGATTAAAATGAAAGCCATAAATTTATGAGTCATGCTGATCACATTCCTTGCATAAGAAAGGACAGCTACCCACAAGCAGCCCAGAACTTCTAAGTAGTGGCCCAGTCTTTTGGAAAGAATATAAGATTTTTTTGGCAAGGTCAGATGCGCCGTTATGATAGCTATAGACCTCTCAGTCATGACCCCTTTGAGGGTCAAATGATCCTTTCACTGGTGTACATACCAGATATCCTGCATATCAGATATTTACATTATGGTTCATAACAGCAGCACAATTACACTTATAACGTAGTGATGGATATAATTTTATGGTTGGGGGGTCACAACAATATTAGAAACTGTATTAAAGAGTCTCAGCATTAGGAAGGTTCAGAAGCTCATCTATCAACTCTTAAGTCTGGGGCGGAGGGGGATGGAGGATGGGTGGTGGATGCCAACACAAAGGCTTGCCCTATCCTTAAGTAGCTAGATCCTGCTTGATTTACATAGTACTTTCTAGAAAACAACAAACAAAGGCCATCTGTTAGCAGTTTGTTTCACTGTCAACAGCTCCTCAGCTGGTCTCCTTACTGGCATCCCAAGGGATCTGGGAGAGATGCAACAGCTGAGATGCCACTTAAGGATGGTTATCATGAAAGATGAAGGGATGTGTCCACCAGCTGGCCTGCCTCCCTAGTTTGCAGACCAGCCCTTTAAAAACGATCTAGATGAGGATTTGATATCCGATAGACGAAAGCACAAAACTGTGAAAGGCTACTTGAGGTGCATAATTCAAGTACAGTCTCAGAGGGGCACAGGTGGAGCCAGCTTTTAATTAGGGTTGGGGGCCAATCTGTAAATAGTTTTATATGCCACACTTTAGGTTCTAGAAAATTTGGAGATACAGAATTTAATTATTTCTCTATGGAAGTGGTTGCACTAATGATTCAGCCTACTGTAACGATGAAAGCTGTTCTCTCGGTGGCTCCTGAAATGCCTTCCTCCAATGCTACCTGAATGGCTGGAACCCTTTGAGATGGTGGGATGAGCGAAGTGATCACACAGCATTAGTGTCAGTGATCAACTCTCTGTGCTGTGGACATCTGGACAGCTGTTAACACACAGAGGTCAACATGTATCCAATTATGGATATCTATACTCAAGTTCAAATTATTATTTTTTCATTCTCTAGTTTCAGACACATGTCTGAAATTCTGAGAGCTTTAAATTCTCATAATTGAATTCTGTCACAGATGTGACATGTGGCATGTGAACTAGGAACCAGTTTATGCATGTTATATTAAAACAAAGAAAGCTTAAACCCCTCTTTCACAATACATGATTTGCCTACATTAAAAAATAAACCAACAAACACACTGGGAGCTGAAGTGATGGCCTAGTGGATAAGAGTGATCACTGCTCTTGCAGGGTACCTGAATTCAATTCCCAGCACCCACCCATATCAAGTGGTTCATAACCAATTGCAACTCTGTATTCAGGGGAATCTAATGCCCTCTTCTGGCTACAGCAGGTACTGTACTCATGTGCACATACACATACAGAAGTGCATACATACACATAATAATAATGTGATACATTGTATATAATGATGTAATTTATAAAGGATAAGTTTGCCTTTTAGATACTAACATTCTAAAACCTAAACAAATTTTCTTAGCATAGTTATAAAATTATCTTAGGGACTATGTCTGAGACTCTAAACTTCTAGGTATAGATGCTTGTATTAGTGATTGAAAATTTATTTTCAGAAGAATCATGATTTTATTTCTGTGACAGAGCATATAGCAAATAGTATTGATTATAGTGTAATACACAAAGTGTCAGCACCTAGATTTAAAGTGTCTCCTTGACACATTGCAGGAACTGGCTAGGAATCATTTCTCATGAGCACCAACAATTAGCCCACATTCACACATGAAGTGCATACTCACTTGGTAATTTTCAGACACAGTAGAGATTCTCCTGCTGGGTTTGGCACAGCTCATATGCTAGTTCTCAGGAGAAAGCAGAACTCCCAAGTTCCCTACTTTGACTTTTAGAATGTCTATACATCAGAACAACATGTGTATCAAAGCATAAACATATAAGTATGTGTATATATTATGTTTAAATTTTAGACAATGATGTAAATATATTCTAGGATGATTCTTGCTGTCTTATATCCTCTTTCAATATGCTAGTTGTCTGATCCTATTTGAAAATTATTGTTAAGATGCTTTGTCCCCTCTTATATGCAAACATACTTTCTTTGTGTAACCACAGTGAAAACACATAGTGTATCTCCTATAGAAAACTTTTAACTTGTTTTCTACAGAATACAAAAGCAGAGAAGAAATGGTCTGGGGTTTATGGAGTTTCTTATATAAATCTGGAATATTACTTCCATTAGGAATTATATAATGAAAAGTATTATTTCATGGAAACGGTGAATATTAAAATGTTTCCTTTAGGAAAAGTGAATAAAATCAAATGCATTAGGAATAATTGAATCAGAAAATGTAAAAGGAAACTGAGGAGAGGGTTCAATGGTTAAAGCACCTGCCCTGAAATCAGAGGGACCTGACTTCAGATCTCGAGACATCATGTAAAAGCCAGACAAACATGACAGCTGCCTATAATCCCAGCACCTGAGAGGTGGAGACAGGAGATTCTCTTGGGAAACTAACTGGCTAGACCAGCTAGAATTGGGGAACCCCATGAAGATGTCTTCCATCAGTAAATAAAAGTAGAGCAATTGAAGAAGTCACCTATTGGCAGTCTTATATCTCCATGTGCACAGATATGCACCTCCACATGTGCAAAACCACACATACACACATGAATATATACACTACACACATGAAAAACCAAAGAAATGACTAAATAGTTGGATAAATAAAATGATATTACGAGAAACAAAGAAAATGTGAAATTATGCTAAGCCCTTGTGTTTTGTTTTGTTTTGTTTTGTTTTGTTTTGTTTTGTTTTGTTTTGTTTTCTCATCTGAGATAAATGTTACGTAGCTCCAGGTCTTCTGAGACTGGGCACTGCATAACTCTGAAGAATAGAGAAACAGAAAACAGGAGAATCTCACCCTCTGTGTCATCTGTGCTTACGTTTATGCCTGTTAATATTGCACAGTCTAGATATAAATTCTTATTGAATATCTGTGAGTCTAAGTGAGAAGATAGTTACCAGCCACCAAAGGAAGCAGTCACTGTCCAGCCTGACTTTATGCACGCATGCACACACCTTTTCATCCAACTCTCATTTTTTGTGGAAAGCTACTCACAGGAACTTTTAAATCAAGTTTGATTTTTTAAATTGGCACTTTAAAAGCCTTCAAAATTATTGTGTTGAGATACGGAACTAGAATAATAGTGATTTTCTTATTTAGCGTATGTGTTTTTTATTTCTAATCATGTGTGCGTCAGGGGGAAGAGGTACATGCAATAGGAGTGTAGGTGCAGCTGGAAGACAGGGTCAGAGCTCCTGCAGTTGGAGTCACAGTCTACCTGATAGAGGTGCCAAGAACTGAACTTGGAGCCTGCGCAAGAGCATCCCTGTAACCACTAGCCATCTCCCTATCCCCTGATATGATTTTTAATCACTTAAAACCAAAACAGATCTTCATTAGCCAAGAGTGACAAGTCTACTAATTTTTCTTAAAAATAATAAATGTAGAGTAAAATTCCCTGTAGTGAAGTCTTAATTTGGAATACCTAAAAACCACACTTATTTTACCTTTTTCATCTACAACGACTTGGGTCCTGTTCAGAATTATGAGCAAAGGAGCTATAACAAAAGCTGACAAAACTGAGGAGCGCTGGATTTAAAACGTTTCCAAGATACCTGAGACAAAACTGATTTTTTTAAAATCTCCAAATAGAAAATTTGGTTTAATAATTGCAACTCCTTCTTAAAATTTAGCAATTATTCTAAGTATTAATAGCATGCACTAGACTATTACTTTCCATAATATAACTTTTTATATACATTTCAGTGTTTCTCCCTCTATACTAACAATTTCAGCATGTTTACTCTCAGAGCTAGAGATATAGCTCAGTAGATAGAGTGCTTGCCTAGGCTGCACAAAGCCCTGGGTTCTAGCCCAGACATGATGGTTCACACCTATCATCTCAACACTTTGGAGGTGAAAGCAAAAGAATCAGAAATTGAAGGCTATCCTCAGCTACACAGCAAATTTGAGGCCAGCCTGAGCTACATGAGACCCTACTGCAAAAAAACAAATGTATTTATATCCTATGTGGGATGATAATTTTTCAGTTGGGTGTACATGGAAGTGCAATTAGATTTGCTAATATGTGTGATATTATTGGTCATTTGTAAAATTGGTTGGATGAACTAAGTGGGAGACCCAGCCTTGTCTGTTCAGGTCACAAAGACTTAAGATTGTAGGGGATTCTATGGAGACTGTTGGCCTGTAAAAAGCAAGTCTTTTCATTATTCTTCTGAGGGATCCAAGAAGAGTGGGCCAGCTGGAACTTCTTGGTATGAATCCATCAACTGATTGACAGCACCTACATATTCTTGCCCCAAATATATTGTATGAACAGCATATTGCAGTCTGGGCTGTCTCAGAAAATCTATACTCATTTCTTGATTCCAAATGTGAAGGTCCCCCTTAAACCCAGCCGACTCCTGGAAGGATTTACAGGGAAAATATAACGAGACTGATTTTCTAACACGTGTTGGACACACAGCTCGCATAAACCTCCGTGCACCCTCTTGTAGATTTATCGAGGTGGCACGAGAGGATTCTGCCTGCCGACTGCTCAGTATGGCTCTCCTGTTTCTGAGTTATGTCAGGTACACGGGAATCACTCCCAGCCTCTCTCTGGGGAGCATAGCTGTTGCCTTTAAATCCTCAATTTGACACTTTTCTGCATGGTTATTAGGGCTTTTAAGAAATGTATCAGAACTCTCAGGCAGTGTAGGGAAAACGGTTTTCCCGGAGACCGTCTCCTAAGCAGGACAGTATCAGTGAGATGTCTGGTAAACTGTGTGTGGGGAATGTTTCATAAAATGTTGGTTTCTCACAAATGAGGGGTGTGGGGAAGAAAAGGCTTTGATAACTTATTTGTACAGGTTTTTCAGAGACGTCTGTGGGGCTGTTTTAAAAATCAGTTTGTGGGATGACATTTTCTTCCAGTTTTCCTTCCTTCCCTATCAGTTGGCTTGGTAATCTCTTTCATGCCCCCTGCGTCCTCTGCATGTTCTTCTTTTTGTTCTGTAGGTGAGCCACGTTGGCTAGACTATTTAGGTACAATGGCTAGACACTGATGGTGTCCCATATCCATCTGTTGCATTGACTTTCTTTGGAAGATGAAATCAAAACTCCAGTCACCCCAGACAGGTACCATTTGGTGCAATTTTACCATAATCCAACTTGATGAGAAAAATGAGTTCATTGAGCTTGCTTAAAGGCTCCCCAGAAAAGGGTTAGAGACAGGAACCTGCTTGAACCCCAAACAGCTCTAGCACAGCAAAATTCTACTCCTATAAAAGCTGCATCATGAAGTCTCACTTGTAATTAGCCTTTTACTTCTGACACATTGTAGCATGTGTGCCCAGGCCCACTTGCAGCTGAAGGAATGACTAATAGCTGGAATCCCAGGGAAAGGTCTCTCAAACCTCCCTTGGGTTTATCAGTAGCCCCATTACCATCACCACAGACCTAGCTACCAGGGCATTGTTCTGCTGAAGAGAAGCACAACACAACACCATCTCTCTACTACACTATTCTCCTGCCTCTACACTACCACCACCTACAGCCAAAAGACCCACTCAACAGCTCCTCTAGTGTCTACTTTCCGATGGTAAATCTTGGGCTCCCAGCTTCAGCCTGTGCTGACGATCTTTTCAATCTTTTAACAAATTCTCAAAGTTCTACTTCTGATCCTTCTCAAGTCTAATGACTTTTCTCTACTACAAACAGGATATTATAATGGTCTAAAACATTTGTTCTGAGTTATTGTTGCCCTATTTGTGAATCCAAGTGTCCTTGTTAGTCTTGACTGTCAACCTGGCACATTTGAGATGAGAACACTCAGTTTGGAGAATTGCCTAGATCAATTGGATCTATGGCCATGTCTTTCTCAGTCTGTTTTGATTGTTAATTGATGCAGAGGGGCCCAGCAACCCACTGTGTGTAGTATTAATCCTTGGGCCAGTGATCTTGGTATGTGTAAAAAACAAACAAACAAAAAAACCTAGCTACACATAAACTGGGGTAGGGTGGAAAAAGTGTCCTTCTGTGGCTTTTGCTTTTGGTTTCTTCTATGACTTCCTTCAATGGTGATCTGTGACCTGAAGTGGAAGTTCAGGTATCTTTCCTCCCCAAACCCTTTGGCCAGAGTACTTTATCACAGTAACAGGTGAATTTTCTTTTACTGCCAAATATTTATTATATAGTCACAGAAAGCTAATACAATCTATACTGCCTTATGAACTTACTTGGACAAGTCATGAGCATCTGAACCTTGGCTTTGTTCTTTTTTGCTTATACTGAAGTAAGAGATAATGATTGCTACAGAATAGTGCTGTTTAATTATTAAAAGATAGTTCCGTATCTGGTGTAAAATGTACATGTTCCATAAAAGTCCTGGTTGTACCAGCTTACCTCTTCTGAAAACCTATTCTAATTGCCTGTCTTGATTCCTGGTTTTCCTGTCCCAGTACATCCATAATCCACACTGAAATGGGATTTCCAAAGTGTAGTTACAATCCTTTCTGAAGAATGCCATTTAACATTCTCAGAACAAAGGTATGCTCCTTCCTGGAAAATGAGAAAGTTGTGGTGGCTTAAATGAGAATGGCTACCATGGGCTTATTTATTTTAATGCTTGGTCTGTAGTTGATAGAACTGTTTGGGAAGGATTAGAAGGTTTGGCCTTGTTGGAGGAGATGTGTCACTGAGGGTGGGCTTTAAGGTTTCAAAAGCCCAGGTCATTCACAGTTGCCTCTCTCCCTTCCTTATGGTTGTTGTCGTAACATGTAAGCTCTCAGCTATTGCTCCAGCACCATGCCTGCTTGCCTGGTGCCAAGCTTTTCACCATGGTAGTCATGGACTCATCTTCTGAAACTGTTAAGCAACTTCCCAATTAAATGTTTACTTTTATAAGTTGCTTTGGTCATGGTATCTCTTCCCATGAATAAGAAGCAACTAAAATAGAAGCTGTCAATCTTTATCTTGCTAATCAGATTGTAGATTAGTATGCCTCAGTAGGGACAAAATTTACAAGAATATGCTAAATACTAGAAAGTCCCTTGGGATTTAACATATCTGTGCATGTTCGAAATGACCTAGATGTAAGTTTACTCTTTGTGAAGTAACCAGTAAGAGAAAACATAATCCATCAAGAGGGGCCAGAGACCCAATCCTGGTATATATGATGGCTCAGCATCCAATATACAGAGTCAAAACATGAGTGAAGAATCATGCAACACACACTTTATTCTTATCCTCACAGGGATAGATGCCAGTTCTTCTGAGATGCCATTTAATCATCTCTGGCAAGACAGACAAAATAAGTTCCCCAAAAGGGGAAATAGGTGAGGTTAGAAGACGGAAGCAAAAATTTTAAATCGTAGAAATCTTTTGCACATGTTTAAAGGATGGATTACAAAAAGAGAAGCAGTGTCGTCCCTCAAGGAAGCCCTCAGCTTCTTAAGACCTGCCTCTTGTCTTTGCCTCCCAAGATTCCTTAAGCTTGCTGCCCCCTGAGTTTACTTCTTTCTGGTGTAGACCCCTGCTGAGAACATTCCCACCCCTCATATTTCTCATCCTTTTGCCCAGAAAATACTTGTGATGCTTTTACATTCCCATACTTCCCAAATTCTTCTTTGGATTTCTAGGGTAAAGCCATTTTTTTAAAATTGAAGACTTTTCTCATAAAAGTTTATATTTGATATCAAATATATATATATAAAGTCACAAGTATAAGGAAGCTCTAAAAACATGTCCTAAAAAAGCCTTAACTTTCAAATTGAATCCAATAGTCCCCCCCAGCCCCACCGTTTTATGGATTGAGAACTTCATACTTGCATAGAACGTGTTTTTATAGAGTCTACTCCATTTCTCCCCTCCAATTTCTTTCCTATCTCCAACACTATGATTTCTTTGCAAATTCACATGTTCTTTTAAACTAACAGAGTCCACTCAGTACTTCCAGTATATGCAAGGGCATAGGGCAGTCTTCTGGAGTATGGGTAGCCCCCCAGATGCCACATACCTGAGGCAAGCTAACTTTCCCCTTCCTAACAGACACCACCTCTTCAGCTAGGGGTGGGATTTCCTGACTGCCTTCCCCCTGACATCCTGAGATTTTTGTCTGTTTTGATCTGAAGACGATCTTGTGTGTACAGTAGCCATCATTCTCATGGTTCATGTGTACATGTGCCCTGCTGCCTCTATAAAACACTGTCTTGCTGTAGATACCCACTACCTCTGGCTCTTCCTGTCTTTCTTCTTCTAATATGATCCCTGAGACTTGTTAGTTTGTGGTGGGATCTCATATAGTCCTTGCTGGCCTCAAACTCACTATAAAGCCAAGGATGACTTTGACCTTGTAATCTTCTTCTGATCCTTCTGCCTCTATCTCCCAAGTATGGGGTTAGAGGCATGTGTCTTCACACCTTCTGTCTCTGATGCTGAGGATGAAAGCTTGGACTTTGTGCTTACTGGGCCCACAGTCTTCTAATAGAGCTCATAAACATCAGGCTCCCTAGCACCTGAAGCTCACTGTGGGGTAGCTTTTCTTCCCACTGAAGCCACCATTATACTTGTCTGGTTTGTGTTTCCACACTCACCTGAGCTGTGGAAAGAACTTGTGTCTTCTCTGTTCTATTAGCACTAGATATGGAAAATGGTGATGCTTTTATACATACTAAAGAATGAATGTCTCTTCCTGGGAAAGTCTTTGCATAATCCCCCAAATATTATAATTATAAATGTGCACAGCAATATTAAGAATAGCCAAACAACATACTTTTTTGGGTTTAAATATGGAACCCCAAGAAAACAAGCCTCATAGGTATTAGGCAATATTCTTTTAAAGATTTGCCATTGACCTGGAGAGAGTTTCTTTAAAGTTGAATTTTGGGCTGAAGAGATGGCTCAATGTATCAAACTTGCCATCAAGCCTGATGCCCTGAGTTTGATCCCCAGGTCCCATATGGCAGAGAGAGAGAGAGAACTGACTCCTACAAGGTGTCCTTTGACCTCCATGTACATATTATGACAATGTGCTCTCCCACATACATGCAAATAAGTAAGACTGTAACAAGTTTGAATTTTAAGTCCAAACACTTTAATCTTAGCAAATGAAATAGTGTGACGCATAACCACCCAGTATTTTATATAACATCTGAGTTCTGAGATATTACAGATCATACAACTAGGAACATTATATTGTCAGTTTTAAATTGTTTTGGTTGAAAAAATTTAGGTTCTGAGTTACAGCTGACATTTTGAGATTTTTATATTCCTCACAGCATGTAATTCCTCCCCAAATAAATTTGGCTTCACAGAAACTAATTATCATATTGGATCATTCTAGCCAAGCCAACATGATAACAAATAGACACCTTGTTTATTAAACTCTGCTGCAGATAAAGGTGCCAGAAATAAATTAATGACTGTGGTAACAGCCGGGCTTTCTTGCCTACAAGAAAAATACCTTGACATATTTTCTGATTCTGTGATTGGTCTCCATTTCCAGGGTATAAATTAATCTTTAGAAGATCCTAAAAAAAAATATCTTCCCTGGACACTTCACGTATACATCAAGTTGGTCGTATTAGCAATCGAATCACAACCCTGTAATTCAGAGGATAGCAATTGCTTACTGTGAGCAGCACAGAGGCTCTCGCTCTCATTTAGGTCAGCCCAGGACTGCTGATACATCGTATGGTACAGGCCAGGAATGATGGATGGTTAGCTCTGATGCCCATCCCTAAGTGATTGGGAAGATTGAAGACACACAGTTCACTTAAGCTTGCTTACTATTACATCAAGTAATCAGTTTGATAGGCAAGCCCTGCTCTGTGTTGTCCCACTGACTGTCTGCAGGAGCAGCATTTCACATCATCAAAAAAAAAAATAATAAAAAGGAAGAAAGGAAAAAGAAAGAAAGAGAGAAAGAAGAAGAAAAAGAAAAAGAAAAAGAAAAAGAAAAAGAAAAAGAAAAAGAAAAAGAAAAAGAAAAAGAAAAAGAAAAAGAAAAAGAAAAAGAAAAAGAAAAAGAAAAAGAAAAAGAAAAAATGTGAAGAATGGTGTTCAGGCTGACAATGCCATGACTGGATTCATGGTCGACCATAAGGGCTCACCTCACACCTGAGATGGGGGTCACTGGTCATATAAAGGAGGATCTGACTTTCTTTACTAAACAACTCAAAATGAGTGTCAACAGAAGTCATAAGTGAACAATGCAAATATGTTTCTTTTGAACTTTATGTAGGCTAGTAATGGAAAGACTGTCAAATGATATCAGGATTTTTGTCTGAATTTTTAAAACTTCCACTTTAAGAAATGAGTCTAGTTGATAACTTGAGAAAGATTATTTTCCAAAGGTCTGACTCCCCTATGATTGACTGAATTGTGGAAACATTTTATGAATCACATCAGACCAAAGTTCACTATGTACAGTTAGGACCATCTTTTTGGCTATTGCTCTGTGAGATAGGAAATTTCACCCTAAAAAATGACGAGGAAAAAACAAGTATATATCTTAAATTGTCTACTTTTGTACCAAGGGCATAAATCACCAAGGTAAATCCAACAACCCCCCCCCCCTTGCTTTCAGTGTAATTTATGGCCTCAAGCAAAAATGTTTCGTAGAATAATTAGGTATGTCTTTAGAGGACTAAGTAACTTGGGGAATACAGAGCACAGCGGACTTGAAGTTGTTCATTATCATTCCTTTATCTTCTAAACAATGCCATAATGTTTCTTTGAGTTCTAGAATATTCACATAGCCTGTTGTCAGACACTAAGTCCAATTTAGCTTTGTGGAGAAAAGAAAACTCAAGTCCATTTATCTACCAGGAAGCTCTTGAGGCAAATGAAAGTCACTCCCTACTTGAAGCTTTGGTTTTGGTGCTAATGTCAATCGTTGATATTATTCTCCTTCTGTCCCTCTTCCTGCTTTTATGCATAGTGCTTGCTTTTTACATAAGAGACCCATGGAAGCTTGTGATTAAGGGAACGACTAGATAGCATCTAGCACAGTTAATCTAGCCCACTCATTCTCCAACCTTGATTCTTTCAACCAGCTCAAGCTCTCTGATATAGTGAACCTGGTTTTGCTTTTAAAGTATGAAGATGGCAGATCCTTATTTAAAGTCAATGGTTGGCTAGCCAAGCCAATGGTGTGTGCATCAGGAAGTGGCCAGATATGGAGCGAGGGGCAACTTCAGTCTGGGCCATAATAAAGTAGCTGTTTATTTGTGGTCAGAGAGCACTGTGGAAGACCTTGAGTTCCTTTACTGTATTTTGCAGAAAACCATTGGACAGCTTCGCATCATCTAGCTCTATCTATCAAGGACCTCAGCCACCACCATTCAGTGCTGAAAGCTTTCCTGTTTGTCTCTGTTTTGTTCACAGACAGCTCAATATCTTGTCTGTGGAGCTGTGATAAATGTGCCGTGTGTATCTAAGCTGCCTCTTTAACACTGGCTTGCATTTCAACTTGTAATAATTGCATGTATCAAAGGCTTTTTATTTGTTTGTAATGATTATCCAAGAGACTTACTGTCTTTATTTCTCACATCTCTTGATTGCAGTGGGGCACACAATTGTCTGGCAGCAGATCTCTGATGTGGCAGATTTGCTCACTGGAAGAGCTTTCAAGTTCAGAGACCATGTTTGGCAGGATGTCACCTAGAACCAGAGCCTGTGCACACTCCTAATGATCCCCCCTTCTCTCTTTCTAATCACCTCGCATAGGTCCACAGTTCCAGACATCAGTTTCATGGCTTTGTACTGTGGCTGTCAGAGGGGAAGTTTCCTAATGATTTCATCCTCTTGTATAAGTGTGGTAGTTGGGATTACGAAACCTTATTTGAGCACAATTGCTGGTTCCTACTAACAACGTCCATTATAGAGTTATTGTAGCCAATGAATCACTTCTCGTTCTGAAAGAAAGAGGTTCTTTCAGATCAGGTTGGAGGTCAATGCCAGAGCAAATAAAGCAAACTCACATTGAAGCTCTCTGTGGATGAATTTTGCTTCCAGATACTGCAGGTAAAAGTGAGTCTATCAGGGAGGCTAGTGTCAAACTGACCTCTAAAAATGGTTTTCTAAGACTTTGATTTTTAATTTTTTACCTTATACAAATGTGTATGTGTGCATACTTTGTCAGTGTAGTATCCACAAAGGTCAGGATAAGGCATAGATCCTCCAGAACTAGGGTCATGCTTATTTTTGAACCACCAAGAAGATGCTAGAAACCAAACACAGATGCTTTGCATGGGAAATAAGCCCTCTTATCCTCTAAGACATCTTTCCAACCCCAAAAGTTTATGTTCCAGAAGGAAACCATATACTTTTTTTTAAAAATTCTTTATACTTTGTCATCATTCAAGGTCATTGGTATGGGGAATGGAGACAGCTGATTCTGTTCTGGGAAAAAGCAGGGGTTGGTGGATATAAATGATACAAGCAAAAATCTTGTCTTTCAATCAAAAGAGGGAAAAGTGTTTTCATCCAAACCAAGAGTGCAATACTAAACTGTAAGTCAATACCCATTGAATGCTGCCATTGCTGTTACACTCTGTGACCTAAGCACCTTCCCTGGCCCTGAGTCACGTACTGAGACATTAACTCAATACTCTGCTCTTTTGCACACCTGAGAGGCCAAAACTCTGAGAATGAGAATTTCATAATTTTAAGTCTGTAAATGTCAAAGCATAAAAAGTAGGTGCTGAGATGTCTCGGTGGGTAAAGATGAGAGGAGGTGATGTTACCATCCAGGTTTGTCCTCTGATCTCTACATAGACATTGTGGTAATCACTCACAGGCCTGAACTAACACAGGCACACATGAAGGTTTTAAAGAGTAGTATGTTTCTTTGATTAAAAAGTCAACCAAAATATTTCATTCTGAAACTCTTTCTTTCACTGTTAAAAAATGAAGTAGAAGGTACTTGCCATTGATAGCTGAAAGTTAAACTTCAGCAGCAGCTTCATTCATTGTTTCCATTGTCCAGAGTGATCTACAGAAGGTCCTGGAATATTTTCTAGTATCGTCTTCCAACAGCAACTTAGTAGATGTTAACTTTATTGGATACATAATTCAGAAATCAATCTGTCATTGCTTTGAGAATATACTTTAATAGATGCTGAATTGCTTAAATCATCATGTTGAGAGATAATCAAATAATCTTTTCTCCTCCTTCTCTGCACCCTTAAGCCATTTCCTCCAAGATCAAAGATGCAGTATCTGTGAAGTGCTATTGAATAGAGCTGTAGCTGACCAATGAAATTAGATACACAGTGTTTGCCTATGTGCCAGTTTTTCAGAACTTGTTTTAGAGTTTTAAATTTTTATTTTTTCACAATTTCACACATGTAAAATGACTTTGATTATAACCCCTGGTGCCTTCTCTAACCCATTTCCCTTTCCCTTGAACTCCTATTTTTGATTATTTATGTTGTATTTTATATACTAGCTACATCATTTTTCTTCTCATATTTCTAACTTTGTTAGGCAAGATAGACTCTATTGGAGCATGCAAAATCTACTAAGTAGTACGAACAGGCAATACCAATTTGAGTGTCAGCTATAATGTTTAAAATGTGGGCAATTGATGGTCTATTAACTATTAAAAGATAATTACCATAAAGATTGGATAAATCACCCAGGCAGTGGTGGCACATGCCTTTAATCCCAGCATTTGGGAGGCAGGTGGATTTCTGAGTTCGAGGCCAGCCTGGTCTACAAAGTGAGTTCCAGGACAGCCAGGGCTATGTAGAGAAAAAAGTTATACCCTGTCTGGGAAAAATAAAAAGTTGAATAACCCAAAAGCTGTTAGATTTTAGGGTAAGAACTGTTAGAGGTGGAGCTGCATCATTTGAGGTTTTGGGAAGGAGAGTGGACTCAGATCTGTCTGTCCCACTTGTCCATAGTCCTGCTGTGACTGCTCCTTCAACATCAAAAAGGTACGAATTCCTTCCTGTGTATCCATTATTTACTAAAAACCTGATGCAGCTGAGTGGATACTGATAGCATCCTCATGCTCATTCACCAAGATGGCTGCTGTAATTGAGGAAAATACGTAATAAAAAAATAATTAAAAATATTTTAATAAAAAAAAGATAGGTGTCACAAAGATAACAGACTGATTCCTGTCCACCTTCTTACACCATCTAAGCTCTGATTGTTTTCATGATCCGCACGTAGCAGCGTGGAGGTCTTGAAGGGGGGGAGAATATCTACCTCTGTAAACTCCTTTAGCTCAGGCCAAGAATCCTTGTTTACTAAGGACCTCTAGGAGACTTGTATCCCCGACAGGGAGTTCCCAGCTCCAACAGTGATGCTACATTAAGGAATTTCCTATGCTCAGGGCCTAGCAAGAGGCCATTACCATGCAATAGTGATCCCTACCACAGGACTGGTGGGGTAGAGATTTGCCATTTGAAAATTTACTATGGAAGGAGACATCTGACATGTCTATAGTAATGTGTATTTGTGTGTGTGTGTGTGTGTGTGTGTGTGTGTGTGTGGTGGGGGGAACCCTTCCTTTGATGGAGACCAAAGCTTGGAGTACAGTTACAATCTTAGTGTCATCTTGGTCAGCTTCTTTGAACTTCATTTTCTTTATCTAAAACATGATATGAGTGATATATAATAATATACAGATCTTTTGAATTGTATTTCTATACAGACGTTAGGTATTTCAAATTATCCCATGGCTCATGTGAATCTTGGAAATTAACTAGTAGGATCCTCTTCACTAAAGGCTGAGGGAGCTGAGGTTTAGGATGGCTGATGCTACTACATTCCTGTCAGGTCCATGGGGCTTGTCCCTCTTGACCTCACCTAGGTCTCCTTCTACAAGATCATACCAGTGTTCCACATACCTGCCACTTCTTGACTTCTAGGGTTCCTACACAGTGTGAGAAAGTGCCTGTGCATATCATTCCAAGATGTTCAGGCCAAGCCCTGACTGTGGCTGTTATTTTGATTCTCTCCTGCCTTTTCCTACCCTTTCCTCTTCTCTTCTCTTCCCTCTTTTCCCCTCTTCATCTCCCAGCTTCCACTCTGTTTCTCAGACAGGGTCTCACTATCTCTACGAGCTGGCCTGGTACTTATTGTTTATGTTCAGGCTGGACTTGAGTTGGCAATTCCATCTCAGTCCCCAGAGTTCTGCGAATGCATGGGTGTGCTACCAAGTCCACCTGAGTGGAGGTTTTGTTCCTATTATCATGCCAAAAGAAGCAATGGACCTCTTTTTTTTTTTTAAAGGTGGTTTGAAAGTTCAGGAAAAGTTACTAAACAATGCCCATAGCATTCTGTCCCCACTTAAGACAGAGGAAGGAGCGCAGACACAGTAGTAAGTTCAGTGTTCTCTCCGACGATAGTGCCTCTTGGCATCTGTGCTCTCTGGAAAGCCCAGCATAGTAAGAACCAATAACATAAATTATCCTACAAGTGAAGTTTGTTATTCTAGCCAAGTCCAACTTGGCAATAGCCATTATTTGATCGTTTAAGCCAAATTTCTACTCTCAATAAAACTTATTTTTCTTTCAATCAACTCAACATAAAATCCTCATTCGATAATTCAATATTGAAGCCAATATTATGATTGGTTTCAATAAAACACAATTTCAATATTTCAATATTACAATATTACTTTTTCAATATTACTTCATAATATCTAAATTCTTCATTCAGGGTATTGCATGTGTAAGTATAATATGTATATTTGTGTGTATTATGTGTGAGGTACATGAATATGTTTGTGTTGCATATACAATACATGTGTATGTACTGTGTGATGTATGTATAAATTCTGTATGTATAACACATGTAATTGTATATATCTGTGTATATTTTGAATCTATTTCTTATGTATATAATACATGTATATACATATTTTGTTTATAATGCATGCAAATATATGTGTTATGTATGGCACATATATGTGTGTCATGTGATACATGGATATGTATGTTGTGTGTGATGTTTGGATATGTGTGTTGTATATGATGTGCTCACATGTGTATATACTCAGCATGCATTATACTAAGAATTTACATTTTACTACAACCTGTCTTTATGCTGCATTCTGAGGCAGGTTATATAACATCTATAATAGTCTGTGGACTGGATGAACTTGCTGCCAGAAATTTGATCATTTAAGAAAACACATTTGAATCACTAGAAAGGACTCTTTGTTCTTTCCCAAAGCAATTATATTTATTCTTTGAGCTTTTTATCAGCCTGGGCAGTTTACTAGGCTGGATTCACCAGATAATTGCCAGCGTGGTACATAGTGAGCCTTTCTCACATGGGTGCCTGGGTGATGTGGGTGACAGTTGATGAGCCAGTTCCATCCATCCATACTGAGAGACACCTCTAAGTGTCGCCCTGCTGACTCCCAGACCGCAGTCTAGGCAGTCTTTTAAAAACACTTTGGTGAAGTAAAGATTGGGAGGGGGTCAGGGGAAACTGACTTCATGGCAGCATAAGGAAAACCAGAAAGGAAAGGAAAGAAATACAAGTTCTTTGTTCTGAGACAGTGTCGACCTGTGTGCTCAGCCTATGTTTTAAATATCAACAAACCCCACATACACACACACACACTCATACACTCATGTGCACACACACACGTGAACACTTGACTTTGATACAGTGTAATACATGGCAGACTATCATAGAATAATATAATAGAGAAACACAAATGCAGGCCTTAGCTCATTTTGCTAAATGGTTGAAATAAATGACCTCATTCCTTCTGTCTTTACTAACTTTGCAAACTAAAGGTGGCAGCCCCTACTGAAGGCAGCCTGAGTTATATTACGAGATGAGTGTAAAAGCTCCCCTCAGTTCTGCTGAGGAATACTCTAGCAGAAGGCTGAGAAATGGTTTTTAATAGGCAGGACACAGGACAATAATCAAATAAATGTTCTCAACATGAAATTTGGAAATATTTATTTTTCATCAGTTGCATTTGGGTGATGAGATGGAGAAACAGGATAAATGCAAGGAATATCAAACTCTGGATGATTTGTTAGGCTAGTTGGGGGTCTGAAAGTACAGAGAATTTACAGCTAAGAAATGTATTTCTTAATGCCTGAAGAAAAGATAAAAGTGAGAAACAGTCAAGAAACCAAAAGGTGAGACGCATGTACATTAAAACTGAGGAGAAAGACATCTCTTCTGGAATGGTTGTACCTCTCGCTGTAACATTTTGATTTATATATGACGGAAGAAATTCAACTGTACATTGTCTTTTGAGAGTTACGGGACAACGTGTGATATTATCTTTAACCTGCTTGATTGCCTAGATGAAATTAACTCCAAAGCCAGAGGTCACTCACCCTGCTTTAGATCTAATGTGGAATAATTTCTACTGGTCTTCAAAATCTTCTAACTGAAGCTACACACAGCCATTTTGACTGAATTTGCTTTGCAATTCTGACAGATGAGAACAATTGCTCTTTTGTTTCAGTTTAGAGCATGTAGATTGATCCATTTGCCTCCCTTGTCCCTCACCCCTTAAAAGGTAGTAGCTCCTTTGGTGTACACTCTCAGCTGGACTTGGAGGAGAAAGAGAAGCCTCAGCAGAAGCTGTTTTATTCAAGGACACAATCGTTCTATCCTGCTGGAAGACCAGGGGTGGGGAACACAGAGAGAAGCCTGAGGATGTTCGAAATAATTGCCTCTGTATGTGTGCTCATGTGCCATGTATGTGTAGGTGTGCACGCCTGTGAGTGAGTCTGAATGCACGGAGAGGTCAGAGGCCAGCTTCAGGTATCTTTCTCCATCACTGTTCCACTTATTTTATTCAGGCAGGTCTCTACCTGAAACTGGAGCTCAACCATTAGGTCCCAGAAATCCACCCATCTCTCTATCCGCAGTGCAGGAATTATAAAATACAACCCATCATGCTTGCCTTAATTACATGGGATCTGGGGGATTGAAGCTCAGGTCTCCCTGCTATAGTGGATTTACCAACAAAGCCTTGGCCCCATCAACATAATCACTCTTTTAAGTGCAGACCTAGAGAAGATAGGGGTAAGGCAGGCCTTATTCAAGCAACTTCCTGCTGATGGGAGCTCAGATTCACTCTCATAACTCCTACCTCCACCTTCTTCTCTCACTTTCCTGAGCATGCGTGCGCATGTGTGTGCACTCTCTGTATGTGTCTCTGTCTCTCTGTGTATGTGTGTGTTCCTCTGCCTGCCTCTCTCTGTCTCTCTGTCTCTCTCTGCTTCCCTTCTCTCCTCTGTACCCCTGTCACCTGCTTCTCCTTCCTCTTGCCTCTTCTCTGTGGCTCTAACTTCTCTCTCCTCTGTGGAGGAAGAACAGACTCCCTGACTCTGTAGTCTCCATCTCCTTTTGCTCCTGCTTCACATCCTAACTGACTTTGAGAGTAAAAGAGACCTCAGAAGCTGGTCATGTGATTTATACACATCCTCACCCTTACATTACATCGCAACTCCACAGCTCTGAGTTACTCTTTCTTCATCTTAGAGACCTCCCCTTCTGCGCCACCCACACGATTGCTCTTCCAACCACTTTTCTCTATTTAGTTGCTTATTCTTTGTTTAAGAGCAGATGGCAGTTTCTAGCTTAGAACCGCATGTATCTCACATACCCTTCATTGTGAGGTTAAAATAAAATGGCATGTAAAGCGTTTCAGAGGAGCAAAGTGCCCTGCCCCACACACCACCACGCTCCTATGGAGTATCTTTATACGTCCTACAAGCTGGTGAATGAGCTTCTTTTTTCTGCATTATAATTTAGCTTGAGTAAGACAGCAAAACTCCATAGTATTATTTAGAACATGACCTCAGCTTGCACCCAGGTTAAGTACTTTGTGCTTTTAAAAGCTTGTGATTATAGAAAAGCTCAGCACAGACAACACCGTTTTCTGTAAGAGACAGCTGTAGCATGATGAGCAGACTCCTGTACACCAACAGTGTTCCATCCATGTTTATGCAGTAAATCAAGTTGAATGAGCTTAAAGCCAATTGACCAGCAACTAGCTTTTGGTGCCGGTTTCTTTCTGCCTGGGACAGACAGAGAGATGTATATGCGGATTTTCCTTTATTGCCAATGTTTTTGTTCTAATTTGTAGCAAATAAAAATTCATTCAAAGTATCCCTTCCTTGTCTGGTACCCCAGAGGAGATAACACTATTTAACTAACTGACCCTTGGCAAAATCTAGCGGTTGATAAGATTTTAATATGAATGGTAAAGAAAAACATAATAATCTAGTTGAAAGCTCAAGGGAGACCCAGCAGAATAAATCTAATTAGCTAAATTCCAATTTGGCCACGTTCTGATACTTTTGTTTTTAAATTTAAGACAGGTAAACACAAATTAAATGCATTGTGCTTGCTGTTAATTAAGCACGTCAAAACAGACATATGGGATATTTACTAAGAGAATGTAAACACCTCCCAAATCGACTTTGTAACAGATGATTGTTTTCCAGAAGTAACATGAAAATTTAAATAGCAAAGATGGGTTGTTTAGCTTAAAGCTTCACCTCCATTTTTGTTTTTCTGGAAATTTTATGTTACACATTAGAACCCTCTATTAGTCTGATAAACCTGAATGGCAAACCTCGCTATTACATCTGATGTCATTTTATAAACCTTTCCTTAGAAGAGCTGTATACTATGCACATCTGAATCCCTTGTCGAAATACATGGGCTGTTTGTTGTAATGAAAGACAAGAATCACTTTAAAAATAAGGCAGTCCTCTCATCAGAAAAATAAAATAAATAGAATCACCTTGCTGATATTGTACCTGAAATGCACAGATCAAAACTGAAGAATTAGACGGAAACCACCTTTAGCCGATGGTTAGGCATCTATTGAATGCTGTAGATATAGTGGTGGCACAAAGGCCTACTGAGCAATGCCTTCAAGGCAACAATGGAAATATTCCTATAAATATCTCTTCTGTGACCTAGCAAGTTGAAGAACATTCTTGCTCATGCTCCACCACACTGAAGCTCAGGGCTCAGGCAGGTCATTAGCTGGCTGTCTGTGCAAGTGTCTGCCTTCAGCATCTGCTGAAGGACGGAACACTCTCACCCTGCCAGATTCAGGTCAAGAGGTCAACAGGTCTCATTTATTATTCAAAATTGCTGCCTAACCTTTGATCTGCCAGGTCAAAGGGCTTTGTATTCTAGTTGGTTGGATTTTTTTTAATGATGAAGCCACTATCTTTCCAGATTAAAGAAAAAAATGACTTCTCTTCTACTAGGTACCATGAGATTCTCTTTCTCTGGCTAGAAAGGTGACTCTTGGAATCAATGGCCATGTTTAAGAGAAAGCCTGTAAATAAAGCCACTCATTTCAATTTTTGTTCATTACTATTTTCCATATGATTTCTTGAATTTTAAATGATAATGACTTGGGATAGTCACAGATGACTTGTTTGCAGCTATGATTCAGACACTTTCACTATCATGGGAGTCTCTCCTTTACTGTGGCATTGGGATAGCACGCAGAGCCTGGTCCTTTTCAGAACTTTGAGGTAGAAAAGCATCTGCCCCAAAGTAAAAGGGAGAGAAATCAGATGGGGTTGGACTTTTACTGTTTATTATTTTCTTCACGAATACAAACACTAGACAGACAAACGTGTAACATGTCTGCCAACTCAATCTTTGGGAGAAATCCTCTGTTCTTTAACAACACAAAGACTTTTTTTTTTCATCACTGAGAACAAAAGGATTTTCTAAGCCCCTAGATATTGTGTAGATGTCATCTCAGAACCTGAGACAAGAGCAGCTAAAACACACTAACAGAGAGTGCATTTGAAAATACACAAGCATCTGGTCTTCTGTTATAAAACTAGACACTAACATTTAACAGGCAATATTGAAAGTCTAGGCTATACCACAGCATATCAGGTCGCTGTGAAAATAGATGATATCAACCTAATGGGCAATTTTAGCCTTTGTGAAACATGAAGTCAAAAGGTCACATGGGTTCCACCCTGGAATCGGACATATGAGATGTGGCCATGTGCTTTGTGACAATGCCTACAATGAACAACTCTGACAGGCTGGTAAACAAGCAGGCAGGATACATGGCATGCATGAGCCCAGGAGGTGTCAACATGCTACAACAGCTGAGCTTTCAACAATAAACTGGAATGTTTAGCTCTGTCACCAAGGAGATTTACTCCCAGCATCTCTCAGTGTTTCCACACAGGGAGTGAACACAGAGATAAGTGCAGGATGGTGCATTTGGAGACAGTCTAAAAATGTCAGGTGACCCTGGAAAATTCTGAACAGCCATACTTCAGTCCTTTCTCTGAAGATGTTCCACAGCAGATGGACAAAAGGTCACTTCACTTCCTCCTGTCTCCATTCCGATCTGTCAGGACAGTTTCAGTCGATGTAGGCCAGCTGTTCAGACAGGATGGGAGGTTGCCTGCCATGCCGTGAGCTTGTCTGTCTTTGTGTGTGGGTACATGCACATGTACATGTGCACATATACACACATGTATGTTCTCAGTCTTATTCCATGTCTCCTTACTTATCACCCTCCATGGTTACCACCTCTTCACTGATGCCTGTTATGGTCTTAGAGGAACCTTCTTTGAGGGAGGTTCTCTTCTGGTTCCCTGGTTCCTTCTTACTGTTGTTTAAAAGATCTTCCACTTGAATCTTATTGTTTTGTGTGGTGATTCTTATTCCTGAATGGGAATGTTTATACAGAGCGCTAGAACTTTACTTTCATAGAGAAGTAAACTCATGTAAATATGTATCTCTACGTTATTTACAGACATAAAATAAATCCAAGGGAGGGGCATACAGGGCTTTCTCTAGCTATCTAACTCTCTGTTCTATATACAGCTATTACTTACAAGTAAAAGAAACAACAAGTAATATCCAGAAACCTCAAGGTTGAGTGGGTTTGTGATTGGGGGATATAGACTATGACCATGGGACAAGAAGGGGTTAATATATTCAAATACATTATATGATGTTCTCAAGGAATTGATAACGTCATTATTTAAAAACAGTGCTTTTCTCAGAAGATCAGCTAGCAGGAGAAAGGAGAATAGATTTGATAAAAATTTCCCTCTAAACCAGAGGTTGTCAACCTTTTAGCGTCAAACAACCTTTTCACAGGGGTCACCTAGGACCATCAGAAAACACCAATATTTATATTATGGTCCATAACAGCAGCACAATATAGTTATGAAGTAGCAACAAAATAATTTGTGGTTGTGGTCACAACAGCACAGCACGAGGAACTGTATTACAAGACTGAGAACCACATTTCCCACAATAATAAGAATGACCATGCTGTGCCCCACATGAATGAAGACACAGTACACAGACTTCATCAAGCTCTGCGATGAGCTGTGAGTTCATCCCCCAGACTCTCCAGGTTCAGATTTCTCAGTCACCACACCATTTTCTGCCCTGCAACTCTGTTGGCCTTCTTCCTGTCCCCAGGTCTTATCAAGCTGAGAATCCATACACACTTAGGCAGCTGGCTGCCATCTCACCTGTTGTCCCTCCGGTCACAAGTTCTTTCACCAGATTTCTACCCATGGAGTTCTTACGTTCAAAGTTGCTTCACCAACTTCCAAGCTTCATGAGTGCATGCTCATGACATACCACGGCCGAATTTCTGATCACTAATGAGCACGTACAATTGGCAAGTTTATGCTTTTGTATTCACTGTGTGCTTTTCTGCTCAGAAGCTGACCTCTATAATTATGGAAGCCCTGTGTGTGTTATTTTCCACTGCAGGACTTGTCATGTACTCAGCACTTAACAAATGCTCCTTGAATTAATGGTTCTATTCTCAGTCCATATTCTCAGTCCTTGATCCATAGCACCCTCTACTATGGAGTCCCATGAACATTTTGTAGTCAGTGTTTTATCATCAGAAAGAAGGAAAGAATCTTACATTATAAGCCTATAGGTGTATCCAACCATTAGACTTTGCAGCCTGACATTATCATTCCCAAAGTTTACACTTCAGAGACTACACAGTTGATTTAAAATATTATTGCAAAGAATCCCATAGTGTTTTAAGTAAGTGTAAAGTTTTGATTGGGACCCATTTATAGTTATTCTGGGGCAATACACTTTCAATATCATGGTAGAATCTATCTGGCTCAGCTGGTAGTTTGGTATGCTAGCCAAAGATGGTCAAGACTGTGGGCCTGTGAGCTGAATCCAGGCCTGATTGGTAAACAAAGTTTTATTAGAATACAGTTAAACTCTTTCTTCCTTGTATTGCATGCTAATGGGTTCTGCATCCTAATTACAGTGCTAAGTAGTTAGGACCTGCCCATGTCCTTCCTGACCCATTGTCTAAAATATTGACCATCTTGACCATTAAGAAATGGGTTCCCAGCCACTGGTCAAGATCCATGAGACAGAAAAGCAATTGTAGGCCCTGGATTATGTTCCATCAAATCTGTTTCTTCAACACTTGTCACTGTGACTTGCCCTAAAGTCCTATACAAAGAGCAATGGCTGGAATGAATGAAGTTTATCTTATTTGGTCTAACTGAACTTCTGATTTGTGAAGCGTCCCACTCCAAGGAAGATGGCATTGTTTCACCCTGGAATGTAACTGCATGGATAAAGTGGAACAGGATCTGCCTGGATAAAGTGGAGCAGGTTAGCCCAAGTGGATAAGGTAGTTCTCAAAACACCAGGTATTTTAATTATGAGCATGTGTCATAGAAGTCGGCGCATTTCATGAATGAGACAAAACTTTAAGTAAGAACTCACCCCATTATAAATCATAGCCTAGGTGTGCTACTGCACCTACATTTTGGTTTAACTAACTAGACATCCATACGATTCTAAAAATGACCTCTCTTGCCTTTGAAATTTTTTTCTAATTTTTTTTAAAAGTTGGCTCTTGTGCAATCTCTGGATTTATGTATGCAAACGGGTGTTGTTGCTGTAATTACCTTGAGTTTAGATTTTCTTAACTGATAATAAATGGAAAGGAGTATGTTTTTGTTAGGATTGCTTTAAGGGAAAAGAACCCAGAACTGCGAGCAGACACACAGGCCTTCCACAGTGTTATACACACTTTCATTCTCTCTACACAGTGTTATGCACACTTTCCTTCTCCCTAGAAACTAAGTAGCCTTCTTCACAGTTCCCAAGAGCATCTGGTACCCACTCACCTAACATCCATCCTCATAGTTACTTGATCAAGGTGTCTTTGTCTTGTGTATTAGACTGTCATATCTGTGAGGACAGCAGTCCTGCCTTTATCATGGCTTCCTGTATGTGGCACCTCAGGTGGTATGTAATGTCTGAGAGTTCCACCATGTGAGAACAGGAATACATCAAAAGAATTAACTCTGTCTAAGAAGGAGGGAAGAGGCATCACCATATGCATGTGCATCTAACAGTTCTTACTGAAGTGCTTGTGTTTCTGACAGTGCTTGTGTTTCTGGCAGGGCTGCTCTCTCTTCTCTTTGTATTCCCCCTGATTACTTCCAAAGCTCCTTGCCTCTCATCCTTCAGCCATTCTGGGTTGGTATTAAGATGAAGCAAACATCTCGATCTCTTTCTTTCTTGACTCTGGATTTTAAAGTTGTCTTCTCTCGTAGCTGGTTATGATTTATAACCCACTCTAAACAATGGCTCTTCCATTTTTCAGAGATCAGAATGATTTTTTTTTAAAAAGATTATAATCTAGTTTAAACTCTTCAACAGTATATACTGCCTTCCTATCAAACTGTATCTGCATCCCCACTTCCCCCAAATCATTTTGTGATGTGGTAGGAAAGTCCTCGCTGCCTTCTCCAGAGAGCACCCTCAGTTCTTGTTTTCTAACCTCACCCCAATTTCCACTGCCTATATGAATCAGTAAATGGAGTTTAGCAGAGATTAATTCTTCACCTTCCCGCTTGGTGACTAACTTCTGTCTTTCAAAATGGCTGACATTGACCGGAATTCTGTGCATGGACTAGATGAGCAAGAGGAGTTCCATGTGCTAGGAACATCTTACCATACTGTATCCTACTCACACAAACCCAGCAACAACTGGTCTCCAAAGAGAAAACAGCTCTCTGGCTCTTTCTCTAATGTTAAAAGGCATCCTCTGAAGTGTTTCTCAGCACATGTTTGTTTTGAAAGATCTTGGGAATGTTTAGTGCTACCATAGTCTGTTGTACTAAAGGGAGGGTAAAGGTACACTGTGATCATCTGAACACAGCTCCAAAAGACCATCAAGAGTGACCAGGCAAGGAACTCCCTGCCACCTACATTATACTTCTTATTGCTCACCAGAGGAGGTGGGCTCCCATTCAGTAGAGCCTTATACAACCAAGATAGCGGTTCATAAGAAATCTTGTTAGATTTGAATTTAATTAAACTGTGATTTTGAAAGTGTTGTTTATAGAGATTCTATCCCTAGGGACATTAATGGGGATTTTTTTTGTAGTAATAGTGTGAATGTTTTATATGTATATGAAAGCAATATGTGCTATGTATTATTATGAGTTAAAGTACCAGACTTATTTACATTTGTAGATTTCCTATAGATCTATAAATATTGCCTCACTTCTGTCTTTGACTGAGAGCAGACAAAGCTTTCTTTTACTAGGATTTGCTCTCTTTGCTTTCCTTGGGGGGAGGAGGTCTGTGAGCTTTATTAAAATGGCCATAAAATTATATGCACACATATTAGCCAAAAACTGCCTTTAATGTGAATAGTGCCCCAAGTGTGAGAAAATATTCCTCCCCGTGTGTTTATTTGATGTTCTTTGGTTCACATCCCAGCCTGTGCAGTATCAGCATGACAGCTGCTTCCTTTTCATTTATTTAAAGCCTGTCTATCCTTTTATGTTTAATCTTCCTTAACAATTTGTGGTTTGTGATTCTGTTTTATCCACCATGGTGTTAGATTTTTGTCAGCTGATCTTTCCATCTCTTCCTCCAACAGATGAATTAAGCTCTTTGACATTTACTGATAATAGTCTTGGTTTGAATATATGCTAATATGTAAAGATTTTTTATCGTTATTTGTTTTTCCATATAGTTATTGATTTAATTTATCTTCCATCAAATTTCTATTTCTCTGTCTTTCTTTTTAATTTTTTTTCCTGTCTTGTTTCTCCCACTGCCTAGGGAAGGTTATTTTCTCTTGTGACGATGTTACCTTTCTGCAGACACCTTTATACAGTAGACTTTTGGAGATATATTATGGAAGACGAATAACAACACTTACTTCTCAATATGTAAATGCAGCTGCAAGGATCTTGCCAACTCTCAAGCTTCTGATTCAGTTTTTTGTTTCTTGTTATTTGGGGTTTTTTGTTTTGTTTTGTTTTGCTTTGTTTTGTTTTTTGTCACGTTTACAGCATGTAGAAACACATCGGAGCTGAGAAAGGTTGATATTTTTGTGTGAGTATGGGGTATCAGTGAAGGAAGTATCTAAACCAAATATGTTGTTAGCTATGACTGACGTTTGATATAAAGGTTGTCTCTACTTTATCCTGCTTTGCTTGTTTCTTTTCAGCAAGGATTAGGTGAAATAGTAACATGAATATATTATCCATTACGATGGATATTAACATATTCCCCTTCCAAGATTTGACCTGCTGTTTAGGGAAGAGATTGTTGTCATTTGACTGCTTTCTGGTGCTTTCTTACCTGGAAAGGAGGATGAAGGGGAGTGTCAGCAATAAAGCAGCCATGGCTCCTGTCTTTTGTTGTGCATATCATGAAGTAATCACCCTCCTGTTGTGGGTTTGTTTTTGATGGAGTTCAGCTGGGTTAAACTTTCACTTTCCACATTAGCATTTCTCTAAACCTAAGGTTAGTAGAGGAGCCACTCAAAAGACCAGGGAGCTGGGCTGGAGAGATGCATCAGTGGCTAAGAGCACTGGCTGTTCTTGCAGAGGACCTATATCTGATTCCCAGCGTCTACTTGACAATTCACATATATATGTAATTTCAGGTCCAAGACATCCAACACCCTATCCTGACCTCTGTGACAACTGAATGCATGTGTTACACATACAGACAGATAAACACTCACATTCATAAAATGAAAACAAATTACTGTTTTAATAAAAAAATCACAGCTCAAGGACCATATTTAAATAATAGCACAAGACTTGTTCTCAGCTTCAGTATAAATGATATGCTTGTTCATTTAAGAAGACGTGATCAAGACAGCTATAGTATGAAACTATTGTGCATGTAAACTACCAAGCCCAAGTCGAGTTGCCATGAAGGTTATTTTGGAATTTCATATCTGTATTCAGCCAGTCCCTGTAGTTATTTAATTCACTTTGCTTTTAATTTATTCATAAAAAGGAGCTGTCAAGAGCTGTCTCCAATGATATTCCATATTGTCCAGCCAACGTCGTCAGAAATTCTCTCTCCTTCCTGCCATATCTCACACTTTTTATAAGAAAAAGGAAAATTACATGTGACATTAGGCAGGATTTTATTTGGTCACAACATGCCTGTGCACACCGTTAAAGAAAGAGGGGCCTCTAAGTATCTCCTACAGTTCTGAAGTCTTAAATGAAGATTCAGATAATAGAACCACTTAAAATGGACCCATCTTTCAGTCATATATTTTATATATCACTGTAATGCAAGCAAAATGAGGTAAAATGTCTTGATATGAATTCTGGACATCACATTGGTAATAGCACACCTTTCTAGACAAACACAGCTATAAAATTGCAATAATGCTTGGCTTACTCAGGCCTCTCATATCTGAGCCATTGTTCTAAGCCTTTTTCTTATTTTATCTGTATTAACCACTAAGCACAATTCTCTTCCCATAGGCAATGTCCTTATCATTATGTTGTAAAGAAGGAAGCTCAGAAGGGCTTGCTGACTTTACAGGGTCGCCAGTTTACATGTAAGCCAGGATGCCGCTAGGTTTAGCCCATGGCAATTAAGGAATGTTTGTTCTTCATTGGAAAAAGCTGTTCATTTTAGCAGCTGAAAACTAAATAATTACCTTAATGTTTTCTGCAGAAAACATACTAAATCAAACCAGGTCATTCAAAAAGGAAAGCAGTCCACTTAACTCTTGAAGCACTGAATCATACTGTATCATTCAATTAAATCATCACCCTTAGAAGCTGAATCCCTGTATTACCAAGTGCAATCCTCACCAAACAGCCAGACACAATCGTGGGCTTTAAGGATTACAAGTCGCATGATAAAGGATAATGAGCTAGAATTAAGCACAGCAGCACAGAAAGCCAGGACTGGCATGCTTAGAGTAAGTCAGCTATCTATTAGATTTAATGTGAGATCAAGGAGCTGTGTAGCATGCAATTATGCCACTTTTCATTAAGGAACAGTACAGCGGTAGTTCTCAGGGAAGGTCTACCTTGTGTTTACATCTGTTTAATTGGTTTGGAGACAGCTTGAACATCTTTGCCTTTGAGCATCTTTGAGGACACTCATAGTTTCTCAAAGCTTCAGGCCAGCGTCAGTCACCACAAAGCACAAGCGAAATCTAATCCTCCTTTCTGATGGGGCTCAGCTGTTGCCTTTGTAAATTTGCTGTTGTTTCAGATTATTGTCTAATGTGGTTATCTTCTGTGTGGTTAAATGATCTAAATTCAGTGGCTGGAGAGATAGCTCAATGGTTAAGAGGCCTTGCTGTGCAATCGTAAGGACTAGAGTTCAGGTTCCAGAACCCAGGTAAACCTGCTACCCTATGCATGCCTGTAGCTCCAGTGCTGAGGGCTATTGGTCAGTAGGATCTTGAGGTTTGTTAGCCTCTAGCTTAACCTAGATAAACATGAGCCTTAGACTCAAGGACAGACCCTGCCTCAAAGGAATATGCAGAAAGATAAAGGAACATACTTGATGTCATCTTGGAGCTTCCATGTGCACACATGTGCATGTGTACACAAATACACACACACACACACACACACCTTGAAATAATAAATAATTATTAATCAAAATATTTCAATTCACTCTGTCTTTGAACACCAACCAATATTCCACTATATGTCTCAAAAACAGAAAAAAAATTTTTGACTAGCCTTTTTAGTTAATTATCCATCTGGTTAGTCTTTTTGATAGCTCTCCCCAAGTGCTATGGTGGGCATGGGAGGGCAAATGGAAAGACATCGTTTCTTCAGATCTAAGTAGCCAGCTTGTCAGTTATAGTGTGGTCTTTCAGCTAACTCTTTGGACCTGTAGATAGCTGAAATTATTTTGGGGTTTTCCTTTTCTTTCTTTATTATTGATTATACCTTTGATTAAATACATTCTTAGGTGATTTTGTCTATGCATATAGAATTTTCTGGTAACTCTGGTCCCTGCCCCTTCCTATCTCTCTCCTTAGCATCACTGTTAATACTAGTCACCTGACTTCCCAACAGGTGTCTTTCCCACATTCATGCCCCCCCCCCTTTTTAAATTATGGCATGGGCCATTTGTGTGACCATGGGTTCTGAACACGTTGGCTTACTCCACTGAGGCTAGTGACTGACCCTCCTTCAGAAATAACAAGTAGCTTGGCAGAGAAGGGTAGAGCTCTGTGAATTCTTTCCCAATTCATGACTGACAGATGACAGGTCCAGTCTTATGCATTGCCAAAGGAGGCAACCTTAGCTGCTTTGAGTTCATGATTGCTATAGCCCTTGCAATGTACCTAGGACTTAGCATTTTGTGTGACACCTCCCTATCTTCTGGGATATTTAGAATGCTCAGTTGAAAATGTGTCAAAATTAACAGCTTCATAGTATTTAAAGAGTAAACACAGGTCTGTGTAAGTGGTTCTTTTGCAAAGTACCTGCCATGCAAGCATGAGAACTTGAGGTAGACCCCAGGACCCAGCATGTAAAAACCAATGCTTCCATGGTTCCTGGGGAAGTAGACACAAGAGGGTCCCTGAAACTCACTGGCCAGCCAGCCTGGCTGAAGTGCTGATCTCTAACATCCACACACATGGTATGTGTCTCAGATTTGCTCCAGTCAGAAAACAGACACAGCTAATACTCAGCTGCTCCTTCGAGTCAAGCAAGCTTTCTGATCCCATCTGTGCCTCAGGATGTGTTCTGAAGATGCCTGCTCTCCTATCTGTGAACTGTCTTCCGCCCCAGGTTCATCAAGAACTGCCACTTTAAAAACACACACAGGCAGGCATCCTAGGATATGCCATTATAAGCTGCTGCCAGGGGATCCTCTAAGAGATAAATGGAATCTCTGTGAAGTAAATTAGTGTGAACCAGTCAATCTGAGTGTCAGCCGTGAGCCACTTCCATGGATAACTGCCGGGCTGAGTGGAGGCCAGGGCCTGGTGCCATGTGTGGGTCAGCATCTCAGATAGGCTTTCCCAGGATAAGGGGATTTGGGGGCATGTTTAGTCTTGGGAGAAAGCCAATTTAATCTATGCTTTAGATTGGTCAATGAAATAGACTTCTATAATATTTTTGTTTCATCCCTCATCTAACTGGGCTGTGTGACTCCAAGCTGGACAACTTCCTTACTGTAGAAAATAACTGCCTTCTCCCAGAGAGCTGTGTCTCTATGTTCCCATTGTGTTGGACTTGGGCTGGACCTCCTAGCTAAAATCTTTAGGATCTCCCCTGACTCAAAAACAAACAAACAAACAAACAAGCAAAAACAATAATAACAACAAACCCCATACTTTGGCAAAAAACATTTATCTAAATCTGCTCTCTCTGAGGAACAAATTGTGATCTTTATATCATGAAGATTCTATTCAGAGATAGGTGACCATGGTCTCTTGCAGATGCCCAGTAGGGGAAATCAAATTTTGGTTATTGGAGATTAGAAAACCCCCTACCCTAACCCAAATAACATTAGGGTGAGGAAGCCTTTAGAAATAACTGTGGCTGGAGAGATGGCACAGTGGTTCTGAGCATTCGTCCCTTGTGCAGAGGGCCTGGATTCTATTTCAAGCATTCACATGGTGATGCACAAACCTCCAGAAGATCTTGGGCCCTCTTCTTGCCTCTGAGGAAAACGTCATACAGATGTTTCACGAACCCATAGACTAAATCATGTACACATACACATAATAAATCCTAAAAATAACTATCTTCTGAAAATAATTTAGAGACCAATCCCCATTCAAGTCCCTAGAGACATCCTAATTTCTGTTTGATATAACTAAATCATGAGCATCAATGGCACTTTTATGCAAAACCCATGTTTCCATAATTGCATATTCCTTTGAAGATTGTAGCCTCCTCTTACATTAAGATCACAAGGATTCATTTTATCTTGTTGAATTATGCCACGCTATCTTCATTCATTTTTTCCTTTTATTACATTAATAAAATTTTTATCATCTTACTTCTATAAAATGAAATATCAGCAAGATGATTGAATTTAACATAAAACTGTTAAAAATGGATGAACAGAAACTTAGGCCTTATGTTTGGAGCAAATTTCTAAGAGCATTTCTTACTTGTGGCAAAGGTTTTAGTTTTGAAGAAAGGAAAATAAACCTGTCTTGGAGCAGGAACGTGGGCAAAATAACAGCTTATATATTAAGTACATTTATTTTCTATCTGTTGTCTTGTTTAGACTCTTTAACACCTACATTGCTTTGAGAAATATTACATATAGGCCCTACCACTATAGCATCTTCGGAGACAGTTATCTAAATATATACGTGATGCAGTCAGTGCACAGGAATGCATCGATGGGTGGTAGTCAGCATGAATCGTAACAATGATCAAACACAACACTTTAACATCCAAGTGACCCTTCCTTTGAAATAATGAAAGAAAAATGGGCTATCCCGTGGGACCAAAATTTGTTTTATGACTGTACATTATGTTCAGAAGAGTGAAATTCCCAGGGGCCAGTTTAACTTTTTGATTTATGAGGGTCAGGAAGTGAGAGTGGCTATCCATGAGTGTTCCCTTGGATTGTAAAGAGCAGAAGCGATTTGTTGTTTGTTGTTGTTGTTGTTGTTGCAATGATAGTGTCAACATTTTCTTGAGAGGCATGAATAAATGTATACTCATCCCAGATAGGGCACAGATCAAAGTGGTGATTCCACTAATGCCCAAATGAATAAATCATGGAGTATACAGGACTTACAGAGCACATGGGTGTGGAGCTATTTAGAGGTGTGGGAGTGACCCCAAAGAGCCACATCACTGAAAAGATCTCATGCCAGCATGGATAACAACTTCTTCATTGTCACATGGATGGAGTGACTGCCTCAGTTAACCTTCACTGTTCTCTCTACTCTGGCACATCCTAAAAACACATACAACAAGACACCATTCTATAGAGCTAGGAGAGAGGAGTAAGAGACAGTGGTTAGAATGTATGGTGAGGATCCAGTGACCATCCCCACCTTCTTTCTTGTGGAATGTTAAGATGACTGAGCTTATAGGTCTTCTGAACTAGCCATAGCTGCTCTGATGAAGATGTCAATGGCTGCTATGCTTAGGGGACAGTGTTCCACAATAACTCTCAGTGCTTCAAGAGCAAAGGCCTCCTTCTTGTCTCACTTGGCTCTTCTCACAGTCTCTTCTCTGATACCTCCCATCTGGGCATAGTGTGTTGCTCATCCTTTCCTGAAAACCCCAACCTTACTTCAGTTATTGCCTACATTTTTTCTCCCTGGGAAACAAAGTCTCAAAGGCCTACCAAATGATAGCTCACTATCCTGTTTCTTTTACAAATACTTAAAATTGTGTTTCCCTTGCATTCTTTCCACAATGTAAGTGTGTCACAGGGTGTGTGCAGGCTGTCTTCTCACGGACTCAATCTCACAGTGGTTTCTCTAATTCATTGATTCAGTCTAACATTGCACAACTTGGAATCCCTTTACATCCATGCATTCTTCCAAACACGATTTTAAAACATCGTAAGGGGTGTTTTAACATTAGCTAGAGAATTGTTTTATCTAGATGCTTCTGTACAGCTCTTGGCCTTTGCTTACTATTTCTTTGTTCTCAAACTATGATAACATCTCTTTTGTGTTGAGCCTGACTCTTACACATCTCCCTAGATTATAGGGAACAGTTTCTTTTCACTCATTTACATGCTTGCTCTTAAATTCTTTTCCTTAGGTTGTGTTTATCTTCTTTTTATTATAGATTATCTTGTATTAAATTGAGACTCTGAGAGACATATGGTGATATACATCTGTATGCTTAACATCTGGGATGGCAGAGCAAGAGAATTATGAGTTCAAGTGCTGTATGTGCAACATAAAGAGATGTTATCTTAAAAGTAATAATAAGTGTATAAAGGGCACTCTCTGCCATTTATAAAGGTCAGTTCTATGCTTTGGGAGTAATAAAGTCTTGAGAACATCATTCAAATAGCCCGAGTACGATGCCCTGACTGTTTTAGGATATGGGAAGTCATTTTACTATTTATCTTTTAATAAGTGCAAGTACATGAACATTTGAAGACACATGACTTCATTTCATATGTATAACCATAAAATTGGATGTCAACCCCCACCTATATTTCTCACTTCTAGTATGAATGGATGTGTGGGAGGCAGGACGTGGGAGAGTGATGCTCATTCCAAATTGGACTGTATCCAGTGTATCCAAGCATGGCTCCCATTTTAATAAGATTTCCCACTTTGATATCAAACAAAACTACCACTTTCAAAGCAATTAAGTCTAATGACTCAAAGTATTCTAACTTAGACCTCTTCTTCCTTCCTTCCTCCCTCCCTCCCTCCCTCCCTCCCTCCCTCCCTCCCTCCCTCCCTTCCTTCCTTCCTTCCTTCCTTCCATTAAAAAATAAAAACAAGGTATAGGCTAGGTGACATGATTTAATTATTTTCCATTTCCTATCTAGGGGCAGTATCATCTGAAATGATTAACAATATGGGACAAGTATCTCCTGAGATAGAGACCGGTGTAAGCAGAGAATTGCCTACCCTGTGAGCATTCTTCCCATTCTGATGGGTCTGCATTAGCTTCAGCCTGGGCAAAGTTGTGCGACCTATGAATTTGAGAACTCATGTAATTTCTGCAGTTATCTCTTCTCCCAGTGATCAAGACGGGACTCTTTCTGTTATTTTCTCTTATGGGGAACTATAGGTTTTGTTATGGTTTAAATTATACTCTGTAGTCTTTATCAAGTTCATATATAAATCATGTTTATCTCTGGTCTCAAATGCTAGTTTGTTTTATTTGTTTGTTTTATTTTGTTTTTATTGAAAGGTCTGCTTTGTTTTTCTTACCTTCTCCTCCATTTTCAAAAACAAACTAAAGATCCCTGTAAGTTCCTCCCCGGGTCTCTCTTTCTTCAAGGTGCCAATATATGAGGATCTATTTTCTCCTTTGGAATCGATTCTTGCTTTCCAATTCATATTTTCTTCTGGTTCTGAACAGCAAGCATAGATAATGAACTTCTATATTTACCAGAGGATTTGGTCTTTATGAGGAAAAGGATTTTGGGCAAACTTAAATTACATGAAGAGTACAAAAGCTATCTCTGTATGCACTTGAAAGTTGTCTACCACCAGTGCACCTCTATAGTCTGAAGTGGTCTTCTAAGATGAGATGTTGCTGAGTCCTTTTTTTTTTTTTTTTTTTTTTTTTTGGCTTAAGTGATTATTTCTATTGTTTAGGATGCTGGTACCAAGCCAGGTAATTTGACCAGATTGTTTTTTATATGTGTGCATACATGTATATGCATGTGTGTGTGCATGCACATATACTATACATGTTCCTGTGACATCTACAGGACAACCTTAGCTGTCATACTCAGGAACACTGCCAGTGAGCCCCAGAGAACACTCCATCTCTGTTTCCCCAGGGCTTAGATGACGAGCACCGTACCACTTGTTCTTTTAGGTGAGTCAGAATCAAGCTTGGCTTCTAGTCCTCATAAGACAAGGAGTTTGCTGATTGAGTTAGCTCCTAGTCCCAGAGTAAATCTTGTTCCCTCCAATGCCTGCAGGGTTGAAGCCACAAAGAACCCAATATCCTTGCTTGTGGTGGAAATCCCTTAGAGGTCTTAAAGATTTTCAGGGCCAGCCTCTTGGCTATTTACTTCTTTTTTTTTATTGGATATTTTATTTGCATTTCAAATGTTATACCCTTTCCCACTTTCCCCACCTTCCTGCCTCCCACAGACTCGCATCCCATACCCGCCTCCTGGTTCTTAACATCCTGTTCAGTGATGCGCTAAATGAGTAGATTTTGAAAATTCTTGAACTTCAGAGTTATAATATAGCAGAGGGGCTTCCTGGTCCAACTCCCTCATTCTGTGTAGAAAAAGAAAAACTTGAGTTAGGACAATAAACTGCTAAGCCCAAGGTCACACTAAAGAGTAGAGGTAACATTGGACACTAGACTATAGACGTGGGAGAGACATACCCTCCCCCTGCTATATACTGCATCCTTGAGAACCCATGAATTCTTTCTAATTGTGAATTCTTTATAATCTTTTTTTTTTTTTTTTTTTTTTTTTTTTTGGTTTTTCGAGACAGGGTTTCTCTGTGTAGTCCTGGCTGTCCTGGAACTCACTCTGTAGACCAGGCTGGCCTCGAACTCAGAAATCCGCCTGCCTCTGCCTCCCGAGTGCTGGGATTAAAGGCGTGCGCCACCACGCCCGGCGCTCTTTATAATCTTTTATCTTGCAATGAGTGGATATAATTTGGGTCATAAGTGGTGAGGATTAATATTTCCTGTCTTAAAATATGCAAATAAGACACCTAATGAAACCTGCTACTGTTGATCACAATAAATTATTAGAGATATTTGGGTAAATTTGATCTGAGATTTTCTCCTTTAATTACAGTTAAATTTGATAAGTTTTCAGCCTTAGAAATTATTGTTATAACTTTGCCTGAGTTATATGAATTATACCCTTTATTTTATTTATCTATTTATTTATTTATTCATTCATTCATTCATTCATTTTCTATATGCTTGTAAGTTTATATCACATGTACACAAGTGTCCACAGAGGCCAGGAAAGGGTGTCAGATGCCCCAGAAGCTGGAGTTACAGATAGTTATGAGCCACCCCCCATCAAATGTATGTGCTGGGAACTTTTGGAAGAGCTGTAAGTACTCTTAACTATAAAGTCATCTTGCCTACCACCAAGATCAGTATTGATAAGTAGCTTGTGCCCTGTGGTAAGTCAGAAGTGTAGCATTTGGTAGTTGCCAATCTAACCAAAGTAGCTCACCATTCATATATTCTGGGCAAAAGAGAAACTTGTGTTTCTTTGAGGAATAAAATCATGTTTAAAGAAATTTAGTAAATAATTGCTATTTCTTCCTTGACACTAGCCTGAGGATCTAGCCACATGTGATCTAGCCACATGTAATCTAGCCACATGTCTCATCAAGAATTCCCCCTTCAGCCTAATTAGCCAACAATTTGATTAATTCATATATACATATATACAAACTCATATATGCATCCCTATGTGTATATGATTATGTATAGTATATGATATAAAATAATATATAAGCACAGTTTTTATATATTATATTCAATAAATATTATATACACCTGGCTATGGCTATTGACATAATAGTCATTAGTCAAAGTATTTTGAAAAATTCACCTTTTTACCAGTTAAAACCTCTATCAGTCATGAGGAAATTCACACTAGAAAATGATGCCCAAATGACAGTGCATCTCAGGTAGAGAGCTCAGGAGGACAGAGGAACAGATATGTCCAACAGAGCTCTTGCTGAAGATCACTTAGTGGTGATGAAGCATCAAGCACCTAATTTAATTGTCACTGTCACTGTAGGATTTTGTTTTCCACACTAAAAGCAAAGTAAGCCCAGAGTCTAACACAGGATATACACCCAAGAAACACTACTGCTTGATTATCTCAGTAGATACTTTCAAAAGTATTGGAAATATGGACACAGCTCTTTAGTAGATAATGCTGAGCTGATACAGCATCTGTCCAGAGTCAAAGCCATTTTGTAGACTGAATTTGGAGTCTGTCCAGATGGCATTTTCTGTGCTTACAGGGTTGTTGTTGGTGCTTCAATTTTCTTTATTGGTTTTGCTTCCTTCTCATTTACATGCGTTGGTTAGGAACATGTGCTGCTCTTGCAGAGCACCTGCATTGGCTCCTAACACGCATGACAGTCATTTTACAATTACCTGCAACTCCAGCTCCAGATCTGATGTCCCCTTCTGGTCTCTGAGGGCACCTATACTCAGATAGCATGTGTGTGTGTGTGTGTGTGTGTGTGTGTACATATATTAGAAATAAAATGCATGTACATTGTTTTCTTCCTGAGCTTCCAGGATTGCATCAACACTTCTATCTGAATTTGATGTCATTTTTTTTTTCCTTCTGAGCCGTTTGTAAGTTATCATTAATGTATTTTGTAGTGCTTTCATCAGGGTGTGAAGAGGCAGGGATTCCCAAGCCAGAAGTGATACACCTCACTTTCAGACTGAGCTAAAAGATTTAGACCATGGTTTATGTTCCTGACCTCTAGAACCTATGTATTGTCCATATATTCTTGCTTACTAAGTCTTTTTCTAGTGAGTGTTTGTTTCATTCATTTGACCAGCATATCTTTTTATGAATCATTTGCCTTTAAGAATTCACTCTATTTCCAAAGAGCCTGCATATATGAATGGATCTCTGTGTTGTTGTTGTTTAAGATCTTATTTTTTATTGGGGAGTGGAGTATGCATAGAAGTGCAGTGCCCAAGGGGACCAGAAGAAGGTGACAAATATCCAGCAGCTGGAGTTACAGACAGTTGTGAACTGCCTGACTTGGATTCTGGGAACCAAACATAGGTCCATACAAGACCAGTGCATGCTCTCAACTAATGAACCATCTCTCCAGCCCTGGGATGTCTTTCTGAATGATTCCTAATTCATTATATTGGAATAATTTTGATGCATATTTTATTCACTCCATAAATAACATGGATTTTTTTTTTTACTGAAACATGTAACAAGAAAAGATCATTAGAAATAGTTAGCTTTAAAATCTTAAATTTAAAGTTAGATAATTCATAGGATTTTGGATTATTGAAAATATTTTATATGTAATCTTTTTAGAACCATTAATTTGCAAATAAGGAGAACAACAGCTTCACTGGTAAACCCAAGGTGAAATAGATTGACATGATGGATGTTGCCCACAATCATCTTCTTGGGAGACTTTATGAGCAATGTGTGATTGCTCCATTAGGCATAGGGAAGGACTCGATTTTGGAAACACCCTTTATTATGCTTTTTACCAATGGTGGAATGCTATGGATTGGCAACAAGCACTCTGCTTGGTCAGTGGTCCCTGATCTGAAAAGATCATACCCTGTTTGTTGAGTGAATGGAGGTTTTTATTGGTGCTGTATATTCACTCATCCAGGATGCCAGTGTACCTCCTGGAACTGTTTTCTATCTAGGCATGGTATGAGTGAGAGAGGTTCTTCCCCTGGCTCCTGTGTTTGAACCCATAGTTCCCAGCTTATCAGAATCTATGAACTTTTTTATTACCTGGACCCAATGTGTCAGAGGTGAGTCCCTGGAGAGGGGCCTTTGAGGACTTTTCCTACCTCCAGTTTTGATTTAGCTTTCTTAACTTTCTATCGGCCACCATGATGCAAAGAGCATCAGCCACATATTTTGGCCACCCATGCACTCCTGTGTCTCTGCTCCCTTGGGACTGAGATGCTCTGAGATCATGAGCTAAGTAAAAGTCTCCCCTTTTATGTG
Source organism: Mus caroli (assembly GCF_978045245.1). Classification (NCBI taxonomy): domain Eukaryota; kingdom Metazoa; phylum Chordata; class Mammalia; order Rodentia; family Muridae; genus Mus; species Mus caroli. The sequence continues at coordinate 72,932,212 of NW_028227266.1, forward strand.
CTTCTGTATTTGGTCACAGTGATACGAAAGGCAACTGATACTCTAGGCTCAGCTGTCTTTGATATTAAATGCCATCACCCTCCAAATGGCAGAAGAGGGAGGGAAGGACGTCTCTAGAAAATATTAGAAGCTAGAATAGAGACCAGAGGCCTGTAGAGGTTGCCACATGGATTTGTGTGGCCATGTCACCACATAATTTAAACAATAAATTCTCCCATAGAGGCTTCCTAAAATATTTGTGATGTAGTTTTAAACTACTGGTTGTTGGACACAAAGGGCCGGATGGACATCTAGAGAGATGGCTGAGTATAAAAGCACTTGCTGTGCATGGATGCGGACCTCAGTTCAATCTGCAGCACCCACATAAAAGATGGGCATGGATGTGTTCACATATGTGTGCATGTATGTGAATATGAGCCTGTACACATACACACATGCATACACACACAAACATGCATACACACACACACTCACACTCACACACACACACACACACACACACACACATGGAGGGAGGGGTAGGAACAGAGAGAGAAAGAGATACAAGTACTGACTTTCTATTGTCTTTACCTGAACCGTTCATTTTTTAGGATCTAGAAATAAACTCATTAGAGGTACCATAGTCCCACACATTCATGTAGAGCACACAGACTCTTCTCTGTATCTACTGGCTGGAGATATTGAAAATATATTCAGAGCATCAGCCTTTTGGCTGTCGATATTTCAAAGCGTGTGGTGAATAAATGGGATAGCTACCCCTCTGTCAGCGAATGGAACAAACTTCCGAGTCTTTTAGTGGAGATCTGTCGAGGAGAAGAGTGTGTCTTTTGGGGCTCCAAGCCTCCAGATGTAGATGACTCCACAATCCATTCCTGAGGAAATAAACAGCTGATGTTAAGCCAAAGATGAGGCTAGCCATTTGCACGGTATTATTGATGTCAGAGACACCTCTCTGCCAAGCTCTGAAAAGCACCTTCAAAAACTACCGAAAACACCCAAGAACTTTAGTGATGAGCTACAAATAGACTGTGGTATTGATAAGAAAAGGTCGATATGTATAGTGAAAGGATGGCTACTGTGATAAATGGGCCCTCCATCAGTAAAGATCAAATTATTGACTATCTAGGTCAAGGAAAAAAAACCTGTCTATAGCTACTTCTATAGGTGAGAAGAATTAGCCAACAACAGCAATTCACAGACAGCTCCAAGAGACAAATATGGAGAATTCATTTCAAACATCCCAAATGGACAGTAGCATCAAACAAGTCTGTTACATAGCATATTTAGTAAGTCTTTGGCCATATCTGTATCTAGGCCTTTGTCTTTGGTGTGAATGGCTCCCTTTGGTTATCCCACAATCCCATTCAAGGACACCTAGGTCAAACCTCAGCTCCTTAGTCCTTTACAGTAGAGAACTTCTCTACCCTCCTAAAAGACATGTCATCCTTAGACCACAGGCTCTAGAGCTCCTGACTAATTTTGCTAGTTGCACAGCATCTAGATCACAAGTTGCATGAGGGTCCATTGAAAGTATGTTCACTTCTTTGCCCCTTGTGGTCCAGCAAAGAGCTATGCCCATAATAAGCACCAAATCAATGTGTTTTGATTGTACCGGTTTTGAAATGGTTCATTAGAGGAACCCCAGCCACTCATCATGTCAGAGTTTAATGAGGAAAACACCACAGGAAGCACCCAAAAGGACAATCACAAGGATTAGCCTATCAAACAAACAAACAAAAGAAAGGTAGACTGGCAGTAATTAACCTCTTGGAAGCCCGCCGTTCCCAATTGTCAAGGCATCGTCCCTTCTTCCACAGTAAGTTTAATTGGATACTCTGTGAACCACCCAGGAAAGGATGGAGAATCATGCACCACTTTAGATTTAAAGACTAATCTCCCATAAAGAAGGTACCTGATTAACCTTCTTCAACATTGACCCTCACAAGAACCAAACTTCTTAGAAATCAGAAGTCAAGACAAAGGGTAGCTCCATGATACCTGCTGAACTCAGTTCCCGAAAGATCTGATCTGACTCTGTAACTTTATGGAATCATTTGGTAGATCTTCTCATGCTGAATCTAATCTATTGCCATTCATAACAGTTGTGGGCACTTTTAATGCCATGCCCTCTTCCCTTGGAGGTCTCTTAATTAACAGTGGTATGCTTTATTAATTAAATGTGTTCTTTGACAATTTCACACAGTAGTACACTGATCTCATACCTCTACCCTCTAGTCTCTTTCTTCCCTGCTAATCTCTTTCTTATACCTATACTCTGTGTGTGTGTGTGTGTGTGTGTGTGTGTGTGTGTCTGACTCCCCGAGTTTAACCAAGACCTTCTATGAGACCATGAATCGGAATGATCCACTAGAGTTCGGTGGTGGGTACACATCTGAAAATAATGGCTTCCCCTGTCCTAGACTCTGTCTGTAGCCAGTAGTTCAGAGCTAAGGGGTAGGAACCCGATAGAATAGCATTTCTAATAATGGGTGTTTGGTGAAGATATGTTAGAGGAATGATTACGTGGACGGATGACGATGGTGTTCAATCATGAAAGAACGGTATGTTAGATAAGAAGGGCAACATGCTTGCCCACATAAATAGAGACACCACATGGGTGTTTAGCAAAAGATTTATCTGTGTGACCCACCCCTTATTGCCAACACCACCATCACTACTTCAGAAAGTTAACAAGATACCTAAAGGTAAAAGCCATGTAAAAAGACTGTAAATGTTGACTAGTATAATAGCTTCCTGTAGCTTTGCTCCATTTACCTATCCCACTTAAACACCTCACAAAAATCCATGAGGTCAAAAATAGTCAACCTGTGTGATTTAAAGTGAGGAAAAATTAAATTTAAGGAAGCCACATCGGTGACAATCAGGGCACAGAGACATTTTATTGCAGATCACAGACTTGGCCACATGGTATGAAGCAGTAGCCTTCTCGTGGATCTAACTGAACACACATTCTTGAAAGCACACATCCTCTTGATTTATGAGGACAGTTAGTCTGGCCCCTCTGCTTCAGTCCCTCATCCACTCATTCATTTCAGAAATCCTTGGAGAGTAATCCCTGTGGCCCAGGCACTGTTGTAGATATGATAGAAAATGAAGGAAACAGACTTGACTTATACTTTGGGGAGGGGGGGAGTCAGATTCAGAAAATCCAAATGTACAAAATGAAAATATAGGTATATTTACTTAAAATAAGAATATCAGCCTTCCCTTGTGTTTGCTTCTAAAGGAAAGGTGTATAGGAAATGGCAACTCCATAAACTGCCCAACGTTCACAGTATAGCTACTCTCTGGACTCCCAGAGGGCTGCTGACCCTGTCTGCAGGGGATGTGTGACTAGAATTGCTACCAGCCTCTTTTAAAGAGTCACTGCTGGGCCTCAGGTCTGAGCACACAGAGGAATGGGAGCCCAGAGTGCTGATGTTGCTGATTCCTGCGGGGCTCCAGCAGGACACCTTGATGTCACTTATCCAGTGTGTGAAGCAATGCGGGCTCCAGGCTCTTTCATGTCCTGAAGGAGGTTTAGCAACAGTGACCCTGAGTCTAAGAACAATTTCTATAAGAGCTATGTAGGTATTTTTGTTTGTTATTGTGTTGATTACTTATAAATATGATGTATTACCAAGAGCTGAAGAGTATAGTAGCATGTACTATAGAAACATAAGCAGCATAAGATTCTACTGCTTTTAAAAGTATATCTCTGTATATACCTAAGTGTAAGTATATATACAGGAGTAAGTATATTTGCATAGTCAGTTATAAATGCATATATGTATGTGTGGGTGTATTTGAATTTATATACATAGTAGTATGATTGATATACATATATGTGTATATATATACAGATGCATATGTTTATATAAGTGTATATATATTGTTAGTAGTATGTGTTTGTGTATATAAATGAATCTTTGTATGCATATGAGTTATATATATTTGATAATGTGTATATGTATAAATATTACTATATAGACATGCTCAATAGTATATCTATATATGTAATTATAGATATGAATGTGTATATGCAATAAGTAGTATGTATATGTGCATATACATGTGTGAAGTGTATAGATGTATACATATGTATTTTCATTAGTTTATAAATATATACATGTATAGATAAATACAATGGTATATGTTTATGTTTACATGTCTATATTAGTACATATACTCAATGATGTATACATGTGTATATATAAGCATATATGAGGACATTTATGAATAGAGGTGTGCACATGTTTACTCTTTGAAGGAATGCATATCTTCAACAATGTGTGTGCATTCAACTTCAGATCAGTGGGTGTGACCTGTTCTGTGTGATCGGTACTCAGTTTGGTCTGTACACTGAATACCTTCATGTTGAGTAGACCCACCTTTCCTGGCAGATATTGACTAAAGCAGAGGTTACATGAGAATGTGTTGCTCAAGTATGTCGTTTACAGCAGGTGTTTCAACCTGTGGAAAATCACAGATATTTGAATCTGCATGTTGAAGAGTTGGTATTGATAATGAACTTAGAGGAAATGTTGGAGCCAGGTGCCAGCTTCCATTTCTAGTCCCTGTTGCTACTTAGGATATGATCTTGTGAAAAGTTTTTGGGTAACCTATTGTTACAAACACTGGGCCCTCTTATCCCCATGTGAAATGTTTTCATCTATACTTGAAGATTTCCTTTGTTTAAGATTTTTTGCATGCATGCATTTGGTGCCATGGGTTTCGGTGAGATGAAGAAAGAGCCAAATGCAAAGAAAGACTCTGTTTCTGGGATTGGACCTACAGAAGAAGCCTCTCCACGGGGCAGAGCTGGGCTTTCTAACTGAGTTGGCTGATGTGCTTTGCTCTGTGCCCATGTGCTCTTAATTGACTATATTGTTTTAGATTTATGCATTAAAAATACGATTTCTACTTCGAAAGCATCACTTTGTCACTTTGTAGCTATGTAGCTTTTAAGCCAAAGCCAGAAGCTTATTTTTCTTCTGAGATAAAGTCACATCTATGGATTTTTCAACTAATTACGTGTCTGCCAATAAATACTTAGAGGGTACACTTTATTTCAATTTATTATTTGTGTTTCCATAGTGTGCCCCACACTATCTGTGGGTCTGAAATGGTCTAATGATGCTCACTGCTACTTTTTCATGGCTGTCTTTCTCTTTCTCTCTCCTTTCTCTCTTTTTAACAGCTTCAGTCAGTCCGGTCAAGCATGGCAACGACTTGAACTCGGCAAACTTCCAAGATACAGAGGACATTCTTGACAGATGTGTCTTGGAAGAGTCGGAGAGTGCAGGTGGAAGCCATTTAAACATAGTCAAGTATAAAATGATAAATTTGACACAGCTTTGGGGTCCTTGGGAGGGTGTGGGGGAGGACACTGGAAGCTGCTGGCTCTTAGCAGCTGCACTCTCAAATTAACACCCCCCCCAGGAGGTCACAGTGTGGGGCTGTTATCTTTTCCTCTTTCATCAAGAATTCAGTTGGACAAAGTACAAAGACGTTATGATGGCGAAGGGAAGCTGACACCATTAGTTCATTATCAATTCTAAGCTAAACTGCTTAATCCACACAGAAGCTTTGGAAAGTAGAGAAATGTTGACATTTCAAATATTTCAAATAATGAGATCTAAGGAGAGAAAGGCAGAAATGCAGAGATGAAGAGCAGAGAGGAACAAATCGGGGCCACTAGAATCTCTTTACCTTTCCCTGTGCAAACAGAACTCTGACTGGGAGAAAGGGCTTTAGCAAAACAGGGCTGGGTATGGTCAAACAGTGGGAGGACAATTGTTTAAGAACCTTTAATCAGGAAGGAAGATTTACTCTGTGTCAAAGTTGCTTATGTCTCTTTGTGGAAAGGAAAGATAGAAAAATGTACCAAGAAAAGATAGCCAGAACAACTTAACAGGGATTTTTTTTATTATTATTATTCTGTTTTGGTTTGAAGCATGCCCAATTCCAATGGTTAGTTCCTTACAAAGGGTAAAAAAGGAATTGTTACTAAAAACTGAATGACATTGTTGGGTCACAAAAGCTATGAGACGCTAGTATCTACCTATTAGCATGATTGAAAGAGTCAGCTATCTCTCCGGGTTGGACATTTCTTTCCTGTTTTGCGTAGCTACAGTGTCCCCTCCACCCTCTGACATCTTTGTGCGCTGATCTTCGTATCATATTTTTGATTCATCCTCTCTGTAGGCTGTCAGCTTAGTTAAGAGATTTCCAAATTGTGTCGCCTTCCCTGACAGGGGGGCAGCTGCAAACAGTCCCCTGATCCTTCCCGGAGGAGAGATACTGAGATTTAATTTTCAGTGAAAGGTGTAGCCTGCAATCTATGTCAGGTCCCCTAAGTCATCTTGGAACCCCAATAGGCCCAGTGGTAATGGCAAGTGTGTATCGGCCCCCTCCACTGCACTAGGAGCCCTCAAAAGATGAGCTGCAGCTGCGTGCCCGATCCCAGCAACACTTTCTCTTCTGCATCTTAGGGCACAGAGATACAGCATCTTTTTATGACAGAAATTGTTAAAGAACAAATTAGCCCCGCTCCCTGACATAACATCCAAAGAAAATGTCAATTCGTTTCACCTTAAGAGGGAGGGGTGATGGCCATGTTAGCTGTCTATACTGAAAATTATTCTTACGATTACTTCCTAGTCTGGACTGAAACTGTCTAATTCTGACTAGATTTTTAAAGTTCTTGGTGAGCTGTTTCCCATCAAGCCTTCTGTCAGGAAGGTAAATCTTTAGAGTCCAGTGTTTACTTAAGCACTCGGTGTTTTTAGCATGATGCATCAATGTAAGGCCATTTCAAATGTTCTGCCTTGCCTTAACACAAGTGGACTGAGGGTAAAATTTAGATATGACTTTAACCATCTGACAGTTATGAACAAAAGAACATGTCAAAAAAAAAAGCGAGAGTAATTAGAAAATACAGGAGCCGGGGAAGAGTCTGAAAAAAGAGTAGCGGTCCATACATCGGGCGTCATTAAACTGGTAATAAAGAATGAATTGCTCCGGCTTTTTCCTCTGTCCATCCTTGCATTTTAAGACATCTTACCCTTATAGGCCTAGAAACCTCTGGAGGGTTGGCTACTGGTCTCACTGCCTTCCACTGAGAATTTGTGGCTTGGTTGTCATGGAGACATCGTATTTCTCCAAGAATTGCTCATATTGATCCGTAGCCAGGCGTAAATGGCCAAGCGAGTGTGAGGAAGAAAGGGGGCTGGGCAGTCCTGTAAAATGACCAGGGCTTGTGGGTCGGAAAGCAGCTCACAGCAAACACTTAGGGGAAAAGAAAGAAGCGCTCTCGTTTTGGGTCGGGATTTCTTTCTGCACTTTGGACCGGTTGTCTTCTTTTGGGGTAAACTGAAAGGAACTTGTTAGTTGTGTGTCATGTCAGATCTTGGGTGCCTGGTCCTGACCCAGCTGTCAGCCTCCCAGCTCTGTGCAGTTCAGGGACACACAACAAAGAGGTAGTGACATGAATTATTTATTACTCTTCGTGTGGATAACGTTCTGGGATAAGAAATTAAGACACTTCTGACAGAGGTGCTTGTTTGTCGAGAAAGATTTTGATGAGACATTAGATTTCCTCAGAGTAGAAGCATCTGACAGACAAAACGCCTTAGAAACAAACAAGGAGAGGGAGTAAGTTTTGTGTTCCTTATAGGAATTTGGTGGCACCGAGGGACCGTTTGGAACTGTGAAATTATGACAATCCATTCTTCAGTGCCCAAAGATAAACTTCAGAGTCGGAAGTCACACCAAGCATAGGGGCCCTACAATGATGATCAACTTCCTGGTGATGTGCACCCTTCCGTGTACTGTGCGTGGGTTGGCTTTTATCGGAGAGAGCTTGACCATCTTTATTACGTGAGACACCAAAATTAGGAGCTTTGAAGTGGCGATATTTGCCACCGTAAATAAGGGAAGTGTGTCAGTAGCTAAGCTTGCAATAACACGTGGGAAGGAATGAGCTTAAGTCTGGTGCCATCACTATTCCTGTTTTCCCCTGGAATGTCATCCATCCCTCCATCTGAAATTCCCTTTAACATCTTCATGGATGTGCAGAATCACCCGGTTACAAAGCTGAGTGTGCTCAGCCTTCTAGCTGTAATGGATATTGACCTTATGTAGTTTAATGTAATGCTAACTGACTAATATATTTATTACCTCATTTTAAATGAATAGACTAAATGTTTAAAGTGTATTTAGAAAAGAAAAACAGAAATGATTTCCCCATACCAAGAGTACCACTTCCTCTATTGTTCAATCCAAATACTGTCTTTATTTTTTTTTAAATCTTTTCAAACTAAAACTTCATTCATTCTAGATTTTACAGCTACACAGCACTGACTTCAGTCCTCATTCATAGGCAGAAAGTAGGAAGGACAAGGTAGCATGGAGAACCTGAAATATATTTTTGAATAGACCTAAAGATACTATCTTAAGTGCTGCTAGCTTTAAAATGCCATGAGTAAGGGAAATTTTTTTAAATTTTACATAAAATGACACAGTTGACTTCCCAAGTGGAGTTCGGAGACTGTAGGCTTATTTACCACTGACACTACTCTCCAACCCTGAGCTGGCCGGCCTGAGAGAACTGTTTATAAATGGGCCACTCTGCATATGGGTCACAGCTCAGAGGCCTTGCAGAGCGTGCTCACCTGATCTCTTGAGGGCTGTACCTTGCCCATCTTGCCATTCTGATCTTTATTGGTTCAAGCCTTATACCCAGGTGAGTGCCTGGAATCCATTAAGGTTGGCGAAGCACCTGTCTACCAGAGCATTCTTGCTATTTCGACCTCGCTGGTGAACCTAGAGGTCCGGTCTGATGGGGAAAGTAACCCTCGGACATGTCTTTTCTTTGCAATAATTCATCAGCAGTGAGTTCTGTCTCACAGGTGAATCCCACATTTGAGCTTGTGTCTCCGACCCTATGAAGTCTACCTACTCCTTCCCTGGCATTTATATGTTCCTGAAACCTATGGGGATAACATTGATGTCTGGTAATAGAAGCTCCAAGACAGCATCACAAACTTGCAGCTCCCTTCCTGCAATCCTAGGACCATTAGACTTTCTTTCCCTGGCTCTTTAAGGCCTGGATGCTTCTGAATTTGAAAGCTTTCACGGAAATGGTTTCGTGTTCATCTAGCTAACGGCTAAATAAACCTCAGTTTTATAAAGGACCCCTTTCTCTGCATTTAATACTCATGATGATAAAAATTACAGAGCAATATTTTCAATTGTTATGCCAATGTTAATGAGAGACCTTGGCTTAGAAAATTAACAATTTAATCTCCTAATATTGTAGGACCAGTGCACTTAAAAATAACTTCAGGGACTGAGATGATGGCCCAGTCAGTAAGTGCTTTCCCTGCAAGCACAAGAACTTGAATTTGATCTTTAGTAACTATGTGAAAACAACAACAGCAACAACAAACAAAACAAAACAAATACACAAACAAACAAAAATCAAATGTATTTCTGAGGAGGGAGAGACAGGGGAATCCCTACACCAGGCTGCCCTGCCAGTCTAACAGAATCAGACTCCAGGTACAGTGAGAAGCCCTGTCTTCAAAAGTAACTTAGAGAATGATAAAGTAAGAGGACCAACATTAATCTCTGGCCCCACACACATAAATGTGTGCACACAACACATCTACATACAGGTAGTGTCAGCAGAAAATGGAGGACAAGAAAGAGTTTGGAAGTCAAACAAAAAAAATAATAAAATGTCTTTATTAACTTTTCACTTCAGTTTCAAAGTAGTTTATAATCAGTGTGTGTTCTGCCATTAATAGAACATTTTAGTGCTTTCCATGTAGCACGTGGTACATGTGGATCTATATGCATCACTGTCAATCAATATTACATTTGCATGAATCTGATGAACAAAACTAGAATTCTCACAGAGAATGATACATTGTGAAACACCAAGGTGAGATTTTTTTTTCCTTTTACTGTTCTGTCTCATGAATCACCAGCAAAAACCAGGAATCAGAAAGTAGGACAGCTTCGGGACGGTCGTGTTGGAGGGGCCTGATGATGATGCATGAGGCAGAAACTGTGGACAGTGTGAGCAGAGCATCAATCATGGCCACCGAACGCAGGCTTACGGCTGGGCCGAAACCTGTTCTAGGAAAAGGAAGAACAATGTCAATAATAAAGTAATAAGTTCCTGCTGGTTTTGTTTTGCAATACCAATGTTTTAATTAATTTACCCAAAGAGAAAATGTAAACATCAGCATAATACATTTTAAAGCAACATAACACTGTAGACAGACTCACAGGAAAACACACACATACACAAAACAATATTCATTAAAATTAAGAGCATACTTTTTAAAATTTTGCCAGGAAGAATGAGAGCTACTACTTTGGGGTTGCATTAATAATACAAAAAATATAGTTAATGCAAGCATAAGGCTCCTCCTTTTGAATAGTCAAATCAATTTATATTTATTATTCTCTCATTTTTGTTAGCCTACACAGATAACTACCGAAATGCTTAAGACGTACATATTTTGATTCTGCAATGTAATCCATACTTCAGCAAATATTTATAAAGACTGGCACTGAAACTGTGGTTGTAGATTGGTCTAAAAACAATTAAGCTGCCTAAAATGTGGGAGAATTTGCCTATTAAAAGCCAAATTCATCATTTTGGAAGATTTTGTTGTTGGAGCAATTAAAAATGAATGGTAATAGTATATGGGATTAAAATGTATATACCTGCTTAATAAGACAGGGGTATTGGTTATCATATAATGCACTTTACCTCAGGGTGAAAGAAGTGCAGAAGTCACAAGCAATATTCTCCTTCCTCCTTTTCCCCTTCCCTCCCTCTCCTCCTTCTTTCTTTTCTTCTTGTTTCTATATTGCACCGAGTAACCCAGATAACTGCTTTCTTTCTAGGTCAGCCAAGGCATCGTCCATGGATAGCGAAGGTGTGCTCCTGCAGGATGTGCTAGATAGATGGAGTCCCGAAAAAGGAATTCAATCTGAACTAACAGAGAAGCACAAGCACACACTATCTCTTTACCATCAAATAAAAGCAACATTGTCATTGGTCTGTAGCAGATTCACTAATATGTCAGCCAAAGTCTATTAAAAATGTTACCACTGATTGAGGATATCCAAATCCTAATTCAAGGCAATGATTGCCTAAGCGAGTCTCCTTCCTCCTCCTTATTTTCTGTCAATATTTGCAACAAAGAACGCCAGCCCACAGGCATAGATTTAACACCATTTCAGATGTTCATCTTCTCAGCTCCTGACCTGCAAGAGCCAAAGGAATTCACAGGACTCTCAATTCACTGTTGCTTCAAGGTATTTAACCCAAAACGTTACCGACTTTGCCATGTTGAGTTAGGACATATTGTTTTAGTGGGTGCTTCAATTCAGACCAGGTCCTGCACGTCTCATCCTTAAACATGAAATGTCCTTTAGTCAATCTTTGACACAGTAGCTAGCCTTGTGAGGTCCAATCAGCATGGAGCTCTAATGACACAATGGAGAATGTCTTTAATTAAATCTTATTAGCCTCATAGACCTGGGGGAGGGGATCCTACTTGCAACACAGCAGGGCTCATCCTTTGTTAGAATAAACATCTGCAGTTCTTTTCCCAGAAAGAAGCTAGGCTACTGGGAATTCTAAACTAAAATATGCAAAGCAGAATCAACAGAAATGGATGGAGAGTGCTCACCTGTTAAAGGGATCTGAATTTTGTGTTGTGATTTTTTTATTGAATGCCTAACTTATAAAAAAAATCATGAAAGATTTTTTGAAGTATATTTAAATGAATAGAAATATGCCCTAACTCATAGAAAGATGGAATTAAAGATATATGATAGATACATACATGTATATATGCATACATGTATGTACACATATGTATGTGTGTGTGTAGTTCATATAATTTCATACAATTTTAATTCTAATTTTCTAAGCAACAGCCTCAGATCCTTGTTGAAATGCAGCAGTCAGGGGGAAAGAGAGCTTCAAAATGAGAAATACATCTTTAAGCTGACTTGCCCTGTAAGCTTTGGGACTTACAATTAATTATTGAGCTGGATGAATATGAATATGGATCTAATAATGAATATCAAAAAACTCTAATGCCTTCAAAGTAGATGAAAATACATCTTTCATGTTTCCCAAAATAGCATGTCTCTGCATGAAGTCAATTTTGATTTGTACTTAAACTGTAACATGTTGTTAATAGTAATACCCATGGAAACTGTTATCTTCTGAACATTTTACCTGTTTGGATATGGCTATGAGTCATTTGAAGCAAGTTACAAGCAAGTCAGGCAGTGGGGTAGATTCTGGCTTTCAGGGCTACCACAAGCATTTTGGGTGATGAAATATTAAATCAGTGCATGTTTTCTAGGATGTGCATGGAAAGGTGTAATAGTTAAATCCCAAGTACATATTAAAAGTCTGGAATGTTTATTAAAAGTAAGTTTTATTATTTTCATTGATATGTCCTATTATTCCGTTTATAGAGAAGAATAACAGTATATTTAAATCATTGCTGTATTTAGCATATTTTCAGATCTAAAGAAACCATTAATAAATCCTTGACAAATATTTCATGGAGTCTGCAGTGCTGCGAAACCAGACATGGTGGAACCTTGACTTCACTAAGCAGTTTTACAATTCTGGAGCACCTTATATTTGAGTTCATATTAATATGAACAAATTCATATTAAATGACTTCATTATGACTCTTTTTTATCAATTTCTAAAAGCCAACACTACATAAACAACAATAACAACAACAGCAACAACAACAAAACCCTTCTAAATGCTAAAAAAGAGAGTGCTAAAAACTGAATGTGCTCCTCCTGCTGGTTCTACTTAAAATGCAAATCCCTCCATGGTCTGTTTGAAAATGCTTCCTCTATGAGCACTGTCTTATGACCACGTTTTCAGTGATTTCTAGTCTAGGAAAACTTGACTAGTTATGCCTGTCCACTTGGTACCACAGTGCTCAAGTTAAAACTGAATGTCTGCTTTCGGTCTATCCCCTGGTGAACCGTGGAGTACATTCAATTGTTTGTACTCGGAGTCCTCCTGTGATTGTAGTGAATTTTTGGATTAAAAATAATCTTGCCCTGCTTCTTGGCGATCACCTAGTAATATTTATGCCTGTGTACACCTACATACAGGACTCTCATTCAGGGAAATGCCACATCTTCAGAAGTGTGTGAGCGTTTAGAAGCTGATTATGGGATGGATCCCTGGATACGGCAGTCTCTAAATGGTCCATCCTTTCATCACAGCTACGAACTTTGTCTT